>NC_135497.1:115152439-115757439 GCF_052857255.1 Amblyomma americanum | reverse complement strand
TGTTGTTGTTGTTGTTGTTGTTGTTGTTGTTGTTGTTGTTGTTGTTGTTGTTGATCTTCCTGCTGTTAACGTTTCAAAACATATCCTTTAGCCCACCGCTCTCTATAAGAGATCGTCGATAAGCGAGTTAGTAAGGGCTCAGGCTATAGGGGATGTCAGAACTTCCGGAATTCCACTGGATAACGACACGGGCAGTATGAGGCTCATAAAGGGAGGATTGTTGGGCCAGCTGGTTCATGATTCAAGACTGAAAACGGCGCGAAAAACGGGGCAAGATAGAGAGAAGCAACACACACATCACCGAACTTACAACTGAGTGTATTTCATGCGAAAGCGGAATAAATACAGGAAGTACACATAAAATAAACTGAAAGAACACCGTGATATAAAACTGATACTATTGCAGGTCAATATCTAAAAAGGCTATCTCTTTTCTCAATAAGCGAAGAGACGCCACGCTCAAGCACTTGTCACCTCTCATGTGGATGACGAAAGCTTTGTACAGTTCTCGTTTTTGTTGGCTTGAGTGCGTGCGCAGCACTTTGCTTTTGTTGAACTGGGGAGGGCATTTGCATGTTGTCACATGCTTGGCGAGTGTGATCCCTCTGCCTACTCTGACATCATTAGCGTTCTCTCTTAATCTGTCATTTAAGCACCGGCCAGTCTGGCCAACATAAGTGGCACCGCATGACAGAGGGATTTCGTAGATCACCTTGTTTTGGCAGTCAACATAGTGCGTCACGTGCTTAGTGCTGCAGGATTCTCGCTTTTTCTCTACATCGTTTACTTTCCTGCGCAACCTGTTGCTTCTCTCTATCTTGTTCCGTTTTTCGCGCCGTTTTCAGTCTTGAATTAAGGCTCATAGTCTGTGCTAATAAATTGTGGTAAGGGACAGAGTAGAACTGCTCAAGGGCGTACTTTCTCTTTGTATTGACGTTGGAAGGAAAGGAAATGGCGCAGTAACTGTCTTATTTATCTCGGCGGACACCCGAACCGCGCTGCAAGGGAAGGGAGGAAGGTCTGAGTGAAATAATAAACAGAGAAAGAGCTGTCGTAGTGGAGGGTTCTGGAATAATTTCGACCACCTGGGGATCTTTAACGTGCACTAACATTGCACAGCTCACGGGGGCATTTGCGTTCCGCCTCCATCGAAACGTGGCCGCCGCGACCGGGTTTTAACCCGGGAACTCCGGCTCAGTAGCCGAGCGCCCTAACCACTGAGCCACCGCGGCAGGTGGGCGTTTTTCTCGGTTACGGTCTTCTGCCTACATACTCAGCTTGGGGAGTAGATCCCTTCGCGACTGTTATTTGTTTTGACCCCGTTTGTTTTGCTGCACTCCTGACCATAGAGCAAGAGAAGACATTCTTTGTTTTTCAAGTTTGTGAATTTTACATTTCTTGTATGAAATTTTCTTCTCACCCTAGATGTATGAACGGACATATTGCATCCGAAAAATTGCAAACCAAAATTTGTGCCTCGCGAAAAATGTTCTAAGAACGTCTTGACTTGATGAACGCTATCAATGTTGAACCAGCCTTCTGCCACATGTTCTTACTCTGCAGCCTTTTCACAAGCTAGATTCAGAGGAATAATAAATATTAGAAAACAATTAAATTTCTAACTGTGAGAGTATCATACAATTCTTTACAATATTCTAAAAAAATTCATGTAAATACATCCAGAAATAAAAACATCGTACTGAAAGTGACATCCCGCCCTTTTAAAAAAAAAAGAACCAGGGGTCATATTCTCGCGTGGTTGGCTTTTCCGAACCAGTTGGAACCGGTTCGCGCGATTGGCCGACGCTCTAGCCGAATTAAACTTGTTGGGAAAGCCAGCCACGCGAGAATTCGGTTCCACGCCGAACATGGGAACACATTCCACCTCATTTGGCAGATGAAAAGATTGCTTCCTGAGAGCTCTTCACTTGCCCAGCCCCAGGCCTATCAAGCAAAAACAAAGAAACATGAACATCGCAGTAGAGCCACACCGCACCTGTTTTGTCCAAACGGTGACCCCCTTACCCGTTACGTTCGAAAAATGAAAAATTTAAAGGCAGCCTGTATCACACGACAATCGTAAAAAATTTTACTTTAATTAGTTTTGTTTTTGCAGACTTAACCACTACACGTTTAAACCTTGATTCATGTTACGTTAAACGAGCTGCTTAATGAAAGGCAAACAGCGCAAAGACGAAGACTGCTTAAACACGGTAGGGGTCACGCGAAAATTTTCAGGCAAACTCATCTACAGAGCCTGCTGCCAGCGAGAAAATGGCGCCCTGCTTGGTACAATATTTCATTTTCAGCTCAGGATTGGGTCGATTTAGCTCATCGCGTTATCAGGTGATCCCCAATCATCTCTTCGCGAAGCCCACTCTTTCTCAGCGCTCCCAATTTTCCAGATACGCCCTACACCTGTACTTGATTTCTCTGTAAATGTTGTTTCACTGCACGCATTTAAATACTGCCAAGAAGCCAAACTGCCAATGCTGCTAAACTGGCTGTGTAATGATAGTTTAGTCTCGACAGCAGACACAGTCATTCATTTGATTTCTTTCCGTGTAATAGCGTTAATGCACACCTTTGTACTAGCTCGTACCTCCCTGACTTCAGAAGCGCGTGCACGGTAGAATGCAGGCGCTAGCAGTTGCTCGAACAGGAAGAGAACTTTACAGGTCGAGGCACGGCTGGTCTCAAGCACTCTCCGAGTCGACCGGGACCCACGAAGGAAAAAAAAAAAAAACTGAAAACGTCTACGCCGTGCTGCGTATTGTGTAAATATATGGGATAGTTGTAATGCCCGTCCGCGCAGGCGCAGCCTTGTGAGAATGTGTGCATGCGCACTGCCAATGTGTGGGAATTCGATCCGTATGAAATGGTCGACGACGTACAGTCTTCTACATGTTACAGATAATAATTAACAGATTACGATTACAATTCCTCCATCTGCAATCGCTAAGCACGTGTTGGTGGGCGAGTTGGTGCGACATTGTCACTAATAAAAGGCGCCAAATAAATAGGCGGTAGACGAAGAAGACGCGAGACACACATGTAGGCGCACTAACTGATAGTTTATTCTTGTCGCACAGAATAAATAACTTTGGCCAAGTGATAAACACCCAGAAAATCAATGCCGCCATGCACAGAACGCAAAAACATCTTTTGTGCGTTGCGCTTGACGGCGCTGGTTTTTTATGGCTAGCGGTGCATCCTTTACAGGTGAAAGGTGTGTATGATTTTAGACCTATTAGAGAAGACTCAGCCATGTTCAATATGCAGTCCTTATTGGTATAATAACTGGCGACGCTGGCCGTAACCGTAAGTGCCGCATCTGGGCTTCAGTCGAACATTGTCCTGGCGTCGACCGACCCGAACCGTCAATCAGGCTTACATTCTGCGTTAGTTTTCGGCGAAAGCGGGAGATTATTTCGCCGACAGCTCTTATGCGTTACAATTATTTTAAGGCAGATGAAAAGAACAAAGTGTAAGTTTAGGCAGGCTGCATGCAGTTCAAAGAGAGAGGGAGAGAGAGAGTTTGCCTGCTACCCTGCACTGGGGAAGGGGAAGAGGAGAAAAAAAGAGGCTCACGATGAGGCATGATTATGATGGGAGAAGGCAGATGAAGAAAGAGAGGGCACATTTTATAACATTACAAATGCGAGTCAAGGCCCGCGTTGCCTGCAGAGTTTTATAACTCTCTGGCCAAGCGCCAAGGGTCACATCCTCCGAGAGGGGCCTGCTGTCAAAAGACTTCAAAGTAAATGCTAACATGAGTCCTTCTCGTGTATATGCTGGGAACGCCACTAAAACATGCTCTAAAGTCTTGAGCACGCCACATGTGAAACAGCCCGGGGAGTCCGCTTGTCCAATTAAATGCAAGTAGTTGCGCATGAAGGCGACGTTTAAATGCAACCTATGTATTAAGCATGCAATAGGGCGTGGTATTCCGCGAGGAACAGAAAAATCCATCGCCAGAGCTAGCTGTTTGAGGCGGATGTGTCGAGTGTCTGGGACAGGGCCCAGTATCTAGCCGTTGCACTCCTCCGAAAGGAGACAAGTGGTGCCCGGTCTAGAGAATGGCACAGCTGTGCGCAGGCTGTTGAAGGCGCTCCTTGCTTCAGCGTCGGCGGCCTCATTTCCATCGACTCCGCAGTGTCCAGGGATCCATTGGAACACTATACGGTGGCCTTTTTCCTGAGCAGATGAAAGGAGTCCAGTGACGTCAAAAGCCAGAACCTGGTAGGTGGTGTGGCGTAGGATGCATCCGAAAATTTGTAGCGCAGGTTTAGATTCTGTGAAAATGCACCACTCCTAGCTGAGGCGGTTCTCCGCAGATGTGGCGAATCGCTTCCCAAAGGGCCTCATGCTCTGCAGCGGTTGAAGTAGAATTGTGTCCTAAAATGAATCTCCGTGTCGTCTGCTGAGTGGGGATTACCCTAGATGCTGTCGATGCCTTTGGTGACGCAGATCCATCAGTATATATGTGAACATAGTTTTGGTATTTTGACCAGATGTAGGCAAGAGCTAGTTGCTTCAGTCCGCTAACCGGCATCACAGATTTCTATATTACGCCAGGGACATGCAGGCATACTGAAGGCTGAGTCATCGCCCATGGTGGCTGCAAGGGATGACATGGCAGGGAATAGTCTGATGGCAATTCGGATTGATGGCAGTGCAGTGTACGTGCAAAACTGCTGTCCGGTCGCTCATCAAAAATCTTCGTCAGCGGGTGACAGCGGTGCCGTGTAAGCGCGCGTAAATATACACGAAGTGGTTCGTGTGACACCTAGATCGATACTGGGCACGCACGAGCTTCCTCAATTGTGCCTTTGTTCGAGGCACAACGTGGTAATCAAAGGCATATATCTTGAGCACCTGTGCTTGAACACTCTCTAATGTCCGCATGCAGGAAATGCGCATGTTAGAGAGTACAGGAAGGCTGTAACGAATGTAGTTTAAAAAGAGAGTATAGTAAAAGTAAGGAGCGCTCCGTTGGGCCCCATTTGATGCCTGCTACGAAGCGAAGAGCATGGCAAAAAAAGAGTGCCTTTTCTTTAGCATAGTTATATGCCTAGACCATATATGACAGATCGCGGTCAATGATAATGCCCGAAAATCTGTGGTGGGAGACGTATGGTATTGCAATCCTTGTAAGTGTTAAGTGTTACCGGGTAGCGGCAGACAGACTTGCGTGTGAGTGCGACCACAGCACATTTTTCAGCTGCTAAGTGCAAACCCTGACGCCGTAGGTACCTTGAAGTAGATAACACGGCACGCTGTAATCTCGCGCGCATTTGCGGACGTGTCGAACCCGAAGCCCAGATGCAGATGTCATCAGCATATGCACTGATGTGGATGTGAGCGGGAAGTTCACTCACAAGTCCAGTCAACGCAACGTTAAATAGAGTAGGGATGAGAACTCCTCGCTGAGGAACTCCACGGCAAACTGATGATGGGTAGTCTCTCCATCAGGCGTAGACATGTAAACGGACCGGGCGTTGGGGTAGACCACAATCCACGAGTACATCCGGCCGCCAACGCTCATGTCGTCAAGGGCATCGAGAATGGCATCATGAATTACGTTATCGTAGGCCCCTTTGATGTCTAAGAAGACGGCAGCGACGAGTCGGCGGCTACGTTTTTCATGTTCCCCTGTCGATACGAGGTCGATTATGTTGTCAATCGAAGAACGTCCCCGCCGGAATCTGGTCATCATGTCCAGATAGAGAGTATTCTGCTCTAAAAACCATTCGAGCCGCGCCAGCACCATTCGCTTCATAACCGTATACCGACGCAGCTTGCTAGTGCAACTGGACGGTATGAGGTAAGCTCATAAGGAGGCTTTCCAGGCTTCAAAATAGCAGCCAGGCAGCTGATCTCCCAGTGTTCTGGAACAATTCCGGAAGCCCATGTATTATTGTAGTAACTGAGCAGCACAGTTCAGCCTTCCATGCCAAGGTGAGAGAGAGAGACGCGTAAGAAATCCCGCTAGGACCAGGTGTAGGTGAACGCTTACAAGAGGAAAGAGCAGCGTCGAGTTCAGGCATCGTGAATAGCATGTCGTAGTGGTCGTCTGGTGAAGGTGGCACAAAAACCTCCGAACTGCTTGATGCTGCCGGAGTTGTGCCCACAACCATTTTGCAGAATTCTTCTGCTACCTCTACATTATTACGGCATTGCTAAAGGGACAGGGCATGGAAAGGATACCGTTCCCGTGGGGGTGAACGCAAGCTCCTGGCTCCCTGCCAAATACGCGAAAGCGGTTTGCGCGGACTCAGCGATGAACAGAACTGCCTCCAGCGTTTTCTCCTTAATCTCTCAAGGTGGCGCTTTATTTGTCGTTGAGCTCAGCGACAAAGGGCGAGATCATATGCGTGGATTTAGTTCTGCATTTCCTTTCGGCGCGCCGACGGTCTGCGCGTACGTGTAGTCTCTCGAATTCCATGCCAATAGTAGATCCTGCTGTAGGCGTGGTCTCAGCATGGTGGCATGAGTTCAAACATATGTTTTGCAGTCATTTACGGAACAAAGAATAAGACTAAGGTGAGTTCAGGCTGCCATCAACGGCTGATAAATGCGAACCTTGTTTTGCCTACACCCCAGCTGAAGCCACCCAGTTAGCTACCGGAGTCGGACCTGCATTGTGTTATTAGGTTTTTCTCTTTTTACCTGTCATAGCAAGTTTATTTTTTTACACGCCCCATTTCAAAAGGCTATATAGTTCTTGCTCCGTTAATCATTAGACAAGGGCTCAGAGCTCCGCTGGTGCCCGACGAGAATTACCACGTTGTGAACACGTATGTACTCCCTTTTTTCCTGGAAGATGTACCCGGCATCGATTCGTGCCACCCTCTTGATTTATGCCACAGACCGTGCAAAGTCTGCGCGTACAGCACTTAATGAGCTAAGAAGCGTCCCGCCAATTGTTCTGTCACACAAAAGTTTGTTACCATCGACATCACACACGTACATGCAACATGGCACTGGCTACAAAATGTTCTGCCCCATTCCCGCCCCTCGTTACAAAACGGATTCTCCGTTTGGACGGCAGCTGTTCGAACTCCGCGCTCTTCTAGCTTATATTGATTTGAAGGAAACATTCGCACCTCCCGTTACCATGCACTCTGGCTTTGAACAAAATGCTCTTACAAATCTGCCCTGTTCTCCAGACTGTGACCTATGCATCTTGAATGTACTGGACGCATTGTACATAAGCACCTGCAAGACGAACAGGTGAACAAAACAGAGACGGAGCAGGTAACGAGCGCGAACTTGCAGCTGTATGCTTTACCCCACGTCATGATTGCACGATTTTTCGACACATTGATGAAGGCAGCAATGTTTGCCCCGCGTTTTGATCGCACAATTCCTCAACACACTGACAATGGCATCCATGTGTGATACTTGTTTTTATGAGCTTTGACAGACAAGTGTCATAGCACATTCTCTTTGCTTTTCACCTTTTGTCCTCTGCAACCAGCAGGTATGGCCGGAGTACATGCGTATCTCGACATCAAGAAATCGGACAGATAGTTTTTCTGGCATTTCATGCATGAAGTCCGGGCGTGCATCTTTCTAAAATATTTAAACACAAAATCCACATCGACAGTCCTGAACTTTTCATACAAGCAACACAGAAGAAAGTCACCAACATACCTAAACACTGAAATCCCGCGGCCCTCCAGTTCATTTCTCAGAGAGCGGTCTCCTTTTGCCATGTACAGGTTGGAAATCAATGCATGAGCCTTAAACAAATTCTGTTGCGATGTGTCTACACGGGTGGAACAGTTCATGTGGGTTTCTGGGTTTGCTGCATATATACATAGCTTCGTTGTTTGCTGAGTATGATGGTGTCGTGCATATACTCAAACCGACGGAATTTGCACAAGCCCATGCACTGCCCCTTTGATTTCCAACCTATACATGCTCTTCCCCAACGGAGGCTGCTCTCCGAGAATTAATGGAGGCCCTTGGGATTTTAGTGTTCCAGATATGTTTCATATTTTTGTTTGCCACTTGTTCGAAAAATTCAGGACCAGTAATGTGGATTTAGTGCTGAAACATTTTACAACGGTGTTTGCAGGACTTGATTCTATGCAGGAAATTCCAGAAAAATTCTCTATCATACTTCTTGATATCCAGATATGCACGCACCCTGCAAAAAGTCAATAATCTGCTATGACACATCAGACAAACCTATGTTGCACATTCATGCCCTGCCACTCATGCCTAGAAAAATTGTGTCATCGTGAGTTGGGGCAAACTACAGAGCTACAAGTTTGAACACGCCACCTGCTTTTTCCACCTGTTTCCCTTATCGTCCAAGTACAGTGCGCCCGATACACTCAAGAAACATAATTAACTATAGCCACCTTTGCAGCTCTGCCAACGTATGCACACTCATAAATGTAGTTTTTTTTGCCCGTATACTAAGTATAGTGCAAAGATTTACATTTCTCGAGTAAGCTTTGAACAATGCTGCCATTTTCAGAGCTCCTTGAATGGGAGCAAGAAAAAACTTCGCCGGAAAAGTAGTTTCAAATGGACAATTTCCTTACTTTACGAAAGGTAAAATTTTTGAAAGCATAAAGAAATAGCTTTGCATGCGGATTCAAATGCCAGGGGTGGATTCCCCCCCCAAGATGTGAAAATTTAGGCACCAAACTTTTGGGTGCGTGTTTTCTTCTTTGTAATCATGAGTAAGGCATTATTATACATGAATTACCGCATGGTATTTTCCTATGACCACTAAATAATTTATAATCGAATTTCTATCTCGTGCTGTTTTGGTTTCGGTTTCAACAGCTGAACAATGACTGTGATGTCAAAGTGTGCGTATAGGTCACTTGAGAAATGAAAAAAAACTGCGATATAATCACTGCTTAGGCATTTTAATTCACTACAATGCTAAAGCCAGCCTGCTTCAAGAGCCAGAATGACAATGAATGCAAAGCCAGCGATTAATTATTTTTGTATGCCTCACTTCACCTATACGCATACTTTTATGTCATAATCATCGTTGAGCTGTTTCAATCGGAACAGCACGACAGAAAAAATTCAACCATAAATTTAGTGTTAGTGGTCATAGGCGAATACCACCTAGTGATTCATGTATAGTAGTGTCTTCCGCATCATTGTACAGAAGAAAACATGCTACCAAAATTAGGTGTCTATACTCGTTCAACATAGGAAAACCACGCTGAATGCCATTTTTTTCCTTTTTTGATGAAAGAAGTCCAGGAAATACATGGTTCAAACAGGACTCCCCCCCCCCCCCCCCCCCCCCCTCTTCCAAACCGACCCCTCGAACAGTCACCCATAAATCTGCCCCTGTCAACTGTCAGCACTTGCGAGATATTAGATGTTTTTCAGGCTTCCCAATGAAAGGACATGCGAGATTGAAGATACTTTATTATGTAAACCGACAGCATAAAAACACACAAGTCAGACCAATTAGATGTATTTTAATTCACTATGTGTAGAAGTTTTGTACTTGCAAGACCAGTGCAGTTCACAAACACTTATATGTTCATAATGTACAAACACCTTGTATATGTTTCAGGATTTCAACTGCCACTGAAATTTTCGTTGCAACACTAACATTTCATTTAACCAAGGCTCAGGTCTCCTGCAGTGTAAAGATGAATACTGAAGAATAAACGCTACACTTGCAATGTGCAGAAAATTTCACATTATGCAAAGAAATCAAACTGAAATTTGTTTTAATAATTGGTGCTTCACTTCTATTAGTTTTCAATTTTACTAATTAGCACAAAAATTCGGAGCATGTTTTGGCACATTTGATCGTTATAAATATAAACAAAGCGTTTTGACAATTCCTACGTTTTCAGTCCATGAATAGAGGATCTTTGAAAGTTCTTAAGACTGTTGCACATTTAGGCATTTCCTTCTTGAGGTATGAGGAAGAGCAACGGATGCAAAATAAAAAATCAACAGTTCAGCTTTTATGAGTGCACATATTAGTGGTTTCATTAGTAGAGTATCACAATAGCTTGCCAACACAACCCACAACATACTGCGACTTGAAGTCCTCTCTTCCTCTAAGTATTTTAGTCAAGTTTAGTTAAAGGGGTTTAATGCCCCAAAGCGACTCGGGCTATAAGGAACACCATAGTGAAGGGTTCTGGAAATTTCGGCCACCTGGGGTTCTAAAATGTGCACTGACATTGCACAGTACATGGCCCTCTAGAACTCCGCCTCCATAGAAATTCGACTGCCGCGGCTGGGATCGAACCTGTGTCTTTTTGGCTAGCAGCCGAGTGCTATGATCACTGAGCCACCATATGGCAGCCCGCATGTATTGTAGTATGTACTTATCACATCATAAGTACCAACTCTACCCTGAACGAGAAACTACAAGCAAAAATTAACTGGCCATGACAATTTAGTAGCGCCACATTAAGTGTAGATGAAGCAAGTCAAGATTAAACATAGCTTAGCAATCTCTACAATGAATGCCTAGTTTTTTTGCAGGCATTACGAGTTCACCAATAGTGAAAACAGCCCCTTTCCATTGTATAGGTGCCTCTGACTCATTAATGTGAAAGCATTATATGACCCATTAGCACAAAAGCCAGCGTCCGCCATGTATGACACCAAATTCAGATGACAGAACATCTTTTGACATGGCACCGAAATGAAACTCGGTGCCATGTCATCGTAGTCAACACATCTGCGTATGACCATCATGCCTTGCTTGGACATGTGGATCAAGATTTTCACCCACCAGCATCCGATCCTTAGGAGTGCCTGCATCATCATTCTACGTCAAACATGTGCAGAGTACTGTGCACCAGGACTCTAGGTAGCGACAGAGTGCAATCAAGCTATAAATAGTCCTCCCACTGGCTTCGCAGTTGCTGCACATCGCAGCATCGAAAGCATGCAAAACACTAATCTGTTCACCCATCAAAACACTAATCTGTTCACCTACCTGGAAGAAGTCTACATATAATGGTTTCGCATTCTCAGACATAAGCAGTCTAACGTGTCTCTGCCGAATTTTTAATAAAGTAATGTACAGCATTTGTTAAAAGTTTAGAGCCCAAGGAGGTTTGCTTCTAAACTGTGCAGTGAGGCTCTTGTAGGCTCTGTGGTCATCCCAAGTTTCAAATCATTTAGGATGAAAGTTCCTCTCACCTTCAAGAGATCTGAACATTGACAATGAAAATACACCACCTAGAGTGGTCCAGCATGAAACCCTTTGGGCTCTTTACTTCTGACAAAGGGTGTGTACAATAACTTTATTCATAAAAGATACCTGGAAGTCGTACACCTCAAAAGACAGGCTGTGAAGCTTGAAATGAGCCATACCTATTGCTGTATTCATGCAATTTTAAACTTACTTGCAGCTCTTCTTATACTGTTGATAACAGCATGTTTCCAAGTGAAGTCAGCTTTCAATAAGATAATGGCAACATAATGATGTAATGACGTGTCACCAGTCTGCGATGAGTCTTAGTGCTTGACCATACACAGCACTATCTTTCTGAGGCCGTTATTGTCGTCAACTTTCCATTAGTGCAGCAATCAACATGCATCTCACTATAAAAAGCACCATTCACATAGGTCTAAAGAGAGTGAATGAAGATGGCTTTGAAAACAATGTAAAAATTCAACCAAAGGTATTCAATGTCGGGAAGACTACAAGGATGTGGAGAAGTACACCAGGCTTCAAGGAGACCTAAACTATGGAAAAATCTGTGCGTCAACTAAGAAACAGCGCTTACTGTTCTTATAATAATCATGGTGGAAGACAGCTTGCAAAATTGAGTACTTGACTGCAACACACACCTACACGAACTAGTGACAGCCATATTACCGAAATAAAAAGAAATCAACAAAAACAAAACATTTTATTTGCTGCACAGCAAATTGGCCAAGCTGACAAAACAAAAGTAGTAAACTTGAGTGCAACAGAAACCGGCCACATGTTTTGCACTAAGAATGCTGTACAAATAAATAAAAGACAGGATGACTTATACAGACAAAAACCACTTGCCATTAACTGTAAAACACTGCAACACACACCTACACGAACTAGTGACAGCCATATTACCGAAATAAAAAGAAATCAACAAAAACAAAACATTTTATTTGCTGCACAGCAAATTGGCCAAGATGACAAAACAAAAGTAGTAAACCTGACTGCAACAGAAACCGGCCATATGTTTTGCACTAAGAATGCTGTACAAATAAATAAAAGACAGGATGACTTATACAGACAAAAACCACTTGCCATTCACTGTAAAACACCGACAATATCACTCTCAGCATTTTGTAAAGCAACTTAAAAATTTCAAAAGGTTCCAATAAACACCTTACCTGTATAAAGACAGCATTTTAGTAATAAACAGATCTAATATGCCATGAGACGGCATTCGACTTTTAAGGAATGTGAGGCTACACTATCAAACTTCTTGACCATAAGTGACAGCGCCAAATTGCTTGTAAAAAACTAGGCTTGGAATATGTCACAAAAGGTGCCGCTTGAACTCATGTCCAGAACACTCCAGTGAAAACGTGGTCATGAACCAGGCAAGGCCATGGAACACAGCTGTGAAGATGAACATCCCCATAGCAAGCAAGTAATGGCTGATTGACATGCCAATGTCAAGCCAGCTGCCACTGTCTTTGATAAGAAAAAAGAAATGCTGAAAAGAGAAGGGAGATATTACAATAATGTTAGCATCACGGCTGGGAACGAAACTTAAAAAAATATCTGATACCGATACCCGATACTCTCAAAAATTGTATTTCTGATACTGATATAAGACACTGAACCAAAACCAACTTCTGATACAGATGCTCGATACTGCATCGTCAATCCTCCAGTACACCACTGAAATTGCCAATATTAGTAAAGCTAATATGATTTGCTAAGTTAAGAAATTTCACTGTTTGGCTTCTGGAATTTTTAGTGCATTTGATATAGCGCACTCTATTTGAAGGGGGTTTAAACAAATCCGGCTGCACAAATTTCTACAATTTCTTTAAGCTCCACTGTTGGTGCAGCTGGTTTCGTTAAAACTTGAGCACTAGAATGAAGCCATAGTGACGCTGAAACGATCACTTCCATAAGCAGTCTAGGAAATATTTTTTTTAAAGTTCTTTATGCGAACTGGTCTCCGAGCACTTGACTACATATGAAGAAACTTGAAACTATTTCTGATGCTTTGTTTGTACTGCAGTATTTACCGGTGGCCTCTCCCTTTGCCCTGTGCCAACAGCTGCAAGGGGTAGAAATGTGGAGGCTAATGAAAAGGGTCTAACTGAAGTACAATGCAGCGAGCTATGGAAAGAAAATTGATAGGTGTAACGTTAATAGACAGGAAGCAGGCAAAAGTGGGTCAGGGAACAAACGTAGGTTAGTAACATCCTAGTTGAAATCAAGAGGAAGAAATGGGCTTGGGCAGAGCATTTAATGTGAAAGCAAGACAACTAATGGTCTTTAAGGGTAACGAAGTGGATTTCAAGAGAAGGCAAGTGTAGCAGGAGGCGGCAAATTTTGGTAGGTGGATGAGATTAAGAAGTTTGTGGGGATACGGTGACCGCTGCTGGCACAGGATAGAGGCGAGGCCGTTGCCCTGCAGTGGGCATAGTCAGGCTGATGATGATGATGAAAAGGTGCAAGTGCCGTGTGCTTCGGAAAGCTGAACACCTATTTCCTCAGCACTATGTTTAACAGACGTTTGAACTTGAATAGCCTTTATTAAAGGCTGGAAGGAAAACAACAAAACTAAGAGGGCTAAAAGTTTTTATTAGGCAAAGCATACCTTGCTAATCTCTGTTGTTTAGACAGCATTTGCTCAAATCGTAGACAGGTAGTAACAGCATTTGCTCTAATCGTAGGTCTAAAACAGCCTCACCATGCGGTTGTGCTTGAAGCGAAGCAAATGAAAAAGGCCTCTGTATACAGTACACAAGCAGTTGTCATGTTGTATTTTATGAAGGTGGCTTTTAACGCAACAGCGTTACGAGTCTCGTTCTGTGGAGAACTGCCATAGTTGGCGTGCGTGTCGAAAAAATCGGGATTGTCTGAGAGGGTCACGACGTCAGAACCACACGACCTCATGCGTAATTAAAACACCCCACAACAACCACACAGTACAGCAATGATGACGTCACTACAGAATTTCTCATTTGTCTACAGGGTCATGATGTCATTGCACCACCACCATTATGCAGTACCTCTGAAGAAAAAAAAGCAACTACAATGAAAAGAAAAACGGTCGAGCCAAGACTCAAACCGCTGGCCCTTGAATCGGAGCTGGGCATGCTAGCCTTTAACCACTGAAGAACTTTCTTTTCTTTACTGCCTTCAAAAGCATGGGAATACAATGCAATACAAGTCAGGTGGTTATTTACAAAACTGCAGCACTCTTAGCTGGCAGTGAACATTCCAACTTTTTCATTTGTGTTAGATTTCATAACAGCAATAAAATTTCATCATTGCAGTCTCTGTCCTTCATCACATCATGGATTTTTAAATATTCGTTCAGCTTAGCTAAAGAGAAGCCTTTAGAGAAATAAAATTTTTAAGAGAATAAAATAAACAAATGAATAAAATAAAAAGTGTCTGTGTCTATGAAGTGACAGTCAAAAGAGGAACCCAGACCGCTGATGCCAGCACGTTCCACCCTGAAGGCGAAGCTTAAGTGTTCGTCAAATTTTTGTAAATGGATAAGAGTGAAGTATAGCTACATCGACTTGAGAATCCTCGAGGTATAGTTAACAAACTAAGTTTAACTAGTGCACCTTGAGAACTAGGCTTGTTGTAGCATTGCTCCTTTACATGAAAGGAATGCGTCAACTGATGTATTTGACGCTGCCAGCGCTTGATGACCCCATTGACCCACATGTGGAAGAGCGTGTGACCTTAATTGTGCTTACAAAGTAAACAATAAATGTTCTGTAAGCTCCTGAGCCTGAAGGGGAAAGTCTTCCATTTCTGTTGGCAATCACCGCAATTTGAAATAGCCACGAAGGGGTGTTGTTTCTACCACAATGGTGGACTTGTCTCCCTGTCCCTTCTGTCACCGAGTGTACAGAAGAGCAACATGTCATCTGTCTGCCAAACAACAATGTAGGAAGAAAGACGAATGATCGAGTCAATGGCATTGACATCATCTTTTCCTAATTCTTCGTTTTTTTCGTTGTGCTACCGGCTGAGTGAGTGCCGCCAGCCCAAAGTCTGACCAGCCTCAAAATCGGCGGCACACTTCTTTTTTTGAGTATTGAGTATTGTTAAAATACATGATCTACTAAAATTGTATTTTCGATATTGATACTTTTATTTTTAGCAAGCAATACCTATTCCGATACACAAACTGTATCAAAACGTAGTATCAAAGATACTGCCCAAGCCTGTTTAGAATAAATCAGTTAGCCAATGCTTGATTTAGTTTTATGGGGTTTAACGTCCCAAAACGACTCAGGCTATGAGGGAAGCCCTGGATAATTTCGACCACTTGGGGTGATGTAACGTGCACTGAACCTCAGGTTGTCAAAATTATTCAGAGCCCCAAGTATATTTTTAAGTAAGCACCAGGTAACAAGATGTTCACTGATGGCCAACAACAAGTTCATGAAGTCATATATTCACAGTGATTTTATCAAGTGACATTTTTTGCATACATTATACAACAAAAAATTTTCTGTTACCATCTCCTCGAAAAACTGCACCGTTAGACTTTTCTCAGCAATTAAGATGGCAAATGCGTACAGTTGCAGCACTATATCAAAAGCAGGGACTGTGTCAATAAGAAACATTTCCAGGCCTCAAACTAGATTTTAAGTACTGTGTTACAGAGCACAGAGCAGCTTCGTCCACACATAAAGAGCACATTTGACTTCTGCACTTAACATCAAACAAGGTTTGAACAAATAACACTGCAAAAAAATGTTTTCTATTGTGAGCACAGCTTGGCATTTATGTGTGGAAAGGAACTTAATCCCCAAAGCAAGGTCCCACACTTGCCCCTCGTGGCAGCCAACAGTAATTTTTAGCAGACCACATAGCTCAACAACATACTAAAAGAATAAATATGTGCTGTCAACTAACTGTAGCTCAAAAACCCTGATGAAATGCTCAGGCACTAAGTAGAACTAGCAGAACACTGTTGCTACTTACCAAGGCTGTGAAGTCTGAAAGGACGACGACTAGAAGGAAGAGAGCGGTATTTGATACCTTAATTGACTGGAGAAGAGCCCGGAATGCGCAGCTTACAATAAGTAGTGGGATCAAAACCTGTGTGAAAGCACAAAAAGGACAATGTTTGAAATTTCTTCAAAGAAAAAAATTTTGAAATGCCCTACAAGATCACAATTATGATGTACACCCCCCCACTTGGTTTGCCTATGAAATAAACATACACAAACCAGGGTTTTAAAAATAAGAGATCTTATGAGGTTAATCTGGATGAGAAGCTAAAGGAAGATTTTAGGTGGACTTCTGAGGCTACATGTCCCTTGCAGACAGACCTGAAGTGCAAATAGACAAAAGTAAAGTAGAAGTTACATCTCTCTTGTTTATTGCATGACAAATTATGAACCTTTAGGGGTTCTGGAACCTTTTCTGAAAATTTCTAGAACCTTTGACTTCTTCAACCTCTCTTGGTTACAAAAGTGAATTAACTGAGCACCAGTTTACATCAATTAAAAGACTTCTACATGCTGAAGTCATTTTAAGGCTGTGAGACAGACCCCAATAGAGCTCTGGCATTAACTTTGACCTTCTAGGGTTCTT
Organism: Amblyomma americanum; assembly: GCF_052857255.1. NCBI lineage: Eukaryota > Metazoa > Arthropoda > Arachnida > Ixodida > Ixodidae > Amblyomma > Amblyomma americanum. The sequence continues at coordinate 115,740,668 of NC_135497.1, read as the reverse complement.
TAACATGTATTGAAATCACAATAGCAACTGCTGCAGTGGGATAAAAAATTCTGAGGTTATGCTCTACACCGAAATTTCACAGTAACTGAGACACTGGTAGAGAAAAAGCATTGCAACAGCCACCTACTGATGCAGGATATCATCAATGCAACATCAGAATACATCATGAAGAATTGCACTAATGTAAGATGCCTGCCCCGGTAACTGTATGCTTCAAAAAAATTTTGAAATGAGCTGTTTAAACTGTTAAATATGATCGCAAAGCTGAGTGCAAAGGAAGCAGTGCCAATTGAGCACTATTTATAAGAAAGACACCTGATACAACCTTGATAAGGAGGATGGCAGCCATTGTGAATGGTCGAAATACTGTGATGAAGCAGTAGAAGCTTGAGATGGAAAAACTGCAACAAAGGCAACCATTTCGCAACAAGTTACGATCATGCATACTTAATTTTATAGAATGGGCCATAGTTGAAGGGAATCAAGGCTGCATTTTAAAGTAGACCTCCTGCACTATGTATATTAATACACAGTTAAGGATGCAATGCTAATGATTACCACTGAGAGCAGTTATGAAAGGCACACATCATATCTTGCTAATGAGCCAGTAGCACTCTTTTTAGGTTCTCAGTTAAGGAAGCCATTCTGACACAATGCATGTTTGATGTGCATGATTGCATTGTCAAGAGCAAAATTTTACGGGATGTGGATGTGCAGAAAAAGTTTACTTCATCACTGTCAAAGATGCCAATCACCTGAAATGTCTGCAAGTATGAGGGGATAGCATGATCAATCCTCTGATATACCTAAATAGCATGTGTACTGGTTGCAAGAGAGTGCTACAATACATTCCCAAGCACATGAGTCCTGAAAAGTTTGGCTACTGACTGTACTAATCAAAGTAACTATAATTTCAACTTAAACCAGAATTTTTTTAACCTCGTCATTACTCTGCCCCTGTTTTCGTAAGTGCCACAACCACAGTCACTGTGAATCACAGCAGTAAGCAATAGTGCTACTAATTCTACTGTGACAGCTTTCTATTTTTTTTAACATAAACATTCTGATAAGGAGAAGTTGTGCAAAAGGCACACAAAAATAACACAGGACATGAGACGAGTGCAACTGACAACTGATCTCCTCTAACTGCGCTCGTCCTGTGTCCTGTCGTGTGTATGCATGCTTTCTGTGTAACTTTTCCATGTCTGAACAAATACATCAACTAGCCTGATATTACATCCTACTTAACGTCATCAGCAGTAGAACGACTTCAGCAAATCTCAATGTTCTGCTGCTTTGTGAGCTTAGCGTTTGATTGCAGCAGCAATGAATGGCATAATGGCAATTACCCATGAAAGAAGCCAACAGTCACCAAAACTAAGGAGCATAGAGGAAAGTTTCTCTTTTTATAATCTGTGGCTTTAATCAATGAGCAATTAATAGTCCAATTATTTTACAGTGAAAAGATGACTGATTAGAAAGCAGAAGAAAAACAAACACACGGTGCCGGTTAGTCATGGTCGTAAGTCAGAGGTCATGGGTGACTCGCGGCCATCACATGCGAAATTCGGAGGTCATGGGTTCAGATCCCACTGGCATTCTTGTAAACCAGCCAACATGAACTGGCTAAAACACTGAGACAGCCGTGAAAATTATTAACTGTACTCAAATGCAATCTCTCATGGCAATGCCAGCCATAAAACCAAAGAAAGTGGTTCCCAAGGGCACTCGTCTAGTGTGAGGTGCCAGAGTTATATCTCGCCAGCCCTGCACCAAACAAGTCTAGCTTCTTTCCGGTGCCCTAGTATGGATATCACATGCACAGTTCAAGTACATGTTATTATGTAGATACACGTCTTCACTCTTATTCTGCACTTTCAAAAATTTTTCAGAAGCTCCAATGCTTTTAAGCAGATTTGAAACTCACCTGTTAAGGCTGGCAATGTTCCCAGTACCATAGAATGCAACAAGCATAAAGAAAATCTGATGGGCAGTTCAGGATGTCACCTCTACTATCATCTCAAGAATAGAATAATTATAGAATAATTATATTAGGTATTACACATTACGCTACAGAAAAGGATACAAAGAAGTATGCCTTTCTGATGTCATCGATGCGTATATGATAAGTTACAGCCTTTGCCTGTAATGAGACATCTTGTGACTCAAAAGTCATGTCTTGCAGCTAAATGATAAGAGAAAAAGAGAAATAATATCAGACACTTGTCTCTTATGACTAACACTGCAAAACTTTTAAGGTGATTCACATACCCGCAATGTAGATCCTGAAAGTTGATGTTCAATGCAGATCCAGAGAAACATCACAAAACATAGTACCATAAGAAACAAGCTTTCATAGCTGCAGTAACATTAAAGAAATTAACTGCACGCACCGTTCAATGTTGATCTTTTGTTAACAATACATACACACAGCCATAACCAGCTACAACCAACTGCTGGCAAGTGTGACATGAAGCAAATGCACATTAGTTACAAATCCTGAGTTAGTTTCCAGAAAAATTTGTACATTTTGCAATGTTTTTTGCAACAAATCTAGTAGAACACTCTGAACGTAATATTATAACAATAAAACAGGGTGTTCAGGTGCCACAAGTTCTTAATATACAGGCACAAACATATTAACCTTCACAACGCTTATCTTTGCATCGTTGTGTTGCACTTGATTTTGATATCCATGCCCAGTCAGTTATGTAGCAGTCTGTTTTCATTGGCAACACACTGATGACATTAAACACTGTATACAGCCCTCCTGATTGCTATGTGTATAGCAACATGGCAGAAGAAGACACGATCTTAATGGAGGAAGGTGGGAGCTAGCAAAGGTGACTCACGATTTTTCAGGCCCAGATGAAATTTAGTTGAAGAAATTTCTGGTTGGTTCATATGACAACTAGGATTACTGCAATTATTGTCTGCCAACAAACTGGTATGATATGTTTTCCCACGTCTTACATTTTCCCCACAATTTCATGGGACAAACTCAGCTTAGCTACAGAAGGTTATAACTTCACACGAAATTTCAAGAATATTAAAACATTTGGCTTCATTAAAGTCTATTAGTTTGCAAAGACTATTGAAATACTTGGCTAATCAAAATCTAGCAGTTTGTGTTGAACCTTATGTGCACTAACTGCAATGTCTATAATCATAAACTTATTTATGAAGAACATGCACTTAGCCTTATGTAGAACTAACATTATATGATTACAGAGGTGAGACAAACCAGAAGTCAGACATGCTAAACTGCAGCTGGACTGCAAGAAAGTAATTAAGTTAAGGTGATCAGCTCTCCACCAAGATTTTCCAACATCAAGGTCAACTAGTGGCACAGAAAAGCAACAGCTTCATTACTATGCTACGCATCTAGTCTTATGCACTTCTTGCTGAAAGGATACAAGATGCACATCAGAATAAACGGAACCAGCAATGACAATGTCAAGTTTTGCAGTCTGTTCAAAAGACTTGTAGTTGAGAAGAGGCACAGAACTGGAGAAAAAACTGCAAGAAAAATAACCACAAGAATTTGTCAATTAATTCGTAGAGTAAATTTTGAAAACAACAATGCAAATTTCTAATTTCAATAACCAGACATAGATATATAATCCGACACAGATACACTAAAGTGAGAGCAAAATACCTGCATAGCAGTGTCATTTCTATTACATGAATACATAGTCCAGGCATATCATACAACATTCCATTAGACATAGTTTCATTTATGACCAGAAAAGCGTTGCAAATTAAAGAAACATTATGATGCCTACTGCTGAGGAGGGTCATTTTGCTTACTGTAGGAATGGTTTAAGAGGTTTATAGAGATTTAACATCCCGAAGTGGCTCGAGCTATGAGGCACGCCGTAGTGAAGGGCTCTAAATTTTTCGACCACCTGGGGTTCTTTAACGTGCACTGACATTGCACAATACACGGGCCTCTAGCATTTCACTTCCATCGAAATGTGACTTGCCGTCGGAATTGAACCCATGTCTTTTGGGGCAGCAGCCGAGTGCCACAACCACCGAGTCACCATGGCGGCTTGCTTGCCGTAGGAATGATCAGACAATCTAGGCTGCTAGAGCAGCATCTGCCTTTTGAAACTCAGGTGGAAGATGATGCCTCATTTGATTACTAATGAATTAGTAGACACCATTTGCTAACCGAATGCTATCAAAGGACTGTGCTTCAATCAGCCATAGCAGATGCTGCCACACGTTGCCAGGAGGGTTTAGTGCCAGGTCGTCGCACAAATCCTACTCCTTTTTAAAAAATGATTTTTCACCAACAATGAAAAGACCTTTTCCAATTTTATGACACATGAAACTATTTAAATCGCTTTACCATTTGGCTATTTTTGTTTTGTTGTGTGCCGCTGCTCACATCATGTTTTGGGCCTTGATGTGGCAGTGTTTGCAGAAGTTAAGATATTTGCAATTAACTTAAAAAAAAACAAAACCGAAGGGCAGTTTTCAACTTTAACACTAACAATGCTATTCCAAGTTTCAGAAGACACTGCAAAAAAAGTTCTGACCAAAAATTGACATTCTAAATTTACATAAAAAAAATGAGCAATCCTTGAAATTTTTCTCTTCTCTTAAGCACTTCTATTCTGAACCAAAATGGCACCATCCACATTTTTTTTTTTTTTGGAAGGGGGGGGGGGGGGGGGCATGACAGGGCGTCTCATTACCTGTCTACGTGCAGAGGTAAACTTCTGCGGCAATGAATGGTTCCTGAACAATAGTTTTCCATAAATACTCAGACTACGGCAGTTTATAGCACTCTGGAGCAAGATATTTGGCGAAAAAGGTTTTTTTCCTTCAAAAGAAGGCCTCTACACTTCTATTTGAACTTGTTTTGACTGATAAGAATTTTTTCAGCCAAATCTAAAATGTCAAGAAATTGGCTCTACTCCTTCCGTGTGGAATGACCCCATAGTTATTTTACTTCAACTTATGCATATCATTGGGAAAGCACACCCTTGGCAGACACCAAGATATACTTTGTGTAAATGTGATATGACAGGATTATCTCTCTTTTGTACTTAACTGAAAAAATGAATAAAGTTCCGATTCTTCAGCACAAGTGGCCGATGATGCAAAGCTAAAGCGCTGGTGATTCCAATGAACATAAACCGTGATGCAATGGCTTTTTTGCTTATTAACTCAATTGTAGTATGTGAGATACGTACAGGCAGCTCCAATATGAAAAAGAACACTGAGCTTGCTCACAAGAACGAGTTCTGCTGTTATTTATGCACTAAAATTTAAAAAGGCTTGTGGTCATTATGCATCCAGAGGAAAACTACTTGAAAAACAGGGAATAGTGTGCTTTTCATGCACTAATACTAACAGAGTATATAACTATTGGCTGAATGCTCAAAACATGCTCCCTTCGATATTAGTGTTACCTGTACGACAGTCAGCTGCTTGACTGAAAATTCACCAGGGTTGGTGAATGTAAGTGTATGTGTAGCTTTTGCCTACAAGAAGCTGCTGATGAGCATTTCGCAGACGTACACTTTTGGAACATTCAAAACTGTAATAAAGCTCTTCCCCAGGTACCCGCTGCGGTGGCTCAGAGGTTAAGGCGCTCGTCTACTGAGCCGGGGCACCCAGGTTCAAACCCGACCGAGGAGGCCGCATTTCAATGGAGGTGAAACGCAAAAGGCACCTGTGCACTGTGCGATGTCAGTGCACGTTAAGGATCCTCAGGTGGTCAAAATTATTGCAGAGACCTCAACTGCAGCACCTATTTCTTTCTTTCTTCTTTCACTCCCTCCTTTATCCCTTCCCTTATGGCTTGGTTCTGGTGTCCACCCATATATGCCAGACAATTACTGCATCATTTCCTTTTGTCAAAACCAATTTTAATTTTTTTTTCCTTCCCCAGGCATCACTTCATGTAAAACTGAACGTAGGTCTTGACATCACGTGTCATATGAGTTTTGTATAGAAAAAAAAAAAAGGCTGATTACCATAATCTGCTGGTAATTAAACATGCTAAGCAAATCCATGGGCTTGAAAGTGACGCAGCTACGCAGTTATACAACTACAAGAATCTTTGATGTTAAAAGAATTCAACAGAAGCACAAACATTCACAGAAATATGATAAAATATCCAATGTTTTAATCCATCATGAAAAAAAAAAGCAAACTTTGCACCTGAATGCTAACTGTAGAGGTTCAGTGATTAAAGGAAAAAAATTAGAAGGATGCTCAAGTTTTGCATTAAGAGTAGATGCGATAGCGCCTTCTCCTTTTTCTCTTTCATTTTTCTTTGTATTTCTTATTTTTACTTATACACATACTACACATTATTAGTTTCACAACACCATAACACGGCCTTTTTATTCCATGTTATTTCTAATACCTAATTAGCACATTTATATTTGGCGTTATTTTTTTCAATTACAATAACATCAGTAACAATCCCAAATACACACTACTAGGGCATACATACTACAATGCATTTACAAGGTGCCCCTCTAACACACTTGATCCAATGACCCTTCATGGCCTATGCATTGCGTGGCCTCCTGGCATGCAGAAGGCGTGGGTTCAAACCCCAATGCAGCCTGATTTCTTTTAATGAATTACTTCTATATTCGGAAATATTCCCATTAGAGGAACTTCCTCACTAATTTTGGCTTCATTTAGACTCTCCCCAAATTTTTTACTTCATTTGAAAACTCTGAGATTTTTTCTGACTGACGATGGACAACGCTGGGTTTTCAGCAGAACAAACTTATCGACTAATACAAATCTGTCATGAATGATAAACAGTTAAATTTTATACCTGCATCAAGAACACATAATGTTACTGCACAGGAGTTTTCAAGCAGGCGACTCTGAGGGGACAAGGAAGACTATATGTATTCTGCACAACAGATTTAGATGAATTAAAAGAGCAAAAATAACTGTTAAAGATCAAAAACAAATTTTAAAAATATTCCTGACCTAAAGATGATATTTTAACGAATGTAATCCATTAGACTGCCAGGTCTTCCGATCCTGTGGACAAATAGCATTTCAACTGTAATATCAATTTAGAGTACATTTGCCTGAACTGAATGCCACTGAAGTTGATGCGTACACAGCCTCCTCCCCCCCCTTTTTTTACAAAAACTTTGGATCCCTGAAAGTTTGCAGACTTTCAGGCATATGACACATTACCTTTTCCCACACAGTAGCATCGAGAGCAGATTTATACATTTGTGTTTGAAAATTTTTCAATTTTCTCCAGATCAGAGTGCAATGCAACTGCAATCTGAATACTTAATGTACCATTAAACCACAACTAACTACCTGTCAAGAACACTTTGCCAAAAAGCTTCCTCCACTGCTTCCACAAACAATAGAAACTTGGCTTTCATTACCTTTTAAAATGAGTGACAAATGCTAGACCTGTGCCTTAAATTAATACTGAAAGTAATAAGGTGTTTATTGTTAATTATGTCCATACTAAGCAAGTAAAATGCTTCGCAATAAAAATCAGAGTTTTCTGGCTGTAACAAAACTATGAAGACATAAAATTTGAAGTCTGTGGCTTTGGAAAATATATTTTTTTACTAATAACAGTGTTGTTCTACACACTAGCAAACAGCATTAAAAAATTTGGCCTGTGCGAGAGTAAAGAAATTGGCATATAACATTAAGTTGCTTTTATCTATGCTTTGTATACACATGGAAATATGTCTTCAGAAACCATGAGGTACAAGAGCTTACATACACAATCAGTGTATTCAGACTTCCTTAAATAAGTAATTTTGAGCACAAAGCTGCTCACTTATGACCACAAGCCACCCTTCTGGGGTGACGGTCTAACACACCAGAGCTCAAAGGCTGTAAAATTCAAGTTTTTCTCCCTAGAATAGTGAAAACTCATAAAATAATAATTCATCTAGAGCAAATTTAGTTTGCACACATGACATGACACACATAGTTTCCACAACTTGATAAAAAAAAGGAACGGCTTCTGACATGGTATAAACGTATCATTGTACAGGAAAACATACTTAGCAGCAGCCAAGAAAGAATTTGGTTGAACAGTGGCAGCCCCTCCTTGTGCTCAATGCTGTCTGCTGTGCTTCTCACAATGGTAACAGCCACCCAAATCAACACAATCTGAAACGTAAAACCTTCACTGAGCACACCTTCATATACAAACCTGCCCGTTAAGAAAGGCTTCAGTTGTTCACTAAGCCCGACAAGAACTATAAAGAAAATGACAGCACTCCTTGTAGAGAGGTTGCAGCACTTAAGCAAAAGCTTGGTCAATTAACATCTATTATAAATGAGAAATAATTAAAAAATGCTGCCACAGAGGAGTGTCTGAAAAAATGACTGTCTGGCTGCAGCAGCAATATCTTATTTCCGGCAAAATGCCAAATAAATATCTGTGCAGCAAGATTTTATGGTACGTAAATTAAAAATACTCATGGGCAGGCAAAGGTAATTTGCTGCACTGTACTAAGGCACATATCATGGAAGAGGTGTACTATACAGTTACCACACACAAGTTGAGATATCAATGCTAAAAACAGATCTGCCACGCTCTTCACCATTATTTAAAACATCGGTTAGAATAAGAAACCCAAACTGCAACTTATGTGTCCGCCACTTACTTGCACTGCAGTCAAAATAACAGATCTCTGTGGCTCCTTTGGAATTTGTCTGCTGTTTCTAACCAACCCCAGTTCAGGCCTGTAAAGAAAGAAAGCCAACAGTGATCGGAGCGAAGCTACCAGTTTAAAACAACTTTGCCAGCAATTCCTATCGAAAGCAATGGTTAAATGTCCAAATAAGGGTCTCATAATCATACTCTACATAGTGCTGCTAATTAGTTCTCAATAGAGCTCCCTCGAGATGCACAAATGCAGTGACCTGGGCAACTGTGCTGCAGCAAAAGAAACACACAACACCCTTTGCCATGCCCAGCTTGTCCTTCAAAAGAATATATATCACAGGCAAGCAAACCAAGGCAATTTAAGCTGCCCATACTGCACAAAACAAGCACACATTTCACAAGACGTAATTAGGTCACCATGCTTCCTAACTGGTCCTCTTGGTTGAAAGTAGCCAGTATTTTGCTATGTTTCTAATTCCTCTCTCATGGTTTCATTGCTTCAGTTTATACCAGCCTTCAATTTTAGAACCTATTATTTTATACCACTGTTTTGCAAGATCAAAAGCTTCATTTAGAGGGTTTTATATCAGTAAGAGATACAGCATAAGGTACAATTAGAAAAAATACTGGCTTGTCTTCCTCAGATTGTCTTCTTTCAAGAAGGCTAGCCAATGCCCTTCAAGACAACAATAAAGAATACATTCAGCAAGTTATTAACATTCCCTGTAAGCCCCACAGCTGGTCATATATGTATTGCTGTTATGAGAATATAAAAGGAGACACACAAAATCTGTGGTTATCCCTGTGTGCAAGGCGCCTAGGCTCAATGATTTTAAAAAAGTAATGTGTTCACGAAGGCAGGAAATGCGACTACGATGAAAAAATCTTTCGTAGGATCTGAATTTAAGCGATGTTTTTTTTTTTACACTTGAGAACCTGAAAAACCTTGGTACAGAGACCTTTCTGAATTGGTCCTGCAATTTAATGAAAACCATTGCACACAGGAAGAGATGTTTTGATGTGTGTGCAAAAGTGGAGGTGAACAGCACAATGCCCCTATGCGAATGCAGACTACAAGAGACTGAAGATAGAAGAGAGTGCAACATACCTTTACAAAGAAAGACAATTTTTGTTGGGTCCCTTAGGTTGTGTGTCCATTTTTCGTACTCAATGCTAAATAAACAAGCTTTCAAACTATAGATTAAGGTTAAGCCATGCCCTTATTTCGCGACCACCACAATGACTTGCGCATGAAGTGAGATCAGACCACTGACTTGAGAGGTTTACAATACATTTGCCTGGAACTGCCTCAGAATGTAGCATGTCCAGCTCATAACTCTTCTCTTCCTTCACTCATGCTTTCTGATCTCTGCAGTCATGGTTAACTTTTCACTTGCAATGTGCCATCTGCCATGCATTGCAGCTACAGAACTCACAGCCATGCATATATGCAAAAGCACACTGAAGGTCTACACTAACCATTTGCACCTGCCTATTATGTTGCTTGCTGGGTATGCATTTAAATGCTTGCCATTTGGTGCAAAAAAAAGAGGAAAAAAAATTTACAAAAACAGACATGCAGAAGTACCCTTTTGTTATATCCACACAGCTGCAGAGCACCTACATGACCAAAAAAGGTTGCAAACAAAAAAGCACAGCAGAGATAATTATTTGTACCTCTGCCACTCTATTTCTAAAGTTTTTGTGGTGAGCATGACACAGCTTTAATATCGAAAATAGCAGGCAAATATTGTTCAGCATCTAAAAAAAACAAAATAAAAACTGTTCCTCAACAATGCACATTTTGCCTGCCAGCCTCAGCACTTCACTCAGCAAACAAAAATCATTCTGGGCAGACAACAAAAACTTTGTACAAGCAGGTCTTAAAAGAGTGGCCCTGGCACACCATGTGGAAACACCTGGAAACACAGCACACTAAATGCATGATTTTGATTTGATTTTATTCAGGGGGTTTAACGTCCCAAAGCGACTCAGGCTATGAGGGACACCGTAGTGAAGGACTCCGGAAATTTCGACAAGCTGGGGGTTCTTTAAAAGATGCGAGTGTGTGATGTATGTATGCCCTATCTGCAGTCTGCAGAGAGCAACTTCTTTGAACCTATTTTGTTTTTCTGCGGCAGACCATCCAATCCTTGGTCTTAATGTGTGCAGTTTATTGTCTGTTTGTTTGTCCCAATTCTGCTGCCATTATTTGCAGAGTGCAGTCCTAATGTGTGGCCTGAGGTCCTGGTATGGAAGACGTTTTATATCCATCTCACTCAGTTCGGCACCTGGTGCCGCAAGCCTATCAGCTTCTTCATTTCCATCTTATTCTGCAGTGACTGGGTACCCAGTATTCTGTAACGTTAAGGTTTAATGTATGTGCAGACATAAGGCATTTCAAGAGAGAATTCATTACAGGGTGTTTACAGGGCTTCCCAGAAGACAGGGCCATAATCACACTTAAGGAATCTAAGTACATAACATAGCTTGGGACTTTCTTTTCAAGGATGAATCTAACAGCCAACAGAATACCATGGCATTCCACAGTAAATATGCTTGTGTGTCTATTTATTGTTTTTGTTTCAGAAAACTGACAACTGTGAACTGCACATGAAACTGAGGATGTCTTCGAGGAATCAGTGAAAAACTCTGTGCACTGATACTTTGCTTGTAGGGACAGGAAATGCTGTTTTATGTCAATTGGCGATCCATGCTTGCCAACCTCATGAAAAGATGTGTCACAATTAATTGGATGCACTTCCCATGGAGCAATGATTTCTTTACAAGAAGTTGCCAGAATATTGGAGACTGGTATGTTCATGTCTTCGACAAATGCGGCGACCGTAATGGGTAAAGGTGGGGTTTCAGACGGTCGGTTGGAAAAGAGCAGTGTGCTGGATGGGTTTCGGAATAGCGCGTTGCATGGATGGTCAGCATGAGCTAATACCTTCGTAGCATATGTTATACTTGTGTACTTCCGTCGTCGTTCAAGTGACCATCGGTCCGCCTCAACGTAGAAATTCGCAATTGGGCTTGTACGGAAAACACCAGTAGCCAGCTGCAGACCCAGGTGGTACACAGCGTCGAGCATTTTTAAGGTGCTTTTTCGTACTGACTCGTACACTACTGAGCCGTAGTCTATACGTGATAGAACTACGCTATTTAGAAGACTCAGCAGGCAGTCTCGATCTGTACCCGAAGACTGGTGTAAAAGGATCTTTAGAAGGTTCGTTGATTTCATGCATTTAAGTCTTAACTGCTTAATGTGTGTAATGAATGTAAGCTTTTCGTCGACCGTGATGCCAAGAAATTTGTGCTCCTTTTGGACAGCAATACTCTGCCCGTTAAGTGTGATGTCGGGTTTAGGCCTAACACCACGTTGTGTTGATTTTAAATCCATTTTCGTCTGCCCACTTTGATATTTTGTTTACTCCTAGCTGAATTTGCCGCTCACAGGTGGACAAATTACATGACCTGTAACTTATTTGTACATCGTCAACATAAACAGAGCAGGATATAGATCTAGGCAGGACGCTCTTCAATGAATTCATTTTCACTATGAAGAGAGTGCAGCTAAGAACGCCGCCTTGAGGGACACCATTCTCTTGTGTAAACTGCTTGGATAATGAATTCCCTACATGGACCTTGACTGTTCGTTCAGACAGATAACTTTGAATAGTGGACAGCATATTCCCTGAGATCCCAAAGACGAACAGGTCACGGATGATACCATAGCGCCATGTAGTATCGTATGCTTTTTCAAGGTCAAAGAAAACAGATAAGCAGTGTTGTTTATGCCCAAAGGCGTCCCTTACGCAAGATTCAAAGGCAACGAGCTGGTCAGTGGTTGACCGGTTAGCCCTAAATCCAGCTTGGTGCTAGTCAAGAAGACCGTTGAGCTCAAGGAAATGCACAAGGCGACGATTTATCATTTTTTCAGAGTTTACATTAATAGCTGGTTAGGGCAATTGGCCGATAACTGGCCGCAAGTGTGATTTCTTTGCCTTGATTTAATACTGAGATAATAATTGCTTCTATCCAGGCTTCTGGAAGAAGTCTAGCAGCCCATATCTTATTAAACAGGCACAGGGCAGTTTCAAGGGTTTCTTCATGTAGGTGCCGGAGCATTCCATATGTGACCCTGTCAGGGCCTGCTGCTGTTGAGTTGCCACATGCGCCTAAGGCAACCTTCAACTCTTGTAAAGTAAATGGGCTATTGTATCCTCCCACAGATGGCCTTTTTTTTTAACACTTGGTTTCCGCTCCTCAGCTCGTTTGTACTGCAAGGAGGAATGTGTATAATGCGCCGAACTAAAAGTGTATTCGAAGTGTTTGCCTAGTGCATCTGTTTGGTGCTCCAATGCATCGCCAGCAGTGCTAACAAGAGGAATTGGAAGTGTACTATGCCATTTAAGTGCTTTTAGTCTACTGCACACTTTATGCGTACCTGTGTAAGAATTTACAGAGAAGAAAAACGACTGCCAACTTTCCTGTTTGGATACACATCTAGTACGTCTACCGTTTGATTTTGCTAGCTTAAAGTTTATTAAGTTGTCAACAGTAGGGTAACGATGAAATCTGACCATGCATTATTATGGTTTTGATGAGCTTTCTTGCACTGTGCATTCCACCATTGTCTTCGTTTGTTTTTTATTTTACCTGATGTCTGTGGAATGAATATCTGTGCAGCGTTTATTATATGCAGTGTGATCAATGATTGAGATTCATCTATGCCTAGGCTTGTAATTGATGAACCGGGGAATGCTGAGTTGCCGGAACACCGTCCAAACTGTAATCTGGTTTTTAAACTTCCTAGGCTTATTTACCCTCGAGTTTACATTTTCTGTGTATTTCAAAGAAATAGGAAAGTGGTCATTTTCATAGAAATTATCAATAACAGCCCACTCTGTAGCTGCCAAGAGCAATGGAAAGCCAATAGCAAGGTCTATCACTGTGTATGAGTTTTCTGGTACATTAAAGTAAGTTGATTCTTTTCTATTGAATATGCACGAGCCAGATGACAACAGAAATTTTTCGATTAGCGCTCCTCGACAATCTGATAATTATGGTACCTCCCCATAACGGGTGGTGTGCGTTAAAATCGCCAACCAGCAGGAACGGCTCCGGGAGCTGGTCAATGAGTTTTTCGAGTTCATCAATGCACAGGCAATGATCTGGGGGATATATTAGGAACATACGGTTATTAGTACTATGCCAATAGTTAGGGCTCGTATTGCCACTGCCTCTAAATCAGTAGCCAATGAAAGACATTGAGAGGGAATTGAATTCTGAGCCACAATAGCAACGCCACCTGATGAGTGTGCACTGCCTTGCCTGTCCTTCCGGTATACTACAATTTTTTTAGAAAGTTTGTATGTGTCGGGTTTAAGTGCATTTCTTGTAGCCAAAGTATGTTTAGTGATATTGGCGAGTATTTCATATATATCACCCAGGTTCTTAAGTAGACCTTGGCAGTTCCAGCAAATAATGCTCTCGACAGCCATTGTTCTTAGTGAGAATGCGAAGATTAGTGGGAGTTATTTAGATGTCGCCGCCTTCATCAGGCGGCTTGACTGGAAGATGTCTTTTTGGTTTGAGGCGGTCTAGGAGACTCCGCCTCTCTTTGGGGGACTCACTCAGCGCCTCCAACGCTGAGGATCCCGGCGTTACCTCTATTGCTTCCGGTGAAGACGCGAAAGCAGATGGGGATTTGTCAAGAGGGAGAGACTCCCTCTCACTTGTCTGTGTCTTCCCAGAGGTCTGCGAAAAGTTGACCTCTGGGACAAGGAATGTTGTTGCAGCCGGAGGCTGCTTGGTGAGGGGCCAAGGTGGGCGTGAATCAGCGATGCTGTATTGCGTGACCACCGTGACAAGACGCTGCCCAGCCCCCGGTGCGCTGCGTCAGCGTAAGATCTTCCGGAGAGCAGTGAGAGCTTCTTCCGGACTTCCGAGAATGTAATGTTTTCTGTTACTTTTACCTGAATTACTTTCTTCTCATTTTGAAATGCCTGACATGATCTTGAGTACGCTGCGTGTGGCCCATGACAGTTTGGACATTCTACTTGAGCAGCACTGCAGTATTCAGTTGGGTGCTCATGGGTACCACACATTGCACAGGCGAGTTTCCCGCGGCATGTTTTGGATCCATGCCTGTACTTTTGACAAGTGAAACATCTCCTCGGGTTTGGGATATAGGGACAAACTTTGCAGTGGATGAACTCTGCTTCCACAACAGCTGGAAGACAGGACCGTTCAAATGTTAAAACGATATGGGGTGTCACCACCTCTTGACCGTTCTGCTTATGGTGTTGAGGCGAAGGGCAATGACACCTTCATCTTGGAAGCCTTCCAGGAGGCCAGTTTGTTTCTTGGATAAGATCTCTTTCTGATATGACGCCTTGCACTGTGTTTAGATTGCGGTGGGGAATGATGGTCACAAGGAGGTGAGCAAACTGCTTTTGCCTCAGAAGGATGTCAGATTGGTCTTTCTGGGACACTTCAATAAGAAGGTCACCAGATGAAAGTTTTTTTGCTTTGTACTTTTTTCCTATCATTTTCTCAATGGTTCTAGTGATAACAAGAACGGATAGTTCAGAAACTGGGTCATTTTCTACAAGAGAATGAACAACCAGGAAATGAGGAAAGTGGCCGCAGTCAGGTCGGGTACTGGTGGAGGTTTCATCGGTGCGGTTCCTTTTCAAGGACCAATCAGGTTTTTTGGAAGAATTACTCATACGATATCAGAGTGCTGATGGTTCCTAAAATGTCGCCTGCGGTTTACTGTCGTACTCACAGGAAGGTCCTGGAGCCCTCCGACTGGTAAAGAGATGGGAAGCCCTATGGCCGGAGCTTGAGCATGGCCCCAACCGTCACCATTCATGGTTTCTACCCTTCACCTTGCAACCAACCGCCACGGTATGGATGACAGCTTTGATATGGAAGCTGGGGTACGTGGTGTTGCCAGGCACCAACACCTGAATACTCAAGGTGCCCTGCGGGGGCATACTAAATGCAAGCATGTTTCTCATTCCTCCTCTCCCCCTTCTTTATCATCATTTTTTTTTTACATGCACAGTACCATCTGCTGAAATTGCAGAGAATACCACTATGCTGCTGAACAATGAATTCCTTCAAATAAGAGACTCCCAGTCACTTTACTCCGTGGCCTTGCCTCTACCTTAAATACTTTCATCTTGAGAGATTCCATTTTTACATATTACTGAATAAAATTCTGTAGCCTCGGCACCTTACAAATGCTGCAAGCCCAGAGTTCAGTGTTATTACCATACATGTACACATACAAATAAGGGCATCTATGGTGGTTTTAACCTAGAAATAATGGCAAATAGCATTTTTTTAGCTGCATGGCAAACAGACAGCCAGCCTTTTACTGCATACAGGCCATGTTCAGATCAATTAGGCTACTGGGTCTCTTGAAGGCTTTACTTATTATTTTTTTAAATATGTGAAAACAAATTCTCAGCCAGTTCACTTTAAGCACATTTTTAAGGTGACTCTCAATACCCCTATATACCTTGCAACAAAACAAGTTTTGGGAACGTTTCAAAATTAGAAATGGCCATCTCTGACAGGATTGAAGTGCTGCATAAAAGTAGCAAATAATGAGACAGGTCTTAAATAAATAAGATTTTACACACACAATTTCATAAAATCCTCATCAGTTACAACAAGCAATTGTAGCCTTATTTGAGGATTGATTAGACAGTTTACTTGATACAACTGACATTTGCTCCTAAATATGTTTACTGCAAGCATATTTCATCCTTTGAAAATCATTAATTTTCAACAACCATGCCTACATTTTGCTCAGACATGATTCTGTGCAGGAACTGCACAGTTTTTACTATTACAACAGATTACAAAACTATGCAAAGTGAATGGCAGCATGAAATAAAATGATCAAAAAGGAAGGTGAAACTGAAAATTTCTACACGACACAAATGTAGCCTAGAATATGTGTACATACCTTCTGGCACAATACGAAAAGACAAGTATGCTGACCCAACCAGACAGTGTCCTGCAAATAATCACACAGGCAATGTGTCAGCCCAGATGACAATCCACCTCAGCAACACAGTACAGAAATGGCATGACAATTAAAAACCATGCATAAAAATATTCTTGCTTTATGTACCTAGAGAAAACAAAACAGTGATAACACTAATATATGATGCTACACGTTTCAAGCAGAAGATACGTTTTGAGAGGCTTCCAAGAAAAATGCTGCACTGAATTTCAACAAAGCAGCCAGGCATCCACAATTTGCACTGAAACCTCAATACTCAAAGGTTGTGGCATTGAATTTTGATTGAAGTGTTCCCACTGCTCCAAGGATTGCACTCATTTCTTCAACTTCAACATATGATGCAGCATTGCTTATTGCGGAGCACAAGAAAAAACCATTGACAGCATGTCCACTGAAGCAATGCCACATTTCTATCCTCTTTTTACTTCAGACTGCAAATTTTCATGCATAACCAAAGTAAAAAAGAAAGAAACTGGCATTTCAATCTACTTAAGAAATCTTACTTTAAATTTTCTGAGAATATATTGCCAAGATTTTGGCAACAGGATTCCATGACCAAAACTGCAGTTGCTGCAATCTTTCTTCATAGCTACAAATCAATCAAATCACAAAAAACCTGAGAAACAGGAGCACACTGGACTCCCTTTGAGAAACTCTGTTCAGTTGAGTTGTCTCATAAACAGGACAGTTAACGACCTTTGTTCAGTTTCTCAAAACTATATAAAAACTATCTGGTTAAAACAAACCATTCAACTTGTGCATGCGGATTAGTACATTCTTCTAGCCCCACATGACTTTAATGACTCTGCATATGAAGATATTCTTCCAGCCAGACATAACAATGCCGGACTGCTGTGGCCCTGCATTGGACATGCACAGCTGTTTTAAAAAGTTCTTAGGCCATTAAGTTTGCTGCTGGACATGCTGCAGAGCTTTTGTAACACTCTCACCACTTCAAAGCTCTGAAAGGGTGAGGTGGCAAGTTCTGCTCATCTTCTGGAGATCCAAAGTGATCGCCTAGCGTGAGTGCTCTGTTCCGCAGCACTGCCCACTCTTCGTCGCCTTCTATGTGGCACTAATCCAGTGATTCTGGACTGGCCAAAATCATCTCTTGCATCTCCGCAGCTGGCCTAGTGCGAGCGCTTTGCCCTGTGGCACTTATCTCTCATCGTCAATTCTATGTAGCAAAAATCCGCACTTTCACACTGATTCAAATGTAGTAAACATTCTCTGTAGTTTTTTCAAACACACTTTTTTTCTGGGAAATGAGGGCTGCGTAAAGTCACCGGCAAAGGTTGGGCAGGTACATGTCTCTGAATGTGAGAAAGCAGCAATTTGTTCTGTGTTATGTTAGGTTTCATGATGCATAAGCAGCTATGCTTATCATATGCCAAACAATAGGGCTTTAACTACTGCAGTTCCCTCAAAACATTTCCTTCTGTTAAAAGCCTAAGGATATATAAAAAATCTATAAGTGAAGTGCCTGTTCTCCAATAAGCAAGCTGCTGTGAAAAAAAAAAGTGCCCTTCATAAAACTGTGTGAAATGCATCTTTTTTTCTTCTTAATTTCGAGTTTTGGGCAAGAAAATAAAATGTGGTGCCCAATGCGAAGACGAAATAAAATAACTTTGATATGACTTCCACTCCCACAGGATGGGCTTTACCATGTGCAGTTCATCGTTTATTTCATTATCCTACGTTGACTACCATTTACCTCTAAATTTAATGTGTTCTAAATTTACGACCTTTAGGGACATGGTTACTTTCTTGACTTTGCCGTTGCAAGCTTGTGTACTGCACTTAAGTTAGTTCTTTTGATACAGCTATTTATTATGTGAACTTGGACCCAGCAGGTGGTGTTATACACACAGTGCAGCCTCTGTAAAAGGTGACTGCACTTCCAGAGAGTAGTGCTGTGAGTATATGTAGCTAATCAGAGTAGATAATACTGTTTTTGATGTTCTCATTTACTATTTTTTACAGCAACACAGACAGCATGACATTCAGCAGTGAAAACTGATGTGGATTATGGCAGTCTTGTTTCTTTTCCCAGTTCACCTGCATTCCTGTGCTTTTGAAGCAAAGTGCATTGTAGAACCATTTGATCAAGATCTGAACTCTCATAATCCTCCTTCAAAGCAACGTATTTTTGTATGATGTGTCCTTGTGGAGTTTGGTGTTTCTGAGCACTCAAAAGGATGATAGCATACCATGGGAAAAATATGCCAGGGTGGCAGCAAGTTAAGGCTTTCCACAATACGTACTAGTCAAGCTATCCAATACGTCCAGTTCCCAGCGTATCTCTCCCAAATGACGCATCAACAGCCCAATTAATTAGGGTTTATTGAAAGATACAGTCCAATGCCTCAACGACTGCCTCTACTATGAAATAACCTACATTGCAAAGGATGTCACAATGCCTGTACAGATTCCTATCCTTCACATGCAATGTGAATGCCACTACAGCAAAGATCACTACAGTAACAGTGTATTCTGCAAAGCAATTCATGCACTGTCGGTAGGCCAAATACTTTCCGGTTTTAATACTGATAAACATCTGCCAGTAAAAAATTTTTGGAATCTGTTAAAACCAGAAAGTGCTGGTTTCTGGGCACGTTGACGCCAGCTGGCAAAAAAGCTTTTCTCTTCAAGAAACATTCATCCTCCTTTCCTTTTCAAAGCACAGAAATGCTAAGGAGGCACTCTGAACAGTACTGCTGATGTAAAAATATAAGCCCTCGTCGCCAAAAATATTGATGCAAGGCTTTGTTTCCTCCATTCACCCTCCCCAACCGGAGCACTCCACAAGGGGCCGTCTCCCCCCTCCTATTTAATGTAGCCCTAGTCCCACTGACTAACCAACTCACCATGATACCTAACCTCCACACATGGGCATTCGAAAAAACCTAGGTCCCCCCCCCCCACTTCCGCAAAAAGTTCTGCAGACACCCTTGCCTCCACAAGGCAATATACACTGATTACATCACCTTATTGATGACTGAAGGCTCCATAGGGGAAGCTCAAGACACTTTGCAATTGGCAGTTGATATCATCACCTTGAACCTGACCAATATGGGCCTTTAATGCTCCCTGCTAAGATAGGAACTGCTCATGATCAGACCACTTCACCGGGATCCACACGTACACCTCCGAATGTACAATGACCACATATTACTGGTCAATAGGCTCAAGGTCCTTGGACATTATATACAGGACACTTTGGATACAACCTTCACTCTACAACTAGACAAGCAAACCAAACAAATTGCGGGCCTTATCTGCAGAGTGGCCACATGAACTACGGCCTGCCGGAGAGGGAAACCTTTAATATGACGGTCACCCTCATCACCAGCCGCTTGACTTATCACCTGCTTTATCACTTGCTCACAAAAACGCAACAAGGCAAAGCTGATGTGTTTATTAGAAAGGCGACCACCTGAGCGCTCCGCTTACCACAACCTGTTAGCCCAAATCACATACTCACAACTGGGCACCTACAATGAAATCTCAGAACCACTCGAAGCCCAACGAAGCAACCAGATACTGTGACTAAACCTTACAGAAACCGGCTAAGACCTCCTCGGCATCTACATCTGGCCCCCACCACCTGCTCACCTGCCCCTATTTATCAAATCATCCCACCTGACATGCAGGGCCAACTGTGCATCAGACTTCGACAAAGAAATATGGTCCCCGAGCTATGCAAGGTCAGATGCCAGGCCCGAGCTGAATATTATACCAAATGCCACAGAGGCAGACCCGACATATCCTCTACGTGGACGCAGCTCAACACACTCTACCAGGCTATTATACCGTGTCGCCGCCTACGAGGATGGCACCATCGAGGCCGCAGCCACCCTCCACGCCAACAGCTTTATGGAGCCATTGCCTTGGCACACATATACACGCTACACAAGATCCCAACATCACTGAAATCTGCACGGACTCCCAAGCTGCGTACCATTACTAATCAGCAAAGCATTATCACACCAACCACCCGAAACACTCTCGAATCAGGACACACTCTCGAATCAGGACACACGCTTACCCGAATGACCCTCACGTGGGTTTTTGGGCATGCCTCAATCCCCAGTACTCAGTGCATTCATGCGCTGGCTCAAGAATCATCCCTCACTCAGGGCCTTGAAAGATTGGACAAACCCACGCAAGAAACCTCATGGGCTCTACTCCCATAGCACCAAATCACCAATCATTAAAAAAACAGCTGCTTCACCCTCCCACCACCCACAATACACTAGATTCAAAATACAGTGCGGTCTCACGGCAACAGCAGATGAACTACTACATCTCACCCTATATCCTCCATCGCTACCACCCTACCTTGACCCTTCCACTTCGCTCAACATTTAGGGTGGCCAAGGCCAGCCTCATGCACTTCCTGTGGGAATGCCCCCAACCCATGACAGTTCCCTAATGCCCAACCCATCCTACTCATCATGGGAGGCTGCTCTGCGAGCTCCTCAACCAGGTGGCCAAACATGGCTAGTGGACATAGATCCCTGTGAAGCCCAGGCCTGTGGACTCGTGGACAAGTAGGACCTTGAGGACCTTTTGTTCTTTTCCTAAAATAAAGTTGTTCCTACTCCTTTTCTTTCAAAGTGTGCAGTGGGCACGACTGAGCACCTAAGCGCAGGCAACTGATTCGATTCTAGGGAAGTTTTTGCCATTAGTGGAAACTTAACTGGTCGATGCGTAGAACCACTTTTTTTTAAATCTATGGCGAAAGAACCTTGGATTGAGCCGTGCTTCACGGCAAGAATTTTAGCTGTCTCAGCGAAGAGTACTGGATCATGGCTACCACAAAGAGCTGCCCAGGACTGTGATGTTAAGTTCAAAGCTGTCCATCACTTATTAAGTCTTGAACAAAAACGCCCCTCCACACTAAGCCCCCACATGACGGTTCTCTATCAGCCTATCGACGATGTTGTAAAGCATTTGTGCCAAATTTTGCCGTTTCTCAATACCACTGACGCCATCAGAGAGAAGAGTCATATACTCAAAGCACTTGTATAAAATAGAATATTCTGAAAAACTTCCGAGAATGACCTTTTTATACGAGACATCTGCCTCGTTACTCGAGGTTATGAAGACGTATCAGTCAGAGAAAAATCCCAGACGTGTTCTCTCCTTGGCGTGAAACTTGTTTCACAGCTAAAGAAGTGAAATCAGTCACAGGCAGACGGCCACTGAAGTGTGGACAGCCTAATGAACATGGTACATTAGGACCTAAGAGTGTAGCCGTGCAGTGTGCTCCCTTTGTCTCACCTGTGCAGGTATACTCGCCTCCGAGACAGCACTCCTAGCTTTTGTACATCATTCAACAAGGTGTTCAGACATGTTTCCGAAGAATATTCAGTGGAACAACCACTACGACTTGAGTTCACAGGCTACCCCTAGATAGACGGTCAAATTGTTGACCATTGTGGTCAACACAGGGGAATAGAAGGAGGGAAGGCCAGAAGGGATGCAGCAAGGAAGACCGGCACTGTCAGGCCATGCTGGCTTCCCCCATCTCCTCCTCCATGTTGGTGCGATATAGAGAGAGGGGAATGTCCACCAATAAATGCCCTATAAAATGCTGTCAGGTCCTCCCTGCACCTCATTACTTCTATGGCTTCTCCACTGCAAGCACAAGCATGCGTGTCTTTGTATCCCTGCCAGCGAGGTTGTTAGGTATAAAGTGAAAGGCCGACTTCGCAGCTGACAGGTATGCTGATGGCACTGACACTTCCATTCCTACTGCCAAGCTACGGGACAATAGACATGTATACCACTTGTTAATGCAACAGCATTAAGTTTCACCTTATGTGATTTTGCATTCAGCGTCTGTCATTAAAGTCGCTGATTGGTCAAAAGAGGTCACTTGACCTTGTGATGTCATCGCTAACTGCCTACCATGTCATGTGGCAACCTGCCCAGCTGGTTGTTAGCAACCTGCCCACCATGGGAGGTGGCAATAAGGTTTCTGATTCAAATAAATTACACCAGCTACCACCTGCCCACCATGTGACTGCGTGTCCGGCAAAAGTCACAAAAGTCACATGATCTTGTGATGTCATTGCAACCTGTTCCCCATGGTGGGTAGCAAACTGCCCACCAAAGCCAGCGGCAATTAATTTAAACTCAATGCAATGGCCACGAGCCCACTGCAGCGTGAAACTTCAAAACTGAAAAACAAAGGGCGAATGTGCCACCATGAAAGGGCGAGACAAGCAGGTTGGAATACCTACGTCCTCGGTGGACTCACCTAGTGCACAATTATGTGAATGCAACAAAGATACGATGATAGTGACAACATTGTGCATGAGGTGAAAGAACTGACACAGGAACATAAAAATATACAGCAGCATTGCTTCTAATGCTGTCTCATTCCACTCTTAAAGTGACTTACATGTCCCCATAATTTTTTTCAACTCAGCATCATGTGTGATGGCAGACGTTTGTGTTTTAGTGGATGAAGGGGTGCTGGCGTCAGAGCTGGGGTCAGATCTAATAGCTGACAATATCGTAAAGGACATCAAAGAGAAAAAGGATGGCACCTGCAACCATGCAAGCAGTAACAAACAGCCGACAGAAAAAATAGCAGTTATTACAACCAAAGAAGCTCTAGTGGCACTAGAGGCTATCACCGTTTATCTTGCATCCCTCTTAGAGCTATGTTGCAACACAATGCCAGTCTTGACATGATCAGGTCAGCAGTAGCTGCTTGCACTAAGTGTCGCTTAGTTTCTTTCAGGATGCATACCCTGCTTCATTAGGGGCAATAGAGGGTGTGCTACGCTTGTGTCCAAGTTACATATAAAACGACGAACTATCACAGTTCCACGGACTTGGTTTTGCAGGCACTTGACGATGTTGTTCCAGAAAGACACTTAGTAAAATTTGAGAAGCAATGGTGTTTTGGCAGTGATTGTATTTTAAGAATGTATGTAAGTGCAGTCCTATTTCCTAGAAGAGGCATATTTTTTTTATACATAGCGGCAGGCTATAGGGAAGATTCTAAAACATGAACTTTGAACCGCTTGCTCAATTTGATTGAAACATGTGGGGCTGGTTTGGTGGACAGCAAAAGAAAAAAGGTTACAATTCACCCTTGCATCCACCACTTTTTTGCATGGTCTTAAATATGCGGCCAAGAGGTATGGTGTAAAGGTTTGTCTTCTTAGCACCAAAGAAACTCAAGAAGATAAGTGCGATTGTAGAAAAAAAAAATGCTGAAAAACCAATAGAATCCCAAGAAACCTATGGGATTAAGCACGAAATAATGTTTGCTCTGAAGGGTTTGTTTACAAAATTCCTCTCAAGGTCAAGATACACTGGCCAGACGGAGCGGTGTATTATAGCATGTCTGAAAGAACATAAAAATTCTATCGGTCTACTAATCTAGCTGACCATTACAGAGAGTGCGAATCTTGCTTTCTGTCGTTTCAACGTAGTGATATATTGTTCAAGTACACAGCCTGACTAACGAGAGAGATTACTGAAGCGAAAATCAAAATTGTGCGTCAGCAAGCCCTCAATTTTCTTACGGGGTAGTGAAGCTGTGCACTTTGACTCTATGTAGCAACATGTGTATTTTCTTGGTTGTATGCCCATGCTCCCCTTATATTGGTCATGTGAAATTGTATAAACTTCAGTTGTGAGTCAGCTTTCATCCTCTGTTTCCTCTTCTTTTCATCCCATGTATTATGCTGTTGCCCCTAAAAATGTATAACGAACTCGCCTGTTTAGCCAGTGTTAACATATTAAGGATCTGGAAGGGTGGAAATTTTTTCTGTGCTAGCTTGGCATGCTTCTCAATAAAATCTGAAAATTTTTATGTTATTCCAGCTTTGAAAAAATAACTTGCACCTGAAGGAGATATGGAGTTGGGACTAAAGTGGAGTGTTAACCTCATCAAGGGATATTAAACGGACACTGAGGAGAAATTGAAGTTGGCTTGTATCGCTAGAATACCAGCTCCTGATCACAAAAACGCCACTCTTACTGAAGACAAAGCTCTTGTAAGGTAGAAAATAGCAAGAACCAAAATATAGGTATCGCCGCCACAGGCCAATCTCGCAAGTACAAGTGTGGTGACGTCACAGGACAAGAGACGCCACCTTGAAGGAATTTTCCTTCCTACATGGTGCGCGAATCTCTGAGGCTGACAAAGGTAGGTTGCGCGGTTCAATATTGAAGTAAGTTTTGTTTTAAAACCAATAGTGCACTTTTATCACCCAAGGAAGGCAGACAAAAGACAACCTGAATGTTGGAACCAAAGAAAACCGATGCTCGGCGGCGCCACAGGCGGCCAAGAGAGTTTCGATTTGTTATGGCGCTTCGCGTCTATGAGCTTTGCGTACCCAGTGGTTTTGTTTTTGACACGCCTCGATTTACAAGCGCTGAAGAGAAGAGGAACACCAAGTGCCGCTTCAAGTGCTAGTTAACTTTTGAAGGAGCCTGTTAAGGCTTGTCAGATGATCGCCACGGTCGATGAAAAACTATGATGGCACCATGGTCGGTGATAGTACAAGGCAGCACTTGTGTATTCGCACGCTCGCCCAGCGAAACATTCCCGGCTGTGCCAGACAACCTCAAACTACTTAACGGAAATCGTTTATTAGGGACGGGAGACAAGGTACAAGGCAGTTCAGAAAAATTGCTGATGGCCTAGCTCTGTTAGGCCAGGATATACCTAGCGAAAGCGCGATTTCTGCATTAGAAGAGTGCATTCGCTAGATGCACCTTTATTGATGGTTGAAACTTCAGCCGTCGTGGTGGAGTGGTAGGGTCTCCGCCTCAAACGCCAAAGGCCCTGGTTCGATTCCGAACCTCGGCACAGGATTTCTTTATTTTGTTCAGTGAGTGGGCGGGGGTTTTAGTGGCTGCCATAGATGCCGCCACCGAATACGTTGGTTAGTGGTTAAGCACAGGCTCTGTTATGCCGCATTTATGCTCCGGCGTAACGCGCGCGCGCGCGCGCGCGCGCTGCACGGCGACGTCATGTCGGCCAAAGAGAGACCCTCTATACTCCAACTGCGCTTGACCGCCGACGCGTTTGGCGGCTTCGGTACACTCTGACCGCACTGGCGGGGAGACTTGGAGCATGTCTCTATTTCGTTTTGAGTGTGCCAGCCGCCGCCGGCCCGGCCAGACTGATTCGGCTCCGCGGCGAGATGCGCGTTGTGACGTAATTCAATAGCTTCGGCAGTTGGGCGGAGCTGTTCTTTTCGAGCTCGGCTAATTTAATCCATTCACAGTACATATCTGAAGGTACATGCAAGTGGGCTAGAGAGCCCGATCCAGTGGACCCGTTGGATCTAGCGGAAGCCGTTGAAGCGTCGTGCGCCGGCTTTAGTTTCAAGCGGCCTACTTTAAACGCGACCGCCCTTGAGCACCCATCCATTTTTTTGTGGCAAAAAAATAAATAAATAACTTGGCCCTTGCAACCGTGGGAGACCTCGACGCCGCCTGCTGCGCCGTGCAACCGCGCCGTTCAAGGAATCACAATTTGTTGGTCCCAAAGCCCCGGCCAGCCTCCGATGGGCGCAAGGCGACAACCTTGTCCTGGCCCCTCGCGACTCCCCGCACTGGGGTTATGATATTTAGTTTGCAATGGCTGCTCACTGAGGAAGGGGGAAACGACCCGCCGGCGCCTAACCTAACTGTGCTCCCTCAAAAGCATCGCACGCTCTGTGGGGCTGAGGTCGCTGAAATGCAGGCCGGAGTTTTTGCGAGAACTTCGTCGTCGGGTTCGGGATCCATCGTAACGCTGGCAAGACGCCGGTGCAAACGTAAACGAAGTGACGGTAGCGACCCCCAATAGGTGCCTTCAACGTGCAGCGGCGGTAGCTTTCATTTTGGCAGCTGCTAGACCGCGCCGTTAGCCGCCAGAAATCATGGAGTATCAGTTTACGTCACGTTTCTGTCACTCCTTCCTGTGACGTCATAAGAGTTCTCCGTGATGTCATAAGAGTTCTCGAGTTTGAATCGGAGTGGCGGGAAAAACTTTTTCAACTTCAAATCCAAAATTTCTTTGAAATAAGTGCATCTTTCGCTCCCGGACAAGCGGCAACAAAGTCATGAAATGCCGAACTATCAGATTTTGCTAACAAAAAAAAAGATAGGTTTCTCCTCAGTGTTCCTTTAACGGCCCAAAACCTCAGCAACAGCTCAACCATCAAGACTTTTTTCCTCGGATATGCCCAAATGCCATTACAGATGGCCACCAAGCCCACATGTGCACAGGATTGTGGTGTCTGAACTTACTATATTGCCAGCAAACTGCAGACGTGCCTGAGGGTGAAGGAACAACTGGTTTATGGTTTATGGGGGGGTACATCCCAAAGGGACTCAGGCTATGAGGGAAGTCGTAGTGAATGGCAACAACTGTCACAGAAGAAACAAATCCAGAAGTCTAAAAAAACATTCCATTCATTAGATTTCGAACAATATTTTCTTGTGGAGTGTGCTTAATGTTTCCTCAGGAAACTCCTCGTTTACCTTTGTCTCATTCCTGGTTTACTAACAGTGCCAATATGTTTGTGGATACTCATATTTTGTTCACTCCTGAGCTGAACTGCTGATAAGCTGAACACATAAGGTCTCATCATGGGCACCTTAAAGGGAAGCCTGCTGCAAGGCAAGAAAGATAAATGGGGACCATACTTACACCATAGTGTAGTTGTGCTGTTTTCCAATCACTGGCAAAAGTGGAAATATTCCAAGCACAAGGCAACCTATCAACCATGTGAAGCTTGTTTTCTGAAAAAAAAAAGAAAAAGGAAGAAAGAAAAAGCAGTAACATTAATCCTAAAATCTGAAATGAAAATCATGAAAAACTTAGAAAAACCAAAGCAAGCCCACAAC
The DNA here is from genome assembly GCF_052857255.1 of Amblyomma americanum. Taxonomy (NCBI): domain Eukaryota; kingdom Metazoa; phylum Arthropoda; class Arachnida; order Ixodida; family Ixodidae; genus Amblyomma; species Amblyomma americanum. Next base: position 115,713,102 of record NC_135497.1, on the reverse strand, counting down.
TTAGAATTCGACAGAAAAAGGACCTAAAAAGACACCCACGTTTATGCTAATTTATTTCACATGTGAAAGCTGTAAGCTTCAAGGTTTAGGCTTGCAATTTTTACTGCAAAACCACTTCTAGCAGCACTCCTCAGGTTTCAGCACTGTGTACGTCTGTCTGTGTGGAGCCTCTGAGTAGCAAGTGCAAATGGCTCATTGGGTCAGTGGACACCTCAATCCTGCTGAGTAGGCGGTGGCATCCACCTACAAATTGAGGCTGTTATGTGCCTTTCCTCTTCTCAAAACCACCGGAAGGTTTAGAATCCATTTTTTTTTGAAGAAATGAAAAATGCATGACTGCCTCCCTGGGACGATGGACACCTCAATCATGCTTTGAGGTACGTGGCAGTGGTGCCCACCTGCAAAAAGTTGTGCTTTCGCACAATATTTCATGCTTCGCCTTGCTAAACTGCCAGCCATTTTTTATCATGACAGATTTTGTTACCATATTTACTTGCATAATGAGTGCACTTTTTTTGTAAAAAAAAAAATGTTGGTTAGTTGAGGAAACATTTATTATGGCATTGAAAATTTAAACTCTGGTGAATTAAAATTTCCCAAGTTTTAATAATTAATATAGTGAATGTATTTATTATGCAAGGGTATTTGTTAATCAAGAAAATATGGTATACCATCTCATCATGGAAAAATGGCAATACTAGTTCCGGAATCAAGGTCACTGTCATTTTATAAGAACATACAACACTGAAGGCATGCAACAAAAGATTATGATGCAAATTCATCTATTTGCTATAGTTCATTACCACTTCAAAGTTAAAAAACAACAGAACAAAAAAAAAAGAAACACACCTTTGACAGAGAGGTGCTGAATGGCCAGCAGCCAATAATCAGCAGCCCAAGAGACATGACACCTCTGTAGAAGAATGTGATGACCTATTTTGTTGAAATAAGGATGTGCGTTCATCAAAATTTGTTAGAATTTTTAAATCCAATGCTTCTAATAATGCAATGCAGACACTTACCACAAGTTCCATTGCGAGAATTGCTATAAAGGTCAATGCCACAAACCACATTTTTACTTCAAAGCGTCTCAGGTATGCTTTGGCTTCATAGTACACATCAAGCCTGAAAAACAATGAAGCAATAAACATGGCTTTCACCTTAGACCATTATGTACTGAGGCTTAACACCATCAAATGAAAAAAGACAACACTTTATACTGACACTTTTAAAAGCAACACGTAAATCAACTAGAATAAGCACACAGGTACTTCACTTAAAAAACTCAAGCCAAAATGATTGGCTTTATATCTGTACTCCTGAGCCTACCTTCGGTTCTATTTTGAACTGAAAAAACTGCACCCACTAGACTTCATATTCAGCTTTTTTCCCCCTTCCCCAGGCAATGAAGAGATAGATACCCTACCACTAACACCATTTCCCAGACCAAATATAACTCATGGCTCCAACTTATTTGGATCATCACAGATGACATTTTAATCGGTTAACATTCTCGTTGGGCACACCCCATATCATGATCACATTAAGTGGTCATGGATGACCAATCAGGAGTTCTCGCTTACACCATGAACTCTGGAAAACCTATCTGAGAAAGCTTGTGGTGGAAAAGTCATGTATTGTGCCCACAGGAGGTATTCACTTGACGACACTGGCCTCACTCGAGTGCCAGATTTTTTATTTAAGGGTGGCATGGTTGGCACCGTTGCCACAGCAACTGCCACTGACTTTCTAGCCATGACCATGCCTCGCCTTTCTTCATGAACTGAAGGCATATCAGAGAGTGCTTTTCTTGCACTCATTTAACCACAATTTTTGGCAATTTTCAAGAAGCTCATAGATCTTAATCTTCTGCTTCCTTGTCTGACCACAGCAAGTATTGAAAATGATAGCGCAGTACCCGAATGGTGAGAAGCCAAAAGCCCTGGTAAAATGTTTTCCTTTCGCTGACTGGGCCTCGCACCATAGCCGCTTGTATTTTTGATCAAACCCATTTAATGTCTCTTGAACAACTTAAAGGCATGTAGCATGACGTTGGTGACCATTCCCTAGACTTTGTTATTTGGAGCATCGAATATCTGTAGATGTCTGGACAAATGGGACAACTGCAAAAACTTACTAGTAGGCATGCAAAACTATGCCTCTGCAGCCACCTGTTAACACAAGATTGATAAATGAATTTTGTGATGGACACCCATGCCACAAGAACACTTTAAATGCTTCTGAATTGACTGCCAGTCAACTGAACGGCCAAAATACTGCTGCTAGCCACGCAGCTCCAATGACTACCAAGCCTATACTAATAAGGAGTGCAAGTCCCAATTAAGACTCGTGAAGGCCTCTGAGCGCATTCTTGAGCAAAATGCAGTCACAATTAGAAACCACAAAATAACAGCCAAAACAAGGTAACCATAACAATTCATTTGCCTCATAGAAGCTAATTTTGCTAGCCATCCTGGTTAGCTTAGTTAGAAGAGTGACTGCCCTTGAAAGGCGGTGATTCAAGGTTCAATTCCTAGACAAGGCCAAATTTTTTAACTATGAAGTTTCTGTGAAAGCTGTATAGTTTTTATTTGTGGCTGCATGGCCACACTTGGATGGTGCTAATGAGTAATTACTTCTTTATTTAAAATCTATGGCACCTTGGGTGTTTACCCTAATGCATTCGACTAGAAGTGAATTCTTCATTAAGCACATGAAAAACTTCAGTTATAACGTTACAGGCAATGGCCTAACACTGCTGAATGTTTCCGAGAAAAACTCCCCTTCAGAAGTTTTTTGCACAAACTGATCCACCCAGTGGGCACTGTCCTTGGTACTAAATGACTCTTGAATTCAGCAGAATTTGAGAACCTCAAATCTGGGCAACTCAGCCATAATTTGAAAGTGCTCATTCATAACAGGTATAAATCAATATGACTTAATTACTACTACATTTATGTGAATATAATGAGCGTTCCACTTCCTCATTTTGTCTGTTTCAGAATGCATCTCACATATTTGGAACCAAGGTACGAATATAGCACAATTTTTTTTTTCTCACTGTTCCTCAAGATAGCAGTGACATTCACCACCAGACTTGGGAACTGCAAGGAGAAGCTAGCTTTTCGAAGCCCTTGGGGCTGCGTGACGAGCATGAGCAAAAAAGAGAGTGGCTATGAACGTGGAAAGAAGGCGGTGCGGGCAATTGAGAAAAATTATGCATTGGAAGAGCTGAGTGCAGTAGGGAAAAGGAGAATGGGCGAATGGGCACAGGAGTAGGCAGCACAAAACGTTGAAGCAGTAGCACGGTGACAACAGAGGCTGCTGCTGCATGGGAGACAGCGTGCATTAGTTGCGTTGGAGGCAATGCTGCGGTCAATGATGTCATACGCATTACTGAAGCATTTCCTCTTAAATAAAATCAATGTATTAGTTACTTCAGCATTTTTGTGTGCAGTCTCTATTTTTTACTAGCCCTCTGCACCGCAGCTGTAATTAGATTATATATACATCTTTTCTTTTCATGGGCCGCCACGGTGGCTCAGTGGTTATCGTACTCGGCTCCCGACCAGGAAGACGTGGGTTTGAACTAGGCTGCAGCGGTCATAATTCAATGGAGGCGAAATTCTAGAGGCCTGTGTACTGTGTGATGTCAGTGCACGTTAAAGAACCACCGGCGGTCGAAATTTCCGGAGCCCTTCACTACGGTGTCCCTCATAGCCTGAGTCGCTTTGGGATGTTAAACTCCTATAAACCATAAACCATACCTTTTTTCATTTTCGTGAGGTGTCAAACTTCCCCCGTCGCATTATTTATGTGTAAATATGGTACTTCCAGAAACTGCTTTGCTAAACTGTCTAAAACTGGCTATCATACAGACGCAAGTCGGACTGCGAAGGCAAAAACAGCCAGCATCTAATCTACCATGCAGAAATGAGCCCAGTGTAAGTGCACCAACTTTAGCTAACATTCAGAACTGCGCTTGGTTATATCAGGGACAGCAGCAGTAATGAATAGGCATGGCATGCTATGTGGGGTCTTACGTTCCACAGATGCACATGGGCTATGAGAGATACCATAGCGGATGGCTGTGGATTAATTGTGACCACCTGATGGTCTTTAACATGCACTGATATTGCACAACACACTGTCACATATTCATTTTGACACTGAAATAAGACCATTGCAGCCAAGATTATAACTTTTAGAATGCAACAGTTTAAAATTCATTTCCACTTAGAGTATGAAAAGAGCCTTGTGATACTCACTCATAGAAAACCATTGTCCACAAAACAATAGGGATCAGGAAGTAAAAGTAATACATAAAAGGTGCATTTTGTACTGAAATAAAATATTAGAATGTGGTGAGTTACAAGTTGTCTGCATTTGGCAACATATCATTGCACAACACAAACATATTTTACACAGACAGAACAACACTTTGTGGGTGCCATTTGTAAAAAATAAAAATTTTATAAGCAACTATTTCTGTGAAACAACAAGGCAGGTTTTGTTCACAAGCAACAGAAGCAATACACATTTTCAGTTGAAAACAATAAAATGGTTTCAGAGTAAAAACTCAGTCACAGTATTGAACTGCCCACAGCAGCGGCATCTGTAGCTAAAATATGTGAACTTTTGATAGCAAGTTTCCGGAGAAAAAAAAAAAAAGAGCAAAGTTTTGATATAAATACTGATATAAATAGAAATGATAAACTACTGCACTTTCTTGGTGATCAGGTTCACTTTGGCTTAAGTAGCAAAATCGCTTTAAAGCAAACAAATGAAATGAAATCTTGTACTCAAATGTATATACTAGGCATGGTAGAATAGTAAAGTATTTGATTCGATCCGAATGTTTTCCAATCAAAATCTCGAAATATTCACCTCGGGCGAATAACGTTTCTGTATCTCTTGCTGCGCGTGGTTTCGGTTTAACATACCCCTCCTCCTCCAGGATGGCACCACGGTGCGCGCGTAACGAAAGCCCCGACTGTTCGCTGTGTGACTATGTTCCCACGCGTATGCCAAAGCCAGTCTATGCATGCTCGCGGCAACAGATGCTTGCAGGCCGAAGCGTGGCACCCAGATCAGTACCTGCTAGGTGTCTACGGCCGCGCTACCCGCTATGTGCAAGCGCCATAACTGGCACGGTGGCAAGCATCGGTAGACAATTAGCATAGTGCGATCAGCTTCCGCACGCCGCCAGTGTGCGTGAGCTGACTGGTTCCGATGGGGCAGGCATGCGAACAGCTGGCCGGTGCTTGGCACCTTGTGGCATCCTCAGGGCGATCTGCGTGTGCGCAGTGGCATCCGACGAAAGCGAATTGCGATAGGCTAAATCTCTTTAATAGGAGGATGCGCAGCTCCCTTGACCTCCACGAAATGAGTCCGAGCTGACTGCAGCTGCCACAGCAGCTCTTCTCCCCATGAAATTTGATAAACAAGCATGACGACGTGAGCACGAAGTGGAGCTAACACATGAGACATGAAGATGGGTGCTCTTTTCCGAAGCTGACGCGAAGTGGCGCTGGGTGCGCAGTACATACGCCTAGCAGGTGTCATGGAGTTGCTGCCTGAAAGCAACAGTGGTGCAAAGACACAATCGCAATTAAGAGAAACAGTTGGAGATCCCACATATAGGCCTCAAACTCCACAGATGCATTGGTACCACATGCAGGTCAGAGGCCCCAATTTCCAATAGCCATTTTTGCAGAAACTCCACACACATTTAATACTTGTGACAAAGCTTCAATGCATTCTCTTTGCTTTCATGTAGTAGCCTCGTGTCTTCAAAAAATACATGATTTCAGAAATGCTCATTGTGCCATTCAGCCTTTTTTGTGTTCCAAAAGTATTCGAAATATTCGATTCAAAATTATTCAAAGAAGATTACTATTCACTTCGAATTTGTTTCTAACCAAAAAAACCACTATTCGCACATGCCTAGTGCATACATAGTATTTGTAGACAGTGTGACCACTCATGTCAAAATAGGCATCATGATGTGGAGAAACTAAACTTGCTCTCATAACATTTTGTACAATACACTGAAAAAGTACAGTAAAAACACTACAACGTGGCCAAAAGAATGCTTTTATATGTTTCAGAACAGAAGTCTAGAAACTTAATCATATTCTAACGCAATTTTAGCAGAAAGTGTACATGTGCAATACAGATTAGCAGTGCAATGTGCTGCAATGAATCAGGTTAGTATGCTCAAATATATGCAAACCATCTTTTGTTAAGCACTGCATAAAAACTAAAGAAACACATGCAAAAGAAATGATTCAAGACCAAAGCCTTGCACCCGTCAATCTCCTCCCTTCAAACTGGATAACATCAGACAAAGTCTCACCATATAAGAGCACTGTTGACAAAAACAGCACCAAAATGGATGTGGAAATGATCTTGACTTTCGTTTGCCACTCTTGATTCCTCTTGTTAGACTGACTTTCCAGAGACTTGCACATGATGCCAGTATAGTTGCGTAACACAAGCAGAATAACAAAAGCCATCCAACCAATAAAACCAAGTGCTACTGCAATGCTGAAATAATAAAGGGGGGCACTAGGCATGAGCGTAAGCAGACTCTTTATGCTGTGCAAATTTCCAAAACACTCAATAACAACAAATATCAGCCACAATTAGATGGACATACAATGTTATGAAAAAAACCCGTGGGTTCAGTGGTGATGTTCATGACACCATGTGCAGGCACATTTTTTCCAAACACTATTAGAAATAGGGATGAGCCTCAGGCCCCATACATACAGCAAAGCAAAGAACACAGACAAAATGAAGTAATTATGTTACTTCCAGTGTTATGTTCAGAAAGCCAAATATAATGCCAAAGCCTACCTCAAGGTCAGTCTGTCATACTTCTGATAGTAAACAAGCCCTTTTAAAGCAAGTTCAATAAATTTTTCAATGACTTGCACCTGCAAAGAACATGGACCAATGTACATCTGGTATAAAAGCAGCAGTGTGGGGAAACGACGCAATTTAATACTTACCGCCTCCTTGTATCTTGACTGCTTAAGTAAGGTCTCAATCATTTCAGTTAGTTCAACTTCTCTTTTTGGCATCAAGTCTCTAACAGAGAGGGCATAGCATTTAGCGTCCAAAGCAGCAACAACCACACAAGATATGCAATGAGTCTCAAATAAATATTTACCTAAACTGGCGGAAAAACAGTGAAAAAGTTGTTTCCTCTATGATGTGCTTTTGCTGTTTGAACTGTGCAAGAATCTGCCTTGCATTTGTAAGCAGTGCGACCGCTCGAAAGTGCCAGTCAGTGTTGAGGTATTCAACAGGTAAAAGGCCCTACACAAACAGAATCCAAGGAACAAATGAGAAAAAGAAACATGCGCACTATTAACGCCATTAGGTATACAGGGTGAGCTGCTATGCTCAAGAACTCACCAGAGAATTGACTGGGATAGCCATACCCAAAAGAATAGCCATAAGAGGTGCAAGATCAGCTTGATTGATGTCTACTCTTCTGTACAAGGAAAGGTTCCATGCTGCAATTGCAAAAAGAAATTTATCACTGATTTTATGCATTAACAAAAACTGAAATTTGGGCATATAGTTTTGGGAGTTATAAATTCAAAATACAAACCTTACATTAAATGTGACTAGATACCTTGACCTCTGTTAACTTCCTTTGCAGTTTTATTGCAATAAGTGCATGCCATGTCGAGGAACTTGCAAATACAATGATTTTGTTTTTTTCATCTCTGTAGTCATATCAGGAACATCAAGCATGCTGTGGCGCATGTTACAATAGCAACCCAGAAAGATGGGAGTTGGTTCCATGTTACTCAAGCCTAACTGAATACGAATCATCGGTGCTACAAAAATCAGCTACACCTTGTTTTACAGCTTGCTGCAGAACTGTGCTGATGATATTGCAAAAATAAGTAACTCCTGTCAATATATGTGATAATGCAACAGAGAAGGTAGATGACCAGATCGGGGCTACTACAACCTATGGATTTTGTGATAAACAACAGCCATGCTGCAGTCATACGGTGACAAGCATGCACAGGGAGAACAAGTTCTTTTCTTGCAATGTGTCTGAGCTTCAATTCAAAACTTATCTGACCAAAGGCGTCTTGTATACCTGGGATATAGTGCCAGTCACTGTAGCCATGCCATGGAAGGCACCTTTTATTATTCGAGTCTTTGCGCTTTGTGCGCTTGTTAGCAGTTACTATACAACCACCACCTAGACTGGCAAAGTGTACAGCACTGCACACTTGATGTTTTTTTCTGTTTTTTTTTGCTCATAAGAGCTTTGTAGTTGCTACAGGTGCTTTACATGCTATCCTAAAGGGAAGAAATAATAATCTAGACTGGTTGATTGGTTGATTTACTGGCAATGGTCTCTTCAAAGTTAAATTGAAAGATGCAGTATGCATGGAAATGAAATATATTATTTATTTGTTTGCATGTATGTTGGTTCATTCATTTGTTTACTCCATTTTTTTGTTTACTCGTTAGTTTATTCAGAATACCCCAAAGGCCATTTGTTATGAAGGTATTAAACGAAGGTAAGGGGTGGGGTGAGGGGTGGAGTTGCACAGACGTTTGGTTTGGTTTGGTTTATGGGGGTTTAACGCCCCAAAGTGACTCAGGCTATGAGAGACGCCGTAGTGAAGGGCTCCGGAAATTTCGACCACCTGGGATTCTTTAACGTGCACTGACATCGCACAGTACACGGGCCTCTAGAATTTCGCCTCCATCGAAATTCGACCGCCGCGGCCGGGATCGAACCCGCGTCTTTCGGGCCAGCAGCCGAGAACCATAACCACTCAGCCACCGCGGCGGCTGCACAGACATTTGCCATAGAAAAACAATTAAGGATAACAAGAAAGAAGAAACATAAATTGAAACAAAAAGTAAATATAAATATTATATCAAAAACAGTAATAAAGTGGGGAAAGGGCATTGAAAAGCACAAAAACTAAGCATAATGAGTATATGGTGATATGCAAGCATATGAGTTCCTGAAACTTAGCTGAATCAGATTCTGCGGCAATGTCTGATGATAAGGCTTTCCATTCTGTTATTTTCTGCGGTATATATGTGCCAGGTGAACAAAATTCAACATTCTACCAAAAGAACACCATGCAAATTTTCCTTGAACTGAACCCCCATACGATATGCCAGGTGAACAAACGCATGCTTTAAAGAGAACACAGTATCAATCTCCATTACATTGTACCCATACACCAGGTGTTTCACGGAAGACTAAGTAATTTTAAAAAATAGGATTTTTTGAGCTAGTAAGCTGGTTAACTAATTTCCAATAATTAACTTTTTACCTCTTAGAGTTAGGCACCTAGTTGCAATTAGAAATTTGTAGCCGGTCGTTAATAACGGCCATACCAGCTTTCAGAATTTCGAAAACATGATTACCCTCGATGTTGTAACCCAACAAATTCTGGCTACATAGTGCTAAAATATATGCACATTTGGAGAGCATGCAGGCAAAGCAACCCCTCCAGTGCCGTAACTAGTCAAAATACTAGCCAAATTTTGTCAGGCCACAGCGCTGAAGGTAATCGTGTTCTCGACATTCTAAAAACTGGTACGGCTATTACTAACGACCAGCTACAAATCTCTAACTGCAACCAGGTACCTAACTCTAATAGTTAAAAAGTTAAATATTGGAAATTAGTTAGTCAGCTTATTAGTTAAGATGATTCACCAGTTTTCTTGTATCTGCCAACCCTGGCAATACTATGCCACAAAAGCCATATTTGTACCTCAAAAATTATATTTTTGAAAATTACTTAACACTTGCTATAATGTTCCAAGTGAGTAAATTCAACATACTTGAAAAAAAAAAAAAGCACAGCATCAATCTCTATTAAAGCAAGAGTTCACAGGGCGTTTTACCTAAGATTGCAAGTAATATTAAAAATAGGTTTTTTGAGTTAGAAAAACTCCTATTTCAGTATATTACTGTCAGCAGTGGTGTTCATCCGATACAGCTAAGACGTTACCTAGCGAGCTGGTTAACTTAATATAATCAATAATTAACTTTTAAACTATAAAAGTTAGACTCCCTCTTTCTTTACAAGTTTGTACCTCATTGTAAGTAATATCCATATCAGTTTTATATTTTCAAAAACAAGATTCTCGTCACTGACGCAGTGCAAGAAATTTTGGGCCTGCACATGAGCAATACAAAAACCGTGTGCCCATAGGTGTAGTTGCACGCGCTTCCCAAACATGCGGCTTCTGCTCCCCCTTATGCAGGCCCAAAATTTCTTACACTGCACTGGACGTCACTACACTGCACTGGAATCATACTTTAGAAAATCTAAAAACTTAAACGGATATTACTCGTGGTGAGCTACAAACCTCTAAAGAAATGAGGAGCCTAACTGCAACAGTTAAGTAAACAATTAGATATTAGTTCACGAACCTGCTAGTTAACATGTTTCAGCTGTATTGCGACGCAAACCACCGTAACAATGCAACAGCGAAAAGAGCGCTATTTTAAAACAGTAGACTTGTAAATACTACTGGCAGTCTTAGGTGAAACACCCTGTATATGAAGTGTGCATGCTACCTATCAAATATGAAAATAATTTTCAGCAAAGCCTTAGGTACAAATTCTGTCACGCAGTACATACCTTCTGAGTAGCCATCATAGTAGCCATCCCGGCCTGATAATCGAGGTAATGCAATCCCTGCTCCCCAGGCAATAAGTGGTGTTTCAGTTTCTGATGAGCTTCCTGCTCCATGATTTCCTGAATACAGTTTCTTTAATTAAATACAAAGCCCAACAGAAATATTTGAACTGTACATACATCTTCTCACAACTGAAAGATACTCACTAGAGACTAACTCAAGAAAACATGAAAACCTCGTTTTGTAAAATGTCGAAAATGACAAGTTCACTTGCCTTCCGTGAAATAGGGCGCTGCCACACCCCTACTTTCAATAGGGATGAATGCATTCTGGCTACCTTACATGAGCATGAAGTCTCATGGGCATAAATGACCGCGGTCGCAAATTTTTTGCCTGGCTCCCATTTTTTTTGCTGTGCTCAGTTAATTCGAATTTATTTCACAGTCCCAGTGACTTCGAATTAACGAGGTTTTACTGTATATCCTTTCTTTCCTGTTTCACCTTTCTTCCTGTCACAAAAGCTGTCACAATATATTAATGCAATTATTAATGGTTTGCTAAGCACACCCTTAGTTACAATCCACCTCACAACCCACCCCATAAACAATCCTTCATATCCTATGCCCAATTTTAGTCACCTACACTTAGAGGAATCATGAAAATTACTGGAAAAAGTAAGAAAAAAAATAACCTTCAAAAAATAGCCTGAAAAACAGCATGGAATGATGTTTGAGCAGACCAACCCTCAGACAAAGTTAGCTTACAGCTCGTACAGTTTTAAAGAGGAAATTTACTTTTCTCTATCTCACCACAAAGCAAAACTACATGCAATAGCACGCCAGCCCTTACTGCCCACCAGTGTAATGCATAAAAAAACTGTCAAGCAAATTACATTCACAGAATTCCTGTGCTGGTGACTGAAACTGGACATTCCCCAACACACACTCGTGATATCACTGAACATGAATGCTACTGTTCCTGACTTCAAACTGGTTTCACCAGAACAAAAATCCATCATGCACATAGTACTACTGGTTACAAAAGTCTCCAGGGTGCACAAAAAGATATTTAGGTGCATAGGCATGATGTGTGTCAATGTTTGCCTAATTTCACAGCCACTTATGAATGCATGCCAGTCTGAATTTTATCTCCAGAAATGTGGTCCCGAAGCACGAACTGATAACACAGCTATGCAATTAAGGTTCTGCTCGTGTGTCCCGGAAACTTTAATCCCTAGCAGTATATTTGGTCCATGGGTAACCTCTGAACTTTCTCATGAATTCCTGCTCCACTGACAGTGCGCAGCCACAAGTACCAACATGATTGCCTTCCACTAGATTGCATTCATTGCTGCTTGGCTACGACAGCATGGGAACAGCCTTAAAGGCTGAGCTCCAAGTACGCAAAAACTCACGCTAACGCGAAGGTGATGGCAGCAAGTGACGAGGGATGCCGTCGCGCAAAGCATTTTTGCCGTGTTGCTTGCCTCGTCACTCGGATCTGAACAAACAGAAAATTTCGCTTGTCCCCCAGAAGTCCCCCACGTGATTATCCAATCAGACCCCTACACAGCTGTTTCCGGTTTGTTCACGGTTTGCAATATAGCTTCTCCTCCGAGATCGCCTCAACAAGCGCGTCGTCTTGGTCATCGCCGCCGTCGAGAAAATATTTGCTTTGCTGTAGCTGTGAGGCAGACCTGCATCATTTAAATAATGAGAACAATCTACTTGTAGGTTACGGAGGGCTAACAACATTTGCAGTGGGCTATACAAGCGGGAGCACTGTAGGGAGAGATGCGTGTCGAGTCGCGGGTACCAGCGCCCGATCCACCGTGCCCTCGCTCCAACTGTACACACGTGCAGAAACACTCGCAGCGTGCATTCTCACTAGCATATTGTAGTTTTCTCACTTAGAAGCAGGTTGCGGTGATAGTTTACGGAAGTTTTTACTAAGCCGGGGTGCGCAGGCACCGAATGAAAACACACCTCCTTCATGAATCAGTGATATGACTTCATTGCCGCTGTCGCTACACCGCTGCCATAGAGAAAATATTTCTTTTGCCCTGGCTATGAGGCACATTAACAAAATTTTAAGAGAGAGAACAGGCTACGGGCGTGTTTACTAAGCTCGAGTGCACAAGGACGGGGACCGCTGTGCACGTCGCTGGTGCGCATCGCCTGCCACCTTCGCTTGCTTCGAGGTTGCCCACTAAGCGACAGAGCGAATGTCGCTGCATCGCGTCACTCTCTTTTTCGTGCACATGGAGCCCAATCTTAAACAGTACAGAACCATTCTTGCCATATTTCCACATGATCTTGAACAATTTAAACATGTTCCTTAAAAGCCAACTGCAATGAAATTTTTTGTCCCATGAAAGGACTTTTTCCTCGTACTAGTTCCCAGAGAGTACTAAAAACAAAAGATGGCATTCATAAGAGAAGTGAGTGCGTCAGGAATAGCTCGCAAAAGCTGCAGCTTTTCAAACCGAAACTGAAAAAAGGCCGAAAATTGCCAAGAAACGGAAATGATGTGAAAACGGGCATAGTCGGATATCACTTGGGTACTATAAATGTGCTGTTTTAGCAGCTCGTTGCTGCCCACAAAAATCGTAGTGGCACAGATGCGCATTACAGTAATGTATTTTCAGTGACATGAATACCCCTTACATGAATTTACAGCACTGTGAATGAATGTCCGCCAACCAAAACCTCTTATAATTTTGCAGCGTCTGCTTTTGTCCTCCTGTCACCGACAAAAGATTTCGCTGCTAGCAGGACTTTTGCGAAGTCTCTTTTTTTTTGTCAAGAACAGCCACAAATGATGCGAAGTTTATATTTAATTCTGATCAAACCAGGAAACGACCCCACCAGAACACCATGAGGAAAAAAAAACAATGTGGCACGCGGCTCACTGTTTGCTGTACTTCAGAAATGCATGCGGCATGTGTGTTCATGTTTGGCATAAGCGTTCATGGCCCCAACCGCTACACAGCGCTTAGAGAAGATACGCTCACCTAAAATTTGGATGCACTTTCCCACAGTCCCACACCAGGTCAGCTAAGCCATATTTCAGCCACCAGTCTTTCAAACCATGCCATCCGTGATCTGTTCATTCCTAATGGGCCCAGCTTGAGAAGGTTTTTGGTGATCAATACCTACATCATGTCCACTAAATTGCCTAATCGAGCAATACAACGCCAGGTGCACAAGTTGCCTCCTCTAGAGCTTTTTAAATGCTTATTAAGAACAGAACTGGTTCTCTAAGAAGCATACAACCTTTATGACATACCTGACATAATAAGAGGTATTCTAGACAAAAAGTATTGCAGTTAGCCTTTAATGAACTTAGTAGCATTACCTTGTTTTCAAAGTTTTTGCCAAATTTAACTTGAAACATGTCAACTAGCCACGCAAAACAACCAGCACACATAAACTTATGCTTCTTGCCAGTGTGGCAAGAAAGGGCACTGTCCAGATTTCAACTAACTGAAGTTTAGAATTAAATTACAGAAGCCCCTTACCATGCAATGGATTAACATGCAAATCAGCACAGGAGCACTGTAAGCAGTACTGCAGTTAAAGCTTTAGCGCAGGAATGTGCCCCAAATGATCTAAATAGCTATGAAGACATGTACTTAACTTTACAATGAGCAACAGCCATTAAAATATGCAAGTAAAATATATGCCTATCACATGAACACGGAACACAAAACATGCGCTGGCTCCTTATGCTTCAAATTCTTCCTTGCAAAAATGTCATGGATTCGGTCAATTTTTAAAATTTCGTAGCATCAAAACTTGACCAAACACTAAATGATCCTTTCATTAATATTGTTGTGAACAGGATTCACACCGGCAATTAAAGCGAAGATTCATCGACTGGGATGACCACGTGGTAGTGGCAGTTCCGACAGATTGTTGACCCCACGAGGACCCCTGCGAAAAAAAGATGCCTCCTTGGGAAGCAGCCGCTGAAATCTTTCCCACGCTCTCGAAGAGGGGGAGATGACCTTCCCTTTGTCTGCAGTTCCTCGCAAGACACGACCCACGGTGTACAGTCAAAGGGGGAAGCGGGCAGCGGCATCTTCCCGGAATTAACCGTAACTGACAGCTTCGGACGAAGTAGCAGCGGACCTCCGAATCCTATGCGCCCATTCCCACGGGGCTCCACGTACTATGTGCGGAGACTCTTCCGATCTGTGCCTCGTGTTCAATGGGCTACCACCTGGTGAAAGGGGCGGAGCCTTAGTGTATTTAACGAGTGTCCTGAGAAGGAACGAAGGCTCTCGGCCTTAGCGAGAAGGCTCATCCAGTGGCTCTGGGCCTTGGCGACAAGGCTCATCCCTCATTCAATCGCTCGACGCTATGAATTTTTAATTTGCGACTGTTTGCTCTTTCTGTTTCTTTCATAAAATATGTAAATAAGTTTCCCTAAATGCCAGTAAACCTGTTTGTGTTTACCATTCCCAAATGTCAAGCTTTCATCCTTCCTCGCCCTGCTCTGGCCAAACAGCGCTACCTGCATAAAAAAAACTGGCCATGCTACCCGGGCCGTAACAACTGGTGATCAGCGGTGAGATCCGATCCCTGGACGCCCCAAGAATGTTTTTATGCACCAAAGAAACACTATAGGCTATAATTCACTGTAGTGGAGATGTCTGTACTACTCCAGGTTTCTAAGTTACTGATACATCAGTAGACTAGTGTTTTCCCATTTCACTTCCATCAAAGTGAGGCTGCCAAGGCAGCGATCAAGCCCATGACTTCATGTTCAAAAGCAGAATGCCACTGCAGCCAATCTAAACCACCCTTCAAGTTCCATGAGTAACAGTGGGTAAAACACATTCAAGCAGCACAGTACATACCCACAAGCTTCTCAGACAAGTGCCACTCTCTTACGTAGCCTATATAAGGAATGAAAAGCTCGCTCTTTTTCTTCCACCTTTGGCCCACTCTTTCTACCCATCCAAGACCTACACAACATAACTTTGCTTAATCCAGGCAAAATGACTGCGTTTTTTGTAACGGAAATACAAAAGACATGACTGGCACAATATTGGCTAGTAGGGAAAAAAATGTTGGCAGATTAGTGAAAAAAATGAAATGGCAGTACATTACTTGGGATTCTGTAAGAAGTGCAAGTGCAAAGAAATCTGAAGGGCAGCATTTCACCCTAATAATTACATACAGAACTTTAAACCTACGCTCACTCTCAGTGACATTCCTAAAAACATCTTGCCATAACCAGAGTGCTCTTGCAGTTAAAGGGACACTGAGGAGAAATTGAAGTTGGCTTGTATCGATAGAATAGCAGCTCCTGATCACAAAAACGCCACTCTTACTGAAAACAAAGCTCTTGTAATGTAGAAAATAGCAAGAACCAAATTACAGGTATTGCCGCCACAGGCCAATCTCGCAAGTACAAGCGTGATGACTTCCTAGGACAAGAGGCGCCACCTTGGAGGAATTTTCCTTACTTCATGTAAACCACGAATCTCTGAGGCTGGGAAAGGAAGGTAGCGCACCGCACCGCTAGCCGTCAAAAATCACGGAGTCTGCGTTCACGACATGTTTCACGTCACTCCGTTCTGTGGCGTCATAAGAGCTGCCGTGGCGTCGTAAGAGTTCCCTGAGTTTGAATCAGAGCTGCGGGAAAAACTTTTCAACTTCGAATCTAAATTCCTTTGAAATAAATGCATCTTTCGCGCCCGGACAAGCGGCAACAAAGTCATGAAATGCCGAACTATCAGATTTTGCTAACAAAAAAAAATGATAGAGTTCTCCTCAGTGTCAATTTAAATTAAAACATATTTCGGGTCTCCCACTGCAACCAGTCAAAGGACCAGCTTGGTATACATACCCCAGTCTGTCATTCCATGATCAGATGTGAAAACATAAGCAGTTTTGCCATCCTCTTGATAAAACTCTTCAAAGAGCTTGACCACATCCTTTACATTTCGATCAACCAATGCAATGTTTTCACAGTACTCTCTAAAAGAACAAGACATCATTTCACTCATATAAAACAATAAAGCAGGATCAATTTCAAGGTGACACACAAAGAACTTACTTTGATTCAGGTGTATAACCATGCCCAATGGTGTCCAAACCAAGAAGGTGCAAAAAGAAAACTGTTTTATCCCTTTTAAGCATCTCATTTAACGTTTGATTGTCTTCTGCACTGCGTAGAAACTCCTGAAATTACCAAAACATTTTTTCACAATTCATATCAAGACCACATACGGAACCATAAGTCATGAATACTGCACATATATTCAAATACCTGGCAGATTACTCAAACAAAACTAGCTCCATGGTCATGTTTGGTTTATGGCCTATAGGGGTTTAACGTCCCAAAGTGACTCGGGTTATGAGGGACACCATGGTGAAGGGCTCCAGAAATTTTGACCACCTGGGGTTCTTCAACGTGCACTGACATCGCACAGTACACGGGCCTCTAAAATTTTGCCTACATCGAAAATTGACCGCCATGGCCGGGATTGAAGCTGTGTCTTTTGGGACAGCAGCTGAGCGCCATAATCACTAAGCCAACGCGGCGACTCCATGGCCATGTACTATGCCATCTTTTGAATGAATATAACTCAGGCTAGAATGAAGGCAGTAATGCTGACAATTTAGGTACTTTGCTTGTAATTGCAGAACTCATCTGTATATATCAAACATGAAATTTTACCGATAAAAAGAAAATTAAAAATCAGAAGATATTGGAATAATTTTCATTAAAAGGGGCGCCACTTAAACACAGAGATCAACAGTCACTTTACGTGGTGCATGACTAGTCATTTAAAACGAACACACGCAGAAAGCAGCGTAATCATACCTGGAGCTTTCCAAAGACCCATAGGTCAAGTCTGGAGGCATCCTCATCAGCAAAGTCTATTTCATTCGTATCATAAGTATGTGCATGAATGTGCTTCACATAGTCCCCTATTGTGCAAGGGAAGTATTTGAAAGAACCTTTGAACAGACATACAAACAAGGTGATTTAAAATAAAAAAAATAAAAAATAGTCACCATGACAAGCTTGGGAACCATCACTCATTTTCATTACACTCCATACATTTACTAGAAGATGGATGTGGAGACAGTACTTTCCGAGTATTGTTAGAACAATCGTGAAGTAAACAAGGTAATTTATTGCAATCAGCAGAACAATACAGTATAAAATTATGTACATACAAGGTGCTTTCATATCTGACATGCAAAATGAAAATTTCGGTCAGGGCTAGTTGGTTCATTGCAGAAGTTAACAGCAGAAAAAGAGGACAATTGAAGAAGGACAAGAAAGGCACACACAAGACAGCGTTCATCACACCTTGTGTGTGCCTTTCTTGCCTTCATTTAATAGCACAGTTTTTCGTTTGTTGATGTACAAGGATCGGAAATTAAAATTCAATGACCACAATTGCAAAAATGTACACACAGTTGGTTCTGCATTCTGAGCCAAGGTGACAGTCCAAAGCTCACAAGTCAGAACACTGAAGCTTTGGCCCATTCTTAAACCTTTATATTACCTTGATATATACACATTACTGTAGGTTTATAGCAATCCTGTGGCATCTTAAAATGGTATGAAGTTCAGGTAATCCATGAGAAGGCTATATAGTAGGCCTGTGTTGTACAGTACATCAGCAAAGAGCAAGCCAAATGAGTTTAAATGCATAATTGCAAAAGGAGAACATGCACACAGCAGTAGTTGTACGAGGTCAGATACGACAGGGGTGCGCACAACTATAGCCTTGAGCATGTAGCCAAGAGATATAATACAAAACCTTCTACGACAAGGCATAGTTACCAAAAAGCTTAATGGGGCTGTATACCTTCATACCTACACTTTTTCCTCATATTCACCGCCTCATTGCACCTTCTATACTGTTGACTCTAACCCCAGTGCAGAGTAATAAACAAGAGCAATGGCAATGTGCCTCAGGATAACTTGTCAGCATTTGTAAATAAATACTCCAATCCCTGCACTGGGATCAAAAACATTGTTCACAACTGAATATTTAATATAAATGATTCAAGACGTTGATTTTAAGTCGGGCGTCAAGTGTACTATGTATATGGCAGGCAGTGATTAGACTAGGAAATATTCAAACTAGTAGGACGCTGTGCCTCTGACTACGTCTTCAGCATGATGCATTTAAAATATGCACATAAACGTGTTTCCTTTCCTCTTCGACAAAAATGCTACTCCATGATGCCGTATTATTTCAGTCATGCCCGTGACACCACAAGAGTGAATGTAAATGAAATGAAAAAAGGGGACGCTCTTAAAGAAAAGTATGATGATGATGATATCTTGCAAGGGTTAGTCCGAGGCCATTTAAATAAACCATCTGAAAACTTGCCAGTACTTTCCCATCGTATGGAACCAACAGCAAAAATACAACTTTAAGCAGTGGTGCAGACACACATTTAAGGGCTAACATGCATTCAATGCTTAGGTGAAAAGATGGAGTAAGGAGGAAGGCATGTATTTCGTATGAGGGAGGTCAGATTTCAAGGCTGCCTCACACTGACATGCCTTGACCCCATTTAGACTCTGGCAAAAAGCAATGCAATTAATTGTACATACCTTTTGTAAAAAGATGCACGATGTCAGCTGCCCCCCATGCCCACACATGTCGACTTCTGTTGAACACTGAATCAAACTCTACTGGGTTATGTTTCCACCCTTTGGTGACAGCGCTGACATCTTCATAAAACCCTGCTATGAGGGCGACATGGCCAGGCCTTGACTCTGTTGGCACTCGAGTGTGTGACACTCCCCAGCTTCCTTTTTCTGTAATAACTGACCTGCAAAAAAATTCATTTTGACAGTCTAGTTGTGCCAATCAGAGAAACACCTTTCCTGAATATATTCTGTAAAAATATCTAACAAATTCCTCAGAGGTATCCAATGTAACAAATTTCAAAACAGCCAGACTAACCATGATGTATACAAAATTTCTCTATTTATACCAGGAATTGTGACAAATGGACAAAAACACATGCAAAGTATACCACACACAGAATTACATTTGGATAATAAGCAATATTATTTTAAACAAAACACAACAACGCTACCAGACATACACAGATGCCTTTTTGAATATCAACACAGTTGAACTCAGTACAGCCTGTGTACAAAAGGCAAGAGCCACAAGTAAGGCATTTCTTTTCCAGATAAAACCACGTACTTCTATAATTTCGTAGCTTGAGCAAGATTCATAAAAACTAGGTGAAACAAAAACTCCACTGAAAAGACTGCACTCTGAAAAAACTGTTTCTCTATAAGGCTTATTATAAGAGAGCGAAACTTGAATTTCATCGTGTCCTGTTCTCTGGTGTCGCAGACTACAAGCTGCAACCCTTCGCCTTCCTCTAAAGGCGTGTATTACGGCTCTACCTCAAACTCCCAGAATCAGTTTCAAACGCAGTGCTTTACCTGAAAGCCCGTATCCCTGATTTTAATTCCCGCTTCCTAGTTCTCACGGTACGTACTTTCCTCAGGTCCTTTGACCCGGCTCCCGGCGTCAGTACTCCTATTTTTGTCGCCTAACCACACCTGTTTTTCTCTAATCATTGGCCACGGTAACAGCTTCCGCAAGTTAAGTTCACATAAGACCTGCTACCCCAGCTTCAAGTCGATCTGAGCTCAGTGCAACGAGTTGGCGACACGCATGACTGACCCTGTCTTCTATTATGACCGTATTTTCCTCTCGAACGCGAAACATGCCCACTAATATCCTAAATAGTTTTCTTGCTGATCACCTAGACAACTTTTCCCATAATACTGTTCTCTCCACTGATGCATCCGGGAGCTGTGAGAAGGCGGCAATTGGGATATATCTGCGGGATCTGGCTTCGAGCTATTCCGTCTATATCCCTGATTACACTCCTATACTCTTTGCAGAGGTTTTGGCTAATGGTTTGGCTCTTTTAAAAATTTCGAGGTATGCATCACAGGTTCTCATCCTTGCAGACTGCCTCTCAGTTTTTGTCTCTCTCGAAACTTCCGGAAAAACTCTTTTGAATCGTTCCCTGAGGGTTTTCGTAGCACGTGCTTTGAGGGTGGTCCGATCTGTCTGGTAACCTGGTCATGTAGGTGTCTATTAACCAGGTGGCCTTAACGCGGTCGTTAACGAGGTGGCTGATTTATTGGCAAGATCGGCTTTCAGTGCCCCTGTAATATCTCGCGTCCTTCACTTAATTATTTTCGAGATTTCCCGTTTCCAGCGGTTCCAACATCTCAGCCAGCTTTGTTGCTCCATTGCTCAATACCACATATTTTCAGCCCTTAAAGTGTTCTTGGAATGCCTGGTCATGTAAAGCAAGGCTCTGTGAGGTGTCAGCGATTCTTCTGCTGCAGAAGAATCAGCTAGCAGCTGCCTTCTTCAAGAAAAGGACAGCTTCAATATGTTAGTAAACAAGCTCTGGCAAAGAGCCTTGTGTTGTGATGTACAGAACACGGGACCACACTATGAAATGAAATGCTTACGACAAAGAGAAAACTAATAAAACTCTTCAGCAATCTTTGACATATATAATGTTCTTTTCACAACTAAAGTCTTTTCGCTAACATAACCACCATGAAGGAAAAAAAGAAACTCTGGAGGGAGTGTTATGCCATGCGGCCAGCCTACACAAGCCAAACCCTCTTCATGCTATTCTCTTTCCTCTTTTTCAGGAAATGCCAAAGACAGTCCTACATAATGGCCAAGACCCAGCCCTGGCCAAAAGATGTGCTACATTCTGTTACGTGGGGGCCAACTTTATCCCTTTTATTTTTTATGACTATTTTTTATGAGTGATGCTCCCTCGTCTATTTTTCTTTCTTCATGATAACCATGAGGAGGCAGTTCCCCGACAGGAAAAATGTATGTAATTACTGCATGTTGGCAGCAACTGGCATTCCCTAAAGCCATTTTTGATCTATATGCCTGCCACCACTGGTCTTAAGCAAGGTTCTGCTATTTCATAATCTGTGAAGTAAATCAAATGCTAAGTGCATTCTCTTCGTCACTGAACAATGCGAAGAAACATAGGCAAAGATAGCGATATTGATGACCAAATTCATTGCCATTGAACAAACAGCTTTTTGAAAAAATAAAAGGCAAAGAAAACTTAACAAGCCCTTTCATGTATTAATTCCTGTCGTTTGCTGACTTACAAAAGGATATGTAAGAAATTTTAAGTCAGATCAGAATAAGCGCCTATTGCTTTTCATTCTTCTGGCTAGAAACTTGACTTAAACGCGAAAGCCAGAAAGGTTTTCAAAAATCGCAAAATTCATTCTTCAATGCACTGCTGCAAAACAACGCAAAATATTGACTCAAAACCGGAAAACAAACGGCCCTACACACATATAACACACCCCCATTAAGCTACAAGCTACTATAAGCTTCTGCCTTATGTAATACCCCCCCCCCCCTCCCCCCCGCCATCCCGGGGGTCCTTAAGTAATAAAGTGAAGAAATTCGGGCAGTATTTAGAGAAGACGGTCCATGTTGAGACGCATATGCGTTCAATAATTTCAATGACGTTTTCATTATATTAAATAAAACTGGACACAGTGGCACATTCTTGTGGATCAAACATCAGCTTTGGTAAGCAAGACAGGTAAAATGCATATTTTGCGAATACTCGAGCGTGTAATGCACACGGCGGAGTGAAGCGCACTATAAGCAGTAGTCGGAGTATGTCACCCACATGCATGGGCGCACACTAGAGACCCAAATTTGCCCTCCATCGCTTGATACAGCAGTCAGATACTCGTGTTATGTATGTGAACAGACAATATATTACTTGCGAATGCGAAACTCCTTAAATCGTGCATTAGCATTTCATTTTTACCTCAGGTATGGAGCTCTTGATGTTCCATTTTTCTGAAGCTCGAAAACCTTATCGGCGCGAAGACCATCAGCGACGATGAGCACCAGCCTGGATGCTGGCGAAGGTAGCGGCACTTCGTATGCCGGCAGTCCGTGGATGATAGGCGACTTAAAATAGATATCAAATATCGAGAACAAAAATACCACATGCACTGCTAAACCAATGATACCAGCAAAGACTGAAAGCAACATTTTCCATGGGACGCGATCACATTACAGTTCAGTCAGCACACGAGTTCCTGCACACATTCGAGTCCTCCGCACAAGAAACACCCATTTTGATCCATCAGACCAGGGCATTAACAATGTTTGGGTAGCAGCGGCACAGTACCATAGGTGCACTGCAATGCTTTATGCCGACTGAGCAGCGATCGATAATCATATTGACTCCGCTTGGCTCTTTCCTGCCTTTCGCTGGCTAAAAGCACCATTTTAAAAGAGCGCCTTCAAATACTTGTAAATAATTTAATTGAAAATAAGCACTTAAAATTACACAATATAGTACGTAAAAACGGTAAACACGATATTAAGATTGCTAGATGACATACTTATGCTACATCAATGACATGGATCTTGCCTCATAGCGTTCGCTTTCAAGCGTTTGGAGCACACGAGCACGCAGTCTAAAGAAGCTATCTTTGGTTTGAACTAACCGTTTATCGAATTATTAATTTTTATTTTAGTGCTTTGGAGTTAAATACATTGTATTAATTTTCCTACGTGTTTGCCTATACGACTCGCTTGCGATTGTCGCGCTAATTTTTTTTAGCGGCTATCGTGAACGACATTTTTGCCAAATGTAACGTGTCACGTTTCACAACTGTTGTGAAGTTATGTTGTCTTCAATGTCCCAAAGGGAAGTTTGCTGTCCGTGCGGCTAGCGAGTCACCGCTGTGCGTGTAGCGCTCATTTCTTCAACGCTTTCGCGTTGTTACGTCTCGATTAATTAGTGGCAGACGGTTTCATATTAGTGTCATGACCATTCTGCGAACACTTCATACGCTTTCGTCCAAAAACTTTTTAACGGGAGCAGCAATCCTGCATGCTCAAAGGTGTGACCGCCTACACGGGAAATATGCTGTGAGTTCTCTTGCCGGTATCGGCTTTTACAAGCGTGTAATATCTGTGTTGTAGTAGCGTTGACCATGCAGACTATGCATGCAAGCATCCGACTTGGTTGCGTTTCGCAAATGCACTTTTATGTTGGATACCTGTGTGAACTTGAGGGACAGGTCATATGTCCGTCAAGTGCTGCTTGGTGCGAGCTCAGTATTTCCTGTACATTACTCGCCAGCTTGCGTGCAGTGCTTTCGTCGCTTACTTTGTTTTCTCTCATTTTCAGGAAGCATTTTTTGCGAATGGCTTGCAAAGAAGGGGCATATCAACGTCGTCACCTATGAAACACAGCCACGACCATGAAAAGAGTTCAAGTAAAACGCTCGTCTACTTGGGCTCGATTCGGTCAACAGTAAAAATGGTGAAAAGCCTCTCGTTGACCAGCAGCTTCCTTGGTATATTGGCGCAGCCGATTTTGCTTCAGAAGTTGAGTGGCGCATCAGTAGGCGCTACCGTGATTGTGGTATCGTGCGCATCGTTCTTCATCTTCGTCACTCCACTGATGCTGCATTACATCACGAGGAGGTATACCACCATTTGTTTGTACTTATGCAATGTTAGCCATGGGTGCTGCCGTTTTTTCTTACTTGTGGAACCCAAGACTTTAAAAGGCACTTCCAGGTGTCCCTGAGGTAGGGTGGGAACTGTATGCTTGTCTGTCTGAACCTTGGTTTTAGCTGCGAGTGCAGCGTGCTAAGGAGGGAATATGAGCTCATTGGAGGAATTGTCAGTATTAACTGGGCTGCCGGGCTTGGGACGCCGAGTTCTGTTTTTTGGAGCCGTCATGCAATGATAGGATAGTAACAAAAGATACGAACGGATAGCATGATGGTGGTACCCTTGGGTTGTTTTCTGCTTTAAATAAGTGCAGCAGCCAGTGTTGACAGCTGTTATGGGGTGTAGGTGCTTCCAGTTTCTTGTGGTGCACTGCAGTTGGCAAATGCAAATGCAACTAGATTGTTCCTCATAATTTTCACTGTCGGTGCAGTTTCAAAGCAGTCTTGACAACCTTTTTATTCAGGGTGCCGTAATCTTGCATCTGCTGTTTGTCATCTAACCTGATGTCGTCCTGGGTTGTACAGTCAGGTGGCGGAATCTCTCAATAAATGCAGTGCATAGAAAGCATAGCCAAAATGTATTGTAATGCTCAGTTTTCAACCCCTGCATAGCATGCACAAGATCTGCCACTTGCCTGTGCACATGCCAGTTGGAGGTTTCCTTCACTCACTAGAGCATGCTGGAGTCCCACTTTACGGTGGGGCCAACAGTTCCCTTGAAATGGCCATTATTGTAGGAGGGAAAACATTTTATGTGCCTGATGAAAGGTCTGTCTAAGGCTTTTCAGTTTCTAGTTCAATATCGTTATTTTTTGCTAGTACGGTCAGAATGTTTGCATAGAAAACTTTGTCGCAGTGGCTCAAATTAGTATCCCGGTAGGCCGTCACAAGTTTCTTCACATGAGCACTACCAGAAGCTTCTAGTAGATAAATGTTTTACCCCGCACTGTGTGGCAGCCATGTTAGGAAGTGCTTGCCTTGCTAATGGCATATTCCTATATTCCCCACTGTCTTTTTTTTTTGTTGTTGCACATTCCCAAATGAGGACAAAAATGAATTGGCCAAGTGAAATGTGCCATAGTGTATCTGTCATAATTAGAGGCTGGACTTTCTGGTTTAACCCGAAAAGCGCCGATAACAGTACGCCGAATTCATTTTTTGAAATTCAAAAAGGTCAGTATTTCAGGAATGCATGTCACAGCTAGCTGGCTATTCAGTACCAATTACAGTAGTCCACCAGACAAAGTTATAAAGTGCTGTAGCTAGGAACGCGCTGAAACAACGGTATCTTTGGAATTCATTGCCGTAATTCGGTGGTGCGAGTTTTGCCGCATTTATCCACAAACGTGAACACGACATTGCAGGTTGGTCATCCCATAGCTAAGTGCTGTCTGATAGCATACACCGCGTCTGCACGGATTTATCACTGGCTGAGGGCCATCGCTTGGTTAAGCAGGTTTTTTTTCACTGTATGTAAATACACTGAAAACTTTTCGACCTGTAACCACTGTGAAAGCAAAACTATGCATAAACGGTGCAGAAGTTTCATATTATGGCTTCCGTGATGGTTAAGCAGCAGTTCCATCGCTGCAATCAACACAAATACCATATGGTGTGGGCCCACTTACGTTTTTGACCCGCAGCACAATCATTTTACTTTGACATTTTTATTTTTTATTACAACTTTACAACTACCTTCTGCAAGGATATAACTGTTAACACGACTATTTGTGTGTCAATTCCTAAATTCACTGGAAAAAAAAACAATTGGTACATAGGAAATATTATTCAAGAAAAAAAAAGGGAAGTTGCGTTCTGAAATGAGCACAGAAAATAGCTGAATTTCAAAAAAATAAAAACCGAAAATTCCAACCCCCAGTCATAATGAACGCTGGGAAAAACTAAAGTATGGCAAACCTCAACACTTAGCTCTTACCCCACTGTGGGAAAGAGTGCCATATATTGGCAGTTTTCGTTAGTTTCTTGGTCCTACAACTATGTAGCTTAAAATTTAACCCAGTACATCAAAATGAAGCCAGTTTAACTCGCTTTATAATCTTTTAGGCTTCGTTAAAGTGTTTGATGCCTTATTATCAAATTTTGTTTGTAAAAATCAAGGCTTTTAGATATCATTTCAGCAAAATTCGCTACAGTATACTTGTATCTAAAAAGAAAAAATTTAGAAACTGGAATATACAGAACGTCAGCCTCTCCAATAGGAAGTACTTCTGAGAAGATTATGGTTCTAGCTCGGTACATGTTTTCAGCTAGAAAACAATCACTTTTGGCTCTCCAATCGGGCACATCATTGGACGAAACAGTCGGATGAACTCTTTGCTGCACAGACTATCACATCCTGGTCAGATGTGAAAACGCTAAAAATTAGAAAAACCACATAGATAACGTTAATGTTCTATTCAAAATGGCTGCTGAATTAAGCAAAACTGGCCCTAATAAGAAACTAACTGAGGCACTACCAGAGATGTACTGCGGTGGGTCCTTGGGTCACCTTTGCCTCCTGAACTAAAGATGAGGTAGCATTCTCGGAATCGCTGCTAAGATCGTGGACAGAACCAACCATGGACACAGCTGACTCGCAAGATTTGCCATATTTCAAGGTGCGCGCTACACTGGGGGAGGCGGCCATTCTAAACATATTATGTATGTTTGTGCTCCTTCGTTGCCTCAACGTTTATGTTCGGCTGTTGTCACAAGCGGTTTCTTCCACCACGTGGAAGAAAGTCATACTAAATAGAAAATTAAACCACAGTTTCCTAGTTTCAGTTAAAATTGCGCAGCGTGCTCAAGAATGCCATGAAGGCATTAGAAATTGCTGTTTGCATCCATCATTAGCAGACTAACAGTGGCTAGTGGCCATGCTAGGGAAGGAGTTTTAATAGCTCCAGGTCACCATGCACCTGAGCGTAGCAGCAAAGAAATCTGAATTGCTGGAACCATAGCTGCCATTGAAAGCATGCATATGCAATGAACATGTTGAAATTGGTTTATTGCCTGCTGAATAAAGCTGGTGTAAAGTTGGATGGTTACCACTGAAATTGAATAATGTTGAACTACTGCCCTTCCTTCCTTTTTTTTTTCTTTTCCAGATATGTAACCGAGCTAACATATGACCCTGACACCAAGGAGTTTAATGCGACAACCTTGTCCTTGTTGAATCGAAAGAAAGAAATTAGCTTTATTGCTGATGATGTTGAAGTGCCCACAGTCCCTGGCCCTTTCACTACACTTCTGGCCAAAGGACAGCCATTGTTTGTAGAGGTGCAAAACTTCCAAAATGCTGATGCCCTAGAACATCTCTTGGGGTACGATAAACCCATTGACTGGGAGATAAAACCGCCACACCCGGAAGAAACAGAGCAGGTACTAACAAAGCGAAAATCATCACAAGGTAGTTGTGATAAGTTGTCTTGATATCAATAATGGCATTCTTATGACTTAGAGCTGGGATGTTTTAAAATGAGCAATATTTTGTGACTTGCGGAATAGGTGGCAACAAGATGGTGTTTGGTTTATGGTGCGTAAAATGTATTGCATATGCTTTAAATTTAGAGCTGACAGCTTTCCTCCGTCCCCATTCATTTGTCATGTGTGCAGTACGGAAGTTCCACCTAGTCAGCTTTGCTTCAAGGTTAAAATTGCTCTATAGTTCAGAGGTACTTGAAAATTGCTCTAAACAGCTCCAAAAATTAATATTATTTTTATTTGAAAGCTGTTACATAATGGCCCATATATTTTATCCCTGGCAAACATTGCGGAAGGCAGTGTTTTTGGATTTTTTGAGCCATCACAACAATTTCAGAGGTGCGGTGCATAACATTAGTAGCATAGTGTTTTCAGAAATTTTTTCTTCCTGTTGGTGCTGTCTAATCCTCTTTGCCAATTGATTTCTTGTGGCAGGCTGACTGTTTGTGATGGCGCGACAATATCTGTGTAACTTGGGTTTGGTTTTAGGGCAGTGATTGTGTGCAAGTTGGTGATTCGAATGTATCAGTGCTTAATGCAGCCTTGTAAATGTTTTGGCAGTTGCATTACATGTCGTGTAATGGCACATTGGTAAACCCCTAAAATGGTGCATTGCTTGTTGGAATTCCTGGGTGCCTATGTGTTCATGACTGTGCGTGTTATTAGCTCCATTGATTTGACTTGTGAATATGTTGTATATGGCATATGCTATTTGTTATATTACAACTTTGCTGGCTCACAAGCTCAGAGTACGGAAGTTACGTAGTACATTTAGTAAACGTGTGGATCACGTATTTTAGTCATATGATTGTGAATGGCAGCAAAATTTTTCTTGTGCTGTAGATTGATTTAATCTTTAAACTTAAAGGAACCATGAGTGCCATTTAGTGAAACTTCTACCACTTGGTCTTTGTTACTAAGGAGACTTGTAGTTGGTAATTAGTATAATAGAGAGTTTTGTGTGTAAGGAAATTTATTGCTGAAATTTGTAATTATAGTAATGTGGCAGCAGCTTGATTTAATGATGTGTATAAATATTGCTCTTCTCGTTTTGTGGCTCACATTGAACAGGCATTATTTGGAAATTTAGACAGAGCTGAGAATATAGAGAAATGTGTGCATTTTTGTTAACAGGAAGTATGCTCTTGCCAAATGGTACTGAAGTAGGTGAATAGTATAAGATGAATTATTTATTTGTAATTAGCTATTCAATTTAAGTACATGCTAATGTGTGTAACGAAATGTAGTGTTAAAGTATGCTGTTAGTATAGTCTAAGAACTGCTGTGAGGGGAGGTAAAGAATTTTGGCACATTGAACTTGTGGATATTATACATACTTGATATTATTATGCGTGGATATTATGCAGATCATTATGCACTTGATGGGCTTTGAACAACTACTGCCAGTCAACATATCCATAAATTAATTTGTAATAATAATAATAATGTCTTTATTTGTGTCGTAGGGTACACGGTCGACACTGGAGGCAGTCAGTAAAAGCTGTCACAAACGACAGCTTGACAGAGCCTCAGGCCCCCATGCACTTGGCAACAGTACAGTGGCAATGCTTATACAAAAAGAAATAATACAATACACAGCACAGCTCACAGTACACCCTGATAAATTCCATTTTTCTAGACAGGATACAACAAAGCTTTGTGATATACGGCATAAATCAATAGATTGAACATAGATTAGAACATACAACCTGATGGATAAAACAAAATTATCATGATTTAAAGCATGAAACAATGACAAATCAAATTCTCTGAACTAATAAGAACAAAAATGCATATGCTGTTATAGTCTAGTAAGGCAAGAAAAGTCATAATTACAGTTCATTCGTCAGGGGGAAATAGCATGGATACATTACAATAAAAACTGGTAGGTAAACATGGTCAGTTGCAATTCTGCAACCTTATTGTCTGCATATGTTGTTAGTCAAGTAGCACAAGCTTTTGATTTTTTACATGGATAACTGGAGTGCCCCCACCTCCCAAATGTGGCCAACTGTATGAAATTTTTTTTCTCAAATAACTCTTTCCTCACTAGCCAAATGTGTCACTTAACAGCCACCTGCTCTCTTCCCGAAGAAAAGTGCATGACCATGCTGCTGGCAGGATGTGTAAAGTAAGCCATATGTTTGCCGAGAATTTGCATGGAGCATATTTGTTGCGATATCTCTTGGGGGTTCTTGTTGATTCGTAGAATAGCCAACAGAGAATGATGTACCTTTGCGTGTTAGTTTGATCCCTATCTTTTTTGCAGCACAGTATTGTGTGTTTTTATAGTGAAGACTCAAAAATTTCCCCGCCTCAGCCGCTGGCTCATTTGTGGTGAAACTGCACACAGAGCTTGCGTATTGTGGTAACTTTTGTATCGTAGCAAGTTTGACAATGGTGCTTACTTAGCCGTGCATGATGCGAAAATGTGATCGTCTACGTAGAGATCAGCAAACCGAAACCCGCAACTGCCGTTTTTTCGCTGAAGGGCGGCAGTGACGCCATCTGTTTTCTGCACTGGAAAGCGTCACGATAAGACGCCGAGGCGCGCGTTGCAAGGAGCGCGGGCCCTTTGAATATGCCGTTCCGGCCGTTTCGTCGGCTTCAATTGAAGCGCCTCCAACATTTTCGGCTAACTGAGCGAAAAAAAAAACACCAGAACAACTGATTTAAAGGGCCACAGAAAGGGGTGCTTGAGCTTGGCTTTAAAATGCTTGCACTATGTAGAGTACAGGCCACCGAGCGTCCATGCCGCGTACGAGACCTCAAAAGCGAGCGGGAAATGTGTAATACATTTTTAAAAACTCCCGCTTTCGCATCTCGCGGCGACGCGCGGTGCCGGGCTTTGGCACGAAAACCTGGCAGACGACGTCACGTCTTGCAAATGACGTCAGCAGCCGGGGGTTAACCTTGGTTCACAGATCCAAATTATTTCAGACGTCACGCGCTACCGCGGCCACTCCGCGCGCACCGCAGCCGCGGAGGTAGGGAAGGGGCCGAGTGAGGGGTGTTTTGGCGTGCGAGAGGAGAGGGAAAGGCGCGAAGACGCTGAAGTTCAAATTTTGTCTGCATATAACTTAGCTTCCACAAAACGCATTAAAATAATTCTTGCTAGGGGATAATTATGAACCGCCGTCTTGTAACATGTCAGACATATCGCACGGTTATTGAGACCCCCTTTTTGGGTCCCTTTAATGTGGCTTTACCTTTCAAAGAATAGTGTTTGATCTCTTTTTCTGGGGGGTGACTTTATCCGATTCAGGTCATATCGTCTGCTTTCGTGACTCTCCGAAAGCATCGGAGGGTGACAGCAGAAAACAGATGGCGCGCACCACTGGCGCCCTTCAGCAAAAAAAACGCCGTTTGCGGGTTTTGGTTCGCCGGTCTCTACGTAGACGATTACGTTTTCGCATCATGCACGGCTCAACTAAGTAAGTACCGTTGAAAGTCTTCACGATAAAAAAGCACAGTACAGTATATTCGCTCATATAATTACTGCACTGCGATTATTGTCACTACATTTCTCGAATTCTTGCCATGCGAAAATTTGCACTTTGTTTTGCGTAGTGTCAGTCAATATTGTGTTCACTGCTTGCATGGCTTGGCTGTGTATAAAGCTCTAATTCCAGAATCTGTAATGTTTCAATGCCTGTATACAGACGTTTTACTTGTGGCACTCAAGAACCGCAGGTAGTTGCACTTCTCTGGAGTCCCCCCACTACAGTGTGCTGTATAGCTCGCAGTGTTGAATTGGCAAGCAAAAAATAAAATGCATAGTACAAAATATTTTTCATTAATATGTGCTGTCTTGTTCAACAGCTTAATGAAGGGACATATCTGCCCCTGTGGATTGCCAGAAAAGGTACGTGGCTGCAAAACGAGTTTAAAGTTTGCTTGAAGCATACACCAAGCCCTAAATGGCGTGGTGCTTACTCGCCCAAGGAAAATAAAGGGGAAAGAGCACTGGCTTCGGTGTTGCCGCTAACACTGTCACGTGCAGGTGGGAAATGGGGATGCCTT
Source organism: Amblyomma americanum (assembly GCF_052857255.1). Taxonomy (NCBI): domain Eukaryota; kingdom Metazoa; phylum Arthropoda; class Arachnida; order Ixodida; family Ixodidae; genus Amblyomma; species Amblyomma americanum. The sequence goes on along the minus strand of NC_135497.1, from coordinate 115,681,377 downwards.
CCGTGGTGGTTTAGTAGCCATGTCATTCCACTGCCGATCCCAAGGATTACGAAATTATTCCAGAGCCCTCCGGAATAGTGCGCTTCATCGTTAAAGGGACACTGAGGAGAACTCTATCAAATTTTTTTCTTAGCGAAACCTGATAGTTCGGCATTTCATGGCTTTGTTGTCGCTTGTCCGGGAGCGAAAGATGCATTTATTTCAAAGACATTTGGATGCGAAGTTGAAAAATTTTTTCCCGCCGCTCCGAATCAAACTCAAGAACTCTTATGACGTCATAGGACGGAGTGACGTGAAACGTGAAGTAAACATAGACTCCGTGATTTCTGGATGCTAGCGGCGCGGTCTAGCAGTTGCCGTAATGAAAGCTACCGCTGCCGCACGCTGAAGGCATCTATCGGGAGTCGCTACCGTCGCTTCGTTTACGTTTGCACCGGCGTCTTGCCAGCGTTGCGATGGATCCCGTACCCGACGACGTAGTTCTCGCAAAAACCCCGGCCTGCATTTCGGCGACCTCAGCCCCAGAGAGCGTGCGATGCTTTTTTTTTTTTTAGCACGGTTAGGTTAGGCGCCGGCGGGTCGTTTCCCCCTTCCTCAGTGAGCAGCCATTGCAAACTAAATATCATAACCCCAGTGCGGGGAGTCGCGAGGGGCCAGGACAAGGTCGGCGTGTTGCGCGCATCGGAGGCCGGCTGGGGCTTTGGGGCCAACAAATTGTGATTCCTTGAACGGCGCGGTTGCACGGTGCAGCAGGCGGCGTCGAAGTCTCCCACGGTTGCAAGGGCCAAGTTATTTTTTTTTGCCACGAAAAACAGATGGGTGCTCAAGGGCGGTCGCACTTAAAGTTGGCGGCTTGAAACTAAACCCGGCGCACAACGCTTCAACGGCGTCCGCTAGATCCAACGGGTCCACTGGATCGGGCTCTCTCGCCCACTTGCATGTAACCTTCAGATGTGTACTGTGAACAGATTAAATTAGCCGAGAGCTCCAAAAGAACAGCTCCGCCCAACTGCAGAAGATATTGAATTACGCCACAACGCGCACGTCACCGCGGAGCCAAATCAGTCTGGCCGGGCCGGCGGCGGCTGGCGCACTCGGCGCGAAATAGAGACATGCTCCAAGTCTCCCCGCCAGTGCGGTCAGAGTGCGCCGAAGCCGCCAAACGCGTCGGCGGTCAAGCGCAGATGGAGTATAGAGGGTGTTACGTTTGGAGACGCCAACATGCCAAGAATATTAAAGCCACTGGGAATCATCAATCTACCGAGGCTTCAAGGGGCCGTCGATGTGGTTGCAGCGCTACGAGTGCAGGTGGTGGCGTCTACAAGGGTCCTTCCCCCCCCCCCCCTGCTGTTTACGGGGTGAAACGGCTCCCCGCTGTCTGAGAACGGCTTTGGGTGAACCTGTCTTTTGTTCTCAACGCCGGACCCACCCGGGACATTTTTCTCCCGGAGGGGACGACGGGGGAGCCGGCGAGCGGCGGAACTGCAAATCAGCCGTGACAAATGCGGCCGGGTTTGACTAAGCCAACGTCTCCGGAATCCTCGTGCTTCGAAAACAACTTCGACTTAGACTGTGCTTTCCCACACCCATACGTGAAAGCTTCTGCGAACTGCGGTGGGATCCATTCGCCCCCACGCTACCGCTGTGAAGTGCAGGTGACTGACCTTCGACGCTCTCAATGGGACCCCCTTCGGGCTATTCATCACTGAAGCCTGGACAGCGCGGACACTAATCTGCCAGAAGTGGCAAGAGTGTGTGGCTGGGGGAGGACCCGGAAGACTGGACACGTGATCTACATCACAGTGATTCGACTCATTTTTAATGAACTAGATTCCCCAACTAGGGACCTGGGGACAGCGGACCCTATTTATACTCCGTCTCACAAGATGTTTGCAGCACTACGAAAGGTACAGCTCTCTCGTCCAATCAGGATGGCGCGCACTACATTAGTGTGTTCCTACGCGCCTGTGGCACGCGCTGATTGGTCCCGATACGGCAGGCTTGCGCTTTGCTGCTGGGCACCTGGCGCCATCTGGCGCCCTTAGAGCGACCTGCGCCTCCACACTTAAAGCCTCCGAGATTATAAACAGGCGCTCGCTCTTCATTTGGTGATCTCGGAGGCCATAGTTTTGCCGTCCTCTTGATGAGCGCATTTGTACTCCAACTGCCCCCGCACTCGACGCGAAGCGCTTCAAGAACATTTAAAGCCACCTGCTTCGCCTGCTTGGGGAAACAGCGCACTGTCGGTGTAGAGCACACAGGAGACACAACAGACTCATCCGACGCCATGTTGGAAAGTGGCGACTCATCACTACCTCGCAGCAGGCCTCCGCAGAGCTGTGTCCGTACGGGCTTTGTCTGGTAATGTCACCAGTGATTGAAACACTCCCTACCATTTAAATATACCTGTCCAAATCATGTTTTTAGTTGCAATGCTTATTGTTTTGATTAATAGTCATACACTCCTCAAATATTCGAGGGACTATTTTCTGCGTTTCTGCAGCCCTGATTGGACGAGAGAGCTCTACCTTCCGTAGTGCTGCAAACATCTTGTGAGACGAAGTATAAGCAGCGATCTGGCGTGTGTTCGCCAGCTCCCGATTCACTCTTTCAATCTTTGTATAAATGTAAATAAACCCTTCAGTCTCTTCTTCACCTCGAAGACCCTCTCATCTCTTCGTCAACCCCCCTACAGCAGTCTCCCGATCCGGAACCCGGGGACACCGACCTTGGCGAGAGACGGCACAGGCGAACCAGGGGCCCGCATCTAACAAGGGTCTCGCTTTGGCCGACGTGACGTCGCCTGCGCGCCGCGCGCGCGTGCGTTACGCCGGAGCATAAACGCGGCATAACAGAGCCTGCGCTTAACCACTAACCAACGTATTCGGTGGCGGCATCTATGGGAGGCACTGAAACCCCCCGCCCACTCACTGAATAAAAAGAAAAATCCTTTGCTGACCCTCGGAATCGAACCAGTGCCTTAGACGTTTGAGGCGGAGACGCTACCACTCCACCACGACGGCTCAAGGTATAATCACCAATAAAGGCGCATCTAGTGAATGAGTCTTCAGATGCAGAAATCGCGCTTTCGCTGCGTATATCCTGGCCTAACAGAGCTAGGCCATCAGCAATTTTTCTTAAGCGCCTTGTACCTTGTCTCCCGTCGCTAATAAACGATTTCCGTTAACTAGTTTGAAGTTGACTGGCATAGCCGCGAATGTTTCGCCGGGCGAGCGTGCGAAGACACAGGTGCTCTTTATACTGCGAACTGCCTTGTACGATCACCGACCATCGTGCCATCATAGTTTTTCATGGACCGTGGCGATCATCTGACAAGCCTTAACACGCTCCTTCAAAGGTTAACTAGCACTTGAAGCGGCACTTGGAGTTCCTCTGCCGTTCGGCGCTTGTAAATCGATGCGCGTCAAAAACAAAACCACGGGGCACGCAAAGCTCATAGACGCGAAGCGCCATAACAAATCGAAACTCTCCTGGCCGCCTGTGGCGCCGCCAAGCATCGGTTTTCTTTGCTTCCAACATTCAGGTCGTCTTTTGTCAGCGTTCCTTGTGTGATAAAAGTGTAATATCGGTTTTAAAACAAAACTTACTTCAATATTGAAGCGTGCAACCTTTTTTTTTTGTCAGCCTCATAGATTGGCGGTCCCATGTACGAAGCAAAATTCCTCCAAGGTGGCGTCTCTTGTCCTATGACGTTTCCACGCTTGTACTTGCGAGATCGGCCTGTGGCGGCGATACCTGTATTTCGGTTCTTGCTATTTTCTACCTTACAAGAGCTTTGTTTCAGCAAGAACGGCGTTTTTGTGATCAGGAGCTGGTATTCTATCGATACAAGCCAACTTCAATTTCTCCTCAGTGTCCCTTTAAAAGAACATTCGTCCTTGGGCATTAGAAACCGCATGATGAGCTTCTAAATTCTATCGCATTTGTATGGCGGCCGCGCAGTGATTTCGGCGGCAGTTCTTTTATAGCAACTGCGCGATGGTAGCTACAGTTGGCACTATGATGCACGATTGCTTAAAAACCGCGCAATTTCTTCTTGCTTGGAATGGAAAGTGGTATTTAGCGCCTTGCTGCTTGTGGCACGATCGTTATTATATCGCTTGGCAGGTTTTACCATGTTTCCAGGGGTAGGACAGTTGCACCATTTTGATACAGACGCGATTTTTTGTTCCTTGTTGCGCCAGATCACTAATTTAGTCGAAACTGCACCAAGCTGCGTCAACTTAATTTTTTGCCCAGTATGTTGCGGCTCTATGGTTATTGTGGGTTGGCAATCGTTCAAAATCTTTAATAGTTCGCGAATAATGCTTGCTGTGCGATTCAGTTCGCACCGAACTTCTATTACTCGAAGTTTAGACCCGTTTGGATGTTCGAAATGAAGTTTTCGCACCCGCCGCGGTGGCTCAGTGGTTAGGGCGCTCGACTTACTGGTCCGGAGTTCCCGGGTTCGAACCCGACCGCGGCGGCTGCGTTTTTATGAAGGAAAAACGCTAAGGCGCCCGTGTGCTGTGCGATGTCAGTGCACGTTAAAGATCCTCAGGTGGTCGAAATTGTTCCGTAGCCCTCCACTACGGCACCTCTTTCTTCATATCTTCTTTCACTCCCTTCTTTATCCCTTCCCTTACGGCGCGGTTCATGTGTCCAACGATATATGAGACAGATACTGCGCCACTTCCTTCCCTCCCAAACCAATTATTATATTATTATTATTATTATTCTGAACTCAAGGCCAACCACCACAGTGTTCCCAAAATGACACTCGGTAGCTACAGCATCTTGAAATTGTCAGATCTGTTAACGTGTTCTTTTCTTGTAGCTATAGACAAGCGTCAGGCCTTGACGTCAAAGATGCGGCGGCGCTGGCGTCAGCAGTGACTTTCGTTGTGTAGCAAAAGGCGGGACCTTCCGCATTGGGTGCGCCACGCTTGCGTGTTTTTGGGCGCAATTCACGGCGTGCCGAGAAATTGTGGTGCGGTTTGTTGAGCCGCAATGCAGTAGAAAGGAAGCGGCAACAGTTTCCTCGAGTTTATTTCAGCCAAATAGGTGCGAAAGCGACGAGCAGGGGCCTAGGAGCAAGACAAGTTCGGCGACGGATCGGCTTCACGGTTAATTATTACCGCCGAGCTCGTGGGTAATTACGCCGAGCTCGTTTCACCCCTTAGGTTATCACGTTCAAATCTAATAAGTTCGTTCGTGTCTCTGACTTCGCATCGTTGCTGTTCGGTCGCGTGGTGAGCAGTGCAAAAATCAAGTAACGCCTGCAAATCGTTCTCATTCTGTCGTGCTCTCAGCGTAAGTTTAGGCGCGATATTCCGTGTGCTTGGGATCGTAAGTTGACCGTAGGGGGTCATTGTCAGATGCTTATCACCCGGACAGCGTCCCGAGCATCACTTAGCGCAAAAAAAAACAGACAACAAGCTGCCGCCAGTCGCGTTCAGCGTTCACACCGTGTCGCGCTTGAAGAAGCACCGGACTCAAGTAGTAGCACGCACGACGGTTTTTTCTCTGTTTTAATTTTCGCGAATTTCACCAAGTGTGTCGTTTCAACACAATTCCAACGACGCTAGGATCTCGACAAAGTCGCGCAGTATTATTTTCCAAATTATTGGAATTCTCATATTGTAGGTCGATCAGAACCTGGCGAACACTACAAATTTCACGCCAAAAGCCACTCCGATCAAGCATAATGCGCACACTTGAATACATTCTAAAATAAGAAGCAAAATTTTATAGCTTAGCAGAGTGAGCGTAAATTTTGTTTGGAGCTCGACGAAAACGGCTATGCATGCGCTCGTAGAGCTCTCGGATCGCATTTACCTTTTTCAAAGCAGCTATAGTGTTCATTAATTTCCAAGGTCTTTGGACTGAAGCGGCTCGGTGAAAACAGGGAGCACATTACAAGGCTCGTAGTGTGAAAAAGCTGATCCACGTCGTGCATCGCATCGTCCTATCTTGCACTAGCAATCGGATATGCTTTATCGGCCCATAAGGTGAGAACTGTGCAAGATTAGTTCCTCCTCATACCTCGCGCTTTCACCTGCCGTAGCGCTGCGCTGTTACTTGTCGCCATCTAGGAGCGGAGAAGCACCCGATGCAGCGCACCGCCTGCTAATGCCTTCTGGCGAACAGGCTGAAAAAGTGCAGGACTACTCTCCGAGCATCAACAAAAATGTTTCTAACCACAAGCGACGCGCACGCTTTCAAATATTCGCATACACCAGTTGGTTTCCAAGGCTGCGCCGCTTGGCGTAGTATAGCAGTGCTGCGTTTTGCCTACACCGCGCGTAGCTGCCGACCGCAGCGCCACCTTTGTTTACAAGCATGACGCTTGTCTCTACCTTGTTTTTGGCGCATGATAGCCTTAAAGGGGTTGGGACATCAAATTTTGAGGCTATAGTAAGCTTGTTATGGGCTTCCTCTGTATGTAAGGTCACCCAGGGCAAAGTATTGGACGCAACAAGTGCTTAAAATACATTTGTATTGAGCTCCAAAGAGTCCCTAAGTGCTCTTTCTCACGACCGATGCCCATCGCTAGCGCTATAGGTGGAGACGTAGAGCCACTCATCAATCAAGAGAAAGAAATGGGCTTGGGCCGCTGGTCTTTAAGGGTAACGGAGTGGGTTCCAAGAGAAAGTAAGCGTAGCAGGGGGCGGCAGAAGGTTAGGTGGGCGGATGAGATTAAGAAGTTAGCAGGCAAAGGGTGGATGCAGCTGGCAAAGGATAGGGTTAATTGGAGAGACATGGGAGAGGCCTTTGCCCTGCAGTGGGTGTAGTAAGGCTGATGATGATGATGATGTATAGCCACTGGGAACGATATCAGAGAATATCGGTGACATCACAACACAGTAACGTGACGTACTATGAACAGCGACATCGGCGAGGCGCTGCTTAATAAAAAAACAGGCACTCATTGTCTCAGCAGCAAGAGCAGGAGCACACGTGCGTATCATCGCTTCAGGCCATGGAAGGCGACTGATAAGCGACCACGTCCTTCAAGCAACGAACTTCTGAAAATTGGCAAACATTGGCCCGACAAAGCCCCCGGCGGCTCATCACCACATCTGTGTGGGCTCGGCTCTAAAGTAGCCGCAAGCATCACTGGGCATGGCAGTAAATCTTTCATCTCCTCCGTTGTCAGCAAGTAAGGAAAAATAAAACTCCAAAAGGACGTCATCCAAACACAAAGATGCGCTGCAAACTTCAGTGAGTGAACGTGAGTGTGAGTGGACACGAGTGTGAGTGGACATAAGCGCGAGTGAGCCACCTCTCATGGTGCTTAGGTATGGTGGTAGAAGCCTTTGTCCTGCAGTGGAATCAACCTGACTTATGACGATGGTGATGGTGATGCCTACATCATGAAAATTCATTACACTGCAGAAAAATGCATGCTGAAATAAGACATCAGTTGTCCAGAACAGGGATGAACAAGGCTATTCCGTTGCGATAGCAGAAGAGTGGTAATTTGGGCTTGTTGGTAGGACAGGATGAAGATGTCAGTAGTGCAAAGACACACGGGCGAGAGCAGCAAAAGAAGTGGACAGGACAAACGCTCATCCTGTCCACATTTTATCTCTCATCCTTGTGTTTTTTTGCACTATTTACGTTATGATTTCTTGCGATAACACCTAGGCACACTTAAGTAGATTAATGACACAAGTCTGGGCAGACAACTCCTGGCCACTTACACTGATAGAGGTAACATGTGCTTCTGTTTAGCGAGTCTTCTCATCTGAGGTGGTGCCCCCCCCCCCCCCCCGGGCTGCGGACCCCTGTGCCGGCAGCCTCCGCACATGGCAGCCCTGGCAAAGCAAGTGGTCATCCAGTTGGTAGCACCGCTTGTCCCTGTCATCCGTCAGCTGCAGGCTACACTCCTGAAATATCAATCAGCCATGACAGCCACCCCTCAACATGTCAGCACCTCCACGAGATTAAAAGTTTGGCATCTGCTTATGCACAAAATAGAGGGAAATGTGCCAGATGTGAGCCTAAGTTAACTGTGGCAAAAAAAGTCTCACGACACTGATATCTTTAAATCGCATCACACTACAGTGAAAACATTTAGAGCCACTAAAACACAATGTAGTACGATGTGTGCACAAATTTCAATCCAGCCTACCACAAAGCACTGCACTATGCTTATAATAGAGAGAGACGGGCTAGTTGATGACTATTAGTAGAATGCATCTTGAAACCGCGCAGAAAAGACAAGGGACGAGGAAGAAACTCTGCGCTCTGCCCTGCTAGTTTCTTCCTCGTCCCTTGTCTTTTTTGCGCGGTTTCAAGATGCATTCCACTATGCTGTCTGCTTTTTATTTATCTCACATAACCCTCTCATTAATTGGTTTTCTGATGACTGCACAGTTTTAATGCAAAAGTAATAATTCACTAGCAATCCTGAAAAATACGATGGGTCTCTGATGCCGTGGCCTTTGACCCTTGACCTTTGGGATGAAATTACCTCGGCCAAATTTGACTGCTGGTGAACCTGGGTGTGATCAAGATAGGCTTGACCTACCCTGAAAATGGAATTGGCCCACCTCGAAAAATGGGGCTGGCCCACCCCCAGAATATGGGTGGCCCACTCCCGAAAATTTGAAAATTGAGTTGACCCATGTTTGGAACCAACTTGGGACACCACCCAAAAATTGAAATTGAGCTGATTCCTTTTCGGAACACACCTGGAAAATGGGCTTGGCGCCCCCAAAATTTACACCGCCCACCCCAGGAATTTTGAAAACTGAGTTTAACCACATTCGGAACCAACCTGAGACAGCCCCAGAATGGGTTTGGCCGATCCCTAAAATCTGGGTGGCTCACCTCCAAAGTTTGAAATTGAGTTGAGCCACATTCGGGACCATGCTTTCGCACAATATTTCGTGCTTAGCAATGGTGAACCAGCAGCCATTTTTTCTGGAAACAATTCGCCTGGGAATAGTTTGCATTGTTGACACAACCACTGTTTGTATTTGTCTTGAATTCTATTTCTGCAGTATGAAAAAGTGATTGCACTGCTTGGTACATGTAATTAAACGCTAACGTACATAAATTTATGCGCATGGTGAGAACAGCTTGTAACTTCGCTTCTGCTATTTTAGCTGACAACTCTTCAATTCTGAGCATTATTACTGATTTCTACCAACTTACATTACAATACCTACGAAAAACTCTCCACAGTGGCTCAGTGGTTAAGGCGCTCGGCTGCTGAGCCACACGATGCGGGTTCAATGCCGGCCGCTTTTTGTTGAAGGCAAAATATAAAAAGATGCCCGGGTGCTGTGCGGCAGCAGTGCGTGTTAAAGAACCCCAGGTGGTATAAGTCTGCCTCTTTCTCTCTTCCTTTTTTAACTCCCTTCACTATTTCCCCCATAGCATGGTTCGGGTCTCCACCGAGAGGTGAAAAAGTTACCAAGCCTAGGCCTTTCCTTTCCTCAGAACGAATTTTACCTTTTTTATATATATTTCCCAAACACTATTCTGAACTTTTCCCCTAATTGTTCAGTTAAATCCCCACATGCAATTTGCCTGATGGCACTGCTGGGCATCAGTCAAACGGAGATGAAATGCTGAATAATGCTTTTGCTAGTATACTCGAAAGGTGCATTTGCTAACATTTTACAGGAACCATGTTGACATCCGCCACCTTAAAAAAAACATGAACTGCATGTGTTTCCTACTTTAAAAATTTCCTAATCCTTCAATACTGGCCATGCAGTGTTGTGGACAGGCTTCATTCACACCTTCATCATAATGTTTATTAAACACTCTCTTTCCTGAAGGTACTGCATTCTTCCACTAAAACTGTGCAGGTGCTAGTTTCCATACAGTACCTGTGCTCAGCTGCTTGTTAACAAGGCAAGAGCGGGGGCTAGTTGGTGCTTCATAGTTGAGATATCGTGCCAACTTATACAAGTACCACATACGCAGAACGGAAACAAACGAAATACATCGTCTGTTCCCGTTCTGTGTATATGGTATGTGTATAGGTTAGCGCAATATCTCCACTAGCAGCTGCTTGTAAAAATGAAATATGTCATTGAAATGCTGTTTTTGGGTAAAAATCAGGTTTAACCCAGTTTTTCTGAAATTCAATTGAGGTGCATAGATTGGGAAGAATTGAGTTTTACCCTAAAACGGACCTTACAAATAAATACCTATAACAAGTAGACAGTGCTGGGATACACGACTTCAGAAATTAATTATTTTATGTTCAAATGTGGATCTCAGACATGTAGCAGACAGACACCAACTAAATTAATTAACTAATTAACAAAATGTCCAGAGTTGAGTTTAGGTGTTGAATACTACAGGTGGGGTTAGCCTTGCTTTATCTGCCGGCAATTGCTCCACCGCAGCGTCCCTTCTATATTAACATGTCGCGTCTACCCCGCTATGCGCACAGTCTCTTATAATAGCACACATTCTCTCCAGCAGTCACCATCTATGCACACAATCAATCCACACAATCCACATCACAGTCCACTCGAGAAGTCACCATCTATGCACATATTCAGTCACAGTAGAACATAGGCCACTGTAGTGCCACAATCCATACACATATTCACTCACAGTATAACGTAGTCCACTCCGGAAGACACCATCTACGCACACATTCAATCACAGTAGGCCATAGTCCGTTCCTGCTGTCACCATTTAGAAACAAGATCCGTGTCCAGCAGAAATGTTAAAAGAAGACGTGCAGCCTCCCTTCTGCATGTCTGGTTTCCACTCGGGTAGACAATGTCCTGAACTTTGCTGTGACGGGTTCCTGTCTTCTTGAAGGAAGCGAACATCACATGCCTTTCCGCGTTGTACTCTGGGCAGTACATAATATAATGTTCGATATCCCCGCACACACCACATAAAGAGCAGAGCGGAGACGATGCTATGCTGGTCTTATGCATCCATGCAGGAGTGCGAGCAGAGGCCGTGCGAATTCGATGTAGAAGGGTCGCCTGAGATCTTCTTAGTCCCTTGGTCACACATGGCTTGTGGGACGCACTCCACAGGGTACTGAAGTGATCGAGCACCGTTTTCCTGCAGAGACTTTTTCCATCTTGATGCACTTTTTTTGATGGAATCCTTGAGAGAGCTTTATGGGCGAGACTGTCTGCCACCTCATTACCGTTGACTCCTATGTGAGAGGGCACCCATTGGAAATGTAGAGTAAAGCCCCTGCTGTGCAGATTCTGCACCAAGCGCAGAGAGCTTATAGACAAGGCATCATTAGGGAATCCGCGCTCTAACCTCTGAAGGGCAGATTTTGAATCAGTTAGGATGACAACAGGTTGAGCCGGACAAGTCCCTTACTTCCGTAAAGCCGCCTCAATAGCAACACTTTCAGCCGTTGTGGAGGATACGACAGCAGTACAGCGTACGGACCACTTACAGTCCAAAGAAGGAATGTAAAAAGCCGCTGCGCTAGCTTGTTTGACCTTGTCCACAGAACCATCCGTGAAAATTTGAAGATGGCAGGCATACTCTGTTTACAAGTGTTGCAGTACAAGCGAACGCGTTGCTGCCAAAGGAGAGCTGCGCTTTGCACTCACATGGGGAATGGTGACCTTACAGTCGAGGGTCGGAAAAGACCAAGGGGTTTAAACCGTTTCCTTTGCCTCCGGACATTAATGCCTAAAGAACTAAGAGTATTGAGTGCCAAGTAAGCCTTCGACTCATATCTCTTGCAGAGCCGCTGGAGAAGGGATCGCCCAGCTACCGTCTCTCCTAGGCGGTCAAGATGCACTAGTAGTCTCTGAGAAGCGATAAGGCTAAGAGGTTTCGATAGCGACTCATGAAGTACTGCCTTATTCGCAGCCGCCTGAGGAACTCCAATGGCCCTTCTTAGGCCCTTTCTGTGGACAACTTCGAGACGTTCAAGTTGTGATGCCGAGGGGGAAATTAAAGGTAATTGATACATTATGCGACTGACCACCAGCGCTTCATGAAGTTTGACCATTGAAGAAGGATGGTTTCCCCATTGCTCACTTGCATTTCTACGGATCACATTGAGACGAGAAGATATAGATGAAACAATCGCGTCTACTGCTTTTCGCCACTGTAGACGGGAGTCAATAATGACGCCCTGGAAACGAGTGTGGTTGAATTGAAGGACGCAAGAGCGACCGAGGTCTATCTTCAACCGCGCTTGACGTCTTCCTACACCTGGAAACAGAACAAAGCCGGATTTTTCCACTGACAGAGACAACCCCACACCTTGAAGGTAAGCTTGCGCCGAAAGTAGAGCCTGTCGAGCTATCAGGGCTAATCGCTTGTGTTGGTAGCCAGTAATCCAAATACAGATGTCGTTAGCATAAAGTGACATACGCACTTGCCTGCAACTTTTTTCAACGAATCGGGAAGGCCAGCCATTACGGCGTTAAAGAGCGTGGGGGAAAGAACACTTTCTTGAGGCACACCTCGTGATAGAACCCTTTCAGTGCTTAACGTACTTCCTAACTGTACACGAACCGCGCGATCACTTATAAACTTGTAAATGAATCTTAACATATGGCCCTGTATACCCATCCCTTGCAAACTTTAGAATTGAGCTCTGAAGCACGCTGTCGTAAGCTTTCGCAACGTCAAGAAAAATGGCTAAGGTGAAAAGGCCGAAAGCTCTCTGGTGTTCAATGTGACTGACCAAGTCTAAGACACTATCTTGGGCACTAAGACCTCGGCGGAATCCTGTCATACATGTTGGCAATGCCTTGCTGTCCTCAAGCCACCACGATAAGCGTTCATTTACCAGCTTCTCCATCAACTTAGCTACACAGGAGGTCAATGACACAGGGCGATACGAGGCAAGGTCTGTCATGTCTTTGCCAGGCTTCAGTACTGGAACTACATGTGCCACCTTCCATGACGGAGGAACATCGCCAGTCTGCCAAACTCGATTGATGAAGTTGAGGAGCTCCTTTCTGAGTTGCAAGGACAGATTATTCAGCATTTGATTGGTGATGCCATCGGGACCTGGTGCACACCGGCGCCGCAGGCCACTGAGCGCAGTCTGAAGCTCACGAAGCGTGAACGGGACGTCCATGATTGACCTGGAGGAAGCAGGTGGTGCATATATGTCTATTCCAGAATCAGCGCGTACGAGTGCGTCTGCAAATTCCTCTGCCAAGCACGCAATAGGTTTTTCCTTGCGTATTGCAAGAGCTTCAAAAGGCTTCGAAGGGCGAGATTCTCCAGCAAGGCTGCCAATAACTCGCCATATTCTCGTCATCGGTGAGAACGCAGTCAAACTAGCACAGAATGAGGCCCATTGCGACCTGTACAGCTTGTTCGTGTGCCGTCTGATAGCAGAATTCAGTCTACTGAAGGTCATCTTCAGTTGCCTGTCGTCCTTCTTCCGCACGAGTTGGCGCTCCGCCCTTCTTCTCGGAGCGCAAAGGTTCGTGAGTTTTAAATCTGGGGCCGGAAAATGATCTGGTAACTTGACCGCCGTAGTTGCTGCTAGCTTACTAGAAATCATTTTGTCAACAACATCACCAGAAACACCTTCTAGGTGCTCTCTGTACTTGTCCCAGTTGACCATATTGCTAATTTTAGGACCATGCATACGAAAGTCGGCAGCAAACACAAAAATCGGATAGTGATTACTTCCCATGAGGTCAGGCGCTGTTGACCACCTCACGCGGACGTCAGGTGAATGCAGTGTCAGGTCTATAGCTGTCGCTGAGGCTGGAAGCCGGAAGAAAGTGGGGCTTCCGTCATTAGCAACACACAGGTCCAAACTGTCAATAACCTCTACGAGCTTGCGTCCACGGGAATCCGTGTTCCTGTCACCCCAAACGGCATGATGGGCATTGAAATCACCGCAGATGATTCTAGGAGCTGGGCAGCGGTCGCAGAGCTGCTGTAGAAACAAATCCAATGCTACCTTCTTCCGCGCAGACACGTACACGGATGCAATAGAAAGGGTTCGTGAGCCGAGCTGTATTCTCACAGCCGCTACCTCAATGTCATCCGTGCAAAGGTCGGCAACGCGTATAGAAACATGTGGAATTTCCCTTCTTATGTAAAGCGCAGCACTTCCTGCCGGAAAGGACTTTATGCTGCAGTTTTTATGGGCGACATATCCAGTCAAACCTCTCCCGCTTGGCAGGCCAGCTTCTGACAGGGCCAATACTGGAACACAAGTCTCAAGAATAGTTTTAGTTCAACTAACCGACTTAATATCCCAGCGCAGTTCCACTGCAAAATAAACGGCACTTTTCTGTGCATATGAGATCCCCGAGGTTTAACCCCATCCATTTTAGTTCGCAAGGAAGTTGTTGCGAAGGTGGTAATTAGGGGCTCAAAAGAAAGCACCAGCTGTAGGAAGTTCTTCAGGTTGCCAGGCGCCATCGCTGGAACATGTGAACGCAGGGCCTCAAACAAAACACGAAGGTCAGACATACCTTGATTTTTGAGCTCCTTATTTTGCGCAACGCACTCACAATATCGACAAAAGATGCCGACGGGGACACACTCTTGGCCGCAGTAGCTGTTTTTTTTGTCACTTGTGCATATGAAGGTCCCCCTTGCCGTGGAGTCTGGCTGTGAGCCGGCCACTCAGGAACATGGACACTTTTTGCTGGAGGTCGAACAGCCGACTCGCGCGCACTGGGCCTTGGCGTCTTGCTGGACTCAGGTCTCTTAGGGACATTGTTGGGCAACGCAAGAACATCAGACTCCAACACTGGGAACTCGTCTAATCCTGGGACAGGCTTCTCAGTCGGTGGGGTTTTTGGACCAGCAATAAATGATATCCGACGGTGCAGAGCGCTCACACGGAAGGGGCAGCCTCCGAAACTCGCTGGATGATCGCCACCGCGATTGGCGCAAGCCAAATCTGCCTTGCAGGTTTTAAAGTCGTGGTCGCCTCCGCACCGCTTACAGCGTCGATCCTTTGTGCAAACTTTCGCCACGTGCCCAAACCGTTGGCATCTAAAACACCGTGGGGGAGCTTCAGTGAAATCTGCAACTGCGTGTTTTGTGAATCCCACATCAATTTTTTCGGGGCGCTTTAGAGTTGGGAGCGAACGTCAACACGATAGAGTTGGTAGGTTTCGCAGCCCATTCTTTTCCTGGAGACTCCACACGACGCACAAGTCGTTTCACGTGCAGTACACCTTGTGGTTTCAGATAATCAAGTAGGTCGCGTTCTGAATACCACTTTGGTACACCCTTAATAACACAAGTGTTCTTCATGTTAACTTTCATGTTAACCGCACGTTAACTTTGATGCCAAAAATCTGAGAGCTCTGCAGGAGCTTTTCAACCTGCTCTTCCGTCGAGACATCCAGATGAAGAGCCCCGTGCATGGTGAACCGACATCGAATCGGAGCTGATCGCAGCAGTGATTGAATGGCCGCGAAAAGTAAGATGGGATTCTTCTCTCTTAAATCAACCCCCTTTTCTGCGGGCTCAACCACTACCGGGATCCCTACCGTTTGTTCCTTGCGATGACTCACCAACTTGAAGCCCTTGTTGTCCACGTCAGCCATATCGGCCACTGACTCGCCACCGTCCACGATCGTTGACTCAGCCCCACTAAGCGATGAGGTCTCGCTGGACGTGTGGTCGTGCCCATGTTCTGGTCGCTCCACAGCCTGGGAAGCCATGGCCGCCTCTTCCGAGCCAGCCTCCTTTGAATGGCATGGTCCCTTTAGGCTTGCCGGCGCCGAAGCAGCCGTACTCTCCCCGTAGGGACAGTACCGCCTTGAAGATGCTGCCGTCCTCGAATATTCAAATAAAACTAGGTAAATTAGGTAATAAAAAAAACAGAGCTGAGGCGACAGGCGATCGAACAACGTCTTCGTCTTCTTCTCGTCTAACCTACACTAACTTCTTGTTAAGTTTAAAGGGGCCATGACACCATTTTTCAGACTCAAGCTGTTTATTGCATTTTATTCACTATGCATCTCGGAACAACTGGTCAAAATATGAGATCATTTGGTGCAGCGAGGAATCTGTAATTGAATTTTATTTAAAAGTCCTCTTGAACCATGTGGTAGTCAGGCAACACTAGCGTGCTCGCGATCCACGATGACATAACCCGATGATCACATGCTTGCTTGCGTCTGAACAACTGAACTGTGAACCTAGGAGAGCGGGTTGTTTGTTTTTGGGCTATTTGTTGTTTGGGCTAGGGGTGCGAAGGGTGAAGGGGGGGGGGGGGCGGGAAGTCACGACAGGGGAACAAAGGCAACAAAGGCCCGTGTCCTTCCGTTTTCTGTCTAGCTTCTGCCTGATCTCGATGGCTTCACCACAATGTGTCACACCCAGACTCCGCATCGGCCGTGTGTGCGGCAGTTTTGCAGCAGATGACAGCGCTGTGAGTTTATGACGTCACTCATGCTGCTTCAATATGGCCATCGCTGCTAGGAGGAGGGGGCTTAGAGCCGATAACTTCTAACTGTGATTTCTAGTTCAAATGCGCATGTAGAGCCCTACTTCATTTTTGAGTATGCATAACAATGTTGTGGCTAGTAAGGCGACAACTGGGGCTTGTTGGTATTCCATAGCTGTAGAGCAAATGCGCCGAGTTTTAAAATCACAACACGAGACACGACTGGACGAAGCGCAACTATTAACTAAATTTTTTTATGGAAAATGGGACATATAAAGGAAACAGAATCCATCAAGGAGCATGCATAAGATCCTTATCCTGTATAAATGGCATGAGCTCTTTTCGAAGAAAAGCCATCTTCCGGGCCGATAGCAGTATTGAAGGTGTGCCGACGAGACCTTCGCTACAATTAGCTATGACGAAAGCCTCAATGATTTCTCTGAGCGTGTGGCCAGCACACGTGTTTTTTCCAGACGTGTTTTTTTTTCTTTTTGGAAGGATCGCAAACTTTGCAGTGATCTGCAAGGGTGCCTGGGCCACTGATGCTGCCCATGTTTCTGGAGTCCTCCTGCAATCCTGCGCTTCGTCTAGTCATGTCCCGTGTTGCGATTGTAAAATCCAGCACATTTGTACTACATTGCGGCTAGTACCTGCAACGTAGAACCACAGTTTGTGGGTAGATCATGTCATGACCCCCTTAAGTCAGCTTATATGTAAACACGAGCAACCTAGCAGTCTATGCCATTTTGTGAGTTACAAATTTGTTTATTACAATGAGCCTGATTTAAATAAATTAAATGCCTTGCTGGTCAGGAACTAAGCACAGCATGGCCGTGTGAAAAAAAATCTAATTCAGCTTTAATGCAAGTAAAGAAAAAAATTAACCAAATAAATTCATATAATTTGGTAGGTTTATTTTTGCACTAATGTGCAAAATTACAAGCAGCTTTATCCGAATACAGGCTTTCCAGCTAGAGCAACTTAAGCAAATATCCACATTATTGATTCAATAAATATGCCTTCTTGAGAGCGTTGTGTTACCTGTGCATAAATTAATAATAAATCCCCTGAAAAATAGTTCCTACACACTTGAATAAGAGTTCACATCATAATATTAACAAATAAGTGCCAAAATATACAGTTAAAAATTCACATTACCTCGCAGACATAGCAGTCCACATGGAAGTCTTTATTCATTGAAACAACTCGAACAGTTTCATCTGTTCCCTGTTTAAATAAATAACATAAATGAGCAGAAATGACACTTCAAAACAAATAAAGATTAAACCTTACCTCCCTTTCCACAGGCTGCGCACTTTGGAGCAAACATTCTGAAAGACAAAAAAACAAACAAAACATTTAAAGCAACACACACAGATGCTCCATAACCCTTTGTGGCAAAGTGTCTAAGATTATGCACATGACTTCACAATTTTTTTTCGAAGCGAGTGCTGTTGTCAGCAAGTCAAATCATGCATGCCAGCCAAATTTTGATATTCCTGCTGAAGAGAGTGTGATATGCTTGGTTATCGGGACCGAGGTCTTCACCGCATGAATGAACTCTGCAGACGACGGAGGGAAGCCTTCAGGAGGGTTGTTAAACTTGAAGGTTTATTTACATATTTACAAGAGAAGCAGGGAGACCAAAAGTCAGAGATGAAGTGCCGTGAAACCAGCCAAATCGCAGCTTAAATACAGTGGATATTCCCTAGGCACCTAGCTAGGGAAACCGGTGGCTGATCAAGCGTCCAATGGGCAGACACACTCTTCATAGTCTCTTCCCTAACCCCGTGACCGCTCCGCCCCCACAAACACGTGCACATGCGATAAGGAATCCTGGCGCCTTGAGGTCCTAGAATGCGGTTTCCGACCGGTTGACCAGGTGCATAAGGTCGTTGGCTTAGCAGGCGGTGATGCCCTCCGTGGGAAAGAGGCGTCCTGACGGCCCCGGGCATTCCAGAGGGTAAGATGAATCAGCCGTGTCCGCCCCCGCTTTGTCTGGCCGCGCAAGTGCAAGCGAGCGAGGCGGGTCCAGCGCCTTTGTTCGGGTCTTTCTGCCGGTCCACGTGAGGGCGCAGTTCGGGAGCAATGCCGCATTCCATACTCCGGACGAAGGGATGAGAGGCCTTTCGTCACAGCTCACCGTCGCCAGGAGCCGTTCCTAATCCTCTTCTCAGGACGACAGCACATTTGGTCAAACATAGTTCGATGGCGCCTGCCGGGCTCGTCTGTTCCCGCTGTCGGGGCCTCCGATCACAACAATCCGTCCGCCGCCAAGAAGACGCCACGAAGTGGTTGCAGCTGGTCGGTGTACCACGAATGGGCGTCAGAGTCCCAGTCGGCCTCGTAGTAGTCAGTCCACTTGACCTGCACAGCTGGCAAGGGTCCTCAACGGAGCATTAGCGATCAGATCTGAGCTCAGCCCCTACCTCCGGCTAGGCAGCACGCGGCCAGCCTCAGAACATTGCCAGGTCTTTGATACAGAGCAATATGGCTGCAAATTTTGGATGACTTAACCCTCGCAAACAGCTCACGCCGGGAAGTCTGCTGAACCAAAACTAGTTTCTCTTTGTTTTTCCTTTTTTGGCAAAAGACATGCGTCTGAAATTTGGTAAGAAACTTTTTTTTTCCGGCAATGAGGTAGGTACGGAGAAGCAAGAAAAAAAAAACAAAAACCAAAAATGATACGGTAGCTTTTCTCGAGCATTAGGACATTTACGCCAAATTATGCAGGAAAGCTACGACTGAGACCGTCGGCATTCCCGTTTTCCCGCCCTTTTCGGTAGCGGTAGCCCGACTGAGTCACTGGTAGAGGACCGACTACGTCCCCCAACAAACGACGGAAGGGTTCGCTAATCACGGGCACTAGCTTCATCGGAGCCTTCTTTAAATCCCCTGGCTTTCCGACACGCTGACAGGTGTCGCAGGACTTTACAAACTGCTTGACATCCCTGACGCAGCCAGGCCAATAAAACTCCTGTAGAAGCCTAGCTTTAGTTTTCTTCACTCCAAGGTGGCAAGACCAACCCCCACCATGGCACAATTTAAGGATGCCTGCGCGGTATTTCTGCGGCACCACGAGCTGATCGAACTGGACCCCCTTTGAGTCCTTGTACTCGGCGTTGCATCTGTTCCTGCCGCGAGCCTCTCCGCTCGTCTCAGAAGCATCGCCTCCTGGGTTTGCCCCTGCCTGACCCGTCGTGGGAGAGCCTTCGTTCTTCCTACGATTTACTTCAGCTGCAATCTCGCGAGCCTTCGCAGGAGTGAGCGCCTGGACGGTTCGATCTAGAGTCACTGGAATTTTTCCAGTGACTCTAGTTCGATCGCCGTAACTACGACCCTCTTCTTGGAGCATCTGCTCCGACCGATTTGAAAAGAGGTACGGAAAATTTTCCGGCAGATTCGATGATACCGCTGCCTCCGTTTCCAGAACGCCAAACGGGCCCTCTATTCTAACTCGTGCGATCGGCAAGCACGCGCTATTCTCTTCGGCCACCTGCCTAATCCCTGCACATTCCACAGTAAAATCAGCTGCGTTCACGTACGTGGGGTGGATTACGTCCATGGTGGCCGCGGAGTCCCTCAGAACCCGGCACGGTTTTCCATTAACCTGCATGTCTTTCAGGTATGGCTCTAGCAGGCGCATGTTCTCATCGCCCGCCTCCACCAAGGAAAGAACGATTTCCGGCTTCCTGCAAGCGTGGGCGAAGTGACCGGGCTCGTGACAACGGAAACACACTGGTTTCTTTCTGGCTTCAAAAGCCTCATCCCTCTCTTTTTCGGTCGCCCCCTTTGTGGGGTTGCTTGATTCTGCTTTGTGGCCCTCGTTCCGCTCCCAGTTGCGGCTTGCTGCCCCCCCCTGTCTGGATCCGTGGAAATTTTTTTTCTACTTTGGGGCTTACGGGGGCACGCGCACCCTCTTCTAGACGCTTGGCATAGAACTCTTCGGCCAGCTCTGCTGCACTTTCTAGGGTTTTATTTCCCGGCCTGTCCTGCACCCACACGCGCATTTCTTCCCTCAAAGAGCCAAAAAACTGCTCCAGGCAGATCACCTCTATTACTCTATCGTGAGTTCCGTAAGCCTGTTCTCCCTTTAGCCATTCCTTCAGGTCTGCCTTAAGGTTATACGCAAAATCCGGAAATGACTGATTAGGCTATTTTCTGGCTTCCTTGAAGCGGCGCCGAAAGGCCTCTGCGGACAGGCGATACTTTTTTAGGAGTGCTGCCTTTACTTTAGTATAGTCTGCCGCCTCTTTTTTTGCCAGACGAGCGAGTACTTGGGCCGCCTCACATGGAAGAATGGTCAGAAGTTTCTGCGGCCAAGACTCGGTCGGGAACTCGCAATTTTCACATGCCCGCTCAAAGTTCACGAGAAAGAGCCCTATGTCCTCTCCAAGTTTGTATGGTTGCAAGAGGTCCTTTATTTTTATTTTTGATGCTGCCTGGCTTGCCACTGTGTTCGGCACCTCTAGCCTAGTGCGTTCTGCCTGTGCAGCCTGGGCTATCTGTAGATCGAGCCGTTTTTTCTCGATCTCTCTTTCATGCTCTTCGCGCTTCCTTTCGTGCTCCCTTTCCTGCTCTTCGCGCTTTCTTTCGTGCTCTTCGCGCTTCCTTTTTCCTTCATTCTGTCGCTTCTTTTGTTCCCTTTCCTTCTCCAACTCCTCCTGAATTAGCTCTCAACATTCTACTATCTCCTACTCGCCCGCACCGGAATCCTCAATTGCCCTAATCAATTCAGGTTTTCTACGGATCGACCCACAATCAATGCCCAATTCTCCGCATACGACAACTAGGTCTGGTTTGCGCAGCTTCTTCCAGTCCTTGACTATTTAAGCAACGGCAAGTCTCTACTCACGTGGTCAGAGGAGCCCCGGCTGCCTCTTATACCAACCTTCGATTACCTAAGCTAACAATTTTCCAAAGTTGTAAAACCTGGCAATGCTCCAAGAGAAAGACCGCGCACTTACCATACCAGAGTCAGGACCAGGCGCAGACCATCCCACCGCTGCCAACCAGTTGATATGCTTGGTTATCGGGACCGAGGTCTTCACCGCATGACGATGAACTCTGCAGACTACGGAGGGAAGCCTTCAGGAGGGTTGGTAAACTTGAAGGTTTATTTACATATTTACAAGAGAAGCAGGGAGACCAAAAGTCAGAGATGAAGTGCCGTGAAACCAGCCAAATCGCGGCTTAAATACAGTGGATATTCCCTAGGCACCTAGCTAGGGAAACCGGTAGCTGATCAAGCGTCCAATGGGCAGACACACTCTTCATAGTCTCTTCCCTAACCCCGTGACCGTTCCGCCCCCACAAACACGTGCACAGGCGATAAGGAATCCTGGCGCCTTGAGGTCCTGGAATGCGGTTTCCGACCGGTTGACCAGGTGCATAAGGTCGTTGGCTTAGCAGGCGGTGATGCCCTCCGTGGGAAAGAGGCGCCCTGACGGCCCCGGGCATTCCAGAGGGTAAGATGAATCAGCCGTGTCCGCCCCCGCTTTGTCTGGCCGCGCAAGTGCAAGCGAGCGAGGCGGGTCCGGCGCCTTTGTTCGGGTCTTTCTGCCGGTCCACGTGAGGGCGCAGTTCGGGAGCAATTCCGCATTCCATACTCCGGACGAAGGGATGAGAGGCCTTTCGTCACAGCTCACCGTCGCCAGGAGCCGTTCCTAATCCTCTTCTCAGGACGACAGCACCTTTGGTCAAACATAGTTCGATGGCGCCTGCCGGGCTCGTCTGTTCCCGCTGTCGGGGCCTCCGATCACAACAAGTGGTAGAGCCAATTCGTGAATTTAAAAAATAATTGTAAATTGTAAATTTCAGGATTTAACGTCCTGAACCGACACATGGGATACAAGTACCCCGTGGTGGAGGGCTTCGGATTAATTCAGACCATCTGGGGCTCTTTAATGTGCACTGAAATCGCACAACACACGGGCGACTTTTGTGTTTTAATTCTATTAAAATGAGGCCACTGCAGCTCAGACTGAACCCGGGTCGTCTGGCTCAGTATAGCCGAACACTCCAGCCATTTAGCCACCGCAGCAGGTAGAAAAAATAATTGCTCTTTTTTAAAACAAGAAAGAAAGGCAAATGTCCCGAAGTTAAATGGTGCACCAATACACAGGGTGTATTGTTTTATTAAAGAGCATTGTAGCTCAGTTTTTGTTGTGAAAGATTTCAGACGACCAGGAAGTTAATGAAATGTGCATAAATGTGTTTGATAGAAGAGTATGATCTGCGATTCTGCATACGTGCAAATGTATGTGCATATGTGAATCAAAGTTTCTGAGCCATTCACGTTGTTTTTATTAAGGGGTTCCAGTTCTAAATGTAGACACACAAATTTTTAGATATTTTTCTATACTAGAACATAACGCATATCTGAAATAGATAAGCAAGCACACCCGTGCGCAAAAGTGGAGTGACCACGCGAGCCAACAAAACAGCTTGCTAGCACTTTCTCACAGTGGTGCGCCTGTTTTTAAAATATGCGTAAGGTGAGTGATAAAATATGTTAGCCTGTTAGCCCACACACTTCTGCCAGGCACGCTTTTATGCACAGAAAAATCGCAGTCATCCCCACTCGCGTGGTTTCTGCACTTTTGCGCACGCCTGCACCTAGTGTTAGTACTTCTAGCTACTGCAACATATTTGACCAATTTCATGATGCGAACACGGAAAAATGACGTCGAAGGCTACACTTTGGCTCAAAATAAAGAAAAAATAGCAAGAAACATTCACGAATCGCACTAGCTTCTATGAACTAAGTTCAAATCCTACAAGCAAGACTGTCCGATTCTCTGAAGCTTTATTAAATAAATAATGCACACAAAATTTGCCGCCGAGATTTCTTACTCAAGTGATAGCTGTGGCACTAAGAGTGATCAAAACAACCCCCTTTTGAAACATAAATGAGCAGAAGGTAATTATTTGAATGAATTTTTCTCAAACTGCATGTGAAAGCTCCAACATTACGGGATATGACATCAACCCTAGCCGAGTTTTGCAGACAGCAAGCATATTGACATGGCAGGCAATGTGACAAAGCTAGTAGGTTTGTTATGTTGGTAATGTTAACACTGCCACATGCTAAATTATTTAACCTTTATTAGGTGGTACTCGCAAACAGCCATTGTTGGATTCAAGTCACATGAACACGAGACCATCACTTGAACTGTATTTTACAGCTTTCACTGTGTCCCCATCCTGCTAAGGATATGAAAGCAAATCAAATCTTCATTTCATTAGCATCTCAAGATGTTTAAATAAACCATGAGGCCCACCACTTAAGAACTCGTTTTTCACTGGATGATGCATAATAGCTTCAGATCACCATTACTGCATAGCTGAAACAGTTTAAGCATGCCAAAAAACGTAGCCGATATATTTGCCTCCTGCAGACTAAAATTGCAAATAAAAAAGACTGCAGCCTGTCCTTGTTTATAAACACTGTATACTGCTGTTAATGTACACCAACACACCATGGGCAATGAATATATATGTGTGTGTGTTGTGAAAAATGTAAACAAGAGATGTACTATGAACGGCGACATCGGCGAGGCGCTGCTTCGGCGACTCAGCGACTCAGCGGTCGGTGTGTTGATCAGCATATTCATCTGCCGTTGCTGACGCACCAGCCGGCACATCATATCGGCGGCCGAGCGAAACTTTCCCGTCGATGAGACGATGACTCTCTGGTTTGGACCTTCTCCGTAATACGAATAAGCGAAACGAGCGACTACATTTCACATATGTTCATCCTTAAATACGAATAGGCCTAGCGAGTCCGCCGGGTTCGTATGTGCAATGTCGGCGACTGTGGAGAGCGAGTTCACAAGTTTTAGCACATACAAATGGTCATCGAGCGTAGTTTTGACAACAGTGCCCTGAAATCGAGGATTGTTTATGTCTTAGGACGCAAATATATGAAGCGGGAAGCGCCGCTGCTAGGCGGTGTGACCCAGTCTGTCGGTCAATGCTGCAGGCGCCCGCGGTGGCAGCTACAGTCGTCGGCGTCGCTTTAGGGCAACAAATTAAGCCATTTTGTTTATCTCAAATGGGTTCCGAACATACATCTAGATAAACCAATTTAAATTCAAGTACAAAAGCAAAAAGCAGTTACAACGAGTCAGAAACGCTGGTCCTACACGCTGTCAACAACCTGGCTATGAAGCGTTCCCCAGGCTGGCGCTCGCATTCTTCGGCGATTCTTGTAAACTTATCGCATTGCGCAAACAAGCAAACCCGCAACCGGTGCAAAAGAGATGAGCTTGATTAACCTAAGTGAAACGCAGCTTGCAATTCTTGTCGAACTAACGCGCAATTGATGCCTGTATACAGATGCAGATATATATGTAAACAAAAGTAGCGCCGAGGTGCAGTCGTCGTCATGGGTGCATTCCTGGAGGAGTTACGTACCCGTGCGCTTAATTCTGAACCTTGTACAACTGTCTGGAAGCATTCATTTCGCGAATACATGCACTCTTCGCTGAACTAGCAGCAGATGTCGTAATCACAGCCACGGGACCCCGAGCATGTCTCGCAGCGCGGCTGCGCGGGCGGCGCGGAGCCCTAGATGCTTATGCGCCACTAAACCCAACACAACTTTTAGCCGCCGCGGTGGCTGATTGGTTATGGCGCTCGGCTGCTGACCCGAAAGACGTGGGTTCGATCCCGGCTGCGGCGGTCGAATTTCGATGGAGGCGAAATTCTAGAGACCCGTGTACGGTGCGATGTATGTGTAGGTAAAGAACCCCAGGTAGTCGAAATTTCCGGAGCCCTTCACTACGGCATCCCTCAGCCTGAGTCGCTTTGGGACTTTAAACCCCCGTAAACCAAACCAACGCAACTTTTCTTGTAGACTCGACAACAAGCACATGGCAACCGCACATGCACAAAATGATTAGGGATTGCGTAAAATCGGCGTTCACGTTTACTCAGAGCCGATGCAGCTGGCTCAGCCGCTGCGCGCTCGAGGGCTGGATAATGTCACAGTACCACGCAGCAAGCCATAGCGTTGGGCCGTGATGCAGTCGGCGAAGAGTGCCAACGAGCACCATAATGCTGCTATCATTTTCGATCACTACCACAATGCACGCGACGCGCACAGGAGCGGGTCTTGGAGGAAGGAATAAGAGAACGGCAAAGCTGCGGTACGCGTGCGCTACATACTGCGATCGGTCTTGGCAACAGCCTTCATCCTATACAATTTTCGCCTATTAGAGCCTAGAAAGTGCGGATTTTAACCATGTAAGGGGCAATAAAAAAGTGGATGAGAAACAAAGGGATGGAAGCCAGCTTGCGCAAATGCGTATCGTGCAGCGCACATGCCTCGCATGCTGTATCTCTTGGCATATAGTTTAGTTGTCACGCATTCGGTTAGCGGCGAGATTTTAGCCTATCGCATCGATTGGGAAACAATGGGCTTGCCTGTAGCGGCTAGCAAACGGAAACACGCCGACCGCGGCAGCCACGTTTCGATGGAGGCGAAACGCTAAAGGTGCCCGTGTGCTCTGCGATGTCAGTGCACGTTAAAGATCCCCAGGTGATCGAACTTATTCCCGAGCCCTCCACTCAGGCACCTCTTTCTACCTTCGTTCTTTCACTCCCTCCTTTCTCCATTCTCTTACGGCGTGGTCCGGGTGTCCACCCAGATATGTGAGACAGTTATTGGGACATTTCCTTTCTGGAAAAACCATTTGTTTTCTCTCTCAGTACCGCGACGCCGCGTACCTCGAAGCGCGAATGGAGCGTCCACTGAGTCAGGTAGCCACTTATACGCTATTCATTTCCCCAAAAAATCATCCGTGTTTAGAACGCTGCCAACACCAACGGCCATGAACACCATGAACTCCGACAGCTTTCGCTTTATATTATGAATTAGCCGAGCTAATCCACGTTTTTTTTTAAAGACTGACATGGGACGAGAGCGACGCTGGGTTTATGCTGCTTGTGTAAAATACCCTTCAAAGCTAACAACGAGGAAGCGAAGGACAAATTTGGGAAGGCAAAACTGCCCCCCTCCCGTGGCTTCCCATCAACAGCGCGAGGCAAAACTGAAAAAATCTTAGCACACGTGTTATGTCACGAAGAGGTGGTTTTTACAATGTGACAAAGGCGTACCAAAGGCATCCAGCATCACGGACTGAACAAGGTAGCAAACACTTCAGCGCTATCTGGGTCGTGCGGGGACCCAGGAGCCTGCGGCCCTGAATTCTTCTGTTATAATGCAGTTTCCTATTTGAAGCATACGCGCTATTCGCGCACGCACCATAGCATGAACTGTCATCCATGGACACACACAAAGGGAAGTTTATTATATAGTGATTAGAAATTTTTATTAACATATGTACACATGCGAAGATTACCGGGTACATTAAATTCACAAGTATAGACAAGACGCTAAGCATGTAATGCGAGCCAATTAAAGAGGTACCATAAGCATCTTTGAGCAACTACACTCCGTTTCAAACATCATGCGCAACGCGGCCAAAGCTAGCGCTCTCTTTTGCGCTGCCTGCATCCGCGACACAAAATAGTGCGTTGCTATTGGTGAGCGAAAAATAACAAATGGTTTGCCTGCAGGCTTCGTAGATAATACATTTGTCATGAGCGTGACAAGAAGAGCCCTTATTTCGAACGAATCGATCGAGATCTGTGATTTTGTATTTTACGTTTGTCGTCTATTTCCATTTCACGTTATCGCTGTCCCCGCAACCCTGGCCGCCGTGTTTACTTCTCCGGCTTCCTTTCACTTTTGAGAAAGTGGCGTCCAGCCCAGCGTCCGTGGCCACCTCTCTTGTACGCATTTTCTCGAAGGATTGCACATCCAAGCTGTCAAGGCACGCCAAGCAAGTAATTTAAAATGTGTACTCTCGTACCAGGACCCGTTATCCGGAGAAGTCTGTTCGGGAAGCACTGAGTGCTGCGAGCGAGGATACCTGAGTATCTTCACACGTACCGTTGCCAAAATCAAGGCGGAGCGTCTCTGTGGGCATTTAACATCTCCGAAGAAAAGACCTCGCGACGTGAAGATCTCAAGCTCGCGAACAATCAAGAATGACAGATTCACAGTCCATGCCATCCGTCTGAAAGTGCACAGTATGTACGCGAAGAGGGAAGTCCCGACACTGGGCAGTGTGCTAAAGGCTGTCAGTGAGGGCGATGACCTGCCGAACCTCAAGAAAACGACGTTTTGGAGGTTGATGAAGGACGTCGGATTCGCATTTGAAAAAAGAAAACGGAACCTTGCGCTGATCGAGCGAAGTATCATCATTGCCTGGCGTCGCAGGTACCTACGGACGATCAATGAATTCCGAAGTCAGGGCAGGTACGAGTCGTTCCTTGCATATTTTCTTACGCAGCACGTTTAGACTGGCTTCATATGGAGCTTGATGTTAGCGTTGCAACCTCGTAGCCGTAACAGTGAGTGCTGCTTCACAATAACACATTTTAAATCAAATCGTCTTAACCACGTTGCTGTCGCCGACCTTTTGCGTGGAGGTGACGTTTGACGTTTCACGGCCAGCTTTGCGCTACGTTTGGGTCGGACACGTGTCTGCATGGGTGAGATTGAATCGCTAAATCCCAATTGCATGGTGCGGCAAACGAAAACAACAAAACTGCCAAAAATGTCGTAGCACTGCAATGGGTAGTGCCATCTCGTCGTCACCGTAGGAACGAATGAACACCCACTGTACGCTGCCCGTCGCTCCGGTGGCGCGAGTTACTGGCGCTACTGCTGAGAACGTTGACAGCTTTTGTTCGCAGTCGCCGCGAGTGAAGAGATTTTAAATGTTGCCGAATTATTCAAGTACCCCATGCAAACATACCGTGAATATAAACTGGCTATCAAATGCCGCCTGGGCGCTAAATATAATCCCGAACAAGGGAGCAATAAAGCCGAGATAAATCTTTTTCTCGATTGTCTTTGAGTGGCTGTTTGTGAGAAAGTGGTCAGCAGTGTGTTTGTTTCAGTGTGTTGCCTACTCACATGCTGTAGTGTGTTTGTTTACTTAGAAGCTTTGACTCGTGCGCTCGGTTGCTTCGCATTTACAGGTCATCATCTACCTATATGAAACCTGGGTCGACGCAGGGCACACAAAATAATACGTCTGGCAGGACAAGACTGTGAAGTCGTCTCAGGATGCCTTCCTGAAAGGTTTAACAAAAGGATTGGCTGCGCCTTCGGGAAAAGGGGCCCGTTTGATCATTGTACATGCTGGGGGAAGGGCAACAGGATTCGTGCGAGACGCTGCTGAATTCTTCAGAGCAAAAGAGGGAAACCACGCTGACTACCACTCTGAGATAGATGGCAACTACTTTCAGAGCTGGTTCACCGACAAGCTTTTGCCAAATATTCCGGCCAATAGCATTGTCGTCATGGGCAATGCTCCATATCATACAGCGGCTCTTGAGAAAGCACCTACCAAGTCTACGCGCAAAGCTGATATTCAGCTTTGGCACACAAAGAAAGGTGTTCCGTGGTCACAGGACATGGTGATGGCAGATATGCTGGAGCTAAGGTAAATACACCCAGCGCTGTGTACCTTATCGACAGCCTGCAACTACCCATGGGCACGAAGTGCTTCGTTTACCACCGTACCACTGCGAGTTCAATCACACTGAACTTGTCTGGAGCCAGGTGAAGGGATACATCGCAAGTCGCAACAAATTTTTCCCTTTGGCCGAAGTGGAAAAGCTCCTGCCGGAAGCACTAGTGTCTGTAAGCCAGGAAAACAAAACGTGTGTTCATGTGGAGCAAGTTGAGGCTGAAGCATGGCAACGCCATATGATTTTTGACGCTGAAATTGAACCAGTTGTTTTCAGCATCTGTGACTAGTGCTACTCCTCTTCTGATGATTCGAGCACTCATTTCAGTTATTAAGATTTAAGCGGCATCGATGAACTTGTTTGACTTCGAATGGTTGTGTAACACACATGCTACTGAGTAGAGAGGACTCATCGGCATGCTGTGATCACCTTTGTGCGTGTATAGATGGAAAGGTGAAAATATATGTGCATGTGGGTGTGTGTGTGTTGATCAGTCTACCGAGGAAAGAGAGAGGACACATCGGCATGCTGTCATCACTCTTGGGTGTGCATGCGTGTAAAGCACATGCTCATTAGCATGAAATTTTATCAGGCAGTAACTTGTAGTGTAGGTGTTGAGGTGGATGTAAAGGACGTGGTGGTAGCGGCGGAGGAGGAGGTTGTGGGGGTGCTGGTGGTGCGTGGTCTTGTTAATTGTGTCTGTATAGAAGTAGAATTTGTAAGGGAGTGCAAATGGTACTATTTCCAATTAGAATATGAATAGTGTTATACGTCGTCAATGTGTGCAGTTTTTGGAAGATTCATTTCAGAAAAATACAGCGGCGCTTAATCAAGCGTTGTGTCAATTATTCGAAAAGTACCTGAAAACCTGAGAGCAAATTCGATTCGTTTAAATTAATTTTTAACATGTGCTGTTTAATTCATTCGACTAATTGAATAGGAATTTATTCAATTTTGCAGGCCAAAAATTTCGAACATTCAGACACCTATAAGAATGGACCTTATTTTGTGTTTGAGGGTTGGGAATGGTATGTACGGCTGTCTGATCTTGATGTCCTGAAAAGGGAGTCCTGGTTTGGTGTTGTCTTGCGTTACTGTCAGTCTCTGGTCGTTTCGACATATTATGCAATGCTGCAGTGCCAGTGTGAGGTAGCCAATACTGTATGTTTTGTCCTTAATTTTGGGGTGTGTGAATAATTTTAAGCTGGCTCTTCCTCGGATCAGTGTGAATTTGTTTCAAGTAATGTTTTTGTTAGTACATGTCCCAGGAATTTGATTTTGTTGACTGAAAATGCACTGCTTTTTGAATCCTGTCCGGACATTGGTCAGGTTCTCGTTGTATGAAATAATGTTGTTCGATGGCCTGCACATTTTTTCCCCAATCTTGGAGCACTTGACTGATTGTGTGTTTGTGTGCCTCTACTGCACGTGTCCTTTAATTTGTATGCACTGTGATCCATGCCTCTGACTGTTTCCAGAATAAACCTTTTCTCGCGAACACTGCGGGGTCAACATTCTTTATTGTCCTGTCTCATTTATTGTTTGCTCTTTCGAAATATTTCTTCATAGCGTTGTAGAACTTTTACTGCATTCTTACTTGGTGCTCCGACAGCTCGGAACTCTTTTTGCCTGGCTGCATGAAAATCCTGTTTGAGCAGCTTCTACTCTTCTAGGAGGGCAGGGAAATCGAGAAAAGTTGACTTGCCTCTTTATTGCCTTCATATACATTTTTGCACGAAAAGATATCTGTAACCCTTGAGGCAGTACTATTTTCTGTCACTTTGTGAATCAAGACTATGTTCTATATTTAACACTTAACACGGGAAAACAGGCCATATTGGGGTGGTGTGCGTATAAATAATTTGACCCATCAGTTAAAATATACTGCTCTTCTGCCGGATATCATAGCCCAGTTATAGAGCTCTATTTTCAATGACAAAGGAAAACGCGCTTTGCTTAAGAACGAAAAATAACTTAACAAAAACAAACGAATTGTAGATATGCACAAGAATGTTGCCTCTACACAGTCAGAAAACAGGCGATTAAGAAGTCTAGAATACGTTTTCTGCGCTCCTGTATGATAAACCAGTTTTCTAAATTCCTTCTGAACTTTACGATGAGTAAAAAATAATTGCTCTCGCCAAGTCCCTTGGGCTACTCTACAGCACAGTACCAAAGTCAGTCCCAGACTCTTTAGGGCGAAGACCAGATCCGCCGCAAACTGGTTGCAAGTAGCAATGCATAACATGTCAGGTATATTAAGAGAGTACCACAAAGGAGTGGGTTCCTCGGCAGCGGCAAAATGGAAAGTTGCAGACGGCCACTTGTTAACCGGGGCACGGTGCAGTACTCACCACTATGCTAATTAAACCCGACGAATGAACGTTATCTTTTCACACAAATCTTTCGCTTGCATCTAAAATTTTAATCACAATGCTGCAGAATCGGGAAGAAAACCGCCACTGCTGACCAAAAGCCGGTGCGAGCTCACTGGTAACGTATTTCGCGGTATGCATCCATTCAAGCGATTCTGAACAAAACGAGATTTATCATTCAAGACGCGCGAAATGCGACTTGCGATGAAAAAAAAAGTGCGATAAAAAGAAGTTTCACAATGCGGGATTTGAGACCACGCACCCCCGGTGGCATGCCGATACTCCGGAGCGACGCGTTAGAAGACACGGCCACAGAACAGCATTATTTTTATGCGAAGCATACTAGCCGCACCACCGAGCTCTTCCTTGCTGCGCCGCGCGCGGCCGCGTAGCTACCACTTGACCTACATCGGCGCACCACGTGATATGACGTCACAACAGCTGTGAAAGCTGGGGCTCAACTCGTGCGCTCGCTTGCGGACGCGCAGCCTCCGCCGGCGGCCTAACTCCCGCTCCTACCGCTAGGAGATACTGACGTCACGCAATTGTATAAAAGGCGACGCACTCGCTGAGTCAGTTGAGCAGCGAGATGTCGGCCAGGGAGAGGGCGGCTCGCCTGACCGCAAAGCGCAAGTTACAAAGAGCCACGGAAACGGGAGAAGAACGAGAAGTACGGCTTGCCAAGCGACGTATGCTTTGCATCCTAGGCTTAACCATAAGCTAAGCCAGGCCATTTTTCTTTATTGAAACACGGCCCCAGAACAGCGCGGAGTGATACACCTTTCTTTTTTTTTGCGGCTACTTCCGTAGCCTTCACAGCGTTCCACTTGATGTTTGAAACGGGGTGTAACAGAAATTGCTTGTGAGCGATTTAAGATGGGATAGCATACCTATTTATTATACAGAACACGCAAGTACCGCCTTTGCCAAAGCCGACTTGTTAAAGCTGTTGGCATTCCCGGCCTTCCTTCTGAACAACCATTCAGAGGCTTGCTCCGGTTCTTAAGCTCTCCCTAAACTCTTCTGTGCAGTCGCGTAAAATCACTCAACTACAAACAGGTAGCATGGACTTACTAACTTGCGTCTAGCTTTTAATTAATTGTTCTTATTTATCGATGCATCTCGAAGATAACAGCAACACGGCACATATAACCGCGAGCTGTCAAAGGGCGTCCCCTCTTGCTGGCGTGCGCTAAGGCAAAAAAAAAAAATTATTTCCGGAGCCCTGCACTAAGGCGCCCCCATCTTCCTTTCTTCTTTCACTCCTCCTTTATCCCTTCCCTTTCGGCGCGATTCAGGTGTCCAACAATGAGACAGATACTGCGCCATTTCCTTTCCACAAAAAGCAATTATTATTATTATTCCTCTTGAAAGCGTCATATGACTCACTCTCTGCGGACACCTCAATGGCGCCTTCAGAGAATGGCTTAAGGAGGGAGTGGTGGCAGCTGTGATGAATTTTTTTTTTATTGCCCCCTGTGCGGAGAGGGGCCCTCACTAAAGAGCTCCTACTGCCTTTGCTGTCAGCTGGGGAGCCTAAGAAAGCGGTAGGCTTTGGTGTGGAGCAGTTTCCATGCAACCGCTTCCACCTGGCTATAAGGCCCGGGTCCAAACCACCTCCTTGTACATAATAAATGTTTACCACCACCACCACCACCTCGAGTGCAGTGGGGCCGTGCGGGTGCCCAAGGACCTGCGTGTCCTAAACTCCGCTGTGCCATTAAAGTTTTCACCACCACCTTCCTCGATTCTGCGTCAGGTGTTTGTGTGGCGAGGGGTACGTGTGTGGATTGAACCGATGGGGCTGAAGGAATGCGCAGTACTGTACGATCACTGGCACTGATGGTCTTTAGCCTTCTTGCGGGACTCGGTTATAATAAGATCGGGCAATAGCGCGCGCGCTGGGTTTCTTCGGAGTTAGTGGTGACCAGGTGTGGAAATAACATCGGCTGGTTGTTGTGCTCTGCTTTTGAGGATATGATGTGCGGGGGCGCATATTCTGCCCCTGCCGTAATTGCGGCAGACAGCTTGAGAGCTGGTGATGATGTAGGTTTGTTTCTTGCTCCTCAATGGAGATTATAGCGAGAGAGATGACTGCCTCTTCTGCCTCCAGAGCGCTCGTTGTTCATGGGAGGGGGGGGGGGGCGAGGGAGGGGGAAAATTCCTGCAGAGTGCGATAAACGTTGGGGGCCGCCGATGTCGATCGGGATGCAGTTTGTCGCTACGGTATATGTGCGGGTTGCTCACGCTCCAGAGCCAACCGGACAGGCTTGGAAAATTTTGAGGCGAAAAGCTTCACTACGCCAGCTTTTCGAGTCGTCGGCGCGGCCGCAAGTTTGACCTTGAATGTAGCTAGAGGTCAGTGTGGCCGTCAGTTTCATCTTGAATGCAGGTAGAGGTCAAACCATGTGAAATGACGCCTGTCTCACATACCTCGGGGTACACCCGAACCGCGCCCGTAAGGGAAGGAGAGTGAAAAAATGGCAGTGGCTTAGCTCGGCTATGCCAGGATATATGTAGCGAAAGCAAGTGTGAAACTCCCCGGTTGGCCTTGTTCACATATTCCACAACGTATGAAGCGTAGGCGCAAACGTCCAGTATGTTCTGTAGGTCCATGTTTCGCTTCATCACCGAGGCTATCCAAGAATTGAAGTGGTCGCGTCTCTCTTACGCCTATTCTCTAGGATAACGGCACGTTGTTCTTCGGTTTCTTGAGCACGTCGCTGAAGCCTCTTGGTCGCATTCCATCGTTCATCACGGGCCGTCTTTAGTGAAGCAGGAGTCAGGTCTCTCCTTCGGCTGCTGTCGCTGCTGCTAGCGGTCGAGGCACCGGACGTTAAACGTGCCTGTCTCCCGGCGGCATATTGACTGCGGCGTTTAGCCAGTCGTTCGACGCGCTGTTCGTCTGTTTCCTGGGCGATTCGTTTCCTCTTCATATCGTTCTGCTGTCGATTCCAGGCCTCCTGCAGCAGAATTGTCGCCGTCCATACTGTCGCCTCAACTGTGGTTGCGGCGCACGCCAGCTCCCTTTTTCAATCCGGTGACATCTTATCACACATACGAAGCAGCTGTCGAAGCTAGCGGAGGCGAGTGCAACGACGAGGAACGCGGTGACACGTCCTACCAAACGGCGGTGAGCGGCGCGGTGTGACGTCATGCCAGATGGCGCGGCGAGCGCGCGAAGCACAGTAACCTTCCGCGGCGAGGCGCGCGTTGTGACGTCACGTGTCTCGATGGAGTACCGCCATTGCGAAATTGCGAGTTTCCGGCCAATAAAGCTTTCGCTTTAAAATATTCAAGACTAATTAACCATGCTATGCTTTAGCTTTCATTGCGTATATACTGGCATAGCCGAGCTAAGGAACTGCCAATTTGTTTCGCTCACAGCCAACGCCGCCGACGACACCGGCTTTTCTGCTGCACGATCTCCTTAACGCGGTAGCGTTAAAATTGCAGGACGCTTGAACTTCTTTAAGAGCAGTACGGGACAGCGTTTTGCAGCGTTGCCAAGGGATCCACGGAAGAGCATTGTGCGTTCGGCGCGACACCTTGCCCGGACAATTTTAGGAAAGGAAACATATGTTGGTGGTGGCTGACTGGTTAGGGCGCTGTGCTACTGATCCGGGTTCGAACCCGACCACGGCGGCTGCGTCTCGATGGTGGCGAAACACTAAGGCACCCGTGTGCTGTGCGATGTCAGTGCACGTTAAAGATCAGCTGGTGGTCGAAATTATTCCGGAGACCTCCACTACGACACCCTTTTTTCATTTCTTATTTCACTCCCTCCTTTATCCCTCCCTTACTGCGCGGTTCAGGTGTCCGGCGAGATGTTAGGCAGCTACTGCGCCATTTGCTTTCCCTGACAACCAACAACCAATAATAGAAGAAAGGAAGAGAATTAACAAGAAGAACAGGAGCCGGATTAGGATCCCTCTTTTCCAAAAAATTATGCACCCAGAACTAGACATGAAAAAGACAAAAGAGATCCGAAGCGCTGGAACGCATATACGACCCATGACTGCGATTGAATGGTGCAGGTGCCGGCCTTTTTCCAATTCCTCAGTGGCCTGGGCCATCTTGCTAGCCCCGTCGATCGCTTTGTCATGGCAGCGAGTGCAGTGTCAAAACTGCGCGCCAGCTCAACGTCACTCAGCGAAATTCAGCAGCCGAAATATGAGGAAGAGCGGGGTTGCCAGAGCTAGCGCGCGCATCTTCGCGGGCCGCGGCTAATTCCCGCGAGGGGATAGGCACTTGCATTTCCTTGGTTGTCCAGACCGCGGGCCGACAGCACGTCTCGCAGTTTGGTGACGCATGAACACGTGATGCGCGGGCCGGCGGCGAACGGTCCGTCGTGTGAATCGGCTTTTACGGCGGGGTTCGGGTATCGGCCGATATGTGATACAGATACTGCGCCATTTCCTTTACCCAAAAACCAATTTTTCACCCGAACCACGCCGTAAGGCAAGGGAAATAAAATAAAATTGACTTTAAGGAAAGGAAATAATGAATGTCTCAGCTATCTCGGTGGGCACCGAAACTACGCCGTATGTGAAGGAAAAGCACCATTCTAAGAAAACACCGTATTCACTAGACGCGCCTTTGTTCATTCCAAACCATCGAGCTGCCATGGCGGTGTGGTTAGCGAGCCCGTCTCGCACTTCGGAGGCCCTGGTTCGATTCGCCAACTCTACTGATTTACTGCTTGCCTTTATTCATTAATGCTTCTGAGATTTTTCTCTCACAGCCAACGCCGCCGACGACACCGGTTTCTCTGCGTCAAGGGGCCCTTAACGCTATCGCGTTAAAATAAGCTCGAAGTCTTGCGCCCCCCCCCCCCCCCCCCCACACACACACACACACTCAAAAAAAAGTTCCGGAGTCTCTGCCCACAGTCAACCGCCGGACGTCCGTCGGACCATCCGATGCAAGACCGCGGACGATGTGAAACTGACGGATGTCCGAACGCGGAGGTACCGACATTTCTCGGACCATCGGAGGGTAGCATGCGTATCCAGGTTATTCAAGCGGTTTCTGCGTGCTTTTTACCGCAAGACCTCGGCAGGCCACTGTTATCACAAACAAAAATAATAACTAGCAATAGGTGCAACGAAAAATCGTTTATTGCACGAGAGGGCTGCTTCCGAAACGACAAACACGACACACAATATACATATACGGCAAATTAGAAAACCACAGCAAACACAGTGACGGTGATCTGGCCACGTGCACAGAGGTGAGCACGTTTGTCTAGAACTCTTGAGCGGTGGAATGCAGAGCGAATGAAGGAAAATTTTACGCAGCTTAAGGATGAAGTGCTTCTTTCTTTACGGGGTTGCCATCTTTGAGACCAACAAACCAACCAACTATCAGGCTATACTTGAGCGCGAATATTTCTGAAATTCAGTACCTGTTCTAAAAATCCGCTTTCTTTCCTTTGTAGAGAACCGTTCGAGCGCTTCAGACAAATGTGCTCACCTTCCGCTGCATTTCGCGCATTCCAGTTGAGTTCTGCAGTACAGGTGTATTGCCCAGAATGTGCTGGCTGGACAGGCGATATGTACGGGCGTAAGACGACGATGCGACGCAGGGAAACTTTTTCCAACTTCCAAGGTTTTTTTTTTCAATCACCGGTATTACTTGACCGCCCCAGGGTGCATTTTCACACATTTGCTTTTTGTCTGTGCCTGCTTGCTCTTGATCTGGTGTGATTGGGCGCGGGACGAGAGCTTAATGTTTACTTCTTCTCCCAGCCAGGGGTTTTCCCTTGGTCGGCATCTCTCCCTCAAGACCAGCTCCCAATTGATTTCCTTTTCCGGAGT
This sequence comes from Amblyomma americanum, assembly GCF_052857255.1. Lineage (NCBI taxonomy): Eukaryota > Metazoa > Arthropoda > Arachnida > Ixodida > Ixodidae > Amblyomma > Amblyomma americanum. Next base: position 115,644,277 of record NC_135497.1, on the reverse strand, counting down.
GGAGTTTCGAGCATTCCGGTCGCTTTAGTGCCTTCCGATGAAGGCGCTATCAGACTGAACAACCCGGAGGCAGTACAGGCGGCTCTTCAATCCACATAGAAGCACTTCATGCGCATTACTGATGTCCGGCAGTTCGGCAGGGGTGGTATTTTGTGCAGGTCACCGGATAAGGGCTGTATTGAAGACCTGCTGAAGTGTACATCCTTCGCCAACCACCCGGTTAGCGCATTCATTCCGCCTCATCTACCGTGTTCCAAGGGCTTGGTCCGAGGGGTCGACTCTCGATTGAGCCCTATCCAAACTCTTGAGAACCTCTCACCTGCAGGAGTGATTGCTGTCCATCGATGCAGCAGGATGGCTGACGGAGTAAAAATTCCTACGGAGTCCGTCATTGCCGCATTTGCAGGAATATTCTGCCCCTCAGAGATTAAGGTGTGGCCATAGGTATTCCGAGTAGATGCCTTTTACTCTCGGCCCCTTCAAAGTCAAAACTGCTGGTGATTTGGCCTCAGTGGAAAATCCTGCAAATCGGCCTTACGCTGCTGTGCTTGTGGGGAAGGTCAGTGCAGAGAGGAATGTCCCGAACAGCAAGAGGAATGTTGTTTTTGTTGTGGTGCTCACCCTTCTGATTGGCCTGACTGTCCTGCACGAGCACAAGAAGTTCAGGTGCTCGAGCTTATAGACAAGCGCAGATGCACGTGGAGAGAAGCTTTTGCCGCAGTCAAGGAGAGAGCCTCAGGCTGCTCTAGTGTGGCCGCCAAATGCCCACTCATAAAGGAAGCCAGTTGGTCCCAGGCTATTACAGCGGCAGTTGAGAAAACTGTGGCACATGCAATGGATTGCATTATGGAAATCGTTTCCACGTGCATTTCGCAGGTCATAGCTACCGTGATTACCAATATGCAGTAGGTGTCCCCCACTCCGCTCTTGCCTTCTTTGGCTTCAGAAGCTGCTCCTCCTTCTGTGGTAATCAATTCCGCTCCACAGGGCAAAAACAATATGAACAACAAAAGACCTCTCAAGCCTCTCCTCCGAACAGCGTTATGGACTCATCCTCTGTGGACTGTGGATATGGAGTCTGATCTCCACGTCCAGAAACGAAGAGGGTCTCCTTTAATATTGCTGCTCCATCTTGCCTCCATTCAAAGACAAAGAAAAGTAACGCAAGTCAAAATCCTAAGACCAAGATTCTAGAAAAGGCTGCCGCGGATGCAGCACTCCCGCCAAGATGGGGTTCTTAAGTGTACTCCAGTGGAACTGCCGATCTATATTTTCAGCTTAAACAGATTTAAATTGTCTATGCAATCAGCTTCTGCCAGATTTAGTTGCATTACAGGAAACATGGCTAACTACAAATTTCAGTTATCATCTCAAGAATTACCGTCCGTTCCGGCATGACCGGTCGTCACGTGGGGGAGAGTTGTTAGTGCTTACCTCAACAAAGTTTTGCCACAGGGCATGCATTTCATTCCAATATGCGGACAATGAATGTGAAATCTTTGATGTTGACCTTAGTGTCCCAGGTCAACAGCCCTTTACGGTAGCTAATGCATATTTCCCGTCTGGTGTGCATGACACTCGGCCCCTTGACTCACTCATGTCTAGTAGCCGTTCTCAGGTTTTATTACTTGGAGACTTGAATTCTCACCATGTGACGTGGGGTTTAAAACAGACAGCTTTGGTTCTAGACTATTTCATTGGGGCTTCGGACAACTACTTGATATGCAACAATTCCGGATTACCTACGTTTGTTCGGAGTCAATGCCATTCTGGCTTGGATTTAACTTTTTCCTCCCCAGGAGTCTCTGTTATGTCTTGGGCGCCTCTTGACAGTGCAACTAACAGTGATCATCTACCGATTAGTTACAAGTTTGCATGTAAATTAACTCTTCCTGAGCGACATCAGCGCGCGTTAATAAATTACAGTTGCTTCAAACACACGCTAAAATCAGTACTCCAAATCACTTCAGACCCTAGCGCTGAGACAAGTGCGGAAAGCAAGGCTACACATCTATGCTCAGTAGTGGGCCATGCAAGGCAAAAGTCTGAATTTCTGGTTAAGGGAACCAAGGGTGCAATCGCGAACAATTGGTAGAATGATGAGTGCAAGAGCGCATATAGACGACTGAAAGCAGCTTGGAAGAGACTTCTGATCAATCAATGTCCAAAAAAGTGGTTGTAATATAAGTATGTTGCAGCAACATTTATGCTCACGGTCGCCCGTGCAAAGGAAGAGTATAATACAAATCATTATGATTTCCTTTCGCAATCAGGAAATAAACGAGGTTTGTTTAATTTAATGAGGCGCAACAAGGTGATTCCACCACCGGCTGTCAACATTGAATTCCTCGTTCAGTCCCCTGCTGGCATCGCAAAGGCCTTAGAGGATATTGCGTGTGGGCCTAGAGCTTCGCTTTACATCTGCTCTACCTTCTCCTGCTATATTCACATGCACCTCAAGCGATTTCACGCAGGTCTCTATGCCTAATCTGTCGCAAATTGTTCTGCGCTTATCTCCAGCGGCTCCTGGCCCCGATAAGGTCACTTCATCGACGATCAAAATTTTGTTCAATGAATCTCCTGAAGACCTGTTGGCTCTAGTTAAGCATTCCATTTAATGTCCTTGGATACCTCATGAGAGGTGTCTTGCTGAAATAGTTGCATTGCTTAAAAAGCAAGGGGAGGGCTTAAGTTAAGACAACATACGCCCTCTTTCATTAACATCGAACCTAGTGAAATTGGTGGAAATGGTCCTTCTCAGCCGTGTCATGTAAATCATTTCGAAAAAAAAATGCTCTCTTGAATCCGTGTGAAATTGGTCTCAGGCCGGGTTGTTCAATTTGGTGTGCTCATACTGACCTAGAGAGTCGTATTAAATTAGCACGCAATAGAAAACAGTTTGCTGCGCTTGTCACCTTGTATATCAGTAAAGCATACGACAGCGTTGAGCCCTCGACTATGTTACTCAGATTACAGGAACTCAACTTCCCAAGCTAATTTGTAGCCTGGATTTATGCTTTTTTGGAAAATAGAGAATTTTATTGCTGCCAAAATGGTGTTTCCTCAAGGAGATTTCAACAGACAAGAGGTGTACCGCAAGGATCAGTTCTCTCACCTGTTCTCTTTAACATTTTTCTGAGCTCAATTCTATGCATTGAAAATGTGAAACCTTGTGTGTACGCCGACGATATTGCATTTTTTGCATCAGTAGGTGACATTCACACTCTATATCGAACTTTGCAAAATTACCTCAATGTTCTTGACAACTTGTTAGGAAGAATTAATCTGTTCCTAAATGTGAAGAAATGCGCATTGTTAATATTTCCGGTTTATGTTCAGGTAAATATCTGCCTGGTGTATAGAAATAACATAAATACTCAAGTTTAGACGGTGAAGTATCTCGGATTCATATACGCCTCTACTCTATCCTGGCGGCCACACATTGAGCAAGTTTCTGCAGAAGGAGTTCAGGCCATTGGCATCCTGCGCAGGCTTTGTAGTGCTAGGTCAGGCATGAGAAGGCATACACTTCTGATGATTTATAAAATGTACGTCCGCCCAATTTTGGAGTTCAGGTGTGTTTTATTCTCAGGAGCTTCTGCCTATAAACTTCGCCCTCTTGTGCTCTTGTAGCGTGAGGCGTTGCGCCTCTGCCTGGGGCTTTTAAAATATGTCGCCAATGCTGTTCTGCACCTTGAGGCGCGAATCCCATCGTTACCAGCTAGGTTTCGCCTTTTAAGAGTTCAAACATTTTTAAAATTGTGCGACTCACCTCTTCACGCCTCCAGTATAATATTTGTTAGTCAACCTTCCACCTTTTTCAGTGCCGCCTGGTATCGTTTTCATACTGTGCAGATATGTTTCATGCAGTCCCTCCTAGATCAAATAAACATTCATTTCACAGATGTCCCACAAATGTATAACAACTCATCTTCTGTCCGGATTGAAGTCGATGAAATTTTCACATCGAATGCAAAGCTGCAGCCCTTTCCGCTTCTTCAGGGTTTGTTGCAGGACCACCTAAGGTCCGTTCCCTCTCATGTTCTTATTGCTACGGATGCCTCGCAGGATCGCGAGAAGGCAGGTGTGGGAATTTTTTCGCCTTCACTGGGTTGGTCTTTTTCTCTCCGTCTTCCTGACTTCACTCCAATTTATGTAGCTGAATTATTAGCAGTAATCTTAGCCTTACGAAAATTAGAAACTACGGTTTCCCAGGTCGTGGACATGACGGACTTTGTGCATTTGCACTTCATAATACTCACCCACTGAGTCTCGGGCATTACGCCTCTTTACGTTCCTGATCCCGCTCCATTTAAATTAGGTAAGGTTACTTTGGGTACCAGACCACATGGGCTTTCACTTAGATGAGGTTGCAGATTCCTTAGCGAGGGCCTCTCTCTGTGGCCCAATTGTTGCTGTCCTGCCAACGTGTGCATATACAGCTGCGGTGATGTTTCGCAGCTAAACAATATTTCAGGAATTTGCTGCCTCGGCTCTTACATCATCTCCCGAATATCAGCATCTTCTGCATATTTGGAGTAGCAAAGATTGGCGCTCTAGCAAACAAGAGGTCTCTTTAACGCGTTTGCGTTGCCGGGTTCCCATTCTAAATCTCTACCTTCACAGATCTGGCCTGGTGGCTCCCCATTGTGCCCTTTTTGTGCCGAACCTGAGACAATAGAACACCTCCTGCTGTTCTGCCGCCGCTTCTCTCATCTGAGGAAGCGTTTTTGCAAATTCCATTTCAGCAACTGGGTTTGCCTGTGTCCTCTGCGGTTGTTCTTTCCATTGGCTCTTCTTTGCTTGGACGAAGCGACAGGAGTGTGCGCTCTGCTGTGTAAAATTTCCTTCAAGAAACGCAGCGACTCCCATTCTAAATTCTTTTTCCCGCTCTCAGTCAGTACGATACTGAAACATTACAGGCATTGTATACTATTATGCATATTAAGCCATTGTCCGGTCTTCGATGTCCAAGGTAACAGAACCCCTGTTCTTGCGTCTTCCAATCTATCAGCCTACATACTATTACCACTGTTTTTCTCCTCAAAACTTCCCTGTACCCAGCAGTTAACCGCCTGTGTCTTGGCCACTCCCCTGCAGTGGGTATGTGCCAGCAATGTCTGAGGCCTACCTTCCTACCTACAGCTACCACAGCATCCATGTACCACAGACACAAAGAACGCCGGACATATTTTTTGTTTACTTCAGCGCGGCTCGCGATCGGCTTTGGCAAGTTTGGCTTTTAAGCCAGCTTTTTCTCTCTGCAATCAGGAATAAAATAAAAATAAAGTGTATAAGTAGCTTTTAAATTGTTTAAAATTGTAGTCTAACGTTCAAAATCATAAGAGGGTATTTCTTTTCGGTTAAAAGCAATACTGTATTCAAGATTCAAGTCAGTTCAAGTCTAGCAGGAATCCGATAATTATAAACAAACCTGGAAGGCTAAAATTAATGTGCTTTAGTATACCGGGGCACTATATCGAAATCAATCGTTCGCGTTGTTCCAGGCTCGCGCTACACTAAGTCCGGATCAAACTTTAAAAAAATGGCTAAGCACTGCCTCCTTTTCTTGAGTGGGGCAGAAAGGACAAGTTAGTGGAGGTGCGTGTGATGTCCAGGATTCAGCACTGCGCCCACGCGTATTCTCAGTGCAACCTCCTCACAGTGAGTTAGACCGCCGGGAAGGTTACGTCCGCGCGGTGGATTCAATGCACACGCTGACATCCGCAGAGATTTTTTTGTAGAAGGATTCTTCCTCTGAAAGGTTGCTCGCTTAGGTGTACGGGGCACCGCGGGCGTGCCGAAGTTAGCGCGGCGTCTGTGTTCAAGCAGCTGTGCTAAAGAATGCAGTGCAGACACAATGCCATGTGGTGCTCTTACAGCCTGGAATATGGATAAGTTTTCAGCAGCATCAGTGTTGCAAAGCACAAGAAATAAGACTAGAGGTCGACGAGCTAATTCGAGCTTCCAATAAGAGTCCTCAGTGGGCAGTTCTCTAGCCATCCGCACCTCCTACAACAACCAGACACGAAATATACCGGTTCACTGCCGAATGGGAAGTGATTTTTCCGTTCTGCCCGTTTTCAAAATTGGTCCTAAGTAGGATGCCCCTCGTAAGCCTTACATCTGGATTCGGATGCCCGCTTTTTGATCTGCTTCGTTCTTCCTTCGGATGTGCGGATTCGGCTTCGGATGTACGTACCTTAATCGGACGTCCGTCGGACATTGTTGGCCGTCTGGGGGGTAAGGTGGTGATGGACAGCTGTGGCAGCAATCGCTGTTGAACCGCCATGCACCTTGACTAAGAGTCATAAATGGGCCGGCAGATGAAAGAAGTGAGGCCTTAAACATTGAACTCTTCGTTCTATAACGAGAAGGATTACAAAGCGCTGCCGCTGCCGGCGGAGGGGGCAGCCTGCGACTGCTCCCCGTCTCCTCCCTCTGCTGTGGCGGCTCCCTGGTCTGCCAGCGCCCCATCCTCGGAAGCCTGGCCATCCAAGCTGTCCGTGCTTTCGTCGTCGCTGATGATGATGACCTCGGGTCCTTGGCCACCCTCTGAAGGCTTTGCACGCGTTTCTGGCCGCATTGCTGTCGGCGTTTGGTGCAACCTCCTCTCCCTCGCCCGTGCCCATAAAAAAAATTGGAGGACGCTCAGGCTTCGTCTTTAAGAGTAGGTCTGAAGAGCGTGTTGCTGCAATGGCATGGAATCCACGGAACACCATCCTCTGTTCGGTGCGACGCCTTGCCCGGACAATTTAAGGAAAGGAAACATATCTTGGTGGACACCCGAACCGCGCCGTAAGGCAAGGAAAATGAAAATAAAATTCATTTTAAGGAAAGGAAATGACGCCTGTCTTACATGTCTAAGTGGACAGCCAAACTGCGCCGTAAGCGAAGGAAAAGCACCCTTCTAAGAGAAAACCCTATTCACTAGACGCGCCTTTGTTCATCCGAAACCATCGAGCTGGCGTGACAGTGGTTAGCGTGCTCGTCTCGCATTCCGGAGGCCCTGGTTCAATCACCCAACTCGACAAAGTTCCTACTCGTTTTTTTTATTAATGCTTCTGGGATTTTAAGAGCGTTAGCTCTTATTCATCACCTTTGAAGATTTCGTGGGGTCTGCTACCACCATTAGGGTGCCTCGATGCCAGCGCCGGGTGGAGACAACTTAAGCGACGCCGCCATATTGAATTACAACTGGCTTCTCCCATGTACCACGAAATGCTCGACTGGTAGCCCAGTGTAGCTCTCGCTGCAAAAGGCCGTTCAAGTTAAAGCGCTTTGACGCGCGCCGAGAGCATGAACGGCGCCAGTAAATTCAAAATGGTTCTTTGCGTTTCTTCGGAGGGGCACAGGACCTCTCCAAACGTGAATACAACGGTGTTGAAGCAGCAGACGATGATTGATGCCAGATGATGGAGACAAAGAAAAAATATATTTACAGGATGTACAAGGGCAAACTGAGTTACAAGTTGGGTCACACAGACAGTGAAACTGTAACATAAAAGAAAAGATCTCACACAGAGAATCTCGACAAGACCATACTCATCGCCCCGAGGTTAGAGTCTAGGTCTGTAGAATTACGTGCCACTGCACGGAGCCTCTAGCTCAACTAGACAAGGCTGCCCTTCAATGATTTTACATGCAACTTTAAAGGTTTTTCAAACAAAGAAGTTAGGGTGGCCATATTTCGAGGCCCACCTTAGCTTCGATAACCAATGGAGGTAGCTACAGCCCCTGAAGGTTGGACTCAACTTCGAGCCCGGGGCTTGGCTAAAAAGAAAAAAAAAACACATACAGAAAACATTCTGACAACCCTCTCCCTAGTATGGAGTTGTCCTTATTGCTTGATGCTTTCCCCTTCCCTGCCGCACCCGCGCGTCGCCTCTCGAAGGATGAAAAGTTTTTTTAGCTAATTGGCGGGACCACTAACCCACTGGCTCGCCGCAGGAATGTGAGACGGCGGAGACCCGCGAAGCTTCGGTGCTATTGAGCATGCCAAAAAAGGGGCCCATCCCGGAATGCGAGGTGGTTCGCACATTTCCGCAGACGCGCAGTATCGGGGTCTGCCGCCGTGGGAATGCTGCCTAAGACCAAGCGGCACCACGTGCTCGTTGTGCGCGCCTCGCATGCTTCCTGGTGCGGTTAACTAAGCCAGGTGTCTTCGGCCGCCCGTCAGAACGGTGCTGTCAAGCAGGCAGTGCCTCCCGCGCCTTTGCCACTGCTTGTTAGGGTAGGGGGAGGGAGGGCACGCGGGTAGGGAGGGGGGGGGGGGGGCGTACACCGGAGGCCCGCAGTGACCGCAAGCTAAGGGAAAGAAATGCACGCGTTGATGGAGCGCGGCACTACACTTGCTTTCGCGGTATTTCTGCAGACCGACCATTGTCTATCGCAAAGGAATATCCCGCGCTATAAATAGTGTTTGCCAGCAAGTTCATGTTCTCGAAGTTATAGCGGTGTCTACAACTTGCTTTTCGGAGAGAAAGTTACTGAATACTCATCAGCATCGTCAGCCTGACTACGCCCACAGGCCTCTGCTATGTCTGTCCAATTAACCCTGTCCTTTGCTAACTGTGACCCCCGTATCCGCGCAAACTTCTTGATCTCATTCGCCCACCTAACTTTCTGTCGTCTCCTTTACGCTTGCCTTCTCTTGGAATCCATTCCGTTACCCTTAACGACCAGTGTTTATCTTGTCTTCGCATTACATGCACTACCCAAGCCCATTTCTTCCTCATGATTTCGACTAGGATGTCATTAACACGCGTTTGTTCCCTCACCCACTCTGCCCGCCTCCGGTCTCTTAACGTTACACCTATCATTTTTCTTTCCATGGCTCGCTGTGCTGTCCTTAACTTAAGCTGAACAATTTTCGTTAGCCTGCACGTTTCCGCCCCGTAGGTGAGTACAGCTGTTGTACACTTTTCTCTTGAGGGATATTGGTAAATTGCCATTCATGATCCGAGAGAACCTGCCATATGTGCTCCTCCCATCTCTTGTTCTTCCATTTATTTGCCTGTCATGATCCGGATCAGCTTTCACTAGCTGCCCTAAGTAGACGTATTCTCTTACCACTCCCAGCAGCTCGCTACCGATAGTGAACTGCTGTTTCCGTGCGAGACTTGGTGAACGTTACTTTGGTTTTCTGCACGTTATTTTCTAGTCCCACCATTCTGCTCTGCCTGTCTAAATCATTGATCATGTTTTGTAGTTCATCTCCTGAGTGACTTAGCAAGGCAATGTCATCAGCGAATCGCAAATTATTTAGGCATTCTCCATTAACTCTTATCCCCAACTGTTCCCAATCCAGGCATCGGAACACATCCTGTAAATAGGCGGTGAATAGCATTGGTGAGATCGTGTCTCCTTGCCTGTCACCCTGCCTTATTCCAATTTTATTGCTAACTTTATGGAGGACTATGGTAGCTGTGCACTCTCTATACATCATTGTACCGGGGCGCTGCCACCTTGCATTCGCAGCGCCGTCTATGGTCTGGGCAATATCGTCGCCACGTTGGAACGTGGGATCACGCAGTTGTGCATTCGCCTGTGTGTAAACGGCAGCTGTTTTCATTCTAGTGTGCTTTAATTTCGGTGCTGAAGTGCTCCTAGCGCAAAAAAATATTGCTTGAGGTTGAGTCAAGCTCGCTGAGAGGACATGTCCGGAGTTTCGGCTAGCAACGAAGCTTCAAAAGCTCGTCTAATCGCAACAGTGCGCTGGCTGTGCTTGTGATTAGCTTGAGGAAGTGAGGAATTTGACTAGAATAAATTTCTATATCGTTATATTCCAACTGTACACAGAGCGAAGAAAAACCGCGACAGGCCAGAGGCGCCTATAGAGATGGACATTCGGTCTGCCTTGGGTCTTCAGTTTCTGATCGAATGTATGCGCGCTTCCGCGCGCATACATTCGATCAGAAACGTATGCACCCTGGGTGCATACGTCCTGAGGATTGTACTTACTCTTTAGAATTCGCTTTTCTATTTCACACCAATCATAACTGCGGCTGGTTCGATCGCGGCCGATCCATTGCTAGCGGTACCGTTCATACGCCCATTGCGTTGCTTTATCGGCCGTTGGGCAAGACCGCGATCATAGGATTGAATATTTTAGGATAAAAACAGCTACTGTGGTGCAAAAACGCCAGGTACAATTATTGTGGCTTCGCAGTGTTGCGTTGGCGAGTTTAGCCCGCAAAAATCGAGTCCGGATTTCACTGCTGTGTTATCAAAGTACAACAAGCCTGCCTTCCGAGCTAACGCGAGACGACAGAGAAGGCGAAAATAATTTCCTGTTAATGTTTGCAACGCAAAGCTGTCGCTACTCTTCGTCCGCAGGAAATCGGTGCAGCTGAAAAGGCCTGCGACCACAGTGGGCCGTGAGCTTGGCATGTTTCTATTTCCAATTTTTTTTTTGAAGAGGGAACGGAAGAAGCTAGTGAAGCGGAAGTTCATTAACGAGTTACCGGTAAGAGGGAAAATAAAGGAATTGAGGATATCGCTACAGAACCGATATTCAGCTTTAACAGAGCAAGACTACCTTGATGTTCAAACAATGAACGATAATCTCACAGCCACCATCAAGGAGTGCGCAGCAGAAGTAGGCGGTAGGACAGTTCCGACAGGATAACGGTAAGCTCTCTCAGGAGACGAAAGATCTGATTAAGAAATGCCAAAGCATGAAAGCGTCTAACGCTACAGACGGAATAAAACTGGCAGAGCTATCAAAGTTGAAAAATAAGCGCAATGTAGCCGACATAAATAAGTTTATTATGTAGCGAATCGAGCATGCTATGAAGAACGGAGGTGGAATACTAGGCGTAGGTAAAAACCAGATGCATGCGTTAAAAGGCAAAGAGGGCAATGTCATTATCAATATGGATAAGATAGTTAAAGTATCCGAAGAACTGAACTCAAATCTCTACAGCGGCGAATGCAGTAAGACCGTTAATGAGAGAGCCAGTAGTACACAGCAATGGGATATCCCGCCAGTAACAAAACAGGAAGTATAAAGAAAGCCTTAGGAGCGAATGCAAAGGGTGAAAGCAGCTGATGAGAATCGTGTAACTACAGATATGTTGAAGGACGGAGGGGAGATTGTGCTAGAAAAACTTAACCATCCTGTATACGCAATGCCTCGAGTGTGCCAGAAGCTTGCACTTGAGTTAGCTTACACTTGAAGAGAAAACGCAAGAAGGTAGTGAAGAGGAAGTTCGTAATGAGTTAGCGGTAAGAGGGAAAGTACAGGAATTCAGGATATCGCTGCAGAACAGATATTCGGTTTCAACTGAGGAAAACGATCTTGATGTTCTAATACATCGCCGTATCCTCGCCCCTTTTCTACCGAATGCAATAACTTTTTGCGAGCCTGTTTGGATTTCAACCTTTCGCAGCTAGTTACTAAGCCAACTCGAGTCACGCCATCATGTTCCAGTGTATTAGACCTTGTGTTAACTAACGCGCCGGAACTTATCCCTTCAATCGCGCACTTACCTGGTCTTAGTGATCACTCCTTGCTTTATTTCGATGTAAAAATTAAAATTCCTAATCGCCGGAGCATTTTCAAGTCTATTAGAGATTACAAACGGGCGGACTATGATGCCATTAATCGTGAATTAGCTCTTTTCTTAAGCAGTTATTTACCAGAATTTTCGCAGCGTTCTGTCCACACTAATTGGGAATTGTTTAGGGACACTGTTGAACGTCTCACTAATACATTTGTGCCACTAAGACTTTTGCGGTGTAATAGCCAATCACCGTGGTTCAATAACATTTTAAAAAGGCTATCCAATAAGAAAAAACGTTTGTTTCGCTCGGCCAAATCATCGAATTCGCAACAACGATGGGACGGTTACCTTTCTGCGGCCGCTGAGTACAAATTAGCTCTGAAAAATGCTAAGGACTCCTTCTTTAACAGTACTTTGCCTGCTCTGCTGATTAATAACCCTAGACAGTTTTGGAACACTGTGAACCAGAAAGATAGTTCGTCAATACTACTTACATCTTCTGACGGCGTTGCATATTCACCTAATGAATGCGCTAGTGTTCTTAATAGTGTTTTTGTTGCTGCTTTTTCTGGCAATGTTTGCCTTACCAATCAGGAGTGTCCGGTCTTGGATGCTTTTCCCATGGATCCAATTCTTTTTGACACAACTGGCATCCTGAGAATAATTGAGAACCTTAAGATTTCTTCCTCCTGTGGCGTCGATAACATTAATTCGAAATTTCTGGGTAATACAAAGATGTACAGTTCAATGATCCTTACCAAACTGTTTGACCAGTCTCTGGAAACAGGCTGTATTCCCAATGACTGGAAGGTTGGGAGGGTGATTCCGCTGCACAAGTCTGGCGATAAACATTGCCCTGATAACTTTCGCCCTGTGTCGCTCACCAGCATTCCATGTAAAATCATGGAACATGTCATCTACTCTCATCTTGCTACCTTTTTAGAATCCAATTGCTTTTTCAGTAATGCCCAACACGGCTTCCGTAAATCATTTTCATGCGAAACGCAACTCATATGCTTCGCAAATGACTTGCATTGCATTCTAGATCGCGGGTCCCGTGCTGATTCTATATTTATGGATTTTTCTAAAGCATTTGACAAGGTTTCACATGAGCTTCTTTTTCTTAAACTAAACAGCCTTAACATCGATTCCACATTACTTGCATGGTTGTATTGCTTTCTTTCAAACCGAAGTCAGTTCGTAACAGCAAATAACGTCAATTCAGATTCCTCGCCTGTTGGCTCTGGTGTGCCTCAGGGGTCCGTTCTTGGGCCCCTCCTCTTTCTCATTTATATAAACGACTTACCCACTACTATATCGTCTTCCGTTTGTCTTTTTGCCGATGACTGTGTTATTTACCGCGAAATTAATGACGATAATGATGCATCTGTTCTTCAGTCAGATATTAACAAGGTACTGGATTGGTGTAACCTGTGGAATATGAAGCTAAACATTACTAAATGCAAGCATTTGCCCATTTCTCGTCTGTCTGCTACACACTCTACCTACTGCATTAATGGCATCACTCTTGAAACTGTGTCGTCTTATAAATATCTGGGTGTTCATGTCTCTTCTAACCTGTTTGGAAACCTCATGTTGACTACATTATAAATAACGCTAACCGCATGCTTGGATACCTTCGCAGAAATTTTTCATGTGCACCGAGTTCATTAAAACTACTACTTTACAAAACTGTGGTCCGCTCTAAATTGGAATATGCTTCATCGGTGTGGAACCCTGGGGTCGAATCTCTCATTTCTGACTTAGAATCAGTTCAAAACCGCGGTTGTCGTTTCATACTTTCCAACTATCATCGTACTAGTAGTGTAACTGCCATGAAAGCTAACCTTTCCCTACCGCTTCTTTCCCATCGCAGGTCAATAGCTTCATTATGTACTTTTCACAAAATTTATCATAATCCTTATCTTAAAGAGAGGTTGTTAAAAAGACCATCATATATTTCAGCACGCATGGATCACCGCCACAAAGTTTGGATCCCTCCTTGTCGCACGAGATGTTTTCACGATTCATTCATACCCAGAACTTGTGTCAGCTGGAATCACCTTCCCCACAATATTGTTGAAATTACCGATACTGTTGCCTTTCGAAACGCTGTTACTAATTTTATATAAGTCTCTGTCTATATCTATGTTTTATTTTATTTGCTGCTGTTTTCTTTTGTGGTTTGTTTTATGTAATGCTGCTTTTTGCTAGTGCTGTTACTAATCTTAAATCAGTGTGTGCTGTAACTATATTCAAATTTTTTAGCTGCTGTTTTTGTTTTTTGTACTTATATGTTATTCCCACTCCCCTCTGTAACGCCTAACAGCCCTGAGGGTAAATAAATGAAATTCAATGAAATGAGCGATAATCTGACAGCTATGATTACGGAGCGCGCAGTAGAAGTAGGCGGTAGGACAGTTCGACAGGATACCAGCAAGCTATCTCAGGTGATGAAAGATCTGAATAAAAAACGCGAAAACATAAGGGAGTCTAACTCTACCGAGCGAATAGAACTGGCACAGCTGTCGAAGTTAATAAATAAGCGCAAGGTAGCCGACATAAGGAAGTTTATTATGGAGACTATCCAGCATGCTCGAATGAACGGAGGTAGCCTGAAAGCGGTGAAGAGGAAACTAGGCTTCGGTAAAAAGCAGATGTATGCGTTAAGAGACAAGGAGGGCAATGTCATTAGGAATCCGGATAAGATAGTTAAACTAGCCGAAGAGTTCTACACAAATCTATACAGTAGCCAATGTAATCAGAACGTTAATTATAGAGACAGTAGCGCACAGCAATGCGTCATCCCGCCAGTAACGAAAGAGGAAGTAAAGAAAGCCTTAGGAGCAATGCAAAGGGGAAAATTGTAGCTGCTGACGATCAGATAACAGCAGATCTGTTGAAGAACGGAGAGGAGATTGTGCAAGAAAAACTAACCACCCTGTCTACGCAATTCCTTATCACCTCGACCGTATCAGAAGCTTGGAGGAACGCAAACATAATCTTAATTCATAAGAAAGGAGACGTCAAGGACTTCAAAAGTTACAGACCGATCAGCTTACTGTCCGTTGCTTACAAGGTATTTACGAATGCAATCGTTAATAGAATCAGGACAACCTTAGACTGCAATCAACCAAACGATCAGACAGGCTTTCGTAAAGGATACTCGATAAAAGACCATATTCACACCATCAATCAGGTGATAGAGAAGTGCGTAGAATAAAACCAACCCCTGTATATAGCATTCATTGACTACGAGAAAGCATTTGACTGAGTGGAAACCTAAGCAATCATGCAGGCATTGCGGAATCAGGGTGTAGCAGACTGAATATTAGTAATCGATTACTGAAAAAAAAATTGGACTATTGAGAACGCTACCCCTTGCCAAATAAAGTCAATGCATCGTAAAATTTTCAAAATGTAATTTATTACAAGTAATAACTTACTTGTAACGCTTTACGTGCAGTTTTGGTAACGTTCAGCATAAACGCTATTGTCTGGTATTGAAACGGGGACTAGGAGCTATCTGCATGCTTGGCTGGATAATGAAGAATTAAAATTTTTTTCAAATTTATGTGTGTTTGTAAACTCTTAATCAATCAATCCTTAACGCTGTCGCGTTAAAATCTCTTCCCTTACGGCGCGGTTCAGGTCTCCACCGAGATGCGCCATTTGTCGCTCACGGCCAAAGACGCCGACGCCGAGGACACCGGCTTTTCTGCGACTCGAGCTGCTTAAGGCTGTCGCGTTAAAATGTTTTATACAGATGTGGATTCAGTGGCGCTTCTAATGAGTTAAGAAATTACATTGCTGAAACCATTAAAAGTAATAACAGTACTAATATATCTTGCATGCTGGCTATTAGGTGAACGAGGGTGGAGGTGGGGTGGAGAGCAGGCAGTCTGGATAAACATACCGTATCATGATTGCTTGCCGTTCTCCATGCGGCCATCGGCGAGTCTCGAGCCTTTCCATCATTCCCACCACACCCTCACTTGTTTGCTTGCTGCGTTTTTTCCCACATTAAAAGCCTCTTTTTCTGCGGTATTGCATCTGTTGCAGTGAAGCCGAACGTTTCCTAGTAAACAATAATTGAGAGACGTGCTGGGTCCGTGCCCGCAGACACAGTGCCTGCTTGCAAGATACGCATACCAGTTTCAAGTATTGAAACGGCGTGAAAAGCGAACTGTTCTAAAAAAAAATCGCGTTCTAAATAAACGAGCTCTGTCTCTTCGTTTTGGAGTCTCTGACAAAGCTCCTGCAGCTCAAGATTACATAAGCACAGGGGCGGATTTATGGATGGGTCGCTCCTGGAGGGTGCGGTATCACCTGAAGCATGCGTTTTTTTATTCCTTGAACATTTTTTCATAAAAGAAGGGGCCTCAGCACGGTTTTCTAATGTTAAATTTCTCGCTTGGGGGCGGGGGGGGGGGGGGTGCGTCCCGTTACCCCTGTTTCCTTAAACCAGCCCCTGACTTCCATTCATGGTTAGTTGCTGTGCCTTTGTAAGTAAGCAGTATACACCCAAACTGACCAGCTAGCATCTCTAGTCTATCAGTCACAAGCTCCTTTCCTCCCCTGAACCCTTCCCCCACAAAAAATAAAAATAAACGAATAAATGGGGAAATACGATTTGCGGAGCTAGGTTTCTCGTCAATATGAGGGAATAAAGAGACGAGGGAGAAGTCGCTGTTTTGCGTGTGAAACATTCCGGAGGGAAAGAGGAGAGCAGAGATATGGGTGTGCAAATATATTCGCAATTTTTTAAATAGAGAATCGAATATGCTCCTATTCCATCCGCTCAACGAACCAAATAGTGCACGTACAAAGCCATTCGAAACAAATCGAACACGATCTCAAGTTTTCGAACAGTTTTCGAATAGGCTAGAAGTTCCAATTGGACGCGCCGTAGTTTTGTTCGTCTGCCGTTTCAAAAACAGGGCCCACTCCTAGCATAGCCGAGCTAAGCCACTGCCAATTTTTCTGTTCTTGCCGCGTTGCCCACGCTTGGCTCGCAACTTTTCTGAGTAATATAATAGTGCGTATACAACTCTCCTCCCCAAACAAGATGAGCGTCTGTCATACATCAGCCGGTCTGGCGGCCGCCGAACGCGGGTGCTTCGCCGTGGCTCGGGCGATGCAGCTGTTTTGCGGTCATAAAGCACTCTGATCACTTAAAACTTACCACTCGCATGCGTGCGGCAACTCATTGACATCGTCATGCAGTTCAGCAGGTTGATTACTCGCAGGCGGCAGCTGAATTACGTCATCATGCAACTCAGATTCGTCTTGCGTCGAAAAAGAACATTTCGGGTGATTGGCGTGCACGAAACGAGTTTGGTTGTCTGACGAAGTATGTTACAGGAGACTTCATTCGGACAACCCTCCCGGGGCACCACATGACACGTTCAGCACGCACCGTGAGCACGAGAACTCTATGTTATCATGTTTTTTGGGGCTCAATATCTTTCGCAGTTATCGGCATGTTCGGCTCGGCAGTAGAGAAGCAAAATATTTCCTCAGCAGCGTCGGTAAGCTTAATCCAGAGGCAGGCGTGACAAACCATCAGCGCTGTTTTTCTTTGTGTCTGACTTGTGCGCTATTCGAAAACGATTATTGGCAAGAAAAGTGCCCCATCGATGAATTCGAGCTGCAGCTACAAGATTTGCATGCTTTTTCGGCTCAAATGTCACTGTGAGTGGCTGATGGTCTGTTACAATATTTAAACTACGACCACAGGTATTTGTGAAACTTCTTAACGGCGCACACGATAACTAGCGCTTCCTTTTCGATGTGCGTGTATTTTCTGTCAGCCGCGGTGTCATTGACCTAGAGACAAACGCAGTCGGACGCTCCTCGCCGTCAACCTCATGTGCTGACACCATACCTAAGCCAAACCTAGAGGCATCGTAAGTCAGTTGGATTTCTTTGCTTACGTCATATAGTTGCAAGACGCAATCTTGACTTAGTAGCTGCTTGCACTGTGCTGAAGTGTCGCCACATTGACACGACCATTTCCATTCTGAGCTCTTGCGAAGAAAGTGGTTTAGCTATTGTAGCAAGTTCAGGTTGGGTTAAAATTTGCCATAGAAATTTACCAGGCCCGAAAATGCCTTCAGCTGAGTCACGTTCGTAGGTCTCGGCGCTTCACGAATCGCCTTCATTGTGTCTGCAGTTGGATTCAGACCAACTAGTACCTTAGGTACTGCATTTTTTTTAAATTTCATCTTGCTTCATTTACTCACAGAGCGTGTCTGCTTAATGTTCCCAGCACTTGCTCTGAACGGCTGTAGCACTCTGCTGGGCCTTTGTCAGCAATCAGCACATCGTCTATGCAACAGGCGGTACCATGCAGGGATGATCTGCAACACAGGCTTATGCATGATGGCCTGGAACATTGCTGGTGCGCTTGCCATATGATAACCGTCGTAACCTAAACAGTCCCATGTTTGGGCTCACTGTGCGCAGCACATGAGAATGCTTGTCCAACTCGAGCTGGAGGTATACGCTTTAGAAAGGTCCCGAACAGTGAACATGGTTCCGCTTAAAAGATTCGGAAAAATCTGCTCAGGAAGAGCTAAATGATATTGGTCCACTCCAAGTGCTTTGTTGCCAGTCCCTCTGTAGTTACCACATATCGTTATTTCTTCTGCATTTTTCTTTTGGCACGATAACCTGTGGCGTTGCTCATGTGCTATGTCTAACCCAGTATATAATATCACCTTTCTCCGGTTCCATCAACTCCTTTTCTATTTGTTCTCGCAAGGCATATGATGCCGTTCTCGCCATATAGAATACCGAGTTTCTATTTTCTTTCAATCGCATGCTTCCCTTTTAATGGCGTCAAGTGCTGTACATGCACTATTTAATTACTGAGAAGTGTTGCGCGGCAAGGAGAGAAATTTAATTCGTGCATCTAGGGTCCCTGTATTCGTGAAGCCAACACCGGAGTTGACAAGTGTTTATGGCACTACTGCATGCGCGTACTCTTTCTCGTGCTTGGCAATGACTAGCAGCAAGCGATATCTTTCACTCCATGGCTCACGTCTACACGCGCAACCCCTTTCACACAAATGGAAGCTCCGTTGTACATTCCCAGCTCAACTGTCTCGCTACTGTAAGTGAAGCTGGGAAAGCTTTGGCCGTTGGCAGAATCGTAACTGCGGCCCCTGAGTCCAATTCTATGGGCATTTCTTTGCCATTTTGCATAATTGTGATCACAGTGAAGGCGCATGCTCCGCGCTCCTGTTTTGCTCGTTCTGCATACCGTTAGCAAATCCTGTTCTGCTATTTACTCTTCAACGGTGCGTACGCTTTTCGTCCTACACATTTTCGCGATACATGTCCTGGCCTACGGTATTTAAAACAACTTCTTTTCAAAAGTGGACATATATAGTAGGACTGTGC
Source organism: Amblyomma americanum (assembly GCF_052857255.1). Taxonomy (NCBI): domain Eukaryota; kingdom Metazoa; phylum Arthropoda; class Arachnida; order Ixodida; family Ixodidae; genus Amblyomma; species Amblyomma americanum. Next base: position 115,625,363 of record NC_135497.1, on the reverse strand, counting down.
TGGCCACCGCATCTGTGACACGCGCGGGTAGTCTTTCTTTCCACAGTCCATGGACCTTCTTTGGAGACGTGCTCTCGATGGATGGCTGCGAGCTGGCGGCTCGCTCCGTGGTCCGCTTCCACTTAGCCAGTGCACGTCAGCGAAGATTCCATCGCTATTGTTGGGCGGCATGTCACTTGTATCCTTCTGCGCCGAAATTTCGTGGCACAGGCAATTTTGCAGACTTTTTTTCACGTGACCTCATCATATGGTAGTTCAAGAAGGCGACACCTAATGTTGTCCGTTCGTAGTCCCGCAAAGCTTCTCCCAGGAAGCTTTCGGAACAGCTTGTCGCAGCTAGCCTTGACTTCGACGATGAACTGACTTATGCTTTCATTTGTCTCCTGGGTCCGTCGGTAGAAGTGGTATCGCTCAGTGACCGTTTCGGAGCGTAGTGTTGTCGCAGTGCTTTCGTAGCATACTTAATTTCGGTGGGCTTCTTTGGCGACAGCAGACTGCGGAGCGTCTCGTACGCTTGCTCAGATTGCAAGGCTGGCAATTTCTTACTTCCTTCTGTTTCTTTTGCTGTAACAAACAAATCGAACCTTTTCGGACAGACGCCAATGTTGCCGGTCTCCGGGCAGAACTACGGCAGCTTTCCTATAGGTTGGCAGTCATCGCGGTTTGCTTATCCAATCCTCTTCGCCGTTTCATGTCCAATATTCTTGTCCAAAAATTCTGAATTTCGAAAAATTGTAAGGTACTGTTATGGAAACATTAAAAGTAATAGTCCATTATTCCTATGTGCAGGAAAATCTTTATTTTAAATTGTTTCCGTAGATCGCATCGAGCAGTTAAGATGCCATATAAAACCAATAGCGGACGCTTTTGACGACTGCATAAACGTTAATAGCAAAAAACAAATGCAAGCCTGCCTACGGGAGAATTGCGGATGTATTGATTGTTATAGGGAACTCTTACAATATAAAAAATTGCTTTCATAAACTGTTTCTCGTTAAAAAATGGTCTTGTCCAGAATTGTTGGGTAAGGTTGAGAACGAGATGCAGGCGGAGTGCAACCATTTATTTCGACAACTATCCAACTACAGACACAAAGGGAAGAGGGTTTTGTTTCATATATGCATTACAGTCACATGGCGATCGCGGCTGCCGACATAGACACGCTGTCGAGTCTCGCGCATGCAGTAATAACATAAACACTTGTCAACTCCTGTGGTGGCTTCACGAATACAGGGGCCGTGGATGCGCGAATCAATTTTCTCTCCTTGCCGCGCCGCCCGTGCTTGCCTCGCAACACTTAAGAGTATATACAACAGCGCTATACATGACTTTTGTAGTTTTTTTTCTGGAGCAAAACCTAACATTACTCTGAGTCGTTATACGTATCAGTTAAAACAGTGGGGTAGTTAGAACCAAGAACTTCAATAACACTTCTGTTGGGCCTAGTTGGGGCATATGACAATACTACAGATGATCGATGTGCGCAAAACATTAGACAATCCACGTACACCTGTCCTTGTGTTTTTCTTGTGTACGTGGATTGTCTAATGTTTTACGCACATCGATCATTCGTAGCACCAAGATGTTTGTAAGTTTGAATAAGAACATTTATTCGCACGCTTGCGTCCTCTGTTGTTTGGAGAAAATACTAAGCAGCTTACGTAGTCGTGACATACATCCTGAGACCAGTTTCAGCCTAGTCTCCTCTAGTTAAGTTTTCTTTCGAAGCGAAAGCTGAATTCACTACGCTAGGTAAGCCGCTCTTCGCATGTCGCTCAATTTGATCTTCCCAGAGGAGGGGTGATACTTTCGCGGGGTTGAGGTGTGCACCGAGATGCCGAGATCTGCGAGCTACTCCGCCCTTTCCTTTCTTCGTAACACATGCTATCGCACATTCCTCCCCATAAGCAGACCGAAGTGCCCTCGATTGCGTTTTGCCTCCATCGAAACGCGGCCGCCGCGGTCGGGTTCGATCCCGCGGGTACTACGGCTCAGTAGACGAGCGCCTTAACCACTGAGCCACCGCGCAGGGTACCTATCCAGTGCGCGGAACGCACTCAGCGTTAAAAACGCCAAGCCGCGTCTACTTGCCCGATACACCACAGCTTTCGCTGTCTAGCCAGGTTCAACACTATAGCCTAACTGCACCGAATTTTTTAAGCGAAAAGCTTCACTACGCTAGCTAAAGCAGTCATCGAGTAGGCTAGAGAATAACCTTGAACAACCTTCATCCCAACCACGTTTATCCCTCCCTTACGGCGCGGTTCGGATGTCCCCCGATATATGTGAGACAGTTACTGCGCGGTTTCCTTTCCTAAAAACCAATTTTCAAAACCAGCTAAATTTTCTTCGAAAGCAAAAAAAAAAATCGAAAGCAACTAAAAGAAAAGGCGCATAACTGGCCCCCTGGGTCAGTGGACACCTCATTCGCGCTTTAACCAATTTTCTCCGAAAGCAAAAAACGTGAGATTTCCCTGCGCCAACCCGCATTGGAGGAATGCGAAAGCATTGACGCCTCTCTACACTCTTTGCCCCTCTTTGATTCTCTTTGCCCTTTTTTGCATTATCTACTGATTGATTAGTTATCGATTGGTTGATTGCCTTTATTGATTGCGAGGTTCGACATTAATTTATCAATTTCCCCAATTTCTTTAATCAGTTTCCTTAATAAATCACAATTACTATGATTATACTCTGATCACTTCAATCGCCCATTTTCAGTTTTGAAATTTGGCGCCACGATTGGTTTTGAAATTTGGCGCCACGGTTCGTTCCCACCCACCTACTTGTTTTCACAACCATTCGCTACTTTCACACCCATTCTCTACATCAGTGACTAATCATGCTATTGACATCAAATTTTTTGCGCATCATTCTCGCATCGTCCTCTATCGATTACAACCATTCGTTTGATATTATCTGTTCTGAAAAGGCCATAACTGCTGCGGACACATTTTGGTGACCCGCTTTGGTGACCCGACCCCGTCGACATAGCCTAGAAATGCTTTCGCATTAATAACTGGCTCCCTGGGACAGTGGACACCTCAGTTGCGCTTTAACCTACGTGGCGGTAGTGACAGATGGGCGCCGCATGCGTTGGCATTCACAACGTTGCAGCAGAAACGCGGCACTGAAGCTATAAACCGTTGGCGTTCATGGTGTTCATTGCCGTTGGCAACGTTTTAGACTCCGATGATTTTGAGAAACGGCAGGGGCATAACTGGCTAACTAACTCCCCGAGCAACACCCTCTAGGCTAGGCAAGGCCTCTCTGCTCCTGTGTGACGTCATCACACTACGACGGGCACCGGAGTTCGTGTTCTTCATGAAGGGACGGTGCTGCGCGCTCGTTCGTTCTTGTGTAACTGCAGCGCTACGTGAAATGGTCCTTTGAAGATTTTGGCCCCATGATTTAATGCTGGCATATATGTATGATGTCATTTCTGGTACACAGTCAGCGGTGAATAGGTTTAAAAACTGAAAGTTAGCGGTTTCAGGATTATGAATATATATGTTGGCTATTCAGTGTCTTTTAGTATCGCCTAATATTGCCTGAAAGCCCGCACATTTTGTTTCTGCGGGGCATTTATATTCCGCTGTGCGTTCACATATATATTTATTTTTGTTAATAGCTCGTGGCATGACGCGGACTTGGGAATTATTTTCGGGCAAAAATTGAACCGTGTGGTATATCAGCGAACGCCGACTTCTTCTTCCAAACAAATGCTCACCCTCCCTTCACAAACACACACAAAAAAACATTGCATAAGGTGTGGCTTTCAGAACAGCTTACAGCTCCATGCATGGCTTCTGAACTGAGAGACTGAGCAGATGCCTTTCGATTTGATAAAATTGATGCAAGCTGTGTTACATAAAAAGGATATGTTTATTAAGAAGTACTTGTAGCTGGGCTTGTTGGTGCGTATTCGTGAGACATGATAGCGCAAAATGGCAGCACGGACGAGTAGGAGAACAGTACGTGCGCTGAATATTGTCAACGGCGATTAAGAGCATGGATAAGGGCAGAGGCTATATGAACGCTCTTCCTTGAATAAATCTTGTTGAAAGTGCGGCGCTCGTCCTGTTCCCTTACTCGTCCGTGTTGCCATTTTGCGCTTTCATTTCTTTCACGTATATGTTTATTACAGAGTACAATCATTCAGAAAACTTTCAGAGGTGCGCAACACAAAGAGTCAGAACAGTCAAGATTTCGAAATGTTACGCTTTAGTTTTTGAGCAACTTTTGCTTGCACAAGACTGTCGTTCCTATATTTACAATAGTTTTTCAGCAGAATGTTAGTTGCAGCGCCAAGAACATGATGCATGACCAAGTGAGGACTATGACCGCTTTCGCATTCGTCGAAACTGTCACCGTCTTCTATCAGGTTGGTAGCCAGTGTGAAAAGGGTTTGCCTTTGGTTCGCTAGAGAATGGAAATGCACAGCATACTTTTCACTTCGCAGCTTGTCCAGAACGATTTCAGCACTCATTACAACATTAACAACTGAAGGTTGGGGGAACTTGAGCCCTCCGCGATTCATTTTTACTATAATTTCAGCATTCTCAAATATGATGTTTTCATCTTCTACCAAATTTGCACAGCAAGCAGTGCATGCAAGTTTTTTAAGCGCTGCATGGACGCAGTATCCGGCCACGTATGTTATAGTTGGCAGATTTTGTGCATTCATTTCGAAGTACTTGTCATTTGCATCAATATTGAACCTCTGTAGAGTCGCCTCATCAATGCTTGCAGCAGGTGCCCCTTAATCCTTGTCTGGAAGCGCCAGGGCTCTTTGTAGGCGAAGCTTGCGTTCGGATTCGAACACTTGTCTGATGTACACGTGGTACTGCGTCCCGGAAAGCTGCCTATACTTGCCAAATCATTCCTCCATGCAGTCTGTCTGGAACTTCCCCAGAAGAACGTAGCCAAATCCAAGGTCTTCAAGGCAATATTTTATTATCTTCACCAAGGGTTCCGTAGTGAGACGCAAGGCAATGTGGGTCTCCCGAGTTAGAATTCAATTGTCAAACTTCAAGCTCTTTCAGAGGTCAAGCCACTGAATGATGGTTTGAAGGAATTCAACATGGACACAGCTTTTCTGCAATGGGAATCTGCAGGTGATCATGAAGCTGGTGTCCTTTGTTGGGCGACTTCACATTAACAATCCTCCTCCAGGTTTCGACAACCTTTAAAAATTCCGCTGTTCCAGCTGCATGCCGCAGTGCATAGCGTTGACCGTATGTTTCTAGAGCAGCTATGGTTAATAGGTTGAACACTTTCAGTGGAAGCTTCACATTTTGCCTTTCCATATTAGATGAATTCAGGGCCTTTACCGACAGTGTTGAAACAGCCTTGATAAGGTGGTCTCCTTCTTTTAGGTGAAGATCACGGGGGGTCTTGAACGAAGCACTGATAATTTTTGGGTTGGAGTTCAAATTCATAAGTGAAGAAAAAAACATGCATGTTCCATGGTTCTCTTGGTTGATCCAATTGTTCTGAATACGTTACACCAAGTGAACAGGGCCAATAACGAAAAAAAGAGAACTACTGGGATCTGATGGGTGAGGATAGGAGCTGCTGAGTTTTGATAACAACATAAAGAGAGACATTGTTTTGTGATTGATAGAGTTGTTATCTGTGATGACTGCAATGACCCGAAACTCAACCTTTTCAAGCTCATTTATGATGCTGCGGAGCACAGTGCTCAGCTGTTGAGCACTGATTTGTTCAATTGGCAAAATGTGAACTACACTTTTTTGTGATGACAGGAGGTTTTGAATAATAAAGACATGAGCTGTCTTTGCTGCATTTGAAGTGTTGCTGGTAGTGCCGACAACCATGCCACCCTTATAATCAAAACAAGTCTGTAGATGGATCTCATCCATCATGAATACCACTGACTTCTCATGATCCTTCATTGCACTCGCGATCTTCGCATAAAGCAGGAAAGAAGCATCCTGCTGCTCAGCTGTTGGATTTATAACATATGCATTGCATACACGCCTGATCGTGGACTCATGCGGAAATGTGAGACCTCCGTAGTTACGCAAGTACCTATAAGCATGAGGTGTGGGGACCTGCCCTGCAGCCCCCTGAGTTTGCTTTCCCGCGAGGCACCGTGCAGCAGCAGTCGTACCCCGAGGCTGAGCGGATTCCCTTGTCAGTTACATTAACTGGCAGGAGAGGGCGCCAGCGTCGCTGCGCGGGAGACTGCTGAAGCCTGCCCGCGGGAGACGGGGTCTCTTGGGCCGGGATAATCACCCTAAGCGGACGCGTCGCTCGGGTCTCCGCTCTTCGCCGACGGGGCGAAGAAGCGACGGGGAGACAGGCTCCCGTACTCGTCCCGTCCGGCCTGCGGAGTTTATATGCCTTGCCCTAGCGCGGGCGAACATTCGCTCGGAACCTTGCTGGTGAGTCGGACGTCCTTGATTCATTAGCGTACCTTGTTGCTAGCTGGCGTTATTGTTTCTGTAGCAATAAATGCCTGTTTGTGTCAGCCAATGTGTCGTTCCTTTGTTCCCCCAGAGCAAGGCCCGCCGTGGTCGGCGTGCGCTCGGTAGCGTACGCGATCACGGGGTGGGGTCCGGGCGGCTTTGAACCGTGTCAGCCGCGATTGAGTGGGGAGAAAGTATTTATCTCCCCAATTCAACCCCACATCTGGCAGCCCAACGTGGGGCCTGCTCTTGGAACATTGGACGACGGTCGGTTCGGTTCGAGGAACGCTCTTTGTCCGGACTTGACAAGTGCTAGGCCTAGAGTGAATTTTGATCGCTAGGACCTGCGGCATGCTTTCTTGAGTGCGAGGTGTATTGCGCTGCAGCATGTTTGAACTTCTCGACATGCTCAGCACATTTTTTTTTCCCTGGAGTTTCTTCGTGAGAATGACTTGGTCCGCATCGAGGGAGTTCGAGGCCTAGCGCCCGCGGAGTCGCCGAGCCCGAAGCGAGTGAGTACGGAAGCCGCGTGGGTGGTCCGAGTTTCTGTATATATTTTCTCTACTATCTCTTTTTCGACTCTGGGAGTCGCGGCTCCGGGAGCCGGGTGGCCTGGGGCCACGGGTGACGCTACGAGCTCGCTGGTATTGCAGCTCGGCACCGGGCGCTCCGGCACCGTCCGATACGGTGGGCGCCGACCGCTCAGAAGCTGCTTTGTGCAGTGAGCGGGGTAGGACCACCCCACAAAGCTGATGTCTCCTCGCGGCTGCGCGCACAAAACCCGTTTCGGGTCTTTGGTGTGGTCACGGTCGTTGTAGGAGTGGTCGTTAGGCCTGAGGCTTTTCGGAGCTGCCTGCACCACATTAAAAGAGACATGACCACCGGACCGTGACGTTGAGAGGGGGCGCACTTTGCTGCCCGTCCGTTTTTTTTTTGTAACCTCGCACGAACTGAGCAGTCTCGTTCAACTCAAGAAAGGGCTTTGTTCACTCGAACTTTGCGTTTGCACAGCCGCCGACACGTTTTGCTAGCAAGTTAGGCATTGTGCCACGAGGCCCTTGCGGATGCCGTTTCCCCTCCCGTGACCTACGTTAAAGGCACGCCGAGAGCGTTTCGACAATTTTGCAGATCCGGTGGAGCCACCCAGGCTTGCTGACCGGTGCACATCGTCTCGCTGCCACCTGCTGCGACGGAGCGGCCTGTATCCTGTTCGCCGCATCCATCCGGGGCAGCTGTGACGAGACCAGTCAGCAGTCACCTCCGGCTGCTGCTGCCCTGGCGACTACTGCAGGATCCTGGCCTGCAGTTTTCCCACCGGCCTTCGATTCGCGGGCCTGCGGACACGGTAGTCCGCGGGCCATACGAGTCGTCCCAGCGGAGACCTTCACGCCGCCTTCGGAATACCGCGGAAGTCTGCGTGGACGCTGTCGGCGTGACCTCCGCTGCAAGACGTGCCTCAAAGACATGAAGACCAGGAGACTCCTCCATAGCATGTACTTTCAGGCGCGTGGGTCTATTTAAGGTTGGGGGGATGTGGGGACCTGCCCTGCAGCCCCCTGAGTTTGCTTTCCCGCGAGGCACCGTGCAGCAGCAGTCGTACCCCGAGGATGAGCGCGTTCCCTTGCCAGTTACATTAACTGGCAAGAGAGGGCGCCAGCGTCGCTGCGCGGGAGACTGCTGAAGCCTGCCCGCGGGAGATGGGGTCTCTTGGGCCGGGATGATCACCCTTGGCGGACGCGTCGCTCGGGGCTCCGCTCTTCGCCGACGGGGCGAAGAAGCGACGGGGAGACAGGCTCCCGTACTCGTCCCGTCCGGCCTGCGGAGATTATATCCCTTGCCCTAGCGCGGGCGAACATTCGCTCGGAACCTTGCTGGTGAGTCGGACGTCCTTGATTCATTAGCGTACCTTGTTGCTAGCTGGCGTTATTGTTTCTGTAGCAATAAATGCCTGTTTGTGTCAGCCAATGTGTCGTTCCTTTGTTCCCCCAGAGCAAGGCCCGCCGTGGTCGGCGTGCGCTCGGTAGCGTACGCGATCACGGGGTGGGGTCCGGGCGGCTTTGAACCGTGTCAGCCGCGATTGAGTGGGGAGAACGTACGTATCTCCCCAATTCAACCCCACAGAGGAGAGATGGTAAATAGAAGGCTGGAAAATACCAACAGCTCTGAAGAGTAGTGGGGTGACTTGCTTAAAAGGAGAAAGACTTGTTCCTTTAAAAATGTCAAAGCATCTTGCCGATCTTCGTCTTGCATTTCTTTATTTGTTGCGTCTTCAAGAAGAGATAGCACGAGCTTCAATATGCCACCTGTCTTGTCTTCAGGTTTGCGGAAGACAGGAGCCTTATCAGAGCTCTCAAAGGCATCCAACAGACCTGTCAAGCACCGAATATCATTCACAGTTTTCGGAATGATCTCCACGCCATCAGGTTTGGTGACCTCAACATCATGAAAATACAGCTTTAGAGAGAGGTTCTCGATGATTTTAACTGACTTTTTTATTGCTGGGGTACCATCGACAGTCAGATTGAGGAAGAGTATTAAGTCATGCTGGGAAACCACCATCCCGAATTTGGAGACCTTGACACATGGTATGCATTTCAACAGCGCCTTAAAGTTGTCAAATTTGTTTGTTTCCTCTTCCAGCTGGTGTGCTTCAATAGACAAGTTGATGGCATCCTGTAACGCAGCTGCCCCTCGGCGCGTCCTCTTTTCATCTGGGGCCTCTCGTGACATGCTTGCATTTAAGGCAGAAAGATATGCCGGGAAGTCTGGAAGTATTCTTGGAACAGCATCATGTCCTAACCGTACGAGCTTCAGAGCCACTTCAATTACTTTTCCGGACTTTGTATCTGTGTAGCTTGTTCTATTTACCATGTCGGACGGTTTAAAGTGGCGCTCGCAGACCTGGGATAAGAAAAAACAAAGACATTAAAACAAAGACATTAAAAGCTCTGGAACCTGAAGTTTAAAAATCAGACAGGTGCATGACAGTACGAGAGCAATTTCTATAAATATCGAGTGAACTTAATGTCAGCAATAATATTTCGCTACGGCTTTACAGATTTGTCCTTTCCAAAGGAGGCAGCACTACGGAATTATCTCGCAACATGCTGCCCGCAGCGTTTTCAATGCAACTGAGGGAGTAGTAACAACTACAGTTAAAAGAATGTTTCCTTATCACCGACCGCTTTCCTGGAGCGAAGTCCGCACGGTGGGTAGCTCTAATCCATTGAGCTCTTCTTGCTTGGTTCGAAGGGAAGATGAGACTCGCACACGCTCACCACCATCATAGTTCCCGTGGAACCGCGGTACGCAGCAATGCCCAGGCATTACCACAGCCTGCACACTGGACGCACACCTCCCGGCACCGACGTACTTCCTCGTCGTTACCGACGTGGTTACCGTACCGGTGCTAACTCTGAAACAGTGTTTAGTTTCGTGACACACGCTGCACGAACAAAAAAGAAATGCAAAAATGCGAACACGTGCAACTACATTCACGAAATGAAGGAAGCACTGATGTTTACCGCACTGCGAACGCATTTTACAGTCGAGCACTCTGTACGAAAACGAAAATGTATAACAAGACCACTTGCAAAAAACAATATTACCTTCAAAAATGAGCGGTTCACCAAAAAGTATAAATTTTTACATAATAATTTTTATTTTTGCAGCAAAGCAGTAATAAAAGCATAAAAATATTTAATCAAATTCGATACTTAGCTGGTACTGCTCCGCGCACGCGTTGTTGCACCAAGATCACGGAAACGGGTTGGAGAAAGTGGGGGCGCGACGGGCTTTCCTCGAAAGCGCCGAGAGCTGGTCCGTCGTAGTGTAATGACGTAGCCACAAAAGAGAGGAGGATATGGAGGATTCGGACGCCAGGCAGCCGGAGCGAGCGGACGCATGTTCGATGAGCTCCGTCGAACACGGCCGCTCTAGCCCAAGTTTGGACCGTCAGTGCACAAATCATCGTTGGAATCAACTATCAGCGTGACAAGGAGTCTAGGGGGACGGCAACTCTCGAAGGTAGGCACGCGATCTGCCTATTTCTCGGCGGCCACGCGGGATTGTTAGGCCTAATCGCTCGGCCTACTCGTAGGCCCAGCAGAGGAGAGACATTCTCGGCGGCGCTTGCCGCAAAGGAACATGAATAGCTCGATGGAATGTGTGGAGGGGGAAACCATCGACCCTGTAGAACTGAAGACAGGGACTTGGTTCACCAAGAAAAAGGGCCGCGTGGTGCCCCTCGGAGATGAAACCCGGGCCGCTACCAGGGATGGGGAGGAGCGGCAGACTACAGGACATAAGGCCGCCATCGGAAGGAGACTGGCGGAAAAGTCAGTGGAAAGACAAGCAGTGCGGATGCCCAAGGACGCCGAGAAAATAATAATACGCCCCCGAGGCGGAGTCAACCGCCTTATAAAAGGAGGAATGATCGAGCTCGCAGAATCAATTGCCCGCGCCGCCGGCATCGAGCCTAAGGACGCTGAGGACGACATCTTCTCGGCAAACGTAAAACAACAATCCATACTAATCGCCACAACCAGCGAAGAGCGTGGAAGAAGATACTCGATTTTACGCACCGTCCTTTACGACAACGAAAACATCGAGGTAACGGCGTACCCCACCATGCCTGAAGACTGTGGCAAGGGAGTTGTGCACGACGTCCCACTGCACTACTCCAATGAAGAGCTCCTGGAGCGTATACGCAGGAGAAAGGAAAACCCTACAGTACTTGGCGTTCGAAGACTGGGAGCGGCCTCTAAGTCAATACTGATCCTATTCGAGGACCAGAAGGTGCCGCGCTGGGTATATCTATCTCCCTTCGCACAAAGATGCGTCTTATACAAGAAGACGTATGAGGTCTGCCTCGCGTGCGGCCGCATGGGACATCGAGAAGATGTCTGCCCGGACCCGACGAATAGGAAGTGCCGGGGGTGCGGCATAGAAAACCCTAAAGATGACCACCAATGCGAGCCGAAATGTCAGCTCTGCGGAAAAGGACACCTTCTCGGCGACAAACGCTGCCGGGAAATATATAGGGCCCCATATATCTCCAAAAAGAGACAATGGGAGAGGAAGCTGGACCAGCAGGACCAACAAAAAATGACCGATACACCACGGGCCGGCGAACGCGAGGGCCGCTCGAGAGCCAAGAAGGGTGACGAAGAATCCCGAACACCGGGAAGAAGATCCAGATCCAATAGCAAGGTCTACAACCATTTCACAGCCAAGGAGGGAGACTTCCCAAGGCTGGAAAAAAGAGCAACCGCCAACTCCATGCGCCGCCGCTCGAGCTCCGGTACCAGGAGCCGATCCAGCTCAGGGCGAAGGCGCTCTAGCTCGAGAACCTCGGCTGACTCCTCCTCCACGGCCAGCAGTCCCGGGCGCTTCACACGGGACCCCAAGGCGCCATGGGGGCCACCTGCAAGCAGACGCGGTTCGAGTGGAGATCGAAAATCGGTAAGCTTCACAGCCAGCAGTCCCCAGGCAAATAGAGAGGCAGATGAGAGAATCGAAAAGCTAGAAAAAGAGAATCAAGAACTCAAGAGCATGCTCCGCACGCTCACTGCAGAGATCCAAAATCTAAAAATGGGAAAGAGTACCCCTCCTTCTCCACCGAGGAACCAATCGGTACCCCAAAAACAGGCACAGAAACAGACGCCCTCTCTCCCGCCTGCGAAGGCAGTAATCGCGCGCCCCGAGCCGAGGGACAACGAAGGGGAGAAAATGACTACTGAAACAATCAGGCCACCCCCGCAAAAACGCAAAGGGGATGAGACGGACCCGCTGGTGGCACTCGAAAGTAGAGTAGAAAAGAAACTAGAGGCTAGAGATGCTAAGTACGAAGCAAGATTCGAAAAAATCGAGACCCTCCTCACCCAACTAATGGGTGCAATGAATCAATTACAGACGCAACTCGCGCAATTCACTGCCGTGCAGAACGCCTTCAACGAGAGGCTAACTACATTAGGAAAGACGGGTACTCAAATACGGCAAAATGGACAGGCGCAGCCAAAATGAAAACACTCTGGTGTGGCAGTGGAACTGCCGCGTTTTCCAACGCAAGCGAGCGCTCTTGCAGCAGCACTTAGAGCAGATTGAAGAAAAACCTTTAGCTATAGCCCTTCAGGAAACGGGAAAGGGACCACCAAAATTATCGGGATATCAAGCGTTCCACAGTGACCGAGGAGAAAAATCTCGCGTCTCCACGCTAGTTAAAAGACATATAGCGGTAGTCGAGCATGAGGTCAACTCACGGGATATCGAAGCCGTATTAGTAGAAATTATCACCGGTCGCAAAGACAAGGCTAGTCTCTTCATCTTAAACGTGTACAGCACCCCCCAGCAAAGAAAGGCACGTTTCCGCGCCCTCTTCCGCAAGGCGATTAGAGCAGCTGGAAACAACACACTCATAATCTTAGGGGACTTCAATGCCGCCCACCAAGAATGGGGCTACAATAGACACGATCCCAAGGGCAGACAACTATGGGAGGACATACACGAACTTGGCCTCACCCTTTTGACGGACCCTAACTGCCCATCCAGAGTGGGAAACAGCGTCTGTGCAGACACCACCCCGGATCTCACCCTTGGGAAAAACACGAGAGACGCGGCCTGGAAAAACACGGATCAAAATTTAGGCAGCGACCACTTTATTCTGGCTCTCACCCTCAGCAAGGGCGTCAAAACACGTCGCCTCAAAAAACCCAAGATCACTGATTGGGACATGTTCAGGCAAATTAGAGAAAATGGTGAATCGGAAGGCGATATCCAAAACATAGAGCAATGGGCGGAGGAACTTAGGCAACAAGTCGAGAGGGCAACCACGACCCTGCGAGAAGACGATGCGCCAGCGACGGTTGATAGCAAACTCCTTCACATGTGGGAAGCGAAATGCGGCATGGAGAAACGCCTCCGGTCACAAAGATGGAACAGGAACCTTAGAAGAAGGATAGCAAGGCACAACAAAGAGATTGAGGATTACGCAGCAAAACTCTGCGAACAAAATTGGTGCAATAGATGTGACGAGATGGAAGGGAACATGAGTCTAGCTAATACGTGGAGTCTACTCAGACACCTGCTTGACCCTGATAATTCGAAAACCCAAACGGGCATAAGACTTACGAAAGCCAGGCACACGTTTGAGGGCTCGGACAGAGAACTCATGGCAAAATTAATTAATATGTACATAGGAGATACAAAAACCTCACTCCTGCCGGAGTACAAAGGACCCCCAAACGAGGCCCTAGACGCGCCGATCACGGAAGCGGAGGTTCGCGCCGAAATATTAGGCCTAAAAACAAAGTCGGCCCCTGGTCCAGATGGCATTACAAACAAGGTCCTCCGAAACTTGGACGATAATTCCATCCGCATGCTCACCAAATACATGAACATCGTATGGGACAGAGGCCGCCTCCCACAACAAGGGAAGACGGCAAACGTGATTTTAATACCGAAGCCGGGCAAACCCCCTAAGCTAGAAAACTTACGGCCAATCTCTCTAACATCCTGTATTGGGAAATTGATGGAACGGGTAGTCCAAACGCGCCTAACGCGTTTCATGGAGCTCAACAATCTGTGGCCGCACGAAATGGTAGGGTTCCGACCCGGCCTGTGCACACAAGATGTAATGCTCCGCTTGAGACACGACATCATAGAAAATAGCACCAAGGACGCGAGGGTAATATTAGGTCTCGACCTGACGAAGGCCTTCGATAACGTAAAACACGCGGCAATCCTCTCTGGCCTCCGAGAGCTGGGGGTCGGAAACAAAACGTACGGCTACATAAAGGACTTCCTGTCGGGTAGAACGATAAAAATAAGGTTTCAGGACATTGAATCCCCCACCGTCAAACTAGGTAGTATGGGTACGCCGCAGGGTTCAGTGCTGTCCCCATTCCTCTTTAATGTTGCCATGCGAAATCTCCCGGCAGAATTGAGAAAAGTGGAAAACTTGAAATTCAGCATGTACGCGGACGACGTCAACCTATGGGTCACCCAGGGCAGCGACGCGAACATCGAGGAGCGCTTACAAACGGCAGCAGACACCGTAGTGTCCTATGCGGCTGAAAGGGGCCTCTCGTGCGCTCCCCAAAAATCGGAGCTCTTTATTTACAATCCGAAGGCGCTCAGGCACAAACGCCAGATAAACATCAACATAACAGTAGAGGGCCAAACAGTGCCAAAAGTCGAGCAGATTAGGATCCTGGGGCTATTTCTACAAGCGGACGGGTACAATGATACAACGATAAAGAAATTGAGTGCGTACGCCACGCAAGTCATGGGTCTGTTCAGGAGAATCGCACTCAAGGGTCGAGGCCTTAAAGAACGAAACCTCCTGAAACTAATGCAGGCTTACATCACTAGCCAAATATGCTACGCCACACCATTCCTAAACATCAGATCGGACGAAAAGCAGAAAATAGACGCACTCATCAGACGATGCGTGAAGAGGGCTCTGGGACTCCCCATCTCGACCTCTACTGAACGCCTCCTCGAAATGGGTGTGCACAATAATTGGACGGAGCTAGCGGAGGCTGTGCGCATGGCACAACTGGAAAGATTAAGCAAATCTACCACGGGCAGAACCATCCTTGGCTGGGTGGGGCTGCAGTCAGACAGGGGGACATGACAACACGCGGACATTCCACGAGGATGCCGCGAACACATAACAGTGCCCCCGCTACCTAAAATCATGCACCCCACATACAACGGTGAGAGGAGACGGAAGAGGGCCGAGACTCTCGCAAAAAACGCGGACAAAATAGGGCCGAAAGGAGTCGCCTACGTGGACGCGGCTAGCGGAAAGTTGGGGGCGGCGGTGGCTGCGGTCGTTGACGGCCGCGGCGTACCCGTCGCCGCCGCTTCCGTTAGAAGTCGAAACATAGTTACGGCCGAAGAAGTTGCAATAGCGCTCGCTTGCGTTGGCACGGAAGCCAGTACGATCATTAGCGACAGCAAAACAGCTGTCTGGAACTTTGGAAAAGGGAGGGTCTCGAAGGAGGCAGTCAAAATCTTGGAAAAGGAAAAACTCGATAGACGAGTTCGAATAATTTGGACCCCCGCGCACGAATCCGTCCCCGGCAACGAGGCGGCGCACGAGCTAGCCCGAGCACTCTACTTCCGGGCAGCCGCAGAGCCGCCTGGTTGCGAAGGGATGGACGAGAGGCTGCAGACATACAAAGAGATCATAGAGCACTATAGACTTGGTAGGCGGTCCCTGCCACCACCGGACCGAGCGCTAACAAACAGGGAGGCAGTCGCATGGCGGCGCCTGCAAGCCGGGAACTTCCCGAACCCCGTCTGGCTCTACCACACGCAAGTGGAGGAAAGAGCCGACGATAAATGCGCGACATGTGGAGAGAGGGGTACTTTAGACCACATAATCTGGCAATGCCCTGGTTCCCCGGGCGCCAAGGAGAACATAAGAAGCAGAGAAGCCTGGGAACTGATGCTGCGAAGCAAGTCCCTCGCCCACCAGCAGCAAGCCATCCGCCTGGCGGCTAAAGCCGCGAAGAAACACTGTCGCTTCGCCTGTCTTAAGTCGCGGAGACCCCGGCCCCCGTTCTCCAGGCCTGCGTGCCGGGGATGGGGAGTAGGGGGTCTCCTACATCGGTGAAAATTAAAGTTCTTACTCACTCACTCACTCAGGAGGATATGGAGAGGCCTTAGCTAGTCTAGAGGGTGTTGAAGAGGCGCTGTAGCGGAGGGCTCCGGAATAATTTCGACCACCTGTGAGAGAGGCATGATTTCCTTTCCTTAAAACCAACTTTATTTTCCTTCCCTTACGGCGCGATTCGGTTGTCCATCGAGATAAGTGTGACAGGCTTAGTTTCCTTTCCATAGAACCAATTTTCATTTCATTTTCCTTCCCTTACGGGTGCGGTTAGGGTGTCCACCGAGATACGTGAGACAGGCGTCATTTCGTTTACTTGAATTGTGCAACGGGCAAGGCATCGCACCGAACGGACGGTGGCGTCCCGTGAACCCCTTGGCAACGCTGTAAGACGCTGTCGCGTCCGACTCTTGAAGACGAAGCTTAAGCGTGCAGTTTTTAAAGCGAAAGCTTTACTACGCCAGCCCGCGAGCCATTTCAGCTGGTCGCGCACTTAAGCCGTATGCCGTGTGCCGTGGCTGACGAACGACCTTGAGCCGCCGTTGCCTAGCAACGCCGCAGCCACGCTCTAACAGATGGCGCCGCCGTCGACGCCGCTGCCGTCGCCACTGGCTCCACCAGATGTGCTCCGCTGGGGTAGAGGGAGAGGAGGTGTCAGCTCGCGGGGGGTATTTATATATGCGCTTCACCTTAGTGTATTGTTCGGCTTCAGGTTGTGCTTTCGCCAGCAGATCATATCTTGTACCTGATTTAATATCTGCAGCGGGTGTTTCGACCTAAGATATTAAACTTATTTTTGGATAATGGCGGAGTGCTTGGCTTCAAGCACTCTGGCGCGGGTCGGCCCGGTATTGCACTGCCTCCGGGATTGGCCCGGGGCATATTAGCGCGGCGCGTCTTTTCCTTCACTCTCGCCTCTCCTTTCCTTTACCCCTTCCTACTTTCTGCACGCGGCAGCGAGCGTGGCTCAGCTTGAGCCAGTAGGCAGGCCCTTACACTTTCCTTTCTTCCTGTCAGCAACAGCAACAGCAGTGTATTCTAGCCGTTATGGAGAGCTCGAAAGAGACGCAGCAACGACACAACGAAGCGAGGAAGAGACAACGCGCTCAAGGGACGCCAGAAGAACGCGCCGTACGAATCGACAAGCGTCGTAACGAAGAGCTAGAAGTCGTGCCACGTCCCAGAGTGACTCTTCAATTGCGGAAGAGGCCGATTTGAGTTCTCCAGAGCGTCGGAATGAGACGCTGCGTAGACGACGTGCCGAGGAAACGAAGCTTTCGCAACTCAACTAGGGTTAACCAGAGCTAAACCTCAGCGAATTTTTATTTTTGCTTTTTATTTCAACGCATATTTGCTTAATCAACTTTTGCATTTACGTTTTTAACATACTACTTGCGTTTGACAGTTCACGCGGACCTCCTGTCTACAGCTGACGGGGGATTTCATCTATGGTAATTGCAGCAATAGGCCGCAACGCTCATTCATAGATTAACACACACTATGGCTCATTAGTTGACGAGTACCTTATATAACCGCCGCCTGCCAGGGCGGGCTGGCTTCCTATCGCGAGCGCGGAACGCACTGGCAGCCAATATAAACTACCTTTCTTTTCGCGGCGCCCCTCACATAGACGGCATACATGACGCACATCGATTAATGCATAGTCGGACAACTCCACTTAATTGGAAGGGAACTTTCTTTTTCTTTTTGCGGCGCCCCAATTAGGGGCGGCATACACTGCGCACCTCAAATAATGTATAGTCGGACAATTCAAGCCCTTCGTGTTAGATCTCGCCGAAAATCTAGATGCAGATTGAATTCAAAATCTGGTGGAATATGAGCTAAACACAACTGCCACAACAAGCCAAGAATGGGAAAGCTTTGCCTGCGAAGTCTAGCAGGAAAAGACTACTAATATGCACAAGTTACTCTTAGCATAACTCAAAGTTTCCAAGCCAATTCGGCAGAAAATTCTCACGCAATGGATCATTTAACTAAAAGCATCACAAGTCACGATTCCTTATTAATCCAGGAGCGCACAAGGACGGCGAAGGGCGCTAAAAATTCCTGGTAAATACCGAGAAAATGTGCACCATCTGGCATCTGCTTAATGACGACACACTACCAAGGTAGCCAGCATGTAGGCTCGTGCCTTGGACGACCATTTCAAACATCAAGTGTAACGCTGTGAAGGCTACGGAAGTAGTCAGCGAAAAAAAGAAATATAGAGAGGTGTATCACTCCGCGCTGTTCTGTGGCCGCGTGCTCTAACGCGTCACTCCGGAGAATCGACATACAACGGGGGGCGCAGGGGTTCCAATCCCGCATGGAGAAACTTTTTTCATCGCAAGTTGCATTTCGCGTGACTTGAATGAGAAGTCTCGTTTAGTTCAGAAACGCATGAATATTATGCCGCGTTCTAAAATGAACTGCATGCATCTGTTCATTTGATGCATACCGCGTTAATGTGAGCTGTGCGAAATGCGTTGTCAGTGAGCTCTCACTGGCTTTTGGTCAGCAGTGGCGGTTTTCTTTTGTGTGAAAAGATGACGTTCGTTCGTCGGTTTTAATTAGCACAGTAGTGAGTGCAACAAGTGGCCATCTGCAACTTTCCATTTTGCCGTTGCTGAGGAACCCACTCCTTTGTGGGCCTTTCTTAAGGTACCTAACATGTTATGAATTGATTGTTGAAACACTGCCGTATGGGCATGCGGAACCTGTATATACTGTGTTCGAAGATAACTGCGACGACACGCCACAAGAAAGTGCAGAGGAGATTTTTCAACAAATTTACGCCAACGAGTATGCCTCGTTGCCGTCCAGTTCTGGGATAAGCTCAGCTCCAGCACCGAATGCCCCAAATGCCAGTGTCGAGCTTGTGGCTAAAATGCCCAGCACAAGTTCACGTAAAAAAAGAAGCAAAATAAAGAAATACGATAGCCAAATAGATAAACTCGGAGAAATCGTCCAATAAAAACCAGATGGCCTTGACCATTTCGCAGCATACCTAAAAGACAAAATGAGGCAAGTGCCAGAGAGGATCCACAATGAGATGTAGCTGAAGATGTTGCAGTGTGGCTTGCAGTTTATACCAGAGAAATGATTTAGTTGGTATATCCCGTGAACTGATGGAAGCAATATGAGGGGGAACACAGGATCACGGGGCCTCCGTACTTCGCAAAGTGCAGACACCAATAGACTGCAACCGGTGGCGTCAGGGTCATGCTCGGGAAGAGTATACGCGACCATGCTTGCTTTGCGTGCGCCTTACACTGACGATTCTTGCCTTCTATCCCTGGCAGCACTTTGGAAAGCGAGGAGGCCACACGCTCCCATGTTCCCTCTTATATTGCTTCTAGCTGCACATCATGAATGGAAGATCATATGAAGGAAGCTAACAGTCACCGAAAGCAAGGAAAGCATAGGGAAGTAGATGCCTATACATTTATTCATATTGCGCTTTTGCTGATTGAGACATTATTACTCTAATATTGTTATGCCTGAAAGATAACAGATTACAAATTGGAACAAACATAAGCAATTGCAATCAGTGCGATCCGAACCCACGACCTCCATGTCGTGTACGGCCGCGAGTTTGGTTTCCATTGCTGACATATGCATGTTTTTGATCCGATTTGTTATCAGTTACCTTTCAGGCATAACAATACGAAGAAATGGAGGACAGTATATGTATAAAAACTGACTATGCTTTCCTTGCTTTCGGTGACTGTTGGTGTCACTCGTTTTGAACTGTTTAGTATACCCTGTACTACCACACACAATTTTGTGCAATAATCAAGGCATCAACATTTTGTATTTTCACAAGGCATTATAGTCAGCCGCGTCATTATACAGTAAAGCCAGCATCGCTTTGTGCATCAACTGTGATATTTCTGCAATCAAGCAGTCGCATTTCTGAGCAATGCTCATTGTTTCATGTTGCCCATTTCATCACCTTTGACATTATAGCCACATATAACTCATGAGATAAGCAGCAGGCGCCGCTGAAAGGAGACCCCCAGCCAATGGCATCATTAGGCGTTGATGCTGAAAGGAATTTTCCGCTTTATTCTTGAGTTGCATCCAGCTATAGCGATGCTGTGATAACTATGAATGCTGCAGCTTTTACACATTTGCGTAATAATCGATGTTACGTTCCTGTATGCGTTTCTTATTTTACAGTCAACTCTGAAATTGCAGTTGCAGCGATTGTTTTCAATACTCAGGAGTCTACATTTTTGTGATGTAAGAGGTGCCCAAGTTTTCTCATTTTAGTGTATGATTAGTAATACCCGACTATAGTGATGCTGTGATAGCTCTGAATACTGCAGTGTCTACATTTTTGTGCAACATTCAATGTTACGTGCCTGTATGTATTTCATATATTAAAGTCAACTCTGAAATTTCAGTTGCAATGATTTCTTTGATTACTTAGGAGTCTGCATTTTCGTGAAGTAAGAGGTGTCTATGTTTTCTAATTTTAGTGTATGATTAGTAATACCCGTCTATAGTGATGCTGTGGTAGCTCTGAATACTGCAGCTTTTACACTTTTATGTAATAATCAAGGTTATGTTCCTTTATGCATTTTTTTTATTTACGGTCAGCTTTGCCATTGTAGACATTGCAGTTCCAGTGGTCATTTTCAATGCTTACACGTCCGCATTGCTGTGAAATAAAAGGCGTGTTTAAAGTTTCTCATTTTAGTGTGTGAATATAGTGATCTGTTGCAATCACAAAGAGAACAGCGTGTTTACAAATTCATTTCTTTCCATCAGAAATACGGGGCGAAGCAAAAAGCTGCTGTAGCAGCTTGACTAGTTGTTGTGTCTAGCAAGTTACTGCTTTCGAACTCCTTGATTACTGAAGAGGTTGGAAAACATAATGGGTGATGATAATTGGCAGCATTGACTGAATATTCAATGCACAATGAAACATAGCATGGCAATGTAAAGAATCAAGTGTGCAGAGTGTTTATGCTACAAATATTAAATACACAAGGACATATTCATAAGGTGTAAAGGTACATAATCTGTATGCAGAGGCTCAGATACAAAATAAAAGAAAGTCTTCAAAGGCAACAAAATAATTTTCCAGTATTTACACACACAGGCACTTCAGGCATTAAATTATTAATATCCAACAAAGTTCGCTAAGGAAAAAAAACAGAAAATGTAATACAGAGAATGCAGATGGTCAAATATAAATGCGCTTTTGAACTGACTGAGGACAACACAGGGGCGACACAAACACTGGTGCGCAAACTGTCAACTGAAGTTTATTCCGCTTTGCACACATATGCAAGCTTCACATGTCAAATGATAAATAAAAAAACACATTTAAAGCAGCAAATTTCCTATCGTATCAACAAGTATCAAAAAAAGACTCTCCCAGCAGATCGGTTTGCCTTTGATATTAATTCTCCAAGAATTGCTTTTGTTTTTTGGAAAGCAAAAATGAAGGGTCACTTACACAAGTCCCCTCTTCTCCCGATTCCAAGCAGTAAGCTTCCCACTGCTCCCTGATTGTCTTATCTCTGGCATTATGTTTCACCACGTTAGCTACCAACTAGCCCAATTTGAAACCCTCCCAATGGAGGTGTATCGCTGCATTGTGCTGGTACCCATCTTCTTCGGTCACTTCAGTTAACCTATTACCTTCTCCCTTTTGTCTGTCCAGTAAATGAGCACAATCCAGGCAATTTTTGAGCCTAGTACAGGATCACTACCTTCAGGGAGTGATGATATGGCCCTCCTGTGGACATCAACCCCTGATAATGTAACAATTAACTATAAATCTGATACCTGGCATTAGCGATCACAGCCTCATCAAATTTCAAATTAAATTCACCTTGATTTTCAACATGTCACAATGTTGACGTTCTTCGAGGCAGAAAGCTGTGTGGACAGCTTGACGAGGCCTGAAAGCCGGCGGCAAGCAACAGTGACAGCAGTACAAAAAAAAGTTATAGATGTACTGCTATTTCGAAAAATACACATTTTATCAAAAATTTGCAAAAGAAAGAGCAGAAGTCAGAGTAAAAAAAAAGACATCAAGGCATTATACAAAGCCAAGCGTATGCAAGCACACGAGATTACAACAAAGCCGATCATTGCACTCCAGTTTGACATAAAGCTAACATTACTATGTTCATAGCACGCAAGCACAGGCCACTCTAGAAATAATGAACGTTAAACTTTGTGGGTTATAACAGGGTTAATAAAACTGGGTACATTGAGGTTATTGCGTAACACTGGCATTATATATTTTAATGACTGTAGAAGGTAATTTGTTCGGCGGTGTGGAATTCCCAATTTTTCAGGCGCCCGTGCTTTAAAAATATTGCAGCGTAACGTTGCACCTGAAAGTGTCAATAAAAATTCTTTATACATTTTACTAGCAAAATGAGACTGGTGGAGGAGACGGTAAATATAAAGGGAGTGAATATTGATTATATGATGCTTACGAAATAGCTCGGCTGAGGGATGGAAATATGATACATTGTTTAAGCAACATATGGCTTCTTTTTCTATCACTATTCTTTTGCTATCACATCGCTATTTCATTATCATTGAAAAGCAGACCTCCTTCTAGAACAACAATTCCATAGTATGGCCGATCAAACACTGAAAGTATTAATGGTACCCTTCGCAGTGGCTTAGTGGTTAAGGCACTCATCTACTTAGCCGATGTACCCGGGTTCGAAGCCGACGGCAGCGGCCGCATTTCAATGGAGGCAAAATGCACAAGGCGCCCGTGTGCTGTGTGACATCAGTGCATGTTAAACATCCCCAGTTGGTCGAAATTATGCCCGCAGACCTCCATTATGGCCACCTCTTTCTTCTTTCACTCCCTCCTTTATCCCTTCTCTTATGGTGCGGCTCAGGTGTCCACCGAGATATGTGAGATAGTTACTGCATCATTTCCTTTTCTCAAAATCAGTTTTAAAATTTTCAAGCAATAATGCAAACTTGCACGATTCTTCGCAAGTTTCCGTGGTTCTTATTTCTTTCGTATGGCTAATGGCAACAGGGATTTGTTTACGAACACATTAGTGAACCTGAAAAACCAATACATTCCTACAATTACTATAACATTTGAAAACCTAAAATTGGCATCATCATTACCTAATGCAGGAAAGGCCGCCGTGGTGACTAAGTGATTATGGCGCTTGGCTGCTGACCCGAAATACGGGGGTTCGATCCCGGCCGCGGGGATCGAATTTCAATGGAGATGATTGAAGAAAAGTTTATTTACCACGGGCCTGAAAGGGACTGGCATCCCTCGCAAAAACAGTCACAGAACGGCGACTAATGTCGCCCAACCTAAACTAATGACATGCTTTGGCGACTAGATGAAAATTTGGAGATGAAATTCTAGAGGCCCGTGTACTGTGCGATGTCAGTGCACGTTGGAGAACCCCAGGTGGTCGATATTTACGGAGCCCTTCACTGCGGCGTCCCTCGTTTGGGATGTTAAACCCTCATAAAACTATAAAACTTAATGCAAGATGATGATGGACTGTCATCTAATGGAATGGATGAGAAGGAAACGTGCAACTACAATTAGTAGTCTGCACTCTACACACACATGGCTGAGCCACTGCCCAAGCGTTACGGCTTTACTGACACCAGGCAGGCTCCACTGCCAGTGCACTTGGCCTTCAGCACAAAAAAAAACACCAAAAATGTGTTGCGCACAACAGTGGCACCCTATACACAGTTGCGTGGCCTCGTCCTCTGCAACTGGAACATTGCAGAGGTAGATGCAGACTCTCGCCAGGAGCCCTCGTGAACATTTCCGAACGTGTCGGTGCAGTCAGCGTAGCCAGGAAGGCAGTGGTAGCTAGCTGAACTGCTCTCCATACAAAGAAAATTATGGAGCACACATGTTGCCTTTACTACGTTGTCCACATTTTTCGGCTCGAGGTTGATCTTTATCTCGAAGATGCGCCACCGAGACACCAAGATGCCGAATGCATTTGCGACACATCTTCTGTAAAAGAAACAATCACAATTTTGCTTGCAAAACTGATATGTGTCTCACTTTTTTTCACACCAAGCAAAGCACGTTTTGTGACTCAATAGTCTGGTTTTAGCACTTATAAAATATCGCACGCCTGCAAGTCTATGATGCTGACTGGCAATTGAGTGAGGCCAGAAACACAGTTAAATTTACTGTTAGGTTCTCGCTTGAGTGATACATACCGTGCACGGCTGAGGCGGTAGTTGAACACCACCTCTTTGGCGTCTGTGCGGCTCCCTGGGAGTGTCCGCATGAAATCCGGGCGCAACTGGAAGGCCTCATCGCCAACGAAAACATGAGGGCACACCTTCTCTGACCTGTGGAACAGCGATGCGTCCCCGTCTTGCATCACCTTCATCTGCAAGAATGCATTGAACCATATGCAGTTGC
Organism: Amblyomma americanum; assembly: GCF_052857255.1. Taxonomy (NCBI): domain Eukaryota; kingdom Metazoa; phylum Arthropoda; class Arachnida; order Ixodida; family Ixodidae; genus Amblyomma; species Amblyomma americanum. The sequence goes on along the minus strand of NC_135497.1, from coordinate 115,600,897 downwards.
GCTGCTTTCATTTCTTCGCCAGGAACAACTTACCGCTGTAAAGAATTCGCTTTCCTCAGTGCGCCGCGTCCAGACTGGTCGCACCCAGTACTTGCGGGTAAGGGCCATCTTTATTCTCAGAATTAAGCGCAAACGCAGAGCTGCTACTTTCTGCTGCCACTCCATTTCGATCGCGGAAAGCGCGCGGGGAAAACCGCCAAAAACAAAACTCTAAAACCCAGTACAATAAGGTTACGTGAGTGTTAGGTTAAACAATCTATACTCAAGGCACAAAGCTGTAAACACATTTTATTTTGAATTTTATGCACGAAATTTTTAACCTTACGAATAATGTGACTCTCGTTATAGGCGCAAACAGCCTTGCGGTGTATTATACCAGCAACACTGATCGTCGTCGCCATTTCGCGTTCGCGTCTGTTTCGCGTTGTCGCAGCGCATGGAGTTTGGCTGGTGGGCGACGGCGTGAACGCCAGCCGTCGTCGCCGCGCCGCCTCTTCGCGTCGCTTACTTTTTCGCGCACATGGAGTCCAGGCTTGACTGTCTGGATCGGCTCGTCCAAATGTCTACTATGAAATCGCGTCGTCGTCGCCGCGTCGCCTCTTCGTGTCGCTTACTTTTTCGCGCACATGGAGTCCAGGCTTGACTGTCTGGATCGGCTCGTCTAAATGTCTACTATGAAATGAAGCCCCCCTTCAGGAGTTTCAAGAAGCTAATTTTAAAGAACCGCCAGTGCGATATTGGTCGCCATATCTTTCAGCTGCCGCGTGACTGATTTTGGTGAACGGAAGCTGAGTTCTGGATTCAAAAACTCTATGACCCGTTTAAAGCCGAGGTTTTTGGTTACAGAGAGCGGTAGGCCATCTAAGGCGACCATTTCGGCTACATACTTATTGAACTGTTTTATCATCTGGTTTGATGGCGCAAGTTTGCTTGTGACTGCATTTTGTTGCTTAAACATGGCAACAGGGGCGTCCAGTGCATTTGACGTTTCGCTTCAGTTTCGTCGCACTCTGCGACGAAACTTCTGTATTTCCATCTCCAGTTCGTACAAGTTGGAGATAGAAATATAGACCACCGCAAACAGAAGAACGTAATATGCCCTTCATTCAAAGCATTAAGTACTTTCCTTGCATGGACAAACTTGCGCAGGTTTCTTAGCTTATCTTAATTTATCTTTTAAAAAAATCCCATGTGTGTGTGCGTCTTGTGATGTGCCCTTTCGCATACAAGTTATCTGGGTTGCATCCAAAGTACGCGGGACGCATTTTTAGTTCTGCGTCCGTCACACACTAAAATAGTTGCTGTCAATCTTTTGCGCAGCTTAAGCTCGTCTAAATTCGCTCTCACCCTGGAAACAGTTCTGCTTTCGCAAAGGGTTATTTCCCGAACCCAACTGTCACGCGCCGCCAAAGACTTCTAGTCAAATATTTTGCTACCGCATCTCTAGCGCGTGTAAAGAAAAAACGGTGCGGAAACAGCAAAACCTGACGAAGCACTCTCTCGCGTCCTATTCTCTTCACTGTATATTTGCTACCGTTATAATGCATCAACCAGTCCAAACTAGCAACCGATGCGACCCTTTTTCAAACGCTGTTTTGCACACGAGGCAACCCTGTAACAACCCTGCAGGGGTTTTTACACAGTTACAATATTACTCAAGCGGTTAGATTGTAACGTATGAACACCAACTGCGTGACTGCTGCACGGGCAGCGAAATGCCTCCGCTAAACACCGTCCCAATTAATCAGAAACATAACGGGCCGTTGAGGCCATCAAACAACTTTCGCTACCTTCGAAACTAGACGCCGCAGCCTATTCATTGGCTAACAGCAGTAGGCGTGTATATTCGTCGCCTCGGGCCGCGGCGCGCACATTGCAGGCAGCGTAAAAACAACTACGACATGCTCATTGAGATACGTGTTGCATATTCCATGTGAGCAGAAACTAATGTGACAAAGACAGTGCGAGCATACTGCTAAAAATGAATGAACCAAACCTTAACATTACATAACATTACTTGAAATGTTGACTGCCGTAGCTAAAGCACTGACCAAACTACATTGAGCGAGAAGAGAAAGAAAACTATTACAATGTAACTTTACTCTAGTACGATGCTGTCTTCATATGATTAGTTTAAGGTATGCGATTTTGAATTCGGAATATAGCGTGACATGATGTATTAATTGTTCTACTTGGAAAGCAGGAGCCGTAATCAGTAATCCTGATGCGAGCCATGTGCTTTCCAACTGACCCTTCCCTGGGCCACTCTTAACCCTGGTAGGCAAGCAAACGTATTTCTGCTGGTCCTTGTCTTATGTGCGCTACGCGTAAACCTTGGAATCCACTGTGTTGCTAAACAGATCACCGGTTATCGGTTCTACGCCTCCCATGTTTTGCCCAGATATCTGGTACTGGAATTCTTCTTCTCATATAGTACAAGCTGCTATGTTTGCACCTCTTATGCCACCTCAAACATTTTCTCTGCAGTCTCTCACTGCGCTCTTTAAGCTAGGAAAGAAAAGCTCGCGACTACGTCACATTACCCCTTTATCGTCCTTGTTTCCAAAGGGTGACCGGAGTCTCTTTTTAACCAGTTTATAAAAATAGACAAATCGACTCTCCCCATATAGAATGTGAAACGTCGGCACATTCACTCCAGCAATCCCGTTATCGCTTGTAACAATGCTTGTAAACGGTATCAAAGGTGTAAGGCTTTCGTCAACATAACTTCGAGTTTGGCAATAAAAATTGAAGCATTCATAATTGGCGGAAATCACATTGACAATATTAAATGTTCTGTAGCAGGGTGGGCAATCGGGCAGTTGGTAAAGGCGCAATTTGCTCTGTTCTATACCAGATATCGCCCCTAAAACTTCCGCCGGGTTTATTTCATGGACCAAGGAGGTCGTTCCGATTACAAAAAACTGAACCCCCATTCACCATTCAAGAGAAACCAAAACAAGGCTGTGTAATGACTATTCATCATACTAGACGCAGTTCGTTTGAAGCAAACAGAAGAAATCAAAAGTTCATAACTAACTTCTAGGTGACGCCGAAAGTTTCCCGTGCTGTTCTTCCCCCATTTGTCCTGGTTGCAGTGCTTGCACCGATAGAGGACCTTGTCGTGTTGAGCTTTGCTACTGCCAGTGTAGCTGTAGTGGTCTTTCAGTGCCTCACTCACTCTATAGCTCTGAACTTTCTCAAAATCTTTCGGCTCTGCTGGGCCAGCTGGGCACGACTCTGGCACGACTGCCGCCTTGGAGCGGCCGTATGCCAGAGCTAGATGCTGAGTTGTGCTCAGCAGTCGACATTTAGTGGATGCACTACTGTAGATCCTTCCTTTAAAGTATCCAGGGTGGTGAGAGGTATGCTGTCTGTGTGTGCGAGTTCGTGCGTGCGTGTCGCACGTGGTAGTTCGTGATCTTTTGTTTGTGCAGTGTACAGGCGTCAGAAGCTAGGAGCTCTCTGTGCTATTGCCTTAGAGTGCACCTATGTTGTGAAAGGGGCAAAAAAGGCAGGCGTCTAGATCAGGAAGCCAACTGGGAGGACCAAAAATGAATGTATTATTCAGTAATGGACAATTCGAAGAAATCTGTATGTCAGCTTCTCCGCAAGGCTTGCTTTCCAACGAAAAAATCTCGTTCCCAGACGGCATTCTCGCATTCATTATGGAAACGAAAAGACTCAAGTTACCCCTTTTGAGAAAACTCAGGAATGTCGCCAGTTTAATTCAAGATGGCCCGAGAGAGCCGTCGCAAGAGTATCAATAGTACAGCATGTAAAAGGGGATTGCAGTCAACATTCTGTAGTACTGCAGTGGAGGCTAGGAAGGAAACAGAAGGAAATGGGCGCCTTTGTTCCTCTACCCGCAGTAGTGAGATACCTCGTACTAAACTTTCTAAAAAGAATTAGGTAGAAGGAAATAAGCCTTTGTGCCTGGGCTGGCAGTAGTGAGCTACCTGGTACTAAACTTTCCAAAAATTTTCTGCTCAACACTTTCGCCTCAACTTCCTCTATTCAGCCCCCGCACCCCTAGCCAGAACAAGGAAAAACCGACTCCCCGCAGAACTGGAGTCGGCTTCTGTCGCATTCATGCAACCACGAGGAATTCCACATGACTCTCTTGCCTCCCCAGCAGATGAGTCAACAATTGTGACGTCATCCAAAGCGACAAGGCAGTGCCGACTCTCGGCAGCGGCGGAGGCAGCGGCTGCGTTTCCCCCTTTGTTGCAGGAAGGAAAGGATCCCTCCCCACCTCTCCAGTAAGCCCGCATGACGACCACATTGAAAGCGGTGACATTTCCAGGAATGATGTTTGTAGTTCACCCTGGTCGGCAAATTAGCAGCAGGACAGCAGTGGACCCCATTCCACGCACATGACGCTCCACGTCACACTCGCGGTATCACAGGATGTGCTACGTCCACCGCTATGGACGAGGGTGGCGCTGGTGAACACTCTCAAGGTACGCTTACTCTCAATAAACATAAATACCCACTAGAGCAGCAGATTGGACAACTGTCGCCGTAGCTCAATTGGTAGAGCACCGGACGCGATATTCGGAGGTTGTGGGTTCGGATCCCGCCGGCACCATGGTTGTTTTTTCTGCTGCTTTATAAGTAATTTTCTTTAACCGATAGATTAATATAAGTATTATTATCCCACAGTTTATTTATTTATTTATTCAAATACCTCACGGGCTCCGACTGGAGTATTATGTGATGGGGGTTACATAACTGGGGTGGGAAAAAGAAGCAAGTAGAACATGGTTATTTTAACATCGTTATACAAAGAACAAGCAACCAACCAGAAAATAGAACTAAATTGAAAAACTAAATTGAAAAACGCACTACAGAACACACTTCAGAAGAAAATGCTACTTATTTTTTCTTTGAAAATAACATGATCTGAGATGTGAACAATGTTATCAGGAAGACTATTCCAATAAATGATTGCACGGGGCAGGGCTGATGAGTTGAATGCAGTGGTCCTTCCCGAAAGGCGCTTAAAACTGAGGTGATTATGCAATCGGTGAGATGTGCGGGCCGGTTTTGTAAGAGGTAGTGTGAAGGAATGATGGCTGTAAACAATTTTATGGAAGAGGCAGATAAGTGCTATTGTTCTGCGAGATTCTAAGGATGGAAGGGATAACGAAGCCTTAATGTTAGTTATACTGGAATGTCGGCAATAGTTGCGAGAAATGAAGCGAGCGGCACGATTTTGTACGCGCTCTAGGGAATTAATTAGGTACTGTTGGTGAGGTGACCAAATGGAAGATGCATATTCAATTTGAGGGCGGACGAATGTCTGATATGCGAGCTGGCGTGTGGAAGAAGGCGCACCTCTGAGGTTACGCTTTAAATAACCTAATGTACGGCTACCTTTGGCAGCAATTTTTTCTATGTGGGTTTTCCATGAGAGATTAGATAAAAAGTGAACGCCAAGGTACTTGTACGATGACGCAAGAGTGACTGAACTGTTGTTAAGCGAGTAAGTGAAAAGGTAATTAGACCGTTTACGGCTAAATGTCATTAACTGGCATTTATCAGTGTTAAGGGACATTAGCCATGATGAGCACCAGTTATTAATGCGATGTAGATCTTCTTGAAGGGCGATGTGGTCATTAAAGGAGCGGATTTTGCGATAAATAACGCAATCGTCTGCAAACATTCTGAGTGTTGAGGTAATGCCTAATGGGAGGTCATTGATGTAAATCAGAAAAAGTAACGGGCCTATTACACTACCTTGCGGTACGCCCGATGTTACATCAATTAAATGGGATGAATGGTTATCAATAGAAGTGAATTGTTTTCGAAATGATAAAAAGTTTCTTATCCAAGAAATTGTTAATGAATCGAGGCGCAATGATGAGAGTTTCGCTATTAAACGACAGTGTGGAACGCGGTTAAAGGCTTTAGCATAGTCTAGGAATATACAGTCGATTTGAAGATTTTCGTCCATACCGTGAAAAAGCTCATTAGTAAATTCGAGTAGTTGTGTTTCGCATGATAACCCTTTTCTGAACCCATGTTGTTTTGAAAAGAAGAAACCGTTGCCTTCTAAATGTAATGCCGTGTTAGATGCAATGATGTGTTCGAGAAGTTTGCAAGATATACATGTCAGAGATATTGGGCGATAGTTAGCAACGTCAGTTCGGTCACCGGATTTGAAAATTGGAATAACTTTTCCAATTTTCCACTCGTATGGTATCTCGCCTGTTGAAAGTGATTGCCGAAATATATGAGTGAGTATGACGCTGGAATGAGCCACGGTATGTTTCAAAATTTTCGAATTAATCCCGTCAATACCACATGAAGTACTTAATTTCAGATTGTTAATCAATGTCGCAACGCCATCAACAGTAACGTCTATTGGGCTCATGTAGTCATAGTCATATTCTGATGGCGATGGAATATTGGAATAGTCTTCCTTCGTGAACATATTGGCGAAAAAGTTATTGAAAGTCTGAGGGCGTTCGTCTTGAGCAATGGGGTCTCCAGCCTCATCAATCAACGTAAAATCTAAAGAAGTTTCGGAAGGTGATAATGTTTTACAAAATTTTTTTGGATTGTGCTTAAGGAGGGATTGCAGATCGTGAGCCATGAACTCATGCCTAGCTTTCCGTATGGCCGCGCAGTATTCTTTATCAGCGTTTTTATGTTTTTCCTATGATGCGGGTGTTTTGAGCCGTTTAGCTGTTTTAAAAAGTCGTTTTTTTTGTTCATCAACGTACGCAGGTTTCTGTGGTACCACGGCTTAGATGAGTTAGCACGGAAAGATATGCGGGGTATATAGGTGTTCATTAACTGCGTGAGCTTATCTTTAAAGTGACGCCAGTTTTCGTTAACAGATTGATTAGGAAAGGATTGCAGAAAGGAATCACAGAATGTTTGTAAGCCGAGGTTAATGGCATCGTAGTTCGCTCTGTTATAGTCGAAGATATATTTCTGAGGTGGTCTGCGTTGGTGTGACGGCATTTTCAGAGTGAAATGGAGCAGTTTGTGATCACTGAAACCATCCGTGAGGGAGATCGGGCTTATATTGTCTGGAGCCGATGTGAGAACAAGGTCTAATATGTTAAGGTCGCGCGTAGGTTGAGAAACTAGCTGAGTTAAAGAAAAGTCTAATGTTAGTTCAACGAAATTAAGTGAGTCCTGTGCCGATGCAGTTAAGGTATTCCAGTTGATATTCGGGTAATTAAAATCACTGAATAAATAAATGTCGGCCTTTGGGAAGTTACTTCTTATATCTAAGAGGTTGGCATGCAAATTTGTTACGAAAGAGTCTGAACTATCTGGTGGTCGGTAACATATGCCAAGAAGAGACTTAAGCGATGAGGACATGATGCAAACCCATAAAATTTCTAGAGGGGACGAAATGTTAACACGAAAGGAAGGAATGTGTTTTTTTATGGCGATCATCACGCCACCTCCTCTTTTATTAGGTCTGTCATTCCGGTAAATAACAAAATCACGAGAGTCAGGTAAGATTTCGTCGTCAGTTATATCCGAGTGCAGCCACGTTTCTGTTAAAGTTAATATGTCAGAGTTACTATCTTCAAGATATGAGTAAAGTTCGGTGCGCTTTGGAAGGATGCTACGTATGTTAGTGAAAGATATGGAAAGCGAAGGGTGGGCAGTGCCGCCGTATGAAGGTTGTGGCTGATAGTCAGAATTGTGTACAACCGCTCTTCGTTTTTGCTATCGGGTACATTGTTTGACAGTATCAGAAGCAGCGTCGTACATATATACAGTGTCGTTCATGCGCAGTTTTAACCCCAACGCCGTTGTGCTCACTGATTCCCAGAACGCCTGTCGAAACTTCAATAACGGATTAATTCACAAGTCAGGGTTGTCATTGCTGACTAAGCATCCACCCAACCAGGTCTCAGTAATCTGGTTCCCCGGTCACCTGGAACTACCAGGAGGAAACGAAGCCGCCCACAGGCATGCCCGAGCTCTTCTATACCGGACGTCTCCCCCTGATGACCATGAAGGGTGCCGCGACCTAATAGGCTTAGCAGTGTATGCTGACAATCTTGCGCCATACAGAACAGCCAGAAAGGAGTACCCAACACCACACAAATCCCTCAACAAGTTAGAAGAGAACACCCTTAAGAGACTACAAACCAACACCTACCCAACACCAGCTAAATTACACCAGTGGTACCCTACACTATACTCTCCACAGTGTCCACATTGTGGAGCGGTAGCTAACCTCTACCATATGGTGTGGGCATGCCAATATAATCCCTTAGTTGACCCCATTCCCAACCCCTCGGAGGAGCAGTGGGAGGCTATTCTGCTCAGCGATGATCCTGACCGTCAGCACTGGCTGGTGGGGAGGGCCAGCGCAGCAGCAGCAGCCAGTGGACTACCGGACTAGGCGGTCCACCCACATGTTCGGAGAACATTGAAGAAATAAAGACGTTTGTAATCAAATATCGACCCTAAGCTTAAACGATCCGCCCTCCGACTTTGCGAAATCTATCAGTTTTTTCCTGGCCAGGCGTGTTGGGAAAGAAAAATCTTCGCGAACGACATACTGTGTGTCTTTAAATTTGTGACCTTTATCTATGATCTGCTGTTTGTCCTTGTAGTGAGCAAACTTGACGATGATCGGCCTACACCTCTCTGGTTGGTATCGACCAAGCCGATGAGCCCTTTCAATTTGTGTTGGCTCAAGTGTGCAGCCAAGGTGTTCCGCACACAGCTCCAACACCTTTGTTTCTGAGCTAGACCATGTTTCGGACTCGTTGTCAGGTATACCAAAGAAAAGTAGGTTAGAGCGGCGAAGTCTGTTTTCTGTGTCGTCACATCGTGAGGTTATTATCTTTAATTGCTCGGATATATTTGAGGCACCTATTGTAGACAGTTCTGTGGATGGCGTAGAAATGGTAGATTTCATTTCTACCATTTCGACCTCGATTGTGCGAATTCTGGCTGATAGCTGTTTTAGTTCAACGTCCACTGATGCCTGCCATTGTTTTAGGGCGCGTAGGTCATTCCTGATACCATCCTGGCCAGATTCAATTCTCTGGACTGTCTCGAGTACAGTTGCCAGGACGCTTTCTTGATCGGTGCCAGGCAGACCGGGATTTGACTCTACGTCTCCAGAGAGCGCTAACAGGATGCTGCTAATACAGAGTGCCATTCTAGTCTTACAATCCGTAAGAACATGCAACCAGTGTCTGGGGCACGACACCACGAACAAAAAACGATTCGAGGTTTTAGCAGATAAAGGGTCATCATTGTAACTAACCTGGAAGAACACGAACGGTGAGTGCTTCATGTTGAAAGCGGTGTCGTGCCCCAAGAAAACGCTGTCCGGTTGCAGATTATATCCCGCGCTTCCAACGCTGATAGCGGGGTGGGCGGATGTATATGGCTCCGGTTGCCAGCCGAACTTGACAATCTCGTCCAGGAAGGGTGGTTTCGTCCAGCTGTCGGGTCTGGTCGCGTTTGGCAGCGTCCAAAGTTGCAGTGAATCCGCAGTCGGTGTATTCCATGGGAACTGAAGAACCAGGAAAACCTGGAAGAACACGAACGGTGAGTGCTTCATGCTGAAAGCGGTGTCGTGCCCCAAGAAAACGCTGTCCGGTTGCAGATTATATCCCACGCTTCCAACGCTGATAGCCCAACACATAAAAAAATTACACATTCCCCTATGCACCTTAATTTCGGTGACTTGGCTCCCTCGAAACCAAGGTGCATAGGGGAATGTTTTTAATTTTTTTTTAATTTGTAGTGCCAATCAATCGGTTTAAAGAAAATTACGTATAAAGCAGCAGAAAAAAAAACCATGCCGCCGGTGGGATCCGAACCCACGACCTCCGAATATCGCGTCCGGTGCTCTTACCAATTGAGCTACGGTGACGGCTGTCCAATCTGCTGCTTTCGTGGGTATTTATGTTTTACTGGGTGTAAGCGAACCTTGAGAGTGTTCAGCGCGACCCTCGACCATAGCGGTGGACGTAGCACGTCCTGTAATACCGCGAGTGTGACGTAGAACGTCATCTAACGGCGAGGGCGGAAACTGTGCGAGAGCCCTCACCTTGGTTTCGGTGACTGTTGGCTTCCTTAATATGTCAAAACGAGCCCCTCATTTCATTTACCTTGTCTGCTAATAGCATAACGGGGGTATCGGTTCTGGCAGTCTTGTTGCCATAGGTAGCATAAGAGGGCTCTCGCACAGTTTCCGCCCTCGCCATTAGATGACGTTCTACGTCACACTCGCGGTATTACAGGACGTGCTACGTCCACCGCTATGGTCGAGGGTCGCGCTGGTGAACACTCTCAAGGTTCGCTTACACCCAGTAAAACATAAATACCCACGAAAGCAGCAGATTGGACAGCCGTCTCCGTAGCTCAGTTGGTAAGAGCACCGGACGCGATATTCGGAGGTCGTGGGTTCGGATCTCACCGGCGGCATGGTTGTTTTTCTGCTGCTTTATAAGTAATTTTCTTTAAACCGATTGATTGACAGTACAAATTAAAAAAAATTAAAAACATTCCCTTATGCACCTTGGTTTCGGTGACTGTTGACTTCCTTAATATGTTTGTCAAAACGAGCCCCTCATTTCATTTACCTTGTCTGCTAATAGCATAACGGGGGTCTCGGTTCTGGCAGTCTTGTTGCCATAGGTAGCATAAGAGGGCTCTCGCACAGTTTCCGCCCTCGCCGTTAGATGACGTTCTACGTCACACTCGCGGTATTACAGGACGTGCTACGTCCACCGCTATTGTCGAGGGTGGCGCTGGTGAACACTCTCAAGGTTCGCTTACACCCAGTAAAACATAAATACCCACGAAAGCAGCAGATTGGACAGCCGTTGCCATAGCTCAGCTGGTAAGAGCACCGGACGCGATATTCGGAGGTCGTGGGTTCGGATCCCACCGGCGGCATGGTTGTTTTTCTGCTGCTTTATAAGTAATTTTCTTTAAACCGATTGATTGGCACTACAAATTAAAACAAAATTAAAAACATTCCCTTATGCACCTTGGTTTTGGTGACTGTTGGCTTCCTTAATATGTTTGTCAAAACGAGCCCCTCATTTCATTTACCTTGTCTGCTAATAGCATAACGGGGGTCTCGGTTCTGGCAGTCTTGTTGCCATAGGTAGCATAAGAGGGCTCTCGCACAGTTTCCGCTCTCGCCGTTAGATGACGTTCTACGTCACACTCGCGGTATTACAGGACGTGCTACGTCCACCGCTATGGTCGAGGGTGGCGCTGATGAACACTCTCAAGGTTCGCTTACACCCAGTGAAACATAAATACCCACGAAAGCAGCAGATTGGACAGCCGTCGCCGTAGCTCAGTTGGTAAGAGCACCGGACGCGATATTCGGAGGTCGTGGGTTCGGATCCCACCGGCGGCATGGTTGTTTTTTCTCCTGCTTTATAAGTAATTTTCTTTAAACCGATTTAATGGCACTACAAATTAAAAAAATTAAAAACATTCCCCTATGCACCTTGGTTTCGGTGACACCTAAAATTGAAGAACCATAACAGGATTTAATTCACGATGTTTCGGCTCGAGGACCAGCCTTTTTCGAGTCGAAACGTCTGGTCTCGAAAAAGGGTGGTCCTCCAGCCGAAACGTCACGTCGTGAATTAAATCCTGTTATGTTTCTTCAATTTTTGGTGATTTTATATTATATTGACCTATATATATATATATATATATATATATATATATATATATATATATATATATATATATATATATATATATATATATATATTGATACGGGAATAAAAGAAGAGGCGGAGAGCGAGCGCGAGCGGCGAGCGCGCGGCTCTAGCACGAGGGAGATAGAACGAAAAAGCTTGGCCGCCGCCGGTCGTGCTTCGCCGGCTCTCCTCCGTACTGCTGCTATATTTCTCTGGGCGGGCCCGTGGCCATCCCGTGGCATCCCACACCGTAACATTTTGGTGGCAGCGGTGGGATAATGCCGCTCACCCGCTCCCAGAATCAAGCACCCGACGTGCCAGACGACAGGAGTCCACCACCAGCCGATAGCGCCGACGACGCGGCGGCCGGCGCCGCTAGACCTAGGCGCTCGGAGAGGCTCGGCTCTTCGCAGCAGCCGGACGCCGGCGTTGAGCGCCTCCTGGATACAGTCACCCAACGGATGGACGCATGGGAGGCCCGTCTGACTGCCCAGGCTGGGGAGATGGAAGCTCTCCGGCGCGCACTCCGTCGCCTGGTGCCAGCCGAGCCGAGCACAGGTCAGGTGCCTTTGGGCGTCCCCGCCGCCGCTGTTTACGGCTCTGCCGTCGCTGGGCCTGCGGTCGTGGTCGCCAATGGCGTGCTCGGCGCGGGTGTGTCCTCGCCGCAGTGTTCGTTGGACGTTGGGGAATTGCCCACATTTGACGGCACCATCTCGTGGGATGCTTACCGCATCCAGCTGGACGGTATTGCGGCGGCGAGAGGCTGGGACGAGCAAATGAAGGCATGGATGCTCATTGCAAAACTGAGGGGCCGCGCCACCGAGCTGCTGCAGAACGTGCCACCCGACCAGCTGGGCTCTTACACTGTTCTGGCGGGCCTCCTCGCCGACCACTATGGTGCCTCAGGTCAACCCCGTGTGCAGTACCACCGCCTGCGAGCCCGCCGTCAAGAGCCCGGGGAGACGTACCAGGACCTCGCCGCCGCCATTGAGCGCCTGGCTCTGCAGTCGCTGCCGGGAGCGCCTCAGAACGCCGTGGCCCTGGTCGGCACCGAGGCGTTTGTCGACGCCATCCGACTCCCCGAGGTGCAGCGCTTGGTCCGCTCTGGCCGTCCTGATTCCGTCCGCGCCGCCATGGCGCTCGCCATCGAGGCGGAATTGACTTTGCTGGCCACGCGGGGGTCGCCACCGTCTGCCGAGCGCAGCGTCCGGGTGCAGGCTCCTCGGTCCGCAGCCCCAACTGCGGCCTCTATCCGACGCCTGCGTAACGACGTCCGCATGACCTGCTTCCGCTGCGGCCTGCGGGGACACTACGCGAGGGACTGTGCCGGCCCTCCAACGTCGGGAAACGATTTGGCGGAACTCCGGGGGAACTCCGTCCCCACACTCCTTCGTTCTCCGCGTCCCCTCCTTTCGTCGGCTCCGATTACCACTGATGCTCCTTACGTGCTCGTCGACGTCGCCCTGCTTGACCGGCACGTAACGGCCTTGGTTGACACTGGAGCGGCTGTCAATGTACTGCACAAATCGTTTGTTGCTAACGCGCCCCACCTGCTTCTGCCAGCCGCCAAAACCCGGCTCTTAGCTTTTAACGGCACCCCTGTGGAGCAAGTCGGACGTATCGTCGTCAACCTGACAGCACTCGGAAATACCATCTCCACCGAGTTTGTTGTCGCAGACAGCCCTATTTGGCCAGTGGTCCTCGGGTGCGGGTGGTGCCAGCAAGCCGGAGTCGTCCTTAATTTTACTAGAACCAAACCACGGGCGAGCCGAACTCTCTGTGGGCCGGGCTGGCTTAGCCGGGTTTCCAGCCTCGGTGTCGCCCTGTGGCAGTCCCTGGTGTCGGCGACCAAGCGTGCCTCAGCATCTTTGCGTGACCTCGCGACGAAGTGGCCGTGTCGAGTCAAGCCGTTCGACGTCACTACCGTGACTGTGGCGTCCGCCGTGACCCTGCCACCGGGTGCGGCAACGTGGGTGTATGCCAAGCTTGACAGTCCGGTCACAGCAGACGTGCTGTTCGAACCCATCCGGTGTTCAGCTCCAGCCCGTCAGATGACCTCCCCTCGAAGCCTTCTGCCGGTGCTCAAAGGAGAGGCCCACGTATTTATACTCAACATCAGCAGCGTACCTCTCGCGCTGACTCCCGGCACGCAATTGGGTACAGCCTCAGTTTTGGACCCCGGGTCACCAGTGGCGTCTCTGCAACCTGAAGCCCCGCCTCGCCACCCTCCAGCGCCGGCGATCCTCTCATGGGAAGAATTTAACTTTGGACCCAGCCTGACCTGCGCGGAGCTCGCCTCTCTGAAGACCTTGCTGCTCGAGCATCGCAGTTGCCTTGCTCTCAGCGCCGGTGAACTCGGGTGCACTTCCTGGGCTCAACACCGGATCAACACCGAAAACCGCGGGCCCGTTCATCACCAACCTCGCCGTGTAGCGCCAGCCGAACGGAGAGTCATCCAGCAGCACGTGTGCGCCATGCTTGACCAGGGAATCATTGCCCCTTCTTGTAGCCCTTGGTCCTCCCCTGTCGTCCTTGTGCGCAAGAAGGATGGAACATTCCGCTTCTGCATTGACTATCGGAAGCTAAATGCTGTTACTAATTGCAACGTGTACCCGCTGCCTCGCCTCGACGATGCGCTTGACCGCCTGAAGGGGGCCCGTTATTTTTCCACGCTAGATCTGCTCTCGGGCTACTGGCAGGTGCCTGTTCACCCCGATGATGCGGAAAAGACGGCTTTCGTGACTCCCGACGGCCTTTACCAGTTCAACCGTATGCCCTTCGGTCTCTCGAACGCTCCAGCCACCTTCCAGCGTCTCATGGACCGAGTCTTAGGCCATTTGAAGTAGACTATGGCGTTGGTCTACCTGGATGACGTAATTGTCTACGCGGCTACATTTGAAGAACACCAGAGACGCCTCAAACTCGTCCTCGAAGCCCTTACCTCTGCTGGGCTTCGCTTGAAACCAAAAAAATGTTTCTTCGGTTTCGCGGAGGTGACGTACTTGGGTCACGTTGTGAGCCGGCATGGCATCCGTCCCGACCCTGAAAAGCTAAAAGCGCTTACAGCTTACGAAGCTCCCACCACCGCCAAGGAGCTCAAAAGTTTCCTTGGATTTGCTTCGTATTTCCGTCGTTTCATTCCGGACTTTGCCAAGCGCAGCGCTCCATTGACCGCCCTGCTGAAGAAGAATGCACCGTGGAGTTGGACACAGGCCCAACAGCTCGCGTTTCTTGACGTCAAGCACGCCCTCCTCGAGCCTCCTACATTGGCCCATTACGACGAATCGGCCCCCATCGTCCTCCACACGGATGCCAGCCAAGATGGGCTCGGCGCTGTCCTCCTGCAAGAAGACGAGTCTGGTGACCACATAGTCCTAGCTTATGCCAGCCGCCAGCTTTCCGACGTTGAGCGCCGCCGCCACTCTTCAGAACTCGAGTGCCTCGCCGTTGTCGGGGCCGTCGAGAAGTTCCGTCCCTACCTGTACGGCCGTCACTTCACCATAGTCACGGACAATAGCGCTCTCACTTGGCTGCAGTCCGCCAAACATTTGAATGCCAAGATTGCACGCTGGTCCCTGCAACTTCAAGAGTACAATTTCACAATAGTGCATCGGCGCGGCTCTGCCCATCAAGATGCCGATTTCCTTTCTCGCCACCCTTGTTCCGTGACGGCTTTGACGGACCTGAGGACTGCACAAACGCAAGATCCCGCCATTGCTGCCATAATCCACTCCCTTGACACCGCCGCCGGCGCAGGCTCCGCCAACTACGCCGGGTCTATCGAATGAAGGACGACCTCTTGTGTCATGTGAAGCGGCTCCGTGGTCGACCACCCGTCTGGTTGCCTGTTGTGCCGGCAACACTGCGGTCGCAAATCTTGCGCGGCTTACACGACGCTCCCACGGCTGGTCACCTTGGTCGCGGCAAGACCTACGCACAAGTGTCGGAGCGGTTTTGGTGGCCTAATATGTCCAGAGATGTCAAGGAACACGTGGCGTCCTGCCAGACATGCCAGTACAGAAAACCGTCCACAGGTGTAACCAAGCCACCCCCGCAGGCTTTTTTGCCACCAAGTTCACCTTTCGAGCTGGTTGGACTGGATCATTTGGGCCCGTTTCCGAAGACGCGTGCCGGCAACCGGTATGTTCTGGTTGCGATCGACTACTTCTCCAAGTGGGTCGAAGCACTGCCCGTTCCAGACACGTCGTCCGCTCATGCCGTCGCGTTTGTGGAACAGCATCTCGTTCTTCGGCACGGTGTTCCCCGGCGCCTCATCACGGACCGTGGGAGCTGCTTTATGTCCCATGAATTCGAGCGAGCCCTCCGCTCCTTCGGCATTGCGCATTCCACTACATCCGTCAATCATCCGCAGTGCAATGGCCTCGTGGAGCGTGTTAACCGTACCCTCACGGATATACTCGCATCCTACGTCGCTCCGTCCCACACAAACTGGGATCGTTTTGTTTCTGCTGCAGCTTTTGCAGTCAACACTGCAGCGCAAGAAACAACGCATGTGACGCCGTTCTCAGTCGTCTATGGCAGAACGCCCTCCATCCCTCTCGACGCGCAGTTGGGCCTTCCCCATCCTACTGCGTCACCAACTGAATCTGCTCAACGACTTCATTCCGCCCGCCTCGACGCCCAGCGCAACCTCCTCACGGCTCACGCGCGTGTGCAAGCGGCCAACGCGGCAGCACCACCACATCCCCCCTTCCGGCCCGGTGACTTGGTCCTCGTTCGCCGCACCATCCGTGCGACTGGCCGTGCCGCAAAGCTCTTGCCCCGATACCGCGGCCCTTACCGTGTCGTTGCCCGACTCGGCCCCGTGACATACCGCCTCGAAGACCTGCCAGAGCATCGACCATGCGGTGTGCACCACATTTTCCCAGAGCATGTTTCAAACATGAAGCGATATGTCTACGGCGCCTGCGGTGACTCCGACTTAGCTACCGGGTCCTCATCAGTGCCGTCGTCGCCTGCTGGCTCCATGCCTTCCCCACGCAATGCAGTCCCATAAACGGATCGCCGCTCAATTCAACGAAGAGTGTGACCGTTTCCTATCTGCGAGCCCACATTGCATCGCCCCAGGAAACCCTGCATCAAAGCACGGCCTGACTTCTCCGCCCCCCCCCCCCCCCCCCCCCCGGTGGAAAGGTGATACGGGAATAAAAGAAGAGGCGGAGAGCGAGCGCGAGCGGCGAGCGCGCGGCTCTAGCACGAGGGAGATAGAACGAAAAAGCTTGGCCGCCGCCGGTCGTGCTTCGCCGGCTCTCCTCCGTACTGCTGCTATATTTCTCTGGGCGGGCCCGTGGCCATCCCGTGGCATCCCACACCGTAACAATATATATATATATATATATATATATATATATATATATATATATATATATATATATATATATATATATATATATATATATATATATATATATATATATATATATATATATATATATATATTGCTTAGGTGTGCGGGTCCAAAATGACGTTAAAATGTTCCAGCAAAAGCTTCACATGATTTCTTATCAGTCAACTCTTGAGGTTTTATCACAGTTTTTTTTTAAATCAGGCTTAACCAGATTTTAAGAAATATGTTCGGGATACCAATAATTGGGGCGTGACTGGATTTTGCTCGACATCGAAGGGCCCTGTATGTGATACCACTGAGCACTTAAATGTCGGGTAGAGCTTATCAGTATCATTTGCCAGTAGGCGCAGGTGATGTACTGCCTTTGATAAAAGCTTAGAGCCCATGGAGTTCGCTTCTATTGCACGCAATCAGGCCTCTGTTGTGCAACTCCAGCGTTCCAAAACTAGAAGGTTAGAGGAACCTTCGTTCTCTTCATCGCTACTCCAAAAGTTAGGACTTCCGTGCATGCTTCAAGAGCGTCGGAAGGAGGCGAGGGCTGGCGGGCGCCATCAAAAAAATTTGCTGCCTCTTCACGATTCAGGCCCGTGCCGCCGCGATGGCTGAGTGGTCATGGCGCTTGACTGTCGACCCGAAAGACTCAAGTCCGAACCCGGCTGCGGCAATCGAATTTCGATGGAATCAAAATGCTAGAGGCCCGTCTACTGTGCGATGTCAGTGCACGCTAAAGAACCCCAGGTGGTCGACATTTCCGGAGCTCTTCACTACGGCGTCTCTCATAGCCTGAGTCGCTTTGGGACATCTAAGCCTTCTAAAACAGAAGCAAACCATTCCGTCACACGATCAAGGCGATTTTATTTGCAAACAGTTTACAAGTGACTCGAACATCTTACTCCCTGCAATCGGCTCCAACTCTCGTCGATGTTCACAGGCCCAGTGCAATGAAGGTACCGACCCAAAAATTTACTCCCCCTCCCCGTCCTCCTCCGATTACGCGCCATCCAGTTACGAATACCGTAGCATATTTTACCGCCGTTCCTGTAAAACTTATTCCAGTCACGTCATTTGTATGGCACGCCCATGTAGGCAACCATGGCGCGCAACAGGATGGCGACCGCATCACGTCGCCCCCACACGAGTGATATGATCCTATAGTACGGGAAATCCTTTAACAACGACCCTTGCCCACAACGCGTAGTGGAGGGGACTTTTGTCAGAAAACTAAACATTTCGGCAGAATGGACCCTTTGCAGAGATCTGGAAGTCAGCTTCTCCGCAAGGCATACTTTCCACCGAAAAAATCTCGTTCCCAGACGACACTCTCGCATTCTTAATGGAAACGAAGAGATGCAAGTTTCGCCTGAGTGAACCCAGGGATGTCGCCAGTTTACTTCAAGATTCAGAACAGATTGTGAATGACTGTACACGGGGATCAGCGATCTTGGACCTGTTGTTTGTGAGCGAGTCGTTCAGTAATGGCACTGTTCACGTAGAGCGTGGCATCTCCGACCACAAATTAATATGCTTTTGCGGGAAAATCACTGGTGATAAGCCCGATAAAACCGTTAAAGTGATCAGCTTCAGAGATTTTTGCAGAGCTGATGATGTCGCGATTCTTGATTTTTTGGAATGTCACCTTAGCTCTGTTACCAGTGATGTTGAGGGTTGTTGGACACAATTCTGCAATGCAGTTAAGTTTTGTATTGACAAATTTGTTCCGCTCAAGAAAGTCGTTAAACGCAGTGAAAATCCTTGGATTAATAGAGAGATAATTCATGTTAAACGGAAACTTAAAAGACTTAGGAAACAGCACAGGACAGGAACTCCACTGTTTGGGTCATTAAAAAGCAAGATAACAGACAAAGTAAGAGAAGCCAGAAATAGCTTTTTCAAAAACAGGCTTGAAGAGTTCATGAGGTCGGACCCATCAAAGTTCTGGCGCCATTTGAATCCTTTCAGGCACGAAATTACGAAGATAAAAATTGACGAGGTGACTTTAACAGACGCTAATGAGATTGCAACGCATTTTAACAATTACTTCCAGAGTGTTTTCACGAAGCTAGATGATTTTAAACCTCAGAGTGTTTTCACGAAGCTAGATGATTTTAAACCTCAGTGTGTTTGTAGTAATGATTATTCTTCTGTTTGTAGTAACGAACTGATAATTAGTCGCGAAGGAGTTTTAGCAATGTTACTTAAACTTAACACAAAAAAATCTTCCGGACCCGATGGTGTTCCGAATTCATTTCTTAAACGCTACGCGGAACAAATATCTCAATACTTCACTGATATGTTTAACTTGTCTTTGACAACAGGTGTTATACCGTCTGATTGGCGTAAGGCTCGAGTAGTCCCTATTCTTAAGAAAGGTGACTGCCAACTAGTTACCAATTATCGCCCTGTTTCTTTGACGAATAAATGCTGTAAGTTGTTAGAGCATGCTATTTTTTGTTATATTGTAAAATTTTTAGAGGACCGTAATATTTTAACAGCTTACCAACATGGTTTTAGGAGAGGTATGTCTACTGTTACCCAACTTTTATCTGTAGTGCATGAATTTTCAAGAGTGCTGGATGCTTCCGGACAAACAGACGTCTTATTTTTTGACTTTAGTAAAGCATTTGACAAGGTGCCTCACGGAAAATTATTGTTTAAACTTGAATCGATTGGACTTCCCTCTTTTATAATTCAGTGGGTGCATGCCTATCTTACAGATAGGCAGCAATTTGTAGCAATCCAGGACTCTTGTTCTGACATGCTGCATGTGACTTCAGGGGTTCCTCAAGGCAGTGTCTTGGGACCCCTGTTATTTTTAACCTATGTAAATGTCCTAGTGGATATTGTTGAAAAGGATGTAGAGGTGAGGCTGTTTGCCGATGATTGTATAGTCTTTAAAGAGGTAGTAGGTGATTCTGACCACTTGTCACTTCAAAAAACTGTATTAGCAATTGCGGACTGGTGTGAGCGCTGGGGCATGGATATTAACCCAAACAAAACCGTACTATTAAGAATCACAAGGAAAAAAGTGCCCAGATTTCACAGTTATTTACTTCACAATCATCCCATTTTAGAAGTAGAAAGCTATAAGTACCTCGGAGTAACCCTAACGAACAAACATACTTGGTCCACTCATATCGCTGACATCTGCTCATCAGCAGTAAAGAAATTATGGTTTATTAAAAGAAAACTCAGAAACTCTCCCGTGAGCACCAGAATCACTGCATACAAGGCTTGTGTTAGGTCCCGACTTGAATATGCGGCAGCAGTGTGGGACCCGCATAACAAGAAAGACATTGCTCAACTGGAGCGTGTTCAGCGAAAAGCAGTTCGTTTTATTTATGGGAAATATAGAAGGATAGACTCTCCAACTGCATTAATTCGAAAGAGTAATTTACAGTTCTTGGCAATAAGAAGAAAAGTTACCCGTCTAGTACTGCTTCATAATTACATGTCTGGAAATCTGAAGGCAGATCTTCCTGATTGTGTGAAGCTGGCGAGCACTAGAAGAACACGTCATGTACATGAGCAGTCATTAGCACCAATTTTCGCGCGAACTAGTGGGTTTAAGAACAGTTTTTTTCCGAACACTGTCGCGGAGTGGAATGGCCTTCCTTCGGGTCTATGTAAGTCTAGGAATTTTGAGAAGGAGCTCAAGAACTTATTGTATGGCTCCCAGTATCTTGTTTGATGACTCTGGTTTTGTGTCCTGTTTACTGACTGGCGGTTTTGTAGCTGGTGCTCTTTTAGAAATTTTTTTAGTTGTATGCCTCTCCTGCTTGGGCCAACTCTGGCTTGCAGTATACTGAAATAAATAAATAAAGATGGCTCCGAGAGAGCCGTCGAAAGAGTAGAATGGTAGAGCATAGAAAGGGGGATTGCCGTCTACGTTCTGTATCACTGCAGTGGAGGCTGGGAAGGAAATAGAAGGAAATGGACGCATTGTTCCTCTGCCCGCAGTAGTGAGATACCTCGTACTAAACTTTCTTTAAAAAATTATCTGCTGAACAACATGGCTCCAACTTTCTCCTCCCCCCGCGCATCCCTAGTCAGGAAAAGGAACAACCCGCTCCCCGCAGCATTGTGACAAAGGACGGCCTCCCTCCTTTTTCTGCGTAGACTCAGCTGCAGGCAGAGTGCGGCCATCCGGAGTGTTGATTCGCTCGAAGAATGTGTGTGTGTCGTCTGGGTGCAAGAGCTTTTGGTTGGGAAACAAGTCTTGCAGAGAAGACGACTTACAGATAAGTATCACTGCACAAAAATAAGGTTGTCTTTAAGGGTATGACGCGACAGCGTGAACGGCTCACCTAAGCGGTTTGTCTTCACACAGTCACTGCTATTTGTTTAGAATCACGTATATCGCAAATGTCACAACAAATTTTTCCAATTATTGTCTTTGAGCTCATCCACACTGTAGTTTATACACATACTCTTAGCGTAATGAGTATTTTACTAATAATCACACTACTAAGCTTCAAATTAAGCCAGCATCAAATACACATTAACCCCCTTTGTACCTCAGTCAACATGTCTACCTGGCCTATTGTATGAACAGACAGGCTTTAAGCCAAAGTGGCGTTCCCTCTAGGTGGCGTGCTTAGCCTTACCACCGGTGTAGTGCCAAGCTGCTCCAGTCTTTTTGTGAGATCCCTTTTCTACCTTTCGCGAAAAGATTTGCAAATTGTTCATGTAAATATAACATAATTACAATGTAATAAACACCTTGCTTTAAAAAAAAATGTGCCCAGTGGTTTACCCGGTAGCGTGCATGACTGGCGACCCCAGTAGCGGGTGTCTGAACCGAGAATAAACTTTAGAAAACTTTTGTGTTAAATAATATCATTTATTTCATAAAATCAATCGGTTGGAGTCATGCGCGCACCTTTAATTCACATTACAAGTCCGGTTTTCAATAGTTTCCATTTAGACAAGGGTTCTTAAAATGTTACCAGGGCACATGGTCTGCTTTTCAGCATAAGACGCCTGTGAAGCTACTATGGTTTCTGGGGTGAGAATAATGCTGCTGTTACCCTGTACAGAGATTTTCTGGTTTGCTGGTATTACAATTCTTACTACACGGCCATTTGGCCTGGGGAGGATTGACGCACCCCACGGATTTTTCCACAACAGTGAAAACGATCGTGCAGGGGCTGTATGGGCCACTCTTGAAGAGGTAGATTGGGGTGGCGCCTCCCCCCCATCCTTTCCATTCTTTTTGAGCCAATCGTCGACCTTCCCGCTTTTTCTACAGCTTCGCGATCGCAGAAATATGGCAAAGCAAGACAAAAAGCTACAAACATGAGCACTGCTGTCACACTTCACTCGCCGGCATGCACAAAAATAACCACTTCACTGACCCCGAACACCAGTTGTTAGTAAACTTTCCGACAATGCCACCGCCGCCTTTTCGGCAAAGCAAAAATGCGAACGCCTAAACATTACGTGCTGCCTTCAAACTTCGGCGGAGCAAATACGCGAAATCCCTCATAAACGCCATTTCTGTCTGCTTGCCGGATGTGCTTTTTCGGTCTCAGGACGACCATCTAAACACCTAACGTGTTTTTTGTTCATTTCGCTTTTCAGTTTCTTTTGTTTTTAAATTCCACGGCTGGATAGCAGGGCTGCTGTTTGCAATCTAACGCAGGTAATGACAATTTTTCGTGACGATTGCGCATCTAGTGTTAACGACAACTTGTTACAGTTAATTTTATTGTCTGTGTCGTTACATGCGTTGGGAAGACAGCTAAGCAACAGCCCAAGCGGGTTGTGCTCGAGTTTCCGGAGCAGTGACTCAATACCACCCGAAAGGCACAATTGCACTACTCAATCCTATAATCTTACTATCTCACCGAACCGCTGGCTTGTGCATTTCGTTTTTTTTGTGTTGCTCTAGTGGCAAAGTCTCTAGTACTCAATAGCCAGCTAGCTGTGACGTGTACTGCACATCAATGTTAATGACATTAAAAACATCAGTTGGCGCACTTTTATCGTGTTTTTTCGATTTAAATTGAAGACTCTTCGATTCCTACTCGTAGCCTGTGTGTCTTTTAGTAACAATGAACCGCCATTACCATATCATAGGACACCATACCACAACGTGCCATACAATATTAGACAAATACATACAATACCATACACGACGCACCAATACATTTACTTTATTAGAACTTCTGTGTACTCTGGCTGATGCCTGTGTACTGGCCACAAAAGCCCTCCTAATCTGAGTTAGTGAGAGTTGTTAAAAAGCAGTTTTCAAAACAAAATTATTATTATTATATTATTTACAATACACCCTGCAGCGCCGAAACATTACAGCAGGGGAGGGGGTGCAGCATAAAGTGACGAGTATGTGTGAGTATGTGACGCCTTTAGCGTGGCAGGAGACAAAGCTTCGTTAATAGCGCGGCGCACGCCGAGGCACCCTACTCTTTATTACCAAAACAGAGCACCCGCAGCGATTTCGCTCCGAGTTGACCAATCAAGATTGAGAACGGGCGGCATCCAATAAGGCAGCAGCCGCTCGTTCCCCGCCTTGGAAGCTCCGAGTTTCTGAATGCGGTGCATGTGCTTAACTTTGTGAATTCAAGCGTGTGCGCTTTTGTTAAGAAGGCAGTGAGGAAAGAAGGTCAGAACAAAACAAGTGAAATATTATGTTAACTGAAAGTTCTACAATAGGGCGCTCGGCTACTGATCCGGAGTTCCCGCGTTCGAACCCGACCGCGGCGGCTACGTTTTTATGGAGGCAAAACGCTAAGGCGCCTGTGTGCTGTGCGATGCCAGTGCACGTTAAGGATACCCAGGGGGGATCCCCAAGCGTTAAGGATCCCCACTACGGCACCTCTTTCTTTTCTTCTTTCACTCTGTCTTTTATCTCTTCCCCTACGGCACGGTTCAGGTGTCCAACGATATACGACACAGATACTGCGCCATTTCCTTTCCCCAAAAAACTAAATATTATTAGAAGTGTACCTTACCCTCGCTCCAGGAACGCCTCTGAAACTGCATATTGAAACATTTGGGGCCACGCTACTTCTCCTACGCGATTAATTTAGCAGCTTTGTTGACTTGTTTGCTAGCTGGATACAGAACAACTTGTCTGAATGTCTGCCAAGGTCAATGGATAGATGGAAAACTTTATTGGCAAGCGAGTTTGGACTCTTTAAGGTCTCAGGGCCACCGCACAGCATTACGCGCATGTGTCCAGGCCGAGGTCAAGGGACGATTATTTTCATTGAAATGCGTGCTCGTAGACAACGCCTATACCGTGTGCTATCTGGATGTGTGCGCGACGTCCCAACCTGCATATTCCAAAATCGCCGTCCTGGAAGCTTTTCGGCGTCCTGGAAGGTATTCCTGTGAGAACTTGCATGCTTGCTAGATGCTCCAAAAACAAGCATTTGTCACGCAAACCACAAAAGTCCCTCTTACATCCAGTGGTCTCGCATGCGTCTGCCTCTGTTGACGCAAAGGTACAATTTAGTTCAGATATGCGTTTGAGTGCAACGAAGCAGAGCATAATATGCTTTCATGCTGATTGGCCAACTTTACGTATTTCCACCGGAAGCCGGCCTGCACTTTAAAATATGAGTGTGCACTAAGCGCTCACATGCCGGCGTGTACATTTACAGCGCAGACGGTCGGGAATATGTTGAATAGAATGGTGAAGGGCTGAGGGGAACGAAAACAAAGTTGCATGAGTCAGTCGTATCTTTGCTCAACGTTTTGCAAAGCAGCAAAAAAATTGAGGAGGACACTTAGGCTCCGCATTTAAAGGTATCACGAGATAGCGTTAGTGGGTCCCGGCAGCGGCTCCTCTTGCTCGCGCAGATGCGGACATTGTTTCCATATTACGTGAAAGACCATACGACATACATATAAAGACCAGCGTTAACCGGGCTGTACGTCTATTCCTGCGTGGCCTATGAGAATCGTGTTTCACACGCTACCGAGGGGTCAGAGGTTCGATTACCGACAAATTACCGAACTTTTCCTTTTAACGCAATTCATTTACTTCACATACTGACATGTCCTAATGACGTCTGATTCATTGTGCCACCTTGGAGTCACCAGTTCTCTACTCCTTTAGTCACTTTTCAAAGCCGCACCTTCAGCCGTGACGTATAGCCACCTTTTCGAAGAAGCCGGATTTTTCGCTCACGATATACCACAGCCGGCGCTGCCGGATTTTCTGAAGAACGAGAGCCTTAAAGCGATCGCTTTAAAAAGAATAGCCGGAGTGAAGGGTTTTGGGCGGTGCTGTTCTCGCAACATGCTTAGTGATGCGCACTGCATTATATGGCAACCAGAACCTTCGGTTCACCTCACAATTAACGCTAAATCATCATTGTATGAAAAACCCAATAGTTTTTTTCTTACTTTCCGCTATTTCTTTCATGCGGGTCCGTCTTTCTTTTCCATGCCTAGGTGAACATTACCGTGAGCACTGTTCGAGGCTCTTTGATGACTTACCACTTTCTGTTTTTGAAGTTCTTTGTTTCATGAGCGTAAATTTCGCCGTTCTGTACAATGCCACGTCGTGCTTCAGTTATTTGTTTGCTGGTGAATGTGCACATGCTCTGTTGCTCTGACTTTTTATTATTTTTTTAACTTGCCCTATTCGGCGCCAGGAACCTCTCAAGCTACCCTTGTAGCTTTTCGTCCGAGGCCTATTTCCTGTATTTCACTGGAAAAAATAAACATTTAATCAAATTCAAAAAGCTCACTTTTGGTTGCCTTTTGTGCCGAGCAGATGGCGTCGCCCTAATTTATACTGATATTGAGATTTTAATCCTCTTTTTCCGCATTACGAGCTTTGCGCATAATGGCCTTAGATGCCTATGTGCCATAAAACCATAAAACCGAAAACAGCACGACAATCTTTCTGCATTGCGAAACAAGAACAGAAAGTTTTGAAAACACGTCAGTCATCTGCGCGCAAGCCGCATTCAAAACTGTCGAGTCGTTATGCGGGCTTTATTCGACAATACATATCTCGTGCATTTCGCTCTTGGTAGACCTACGGCCAGAGCGAAAAGCTTCGGAACAACTGACACGATACCTGCGTATGGGATCTGCTTCTCTTTCCTCTTTTTCTTTTCACAGCGCTAGCTAGCCAGCTTTTACCGACTAGAGTAGAAATGACGTAATCACACTGATGTGCAGCGCCTTTCACCTAACTTAGACTAAGGTTTATATCTGATTCGATTGTGTGCAAATCAAACACAATTAAGCAGTCTTTAAACACACCTGACGCTGGGCTATATAGCTATTACTCTAACGTTGTCTGCGAAGAGCCACACATAAGGGGGCAAGAAACATTACAGGGTGATTTTTTTAACATTTAGACATCTTTATTTTATAGGTCGGAGCGGTTTGTGCTCGTGGATTGTACATCAAGGCGGACATTGCGTCTGTGATATGAATCAATAATTAGACGGTTAATTAACTGAAACTAACAAACTTCCTTACTTTTAATTTTAGAGGACGGGGTTATAGTCCGAAAGTAAAGGCCGTCGGTACTGAAGCTGAGCCTTGTTTTTAATATTTGTTAACAGGGAATAGGGTTCGAAATATAACTATGTCAGCGGGCAACGAGTTCCCATCTTCTATACACAATAGAAAGGGGGAGGTTTTACATTTTAGCCTTCGTGCGAAGATGGGCTGCACTTTACGGGGATGATCCGTCGCAGATGAGATATGATGGGCAGCAGCGATGCGGTCAGCTATAAATGGGCGGCCACTGTAGCATAAAGAATGAAAGAACGATAAACGAGAGAACTTGCGTCGAATGATAAGGTCGGGAATATTGAGATCTTGCTTTAGTAGTGACACACTTTGATACGGTGAGTATGACGAAATGATGAACCTGACAGCTTTACTTTGGACGGACTCGAGACGGTTAATTAATGAAATGCTTATTGTATTCTATATTATAGAGGCATAATCTAAAGCTGACCATATGAGAGTGGTATACGCGTGAAGCTTCGTCTTGGAGCTGGCAAGATGTAAACGACGTTTAATGAGTTCCAGTTTCTGAAATGCTTTGTTGGTGGTTTGATTTATGTGGGTGCTACAACATAAATCAGCACTGAAACAGACACCGAGGTTCTTGAAAGAATCCCTTCTGTCAACTATTTTGTCTTAAATGGTGCACATATTTGAAGGCGTATTAGTGCACGTCGATTGGTTTGGTTTATGGGAGTTTAACGTCCCAAAGCGACTCAGGCTATGAGAGATGCCGTAGTGAAGCGCTCCGGGAATTTCTACCACCTGGGGTTCTCTAACGCGCACTCACATCGCACAGTACACGGGCCTCTAGAATTTCGCCTCCGTCGAAATTCGACCGCCGCGCCCGGGATCGAACCCGCGTCTTTCGGGCCAGCAGCCGAGCGCCATAACCACTCAGCCACCGCGGCGGCTTTATTAGTGCACGTGGAAAACGTCATTAGCTTTGTTTTTTTTTTCATGATAATCTCCATCTGCCATAGATCACGCCACTCATTTAAGTGCACTAAGTCAGAATAACTACGTCATATCTTTCTATAAATATCTTTTTTTATATTACGCGATCGTCAACGAAGGGTCGTACGTTAGATAATATGTTAGATGTTATGTCATTGATACAAATTAAAAAAGCAAAAGTCTTAAGACATATTCCTGTAGAACACCCGATGTGACGCTTGAACTGCTAGAAAAACGCTCTTTAATTTCGACGCGTTGGCAGCGATTGCTTAAAAATTCTTCAATCCAACGGGTGATGTCGAGGTGCAGTTTGAGGTTGTTAACTTTCTTCATTAGTCTTTTATAGGGAACGCAATCAAAAGCTTTTGAAAAATCTTTAAATATGGCGTCAGTGCACATTAATTCGTGTACCGATTCATGAAGGTCTGTTATGAACTAGAATAACTGTGTTTGACAAGACTTCTTTTGTCTAATGCCATGCTGATTGTCAATAAGCACGTTATTGTCGTTTAGATGGGTCATTATCTGCGAACAAAGTATACATTCAGGCAGCTTGCAACAAATCGACGTTAATGATACGGGGCGATAATTTTCCGGCGACGTGCTGTAACCGGGTTTAAAAACTTGCTCACGTTTGCTGTTGTCCAGTCATCTGGAATGCATCCCGTATCTAAAGACTTGAAATATGAAAGTTAATAACGTAGCCGACACGTGTGCTTTATTAGAAGTTTAGTGTTGATGGCGTCCGGAACAACGCTGCAATTAAGTGGTAGTCGCTAAATAAAATGGGCAACATTATAGTTGCGCTAATAACGACCGGCTCTGATGGGTGAAGAACTAACGGTTCTAGAGGTTCAGGAAAGTTAAAAGCCAGCGATTCGGTTGTAAAGGGTGCAGTAAAATGCTTGTTAAAGAATTCAGGCGTTGCCACCGTAGGTACCACACGTCCATCCACATCTTTCAAGGAAACATGGTTATTCTTAGGGTTAATCACATGCCAGAATTTTGCAGGGTTGCTTCTTAGCAAGTCGGGTAAAGTGCGGTTTAAAAAAAATGTTTTTAGCCTCCTTAATGGTGATTTCGGTCGCAGCAGATACGTCTTTGTACTGTTGCCAGGCGTTGACAGAGTGCACGTCCTCTGGCCTGCGGTGCACTCTTTTCTTTTTGCTGGGGCATTTCTTAACGTCTTTTGTGAACCAGGGGGCGTCAATTCTTGATTATATGTGTATTTCTGGGATGCAGGCATGTACGATTTCCTGCTCCCTTTACGGTCTGAAAAAAAAAGCAGTTATCACAAAAGCAACGTCATCTTGGAATTTTTACCTCAAATTTCTAATTAAAACTTTTGTTTGTATCTGACGGTTAAATTAGTGAAATGAGACAAGAAATTAAAAATATTTTCAGATGCGCCGGGTGACTTCCGGCAATATTGCTTCAGCTTACTCCAAAAATGCACACTACTTGTTTATCATTAATGCCGCGTGAAAACAATTCGAAGCCAACAAAACTGCGTGCCTTTTGTGCAATCTGATGAAAGGGTGATAGTATAGTTTCCGAAAAATTATATTCTATCTAAACTGATTGCGCAGATTAATTTTCTTCTCTGATAACGCCGCAGTCAAATAAAAAGAAATTAACGTTCGCAGGTCGTTTGCAGTGCTGTGAAGACTGCGCCGGTCTGAGATAATCAGAACGGCGTATGCTGCAAAACGTGTTCCTCCGCCCCACGTCACTGCGGTGAGTGCAGTGTCTCACAGTTGAGACAGCAGCATTTGTAAATAAACAAAAACATAGCGGCCGTGGTAGTGGCACTACATTCATTACGTGCATTCGATCCACTGCTCACGAACGAACAGAAAACGCCAGGCGCCGTTGTTCTGAGAGGGTGCGGGGAAAGCGACGCGACAGCGTTAGAGCGGGCGTTCGGAGGAAAAGTCTTTGCGCGTTGAGTGACGGCACACGAACGTTGAGGTGTGGAATAAAAATGATTAAAACTCGAGTTATATTGTGACTATGTGGTCGTGGCAAGACTGAACAGTCATTATGAGATATAAGGATGCAAAGTTATTCCGCTGAAAGGAATATTGATGTAGTTAGTTGGGAATAGAACCCATGACCCAATTGGGTAGCCAGTCAGATACGTTACTCTGTAAGTCATCGAGACACGTTTGTTCAACATGGTTCAAAGAGGAACTTTTGTGTCTTGCGGCGTACCACATGGTCTAGTATGCCAACTGATGTATGCTAAATAGGACGTGTAATTAATAAGTACCAATTCAGAAAGAAAGTTGGAAATGACCTATAACACTACTGCATCATACGTTTAAGGCGGAGCTTAAGTGTCCCCCTAATTTTGTTCTTGCTTTCCACCTGTAAACATGATTAAAAATTTGCATTCGTATGTATCTACAGTAGCGCATGTCGACATTAAAATTCATGAGCGCGAAACCACGCAAAACTGGGCCCTCTAGAACTCATGCGACAGTGGGAACGTTTCTAGCCGATTTTGTTCAAAAGCTGCATGACAGTCGCTGAGTCTTGCTTAACTGTAATGCTGCGCGAAAAAATAGCGCCTCTACAGTTCCGTCATTAACTCGCTGTACAAGTCTCCAACGTCGACGTTATTTGCGTCTGTAATTTCTTTACGTACGTCAGGAGCTTGCGGGGACATTTTCGCCGATCCTAGCTTGACGGAAAAGAAGGTGGAGCATTTGATGCAAGGTGCTAAGGGCGCAAACTTTGCCGGTGCGGCCCGCAATCCACGGAAGACCGTCGCTCAATTCGCTAGTGAAGCGGCCACCACTCGGAAAACCCGGGAAGCAGGAGCCCGCCATTGCCTTCGCCCGCTCCACGTGACCTTGGCAACCCTCTCGGAAGACACAGCATGCGGAAACAACCTACGGTATGTAATCCTCGACATTGTACAGGCAGAGCTACGTCACCTGTTGCCGTCTTCCAACCAGCCCCAAGAAGAGCCCCTCGTGGAAACTGTCCGCGAAGAAGTGCAGCATGCGCTTGGCTCCCCGTCGTCGACGCCTCCAGCGGAAGCTCAAGCCATGACTTACGCCGCTGCAGTACCCAGTCCTCGCCACCGGGGACACTTCCTAAGTCCTCATCGACGTGAACCAGTTGTTTCAGAACGCCGCTTCTAGCCCACGCCCGCCCAGCCTACGAGCGACGAGGAAATGCGACAACCGCCCGCTGTGATTCAATTGAGGTGAGGCCGGCCATATATTCTTCGTCACTGCCCGTACCGACCAATCGGTCTTCGTGGTTTTGCCAGCGACGACGACCACGCTCCGGCCAACGCCCGCGGGCAAGAAATCGACGACTATATATCTGCGTAGAGAGGAGTGTGCGCCAAACGGTCTTCCCCGTTCACCACTACCGTCAACCTCGCGCTTCGTGTAGCCACGCCGCAGCTACGCAGCCGCGGTGCGAAGAAGGTTCACGCTTTGTTTTGTTCTTAATGTCGGTTTTGAGTGCAGGAGGGATAATGCCCATGAGACATATTCGACTCTTGTGCAGGTCCCCCAGCCCTCGTTCCGGAAACTAAGGAGAGCAGCACGCTTAGGAGATGAGGTTGCTCACCAGCGAAACGGCGAAGATCCTTCACCGACCACGTCACATGAAGATGTCAAATCCACTACATCAATGTCGCGTGCAAAGACAAGCTCGACCACGACGCGACCCGATTTCAGAATGACGCCGGAGCCCAGCGAAATCACAACGACGCACCGCAATCACGATCGCAGCACAAGACGAAGCCGAGATTGGACTTCGAGGCCAACGCGCAATGCCAGCTAGGTCACGAACAACCGCCCTTGAAGTGGACGGTCGCACAGTTACTGCCTTTGTGGACAGGGCGTCGACTGCTCGGTCATCAGTGGACCTTTCGCCGCTCAGCTCAAGAAAGCAAAGACCACATGGAATGGTCCCCAAATCTGCACCGCGGGCGGCCACTTATTACTCCGCCAAGGCGATGCACTTCGAGAAAAAGAGTAATTGCACGCACTTATCCTACCAGCTTCGTGATCCTGAAACAGTGTTCGCGCGGCTTCATTTTGGCTGTGGACTTCCCGAGTGAACACCGAGCGATCAACCTTCGGTCGAAGCTCATCACGTCTTCGACGGACAAAGTCATACCTTCTACGACAACACTGAAGCATCACGTTGTTCTGATTGTCCGATCGATCAAGAAGTGAGCGTCCCACCCAGGTCAAGTGTCAGCAGGGACTCCGGAACGAGGGGTGTCTCCCCCCCCCCCTATTCGCCCCCGTCACCCACGGTGTAGTATTGGATGCAATAAACGCTTAAAATATATTTTAATTCAGCTCCAAAGAGTCCTCAACACCTTCCTGCCCGCGCCTATTCCCATCGATAGCCCGCTATCGATGGTTTCAAATTCGTATTTTCCCGCTTTGAAAGAGCTCTTGGACAGCTGCCGCCATCCAGTGCTTAAAAAAGAACCTATGTTTGTTTTGCTTTGCGTTTTGTTTTTTCCGTCACTCGACTATTTTAAAAGCTCCTTCGGAGTCACGTAACTGGCGCTCGTCGTTTAGATCATGGCATCGACGTCGCGCGCCGTAGCTGCACGGAAACGGCGCGTTTGCACGTAAATTGATGCATCTGAGAGTTCGTTTTTGCACGAGAATAGCAGCAGTGATGACTCAGATGGCGACCTTGGATGGCTAAGGCGCCCGTGTGCTGTGCCACGGACGCTCGTTGCCATTGAGCGGCCTTGGCTGTGCGATGTCAGTGCACGTTAAAGATCCCCAGGTGGTCGAAATTATTCCAGAGCCCTTCACTACGGCACCTCTTTCTTCACGGCACACTGCCGTGAGCTCCCATGGCCATTCGTCCCACCTCTCTCTGCCGCGTCTCCAAACCTTGGCGAGTCACGGAGGATAAACAGATGACTGCGTTGCCGAAGGTAAGGCCTGGCACCGCCACTGCCTTCCATAACGATCGGGTGACTTCAAAACGGTTGAAAGCCCATAAGGCACGTGAGCTCAGGAAAGCCCGTCGTCTGATGGCCTTCGTCCGGAGTCTCGAAATCCTGTACATAGTTGCGGCCCGCCGAGATTTCTATTCCCAGGTATCTAAAGGACGGCAACCAAAGGACACTTGTTCTGAAGATGCAGGGGTGGGGTCTCTTGTCCACTGTCCTCGGAGGCCTCCGGCGGGAACCTGACTGCTGCAGACTTCTTGGCGTTGAAACGGAGCCCGAGGCCATCGCCATCAGATGAGCATATGTCTAGGAGGCTCTGGAGATCTCCCGTGTTGTCCGCAAGCAGTACTATATCGTCTGCATACAGGAGGGCTGGCAGCCTGCGAGTACGAGTGGCGCCATCCTCCATGTAGGTGAGGCTGAACAAACTCCGCTCTCCACAAGGCGCTGCTCCATCCCCGAGATAAACAACATGAACAGGATCGGCGACATAGGGCAGCCCTGACGCAATCCCCTAGACACGCTGATTGGCCTGGTGGTTGAGACCCCCCAGTGGATCACAGCCTGGGTTTCAGTGTATAAAGCCTTCACCAAGTGTAGTAGCGGTTCCGGGATAGCCTGTGCCTCCAGGACCTCCCACAGTCGATTGTGCTCCACTGAGTCGTATGCCTGGGCTATATCCAGAAAGCCCAGTACCAGCTCTCGCTTCTCTTTGGCGGCGATCTCAATTGAAGATGTCACAACGAAAAGGTTGTCTTCCAGTCGGCGATTGGGTCGAAAGCCATTTTGCAGCTCGCCCAGAATTTGAGCACCTTCCGCCCATCTCTGTATGCGAGCTCGCAGAATGTGGCAAAACAAGCGATACAAAGCAGATGTTACCGCAATGGGTCTATAGCTTTTCAAGAGGGTCTTGTCTCCTCCTCTCTTTAGTACCAGCCGTATCCTTGAGCACCGCCACCCTGGCGGAACAGTGCCTGTGGTCACTACATCGTTCAAGGCGTCCCTGAGTTGTTCCCGTGTTCTTTTCTCCATCTTTTTTATTAGTAATGGAGGTATGCCATCCAGCCCTGCTGCCGAGTTTCCCGCCATGTGTCGCAGTGCTCGCTTCAGCTCCCCCTCTGTGACTGTGTCACATCCCTATCCGACAGGTGGGCTTGCGGGTGGTAGTGCTGCCCTATCCTGGCCTATCAGGGATTGGAACTGGTGGGCCATATGTGTTTCAATGTAGCCCAGACAGGCTGCTTCCACGTACTCCTCCCCTGTGGTTGGTTCTCGCAGGGTCACCGAGTCAGCTTTAGCCACTGGAACGGCGACAGGGTTGACGAGCTTCGACGAAACCACTTGCACGTGCGGGTACGATGTGTGGTTGTTTGTGCTTTTTTTTTCTTCTGAGGGAGAGAGTTCGAATCATACTGCGGAAGTATGGGGCGTGGCACGTAAACCTTGTGGGCCACTCGTTTCGAGGGTCCATTCCCGAAATCTATTTTCTTATAACGATTTTGATGCTCTTTTCCTGCTGTGTATTTTAGGGAGAGGGTTTTGAACCTTGCCGAAACTGGAAGGCGTGTCATGCAGTTTGTAAACCAATCACGAGTTAGTTAGTTTTGATTGGGTGATACAAGGGATGGGCTGGGCCTTTAGGTATTTAAAAACAGGGCCCGGAGCCCTGGAAAATGTTCTGGGCTAAGGTCAGATGTAATGCATCTTCGGCTATGCCGAGTAGGGGCCTCCCCTAGTGTTTGCCAGTTCCACCTTTTTGTTCTTTAAGCTTTTTACCGTTTTCAATTTGTCTCATGTATATCAAAGTGCTTGCAATGTAAATATTTCGTATAATACAGTCAATTCATACTCCCCTTAACGCCTGCATTCTGAGTCGTCGCAATACCGTCTACGACGGAGCACCACTGGTGCGGAAAAGAAGTCTGCGGTCATCCAACAAAGCAACCGTCTCGGGCGGTGGGCACCTCTGGTGCGGAGAAGAAGCAACTCAAAGAACCTAGTAAGGTCTGCAGCAAAGGAAGAGACCTTACGACGAAGAACGTTTAGTCCCTCCTTTATCCTTTCCCTTACGGCGCGGTTCAGGTGTCCAACGATGTATGAGACAGATACTGCGCCATTTCCTTTCCCAAAAACCAATAATAATAATAATAATAATAATAATAATAATAATAATAATAATAATAATAATAATAATAATAATAATAATAATAATAATAATAATAATAATAATAATAATAATAATAATAATAATAACAACAACAACAACAACAACAACAACAATAATAATAATAATAATAATAATAATAATAATAATAATAATAATAATAATAATAATAATAATAATAATAATAATAATAATAATAATAATAACAATAGTAATAATAATAATAATAATTATTATTATTATTACTTTAGTCTCCTTATGTGCGCAAATTCGAAAGCCTTTCCGCGTCTTCTTTCTCCCTCCATTTTTCTTTTTCTTTTTTCTGCAATTTTGTGTTATAAATAATTGTTTTTTTTGGGGAAAGGAAATGGCGCCGTATCTGCCTCATGTATCGTTGGACACCTGAACAACGCCGTAAGGGAAGCGATAAAGGAGGGAGTTAAAGAAGGAAGAAGAGGTGCCGTTGTGGAGGGCTCCGGAATAATTTCGACCACCTGGGGATCTTTAACGTGCACTGTCATCGCACAGCACACGGGCGCCTTAGCGTTTTTCCTCCATAAAAACGAAGCCGCCGCGGTCGGGTTCGAACCCGGGAACTCCGGATGAGTAGTCGTGCGCCCTAACCACTGAGCCACCGCAGCGGGTCAATATTGTGTTTATTTTCTGTGTTTATTTTCGTTTTTTACACGACAGCGTGTACACTTCGTTCGGTAGAAAAGCCGTCGGCGTCGTAGTAGTTGGCACCGCGCTTCGGAAGTATTCCTTCCCTTACGGCACGGTTCGGGTGTCCACCGAGATATGTGAGACAGGCATCATTTAATTTCCTAAAAACCAATTTTCATTTTTCTTCCCTTACGGCGCGGTTCGGAGTCCACCGAGATATATAAGACAGGTGTCATTTCTTTTCGTTAAATTGTGCAACGGTAAAGGCGTCGCACCGAACGGGCGGTGGCGTCCCGTGAACCCTTTGGCAACGCTGTAAGACGCTGTCGCGCCCCACTCTTGAAGACGAAGATTAAGCATGCAACTTTTAAAGCGACAGCTTTACTACGCAAGCCAGCCATTTCGGCTGGTCGCACACTTCAGCCGTATGCCGTGTGCCGTGGCCGACGAACGACCTTTAGCCGCCGTTGCCGAGCAGCACCGCAGCCACGCTCCAACAGACGGCGCCGCCATCGACGCCGCTTCCGTCGCCACTCGCTCCACCAGATGTGCTCCGCTGTTATAGAGGGAGAGGAGGTGTCGCCTAGCGGGGGGTATTAATATATGCGCTTCACCTTAGTGTATTGTAGTCGTTATGGAGAGCGCGAAAGAGACGCAGAAACGACAGAACGAAGGAAGGGACAACGCGCTCAAGAGACGCCAGAAGAACGCGCCGCACGACTCGTAAAGCGTCGTAAGATGTGGCTAGAAGTCGTGCCACGTCCCGGTGTGACTCAACTGCGGAAAATACCGGTTTGAGTTCTCGAGAGTGTCGGAATCAGACGCTGCGTAGACGACGTGCCGAGGAAACGAAGCTTTTGTAATTCAACTACGGTTAACCCAGCCATCACGACGTCCTTCTACACTCCGTGCAGCCAGGGCAGCAGCGCATCCCGAGTGATCGAGAATCCCTGCGCAGAGCGGAAGTCTGGCGTGGCATTGACCGCCGGCGTTTGTGCTTTCACTGTGGGGAACCCGGTCACCTGTTCCGCCGGTGCCCATATCGAGAGCTTGGCCTGCAGGGTTTTCCCTCCGATGCGCCCAGGCCCCGGTTTGGCCAGCGGCCCCGTGAGATTGCAGTGTACCTGACCCATTAACCTCAGTGGTTCATGGCGCGCCGTGAGTTCCGATCACCGTCACCCCTGACGACCAGGCGCTCACGCCAGACGCCGAGGAAGCCCGCCAACCGGCCCGTATGCACATCCACCGGCAGCAGGCAACGGATGGAGAACGCTGCAACCAACGACATCGCCACGTTGAGTACCACCCCGACGACAAAGTGTGGGTATGGACCCCCGGTACGTCGCCCCGGCCCATCTGAGAAGCTTCTGAGCCGCTACCTTGGACCCTACACAGTGCTGCGACGCATCACGGATGTGACGTATGAAGTCCTCCCCGATGGCACTCTGCCCAGCCTGAGGTCGTACACGTACTGCGTATGAAGCCGTACTTTACGCAGTAACGTGCACCTCGTTCGCTCCAAGTGCGCCCACGTATTTGCTTCATTTTTTTTATTGGGGAGGGGAAATAATGCCGCCAGGTGTCCCCGGGCGGCGCCTTGAGGACAAAGAAGAAGTGAGTCGCGCGTGCTCTTTGCAGCTGGACACTGCTTGATTTCTTGCGGCCTGTGCCTAGCCTCTTGATTCTGCAGCCCATTTGTGACAATATCGAGAAAATACAGTTGAAATATCATTGGAAGGAATAAAAGTACAACAACTGTCGAAGTACACAAAGGATAAAGGCAAGGTTGTCCTCTATCACAGCTGCTGTTCATGCTTTATATGAGAAGTATGGAAAGAAGGCTACAAGGAAGCAATCTAGGTTGTGATCTGTCGTACAGATTAGGCGGAAAGGTATTTGAGCAACAACGACTACCGGGTTTAATGTATGTGGACGATATTGTACTGTTAACTGAGCCAGGAAGATTTGCAAAATTTGGTTAATTGTTGTGGAGACGAAAGAGATAGTTTAGGTTTCAGTTTTAGCGCAACTAAGTCAGGTGGGATGGTTTTCAACGGTACAAGTGATCAGGAGCTTACTATACAAGGCCATGAAATACCTCGAGAGGCCGAATACAAGTATCTCAGCGTATGGGTAAACGAAGGGCATATGTATATGGAAAAGCACGAGCAGTCTATCATAGCAAAAGGGCGTAGATATGCCGGAATAACGAAACATAGGGCACTCTGGGGGTACAACAGGTATGAAGTTTTGAGAGGTATTTGGAAAGGAATAAAGGTGCCGGGGCCTAATTTCGGGAATGCGGTTCTCTGCTTAAGGGCTGAAGTTGAGTCGCGATTAAAAGTAAATCAGAGAGCTATTGGAAGATTACCACTGGGTGCTCACGGGAAAACCACAAACGAGGCAGTACAGGGGGATAAGGGCTGGGCATCATTCGAAGCACGGGAAGCTCACAGTAAAATACTATACGAAGAACGCCTGAGGAAGTTGGGCGATAACAGGTGGGCAGCTAAGGTATTTAAATACGTATATATAAACGTTGACTCACAAGAGCTGAAAAGAACTAGGAAGCTAACCAGTAAGTAGGCCAGACACGAGGACTGAGAAAGAAAGAGCGTTAACAGGTTAAAAAAGCGGAAGGTTAAAATTGGATAGTCAATGGAAAAGAAGCATATAGTGTAGAACTGTATCGATGCTGGAAAACGCAGAAAAGGAAGGAAACGTTTTATGGTAACTCAAGGGGCAGTGCCCTCCTCTTTGAAGCTAGGTTGGGGTGTCTTAGAACGCGCAGCTACAAAAAGAAATTTAACGAAGATGAGCTGTGTGTGGTAAATCTGTAGAAACCGTAGAATACCTCATTCTAAATTGTGATGTTATCCATCCTGATGTCGATGCAGGCACAGACACTCTTCCTGAGGCTCTAGAGTTGAGAGATAACAAGTCATGTAGATAAATCTGCGGTGGAAATTAGCAAAGAGCGATTGGAACATTGGTGGTTAAAAAGCAGAGAGGTGGCATAAGTTTAAAATTGTAGGAAGACGTATTTTAAAGAAAATGGCCAATTTTATTAACAACTTACAGCAGAGTTAAACAAACACAAAAGAAAAAACTGCATGGTGGCAAAAACCACTGCCCAGTTTCGAAGGGGACGCTCCTACCTTCCATCCATCCATCCGCCACTCTTCATTCTCTGTCTCCAGTTGTCTTCTCGTTACATTTTTTGGCTATGGCGTCCGTCGGGCGGTTTTTTCTTCGCTGCATTCTGAGTGTCGTCAGCTTGAACAGCAGCGTTCGCTTCCAAGATACATTTAAGCCGTACGAAAATTGTCGCTTCTAGCTTTATTCCTATTCGCTTTCGTTCGCTTGTTATGCTTTTCTTTTTTTAAGAACGAAGAAGCAGGCGGAGTGCAACTGTTTATTTCGACGACAACCATCCGACTAGAGACACAAAGGGATCATATAGTCGTACGGCGATCGCGGCTGCCGATACAGACATGTGATCGACTCCCGCGCATGCAGTAGCATAAACACTTGTTAACTCCGGTGGTGGCTTCACAAACACAGGCACCGTGGATGCACGGATCAGTTTTGTAGCGGGAGCTACACTGGGCTACCAGTCGAGAATTTCGCGGTACATGGGAGAGGACTGTTGTGCGCATGCACCGTTACCATAGCAATCGAAGAGGAGCAAGGTGCGGCGTGCACTTCGCCGTCGCCGCGGCCACGCGCCCGCTCGATCGTCACAGCCGAGCGTGACGTCACGCGAACTTCCAGTTGTGCGCATGCGCCGATACCATGGTAACCAGACCGACCCCACAGCTGCGCCGCGTTCTTCGTCGCCGCCTCGCCGCACGCCGCTCTATGGACCTCCTCCATGTTTGTAAACAAACGAGGTGGCGCTGCAGTCGCTAGCGAGCTCGTGGTAGGCAAAAGGTCGGGGAGTGGCGTCGCGGATAGGTGTTGAGCGCGGGTTTTCAAGACTTGTAGGCGCGTTTCCAGTTTCTGCGAATCACAGTAATGGTTGATGTTTTCAACTTAGTAATTTCTTGAATTACACGAGCTCGCGTTGGCCACGTGCGACGAATTCAGAGAAATAGTTTGCCACTGTGTATTGTATATATGGTTATTAGAAAACAGAAAGCATTTCTGCCGTTGATTTGTACGCTAGGCATTGAATAAAATAGGAAGTTTTTGACACTCTGCTATAGCCAGAATGATATTACTTCGGGACAGTAGTGAGAGGATGTGCTGGCGTTCTCTCGGCGGAGCAGACGTGCGCTCACCGTCTGCTGACACACGTACCTGTCGCGCT
Organism: Amblyomma americanum; assembly: GCF_052857255.1. Lineage (NCBI taxonomy): Eukaryota > Metazoa > Arthropoda > Arachnida > Ixodida > Ixodidae > Amblyomma > Amblyomma americanum. Next base: position 115,561,309 of record NC_135497.1, on the reverse strand, counting down.
GAGCGAAAAGTGGGGACAGCGTCGTCTCCCATTCTCTGTCTCGCTTAAGCGCTGTTTTTAGCCGCAGGATCACGCACCAGCCAGGCCAGCTTCTGTCTCCCCTTGTTAAACTGGTCGATTTGGTGAAACTTTTTGATTTCTGGAATTATTTTCTTTCTTACCCTGGGGTGATCTGTTTCGTGACGAAAAAATTATAGCAAAATATTCAGTAGAATATTATAAATTACGCTTTCTTGATGTGTTGTCGAAAATTGTGAGGTAATTTCTCTGATTTCTTTGACGCTTTCTTTGAGTTCATTGCCACATTTCTTTGACCAAAGCGCAAGCGAAGAGGCCAAAAACGAGGGAATGAACGTTAAGGTTCGTTTTCTGACCTTTCACATTTTTGCGATTGGGCATCACTCACACCTTCGTAATTTCGTAACGCAGGAAAATAGAATGATTCTATTTGTCGCAAACGATTTCCGAGTGAGAGATTGAGAAGTGTAATAAATCGCTTAATTTTTTCCTACACGTGCAGTACTATATATATGTTGGTTATTTTTGTAGGAAACGTTTTCATGTAACTATGCATGCATAAGTACATGATCATCTAAAAGAAGAGCTAACAGCGTCATCATATAGAACAGGGCTTTGTGAGCATGCTGGCATAAAAAAATTGTGCACTTTCTACTCTTATTTAAGACCTTGGGGTGACTTGACGAGGGTGTTAATTATAATGACTCAAGAACTGCACCAGGTATACGTAAAAATAAAGCGCATTACTGAAACTAGCGCAGCAGTTTAATATTTGCACCAAATTTAGGTACATATCGCATGCATAAATAACTAAAACACTTTCCATCTCCGCGTCCCCTCTCAATCTCGCCACGTGTCTGTTAGTAGCACGCCTGCTTCTCCAAACAAGCTTCGCGATCATGGACCACATCATGAAACATGACACATGCGTGATGCAATATATGAAAAGGCATGTGGCGTTTAGCACACTTAAGGTACGTTATTCTAAGCATGCCAACGTGACCGCGCAAGACGTTACCAGACTTCTTTCAACTCGAATTAGATAATTACGTGAGTCATATTTAAAAAACATTTTCAGGTACATATTAAATGCCATAAAACGCGTCGTTTAAACATGCTGTGCTATTAACAAAAGAACGCATTTCTTGGGGGCGAGTGAACCTGCTGGCGCCCCGTGCACACCGGCTCATTGTGGTAAATACGTGCACAGCTACATATGTGCTTTTTTTTTTTCTTTCAACAGTTATGAGCGCACCATGCTGATGTTCAGGTGAATGAACGCAGTAACTTCCAAGCTATTAAGTATATTGGGTGGCAGTGCCGATCGACTCCCAGAATTCGCGATTTACTACCGCGGCATATTCCCTGCTAGCCAGTTTCCTTATGCGGTATTTATCTGCTATAAACCTATCGGGGCTAATTTAAATTTCCTTTTATACTACTATGCGGATCCAACAGTGGCACAGCTGGTCAGTACATAATAAAATAATAATTGGTTTTTTGGGAAAAGGAAATGGCGCAGTATCTGTCTGATATATCTTTGGACACCTGAACCGCGCCGTGAGGGAAGGGATAAAGGAGGGAGTGAAAGAAGAAAGGAAGAATAGGCGCCGTTGCAAGACGCAATCTTGACTTAGTACCTGCTTGCACTGTGCTGGAGTGTCGCCACATTGACACGACCATTTCCATTCTGAGCCCTTGCGAAGAAAGGGGTTTAGCTATTCTAGCAAGTTCAGGTTGGGTGAAAATTTGCCATAGAAATTTACTAGGCCCGAAAATGCCTTCAGCTGAGTCACGTTCGTAGGTCTCGGCGCTTCACGAATCGCCTTCATTTTGTCTGCAGTTGGATTCAGACCAATTCGTACCTTAGGTACTGCATTTTTTTAAAATTTCATCTTGCTTCATTTACTCACAGAGCGTGTCTGCTCAATGCGCCCAGCACTTGCTCTGAACGGCTGTAGCACTCTGCTGGGCCTTTGTCAGCAATCAGCACATCGTCTATGCAACATGCGGTACCATGCAGGGATGATCTGCAACACAGGCTTATGCATGATGGCCTGGAACATTTCTGGTGCGCTTGCCATATGATAACCGTCGTAACCTAAACAGTCCCATGTGCGGGCTCACTGTGCGCAGCACTTGAGAATGCTTGTACAACTCGAGCTGGAGGTATACGCTTTAGAAAGGTCCCGAAAGGTGAACATGGTTCCGCTTATAAGATTCGGAAAAATCTGCTCAGGAAGAGCTAAAGGATAGTGGTCCACTTCAATGGTTTTGTTATCAGTCCCTTTGTAGTTACCACATATCGTTATTTCTTCTGCATTTTTTGTTTGGCACGATAACCTGTGGCGTTGCTCATGTGCTATGTCTAACCCAGTATATAATATCACCTTTCTCTGGTTCCATCAACTCCTTTTCTATTTGTTCTCGCAAGGCGTATGATGCCGGTCTCGCCTTATAGAATACCGAGTTTCTATTTTCTTTCATACGGATGCTTCTCTTTTAATGGCACCATGTGTGGTCTATGCACTATTTAATTACCCAGAAGTGTTGCGCGGCAAGGAGAGAAATTTGATTCGTGCATCTAGGGTCCCTGTATTCGTGAAGCCAACACCGGAGTTGACAAGTGTTTATGGCACTACTGCATGCGCGTACTCTTTCTCGTGCTTGGCAATGACTAGCAGCAAGCGATATCTTTCACTCCATGGCTCACGTCTACACGCGCACCCCTTTCACACAAATGGAAGCTCCGTTGTACATTCCCAGCTCAACTGTCTCGCTACTGTAAGTGAAGCTGGGAAAGCTTTGGCCGTTGACAGAATCGTAACTGCGGCCCCTGAGTCCAATTCCATGGGCATTTCTTTGCCGTTTTGCATAATTGGGATCACAATTAAGGCGCATGCTCCGCGCTCCTGTTTTGCTCGTTCTGCATACCGTTAGCAAATCCTGTTCTGCTATTTACTCTTCAACGGTGCGTACGCTTTTCGTCCTACACATTTTCGCGACACATGTCCTGGCCTACGGTATTTAAAACAACTTCTTTTCAAAAGTGGACATATATCGTAGGACTGTGCTGGCCACCGCATCTGTGACACGCGCGGGTAGTCTTTCTTTCCACAGTCCATGGACCTTCTTTGGAGACGTGCTCTCGATGGATGGCTGCGAGCTGGCGGCTCGCTCCGTGGTCCGCTTCCACTTAGCCAGTGCACGTCAGCGAAGATTCCATTGCTATTGTTGGGCGGCATATCACTTGTATCCTTCTGCGCCGAAATTCCTCTGCACAGGCAATTTTGAAGACTTTTTCCCACGTGACCTCATCATATGGTAGTTCAAGAAGGCGACACCTAATGTTGTCCGTTCGTAGTCCCGCAAAGCTTCTCCCAGGAAGCTTTCGGAACAGCTTGTCGCCGCTAGCCTTGAGTTCGACGATGAACTGACTTATGCTTTCATTTGTCTCCTGGGTCCGTCGGTAGAAGTGGTATCGCTCAGTGACCGTTTCGGAGCGTAGTGTTGTCGCAGTGCTTTCGTAGCATACTTAATTTCGGTGGGCTTCTTTGGCGACAGCAGACTGCGGAGCCTCTCGTACGCTTGCTCAGTTTGGAAGGCTGGCAACTTCTAACTTCAGTTTAGTTCAGTTGCTGTAACAAACAAATCGCACCTTTCCGGGCGGACGCCAATGTTGCCGGTCACCGGGCTGAACTACGGCAGCTTTCCTATAGGTTGGCAGTCATCGCGGTTTGTTTATCCAATCCTCTTCGCCATTTTATGTCCAACATTCTTGGACAAAAATTCCGAATTTTGAAAAATTGTATGGTACTGTTATGGCAACATTAAAAGTAATAGTCCATTCTTCCTATGTGCAGCAAAATCTTTCTTTTAAATTGTTTCCATAGATCGCATCGAGCAGTTAAGACGGCCATATAATAATAGCAAAAATAGCATATAATAATAGCAAAAAACAAAAGCAAGCCTGCCGACGGGAGACTTGCGGATGTATTGATTGTTATAGGAAACTCTTACAGTATAAAAAAATTGCTTTCATAAACTGCTTCCCGTTAAAAAATGGTTTTGTCTAGAATTGTTGCGTAGGCTGAGAACGAGATGCAAGCGGAGTGCAACCATTTATTTCGGCAGCTATCCAACTACAGACACAAAGGGAAGAGAGTTTTGTTTCATATAAGCATTACACTCACATGGCGATCGCGGCTGCCGACATAGACACGCTGTCGAGTCACGCGCATGCAGTAATAACATAAACACTTGTCAACTCCTGTGGTGGCTTCACGAATACAGGGGCCGTGGATGCGCGAATCAATTTTCTCTCCTTGCTCGCAGCCCGTGTTTGCCTCGCAACCCTTCTGAGTATATACAACAGCGGTATACAAAACTTTTGTAGTTTTTTGTGGAGCAAAACCTAACGTTACTCTAAGGCGTTATTCGTATTAGTTAAAACAGTGGGGTTGTTAGCACCAAGAACTTCCATAACACTTCTGTTGGGCCTAGTTGGGGCATGACAATACTACAGATGATCGATGTGAGCAAAACATTAGACAATCCACGTACACCTGTCCTTGTGTTTTTCTTGTGTACGTGGATTGTCTAATGTTTTGCGCACATCGATCATCCGTAGCACCAAGAAGTTTGTAAGCTTGAATAAGAACATTTATTTTCACGCTTGCGTCCTCTGGTGTTTGGAGAAAATACTAAGCAGCTTACGTAGTCGTGACGTACATCTTGAGACCAGTTTCAGCCTAGTCTCCTCTAGTTAAGTTTTCTTTCGAAGCGAAAGCTTCACTACGCTAGGTAAGCCGCTCTTCGCATGTCGCTCAATTTGATCTTCCCAGAGCCAGGGGTGATGCTTTCGCGGGGTTGAGGTGTGCACCGAGATGCCGAGATCTGAGAGCTACTCCGCCCTTTCCTTTCTTCGTAACACATGCTAGCGCACATTCCTCCCCATAAGCAGACCGAAGTGCCCTCGATTGTGTTTTGCCTCCAACGAAACGGGGCCGCCGCGGTCGGGTTCGAACCAGTGGGTACTCCGGCTCAGTAGACGAGCGCCTTAACCACTGAGCCACCGCGCGGGGTACCTATCCAGTGCGCGGAACGCACTCAACGTTAATAACGCCAAGACACGTCTACTTGCCCGATACACCACAGCTTTTGCTGTCTAGCCAGGTTCAACACTATAGCCTAACCGCACTGAATTTTTTAAGCGAAAAGCTTCACTACGCTAGCTAAAGCAGTCATTGAGTAGGCTAGAGAACGACCTTGAACAACCTTAAGCCCAATCACGTTTATATTTTCCTTACGGCGCGGTTCGGATGTCCCTCGATATAAAGTTAGTTAGTTTATGGGGGTTTAACGTCCCAAAGCGGCTCAGGCTATGAGAGACGCCGTAGTGAAGGGCTCCGGAAATTTCGACCACCTGGGGTTCTTTAACGTGCACTGACATCGCACAGCACACGGGCCTCTATAATATCGCCTCCATCTAAACTCGACCGCCGCGGTCGGCATCGAACCCGCGTCTTTCGGGCCAGCAGCCGAGCGCCATAACCACTCAGCCATCGCGGCGAATGTCCCTCGATATATGTGAGACAGTTATTGCGCGGTTTCCTTTCCTCTACACCAATTTCCAAAACCATTTAAATTTTCTTCGAAAGCAAAAAAAAATCGAAAGCAAAGGAAAGGTGCTTAACTGGCCACCTGGGACAGTGGACACCTCATTCGCGCTTTTACCAAATTTCTTCGAAAGCAAAAAACGTGAGATTTCACTGCGCCAACCCACATTGGAGGAATGTGAAAGCATCCATGCCTTCGTCCTCAGCCGCTTTCTCTTCACGCTCCCCTACCTGAAACTCCAGGCCACAGAAATCTCCACCCTGGATGCCATGATCAGAACAGCATTTAAGACAGCACTACACCTACCCCTAAATACCTCAACCGAAAAACTCCTCCAGCTAGGCCTACACAACAAGACAGGTGAGCTTTTCGAGGCCCACCGACAGACAATACATACGTCTCGCGAGAACAACCACCGGCAGGCACATCCTACACACCCTCGGCATCAGGATACCAGCCACGGATCCCACACAGCTCCCCGTCCCCACCACATTCACCGCGAACTACTTATTAAACCTCTCCCTAAAAACATGCACCCCACCTACCACGAACCCCGCCGCAGAGCTCGCGCACGGGCGCTCCACAAAAACGATGGCATGGAACCGGGTGCCGTGTGGGTGGATGCCGCATGCACAGGCGAGGACGCGGTTGTTGCCATCACGAACCCTTAACTACAACTGATCGCTACCCTTCACATATCCCCCACTGCCACTTTGGATGAGGCTGAAGAAGCCGCTATTGACATAGCCATCACGCGCACGAAGGTCCGGTATATACTATCGGACTCTAAGACTGCCATACTAAATTTCGCCCGCGGAAGAGTTCACTTCCCTGCATTTCGCATATTGAACTCCCTCGCCGCACACCCGCCCCGCCACATGGAGCTCCTATGGGTGCCTGCCCACTCCGGGAATCCTGGAAACGAGGCTGCCATTGCTTTAGTCCGAGGTTCTTTCAACCGGGCACCGGCGGCCTCCGATCTGGGGTTCTCACGGGCGCGCATGCATTTCTTCAGTGAACTGACGCAGGCCTGCAAAGCCGAGCGTCTGCTGTACCCCCAGCCCATCCCTCCTTCGACAATTATCATGAGACACTTTGGAGGCGGCTCCAAATACGCACCTTACCCTCCTCTTATATACGCTCGCGCTATAACCAAGTCCACACAAACCCCTCCTGTACCCTCTGCCACCACCCCAAAGCCATTCTCGATCATATCATTTTCCTCTGCCCGGCGGATCCTCCACCGCGGGGTCTGGAGCACCTTACCACTTGGGAGGCTTTGGAGACCCTACTGCGCTCCGTGGACCCGGCCAAGCAAGCCATCGCCACAGGCCGGGCTGCCAGCGTCATGAGCCTCCGGGACATGAACGTATAAGTGCAGTCGGGCCGTGCGGGGGCCCAAAGACCTGTGTGTCCTTAACTCCCCTGTATGTAATAAAGTTTACACCACCTGACGCCTCCCTACACCCTTTGCACCTCTTTCATTCCATTTGCCCTTCTTTGCCTTATCAACTGATTGATTAGTTATCGATTGGTTGGATGTCTTTATTGACTGCGAGGTTCGACGTTAATTCATCAATTTCCCGAATTTCTTTTGTTCCTTGCCTTAATTAATCACATTTGGTATGATTATATTTTTATCACTTCAATCGCCCATTTTGAGTTTTCAAATTTGGCGTCACGATTGGTTTTGAAATTTGGCGCCATGGTTCGTTCCCACCCACCTACTTGTTTTCACAACCATTCGCTACTTTCACACCCATTCTCTACATCTGTTACTAATCATCCGATCGACATAAAATTTTTTTCGCATCATCCTCGCATCGTCCTCTATCGATTACAACCATTCGTTTGATGTTATCTGTTCTGAAAAGGCCATAAATGCTGCGGACACATTTTGGTGACCCGCTTTGGTGACCCGACCCCGTCGACATAGCCTAGAAATGCTTTCGCATTAATAACTGGCTCCCTGGGACAGTGGACACCTCAGTCGCGCTTTAACCTACGTGGCGGTAGTGACAGATGGGCGCTGCATGCGTTGGCATTCACAACGTTGCAGCAGAAACGATGCACTGAAGCTATAAACCGTTGTCGTTCATTGTGTTCATTGCCGTTGGCAACGTTCTAGACTCCGATGATTTTGAGAAACGGCAGCCGAGCAACACCCTGTAGGCTAGGCAATGCCTTTCTGCTCCTGTGTGACGTCATCACATCACACTACGATTGGCACCGGAGTTCGTGTTCTTCATGAAGGGACGGTGCTGCGCGCTCGTTCGCTCTTGTGTAACTGCAGCGCTATGTGAAATCGTTCTTTGAAGATTTTGGCCCCATGATTTAATGCTGGCATATATGTATGATGTCATTTCCGGTACACAGTCAGCGGTGAATAGGTTTAAAAACTGAATCTTAGGGGTTTCCGTATTATGAACATATATGTTTGCTATTCAGTGTCTTTCACTATCGCCTAATATTGCCTGAAAGTCCGCACATTTTTTTTTCTGCGGGGCATTGATGTTCCGCTGTGCGTTCACATATATCTTTATTTTGTTAATAGCTCGTTGCATGACGCGAACTTGGAAATTATTTTCGGGCAAAAATTGAACCGTGCGGTATATCACCGAGCGCCGACTGTTTTCCAGGAATCTCAATACTATTTGTAACCTTTTTCTTCCAAACAAACGCTCAACCCTCCCTCCAGAAACACACAAAAAAAACATTGCCATACGATATGGCTCTCAGAACAGCTTACAGCTCCATGCATGGCATCTGAACTGAGCGACTGAGCACATGCCTTTCTATTTGATAAAATTGAAGCAAGCTGTGTTACATAAAAAGGATATGTTTATTAAGAAGTACTTGTAGCTGGGCTTGTTGGTACGTATTCGTGAAAGACATGAGAGCGCAAAATGGCAACACCGACGAGAAGAGAACAGGACGAGCGCTGAATATTGTCAACGGCGATTAAGAGCATGGATAAGGGCAGAGGCTATCTAAACGCTCTTCCTTGAATAAATCTTGTTGAAAGTGCGGCGCTTGTTCTGTTCCCTTACTCGTCCGTGTCGCCATTTTGCGCTCTCATGTCTTTCACGGATATGTTTACTACAGAGTGCACGCATTCAGAAAACTTTCAAAGGTGCGCAACACAAAGAGTCAGAACAGTCAAGATTTCGAAGTGTTAAGCTTTTGTTTTTGAGCACCTTTTGCTTGCACAAGACTGTCGTTCCTATTTTTACAATAGTTTTTCAGCAGAATGTTTGTTGCAGCGCTAAGAATGTGATGCAGGACCAAATGAGGACTATGACCGCTTTCGCATTCGTCGAAACTGTCACCGTCTTCTATCAGGTTGGTAGCCAGTGTGAAAAGGGCTTGCCTTTGGTTTGCAAGAGAATGGAAAGGCACAGCATACTTTTCACTTCGCAGCTTGTCCAGAACGGTTTCAGCAGTCATACAGCTGGAGGTTGGAGGAACTTGAGCCCTCCGCGATTCATGTTTGCTATAATTTCAGCATTCTCAATTATGATGTCTTCATCTTCTACCAAATTTGCTCGGCAAGCAGTGCATGCAGGTTTTTTAAGTGCTGCATGGGCGAAGTATCCGGTCACGTTCGTTATAGCTGGCAGATTTTGTGAATTAATTTCGAAGTCCTTGTCATTTACGTCAATGTTGAACCTCTCTAGAATCGCCTAATCAATGCTGACAGCAGGTGCCCCTGAATCCATGCCTGGTAGCGCCAGGGCTCTTTGTAGGCGAAGCTCGGGCTCGGATTCGAACACATGTCTGATGGACACGTGGTACTGCTACCCGGAAACCTGCCTATACTTGACAAATCTTTCCTCCAAGCAGTCTGTCTGGAACTTCCCTAGAAGTACGTATTCAAATCCAAGGTCTTCAAGGCAATAGTTTGTTATCTTGACCAAGGCTTCCATAGTGAGACGCAAGTCACTGTGGGTCTCCCGAGTGAAAATTCCATTGTCAAACTTGAAATCTCACAGAGGTGAAGCCACTGCATGATTGCTTGGAGGAATTAAGCTTGTGGACACAGCTTTTCTGTAATGGGAGCCTGCAGGTCATCACGAAGCCGGCGTCCTTGGCTGGGCGACTTCACATTAACAATCTTCCACCAGGTTTCGACAACCTTTAAAAATTCCGCTGTTCCAGCTGCATGGTGCAGTGCATAGCGTTGACCGCATGTTTCTAGAGCAGCAGCTATGGTTGATAGGTTGAACACTTTTAGCGCAAACTTCACATTTGGCCTTTTCATATTAAATGGATTTAAGGCCTTTGCTGACGATGTTAGAGCAGCCTTGATAAGGTGGTCTTCTTTTAGGTGAAGATCACGGGGTGTCTTGAACGAAGCAGTGATAATTTTTGGGTTAGAGTTGAAATTCATAAGTGAAGGAAAAAAACATGCATGTTCCATGGTTCTTTTGGTTGATCCAATTGTTCCGAATACATTTCAACAAGTGAACAGGGTCAATAACAGAAAAAGAGGACGAGTGGGTTCCAATAGGTGAGGATAGGAGCTGCTGAATTTTGATGACAATTCAAACAGAGACACTGTTTTGCGATTGATAGAGTTGTTATCTATGATGATTGCAATGATGCGAAGCTCAACCTTTTCAAGCTCATTTATGATTCTGCGGAGCACAGTGTTCAGCCTTTAAGCATTGATTTGTTCAACTGGCAAAATGTGAACACTTTTTTGTGATGACAGGAGGCTTTGAATCATAGACATGAGTAGTCTTTGCTGCATTTGAAGTGTTGCTGGCAGTGCCGACAATCGTGCCTCCTTTATAATCAAAATACGCCTGTAGATGGATCTCATCCACCATGAGAACCACTGACTTCTCATGATCCTTCATTATTAATAATAATAATTTGTTTTGAGGGAAAGGAAATGGCGCAGTATCTGTCTCATATATCGTTGGACACCTGAACCGCGCCGTAAGGGAAGAGATAAAGGAGGGAGTGAAAGATGAAAGGAAGACAAAGGTGCTGTAGGGGAGGGCTTCGGAATAATTTCGACAACTTGGGGATCTTTAACTTGCACTGACATCGCACAGCACACGGGCGCCTTAGCGTTTTTCCTCCATAAAAACGCAGCCGATGCGGTCGGGTTCGAACTCGGGTACTCCGGATCAGTAGTCGAGCGCCCTAATCACTGAGCCACCGCGGCGGGTTGCTCCTTCATTGCATTCGCGATCTTCGCATAAGGCAGGAAAGAAGCATCCTGCTGCTCAGCTGCTGGATTTATAACATATGCTTTGCATACACGCCTGATCGCGGACTCAAGCGGCAATGTGAGACCTCCGTAGTTCCGAAAGTACCTATAAGCATGAGGAGGGATGGTAAATAGAAGGCTGGAAAATACCAACAGCTCTGAAGAGTAGCGGGGTGACTTGCTTAAAAGGAGGACTTCATCCTTTAAAAATGCCAAAGCATCTTGCCGATCTTCGTCTTGCATTTCTTGATTTGTTGCGTCTTTAAAAACAGATAGCACGAGCTTCAATGTGCCACCTGTCTTGTCTTTAGGTTTGCGGAAGGCAGGAGCCTTATCAGAGCTCCCAACGGCATCCAACAGACCTGTCAAGCATCGAATATCAATCACAGTTTTTGGAATGATCTCCACGCCATCAAGTTTGGTGACCTCGGCATCATGAAAATACAGCTTTAGTGAGAGATCCTCGGCGACATTAACTGACTTTTTGATTGCTGGGGCACCATCTACAGTCAGATTGAGGAAGAGTATAAAGTCATGCTGGGAAACCACCGTCCAGAATTTGGAGACCTTGCTACATGTTATGCATTTCAAGAGCGCCTGAAGGTTGTCAATTTTGTTTCTGTCCTCTTCCGCCTGGTGTGCTTCAATAGACATCTTGATGGCATCCTGTAACGCAGCTGCCTCTCGACGCGTCCTCTCTTCATCTGGGGCCCCTCGAGGAGTGCTTGCATTTAGGGCAGAAAGATATGCCAGGAAGTCTGGAAGTAGGCTTGGAACAGCATCAGGTCGTAACCGTACGAGCTTCAGAGCCACTTCAATTATATTTCCGCTATTTTTATCTGTGTAGCTTGTTCTATTTACCATGTCGCACGGTAAAAAATGGCGCTCGCAGACCTGGGATCAGAAAACACAAAGACAATAAAATCTCTAGAACCTGAAGTTTAAAAATCAGACAGGTACATGACAGTACGAGATAAATTTCTATAAATATCGAGTGAACTGAATGTCAGCAATACTATTTCGCTGCGACTTTACAGATTTACCCGGTCCAAAGGAGGCAGCACTACGGAATTATCTCGCAACATGCTGCCCGCAGCGTTTTCAATGCAACTGAGGGAGTAGTACTAACGGCAGTTAGATGAATGTTTCCTTACCACCGACCGCTTTCCTGCAGTGAAGTCCGCACGGTGGATAGCTCTAATAAATTGAGCTCATCTTGCTTGGTCCGAAGGGAAGGTCAAGATTCGCACACTCTCACCACTATCATAGTTCCCGCGGCACCGCGGTACGCAGCAATGCTCAGGCATTATCGCAGCCTGCACACTGGACACACACTTCCCGGCACCGACGAATTTTTTTTTTGATAGCGTTGTTTATTGCCTCTGGGCATAAGGGGGGTTAGGAAGAAAAGAGAAAAGAAAGTAAGGAAAAGAGTGGGTGGGTGTTAAATAAAGCAGGAAAGATGTGCCGATCTAATGAAGGCGAGGAGGGAGCGGTGATGTGGCCCCTGCGTCCAATCAATGTATGAGGACGGGTTGTCTGGGTGAAGACCCGCTGCTGCCAGGTGGCGAATTCTAGTTGGCTTCAGTGCCGGGCAATCCCACAAGTGGTGAATGTCAGCTGCAGTGTCTTGTGAGTTGCAGACTGGACATCCTGGGCGGATATACAAGTGGCGAAATTGAGGCCACGTCGGAGTAACGGCAGGAGTGAGGGCAACTCCGACCCGGATCCTTCGGAGCACAACCTCCTCTGCACGGGTAAGACCGCGGGGGAGGGTTATTGCACACGGAGGGACGAGAGCACGTGTAATGCGCCGGAGGTGTTCCTTTCTTGTGAGTAGGAGGGTAGCATCATTCATAGTGAGGAATTGAGGCATTGACGTGGGTAGGGTTGGCCAGCGGGTTGCACAATCTGCAGATCTTTGTGAATTGAGCAGGTCACGTGGGACCCACTCAATTCGAATGGCTTGCGGGACGCGAGCCGCCAGGCGATGTATATTCTGGCACAATTCTGGGCTGCGGCTGACGCGTCGGAGTAGACGAATTGCTTGAAGGGCTTCAGTACGGATGATAATGTGAGCTGTAAGGAGCAAAGTAACTGCGACTACAGAGCGAAGCGCATCTTGTATAGCAAGCAGCTCAGCACACAAGGAAGTAGGGGGTTCCTCGAATCGAAACCTGGCCGTGTTGTTAAGTGCATGCTGGCAGGGACAGTGAAGCGCTGTCGTCGTTATACAGCCCTGGCTACTGGCATCAACATATATAATAATTGAGCCGTGGGGTAGGTGGCTGTCTTGTTCCGCGATTCGCTCGCGAAGGGACGATGCCGCATAAGGTGAGGTTGGGCGACGTAGATCGGTAGGTTTGCTGTCGCTCAACTGCACAAAGTCCCTTGGAGGAAGAACTGACGGTGGCGGCGGCAGTATGGTGTGTGATGAAGCAAAGGTCCGGAGTGCTCGTGGTTTATGCAAAAGGGTGGCCTTAAGGCTACGAGCATCACGGCGCTGCTGCACAAGCTCGTCAAGGGTATTTAACTGGGCATTTTCTTGAAGTGCCACGATCGGCGTGATGCGTGGAAGGCAAGTAATAACTATCATTGCCTCTCAATTGACAGCTTTCAGACGATCCCACTGAGCTCTGGTTAAGTATTGGAACTGTGCTTGGTAAATGAGGCGCGGTTGCAAAACCGCTTTCACCAAATGTCGTGCGACATTGGAGCGAGAGCCGCCGGTTTTGGGAGCGATACGTCTGATTAGGCCCAAAGTCTGCAACGCCTGCTTTTTAGCCTGAAAAAGCCAGGCAGTACCCGTTCCCGACTGATGTATCGACAAACCCAGAATTTTTAATGTCGAATATTCTTGAACTGGGGTTCCAGATAGTTGGAGACGGATTGGCGTGGCAGCAAGTTTACGGCGTCCCCAGCGGTTGGCCACTGATATAAACGTAGTTTTGCTCACGGAAAGCTGAAGGCCGACAGACATAGCGTAATTTGCGGTAATATCTAAGGCTGACTGTAGGGCCGCCGCTTGAGTTAGCAGGTCATGGTGAGTGCTCCATACCATGATGTCATCAGCGTACAGTAAGAACTTAACGTCCGTGACATCATGTAAGCGCCATGCAAGAGGAATGAAGGCAATATTGAACAGTGTTTGTGACAGCACCGAGCCTTGGGGTACACCGCGAACAGATTGAAATGATCCTGTGGAGTCACCACTGAGGCGTATGGCAAATCGTCTGCCTTCAAGGAAGGATTTTATAAAATTGCATACTCGAAGAGGGAAATGCGGCATGTCAATAGAATGCAAAATGGCAGCATGACTTATATTATCGTAAGCCTTATCGATATCCATGGCGAGGACGGTACGTACACTGTGGCTGCGAGTTGATGACAGAACTTACGACGCCAAGACAGCCAAACCATCTTCAGTGCCGATGAATGGACGGAAGCCAATTTGGGCGGGGTGGTAGAAACCGTGGTGCTCCAGCCACCACGACAGTCATGTGGCTAACATTTTCTCTGTCAGCTTGCACAGTGTTGATGTTAGAGAAATAGGCCTGAAGTTGCCAAGATCCGTCGGTGGCTTCCCGGCTTTTGGAATTGGGATCACAGTGGCTAATTTCCAAGCCTCGGGCACAGAGCCGTTTAGGCATACTGTGTTAATGGTGTCGAGAAGTCGATAAGGATTCTTGTACACCTCATATGGAATGGCATCCGGACCGGGCGATGTCTTTCGTTTAGCCTCATCTATTGCTGCAAGCAGCTCAGGCATGGTAAAAGGAGACGCAATACCTTCGGCATCTGGTGCTGATGGCAGTGTATCTACGTGAGCTGGAATCCCTGCCAAGTTAGACTGGTTAGCTGAGGGGGGCAACACATCATATTTTGGAAAGAATTTCCGTGTCGCTTCTCTGGCGAAATCATCAGGAGACAAGTTAGCTGCGAAGCATGCGGTGCTAGCTGCGTCGGGGCAACGGTGACTGTGTTCCATTGCATGGAAAGTTCGCCAGAGAGATGGATTCGACGACTTCGCAGAAAACTGCTCGCACCACGCATGCCACTGCCTTTGTGATAGATCGCGTTCGTATTTGCGAGCCTTGGCAGTAATATAATTCAGTCTTATACGTGCCTGTGCCCATGTGGGATCACGTGATGCTGCCAGCTCCGCCACTCGGCGAGCACCCCACAAGTTTAGCAGAACGATATCCGGAACCGGACGATCGATGTCTGCCCAGGTGCAGGTGGTAGTCCTGTTTAACGCGCACTGTATGCGGTCAACAAGCGATGGTGACGACTCTGCAGGGAGATCCTCGAGAATAGCACTGAAACAATCCCAGTTGACCACCGTGCACTTGCGGCGTAACCGGCGAGCACGTGATGGATGGACACCGATGATTATAGGGTGGTGGTCACTACCCCAACAGTCAGGCTCAAGGTGCCACGAGGGAGAGCCGGGGCCATACCACCACGTCAGATAAGGAGCATAGGTGGCACTGTGACTGTGACGCATAGCCCGCGTTGCTGAACTGGGGTGATTTAGAAGAATAAACAACGAATCGGCGAAGGCATCCCGCAGACGCCTGCCGCGGAGGCTCGAAGTAGGGTACCCCCAGTCTGGGTGTGGGGCGTTGAAGTCACCTCCGACTAAAATCGGACACCCGGGGTATCTCCTACGCACAGTCAATAACCAGCCCAGATTAATACGGGAGGAAGCGCCACCCGCTGGTCTTACGTAGAAGGTTACCACCACAACAGTTGCTTTCGGTAATTTCACAGCAACTGCAACTACCTCCTGATACGAGGTGCACCAAGTATCTAGAGAGAGGCACACGTGAGGGAAACTCGTCCTAACGTACACCGCCGCCTTTCCCGGAGGGGAAGCATTGTGCACACGATGGTCGTTCATCGAAGGTGACGCGTAACCACTGAAGCCCGGAATTGCTGGCAATGCATTGGTCTCCTGCAGTAACATGGCCCACACCTGGAGCTTGTGCCAGCGAAGACGGGTTTTGAGCTCTCCCACTTTAGTGGAGCGGCCTCTACAGTTCCACTGGAGCACACCAGGAAAGCCGGAACGCGCCATCTTCGGTTAGTAGTCCAAGCGTTGCAAGAGAACAGATGTCACGTTTGATAACTGGGTAACTATGAAGCGGAGCAGGGACGCTGCAGAATTATCTGGCAATGTGGCAGGTACTCTGGAAAGAGCGGTGAAAGGAGCGGGTGGGCTGGACATGCTCGGTGCTCATTCATCATTTCTATTGACGATGCCAGATCCTGCTACATGTCTACGGCGGGCAAGCAGTTCACGATGTTGTCGGAGCCTTGAGACCTCTGCCAAAAGGCGTGCAATTTGGTCATCAACTGCTACCATGTCATCGTTGAGAGGTTCCGGGATGCTACGCTGTTTTGTAGCCTGCTGATGTCGGCAGCCCTTACGCACTTTATCGCTATAGGTCTGCTTGGTAGCAGATTCATGCATGTGCAACATGGGAAGTTCGGGCCACTTGTCATCATCCGACTGGAGAGGTGCAAACCGGTTGGAAGTCTGCACAAGGGGCGTATTCACATTCTGAGTCATTTGTTTAGAATACCCACGACGAATATTTTCTGTTGCCTTTTGCTTTGTGGGGCAAGTGGGTGATGTGATGTCGTGGTCGTCAGTTTTGCAGAGGCCACATCTGTACGCCGCTGCGCCTTCTGACGCAGGTTCTACTTGAGTTGTGAAAGGGCAGGATCTACGCATATGGCCAGGTCTGAAGCAACTGTAGCAGTAGACGGCGGTTGGTTTGTATGGCCGAGGCCGTAAAATGCAGCCATAATAATACAAGCAGGCCGGCGGTGTTGGTGGGCCTTGCAGGGTGACGATGCATGAGCGCCCTTTTCCCATGTAACGTGCCTGGATCACTCGGTGAGTGGGACAATAAAGCTCACGCTGAAGGGCGGTCTGGTCCTCACTAACATCGACGTTGTAGACAACACAACGTTGCAAGTCGGATCCATCAACCAGGTACACCTGTACCGGTACCGAGACCTCGATGCTAACTGTAATGCACTGTAGCGTTTGCAGACGTTCCACGGCAGCTAAGGTCGGGAGCCACACAGCAATGGTATTGGACTTCTTTCTGGCCGTAAAGCCGCGAAAACCTTTCGTTCCGAGACATGCATCCATATTTGCCTGCAGGATTCTGGTCGGTATATCTGTAAGGCTTTTCGTTGCCAAAGATTTGATAGTGGCTTTGTAACTCACTGAGCCGTGGGTAGACACAACTGGGCGGTCTGTGGTTAGGCAGGAACGTTTGCCCTGTGAACCGCCGCTGGCCGAAGAGGAACCCGTAGTAGCGTCTCCCGAAGGGCGCTTTTGATGAGAGCGGAGGGATGGCGGCCCGATTGGCGAGGCTGATGACAGGTTCATTGGAGTGCTCAACGTGCCATGTGGTATTGGTAGAGGTCGATCCAGAACTACAGGCTGAGCAGCCGTATCTGTGTTCCGTCCAGAGGGTAAAGCACTCACGAGCTGTTGTACATCTGGAGAAGGCAGGGCAGGCGCCGTATCTGATGAAACAAAGGCCCAATTTTGGAGGTCCGGCCCATGCTAAGTGGGTTGTTGTACTGGCGGGAATGCCACCGAGGCAAGCGGCGCAGGCGGAGATACCCCCGCCAGCACGTTACCGGAGGCGCTAGGCCTAGCCTCGGCGCGCAGTTCAGGTCCAGGAATAACTGCGTGACATCTGCTGTGTGAGACGCAATCAGGCGGCGATTGGGCGTCCGAAGCCTCCTCGGATGGCGTGAATCCAGTTCGTTTGCTATAGGAAACGCGGTTACACGGCAGGCGAGATTTCCACAAGAGCGATGTGAAGGCACCTCGTGACACACGCTGCACGAACAAAAAAGAAACGCAGAAATGCGAACGCGTGCAACTACATTCACGAACTGAAGGAACCACTGATGTTTATTGCAATGCGAACGCATTTTCCACTCGAGCACTCTGTACGAAAACGAAAAAGTATAGCAAAACCACTTACAAAAAACAATTTTACCTTCCAAAATAGGCGGTTCAACGTAAAGCATAAATTTTTATAAAATAACATTTTTATTTTTGCAGTAAACTAGTAATAAAAGCATCAAAATGTTTAATTAAATTCGATACTTCGGCTGGTACTGCTCCGTGCACGCGTTGTTGCACCAAGATCACGGAGACCGGCTGGAGGAAGTGGGGGCACGACAAGCGTTCCTCGAAAGCGCCGGGAGCTGGGGGCCTATTCTCGACAATTCGCCATTTTGTTCAAATTGTGACGTAGGCGTGACGTAAACATCAAGGCGGTGCCAGGACACGTAAGCGCAGAAAGAGGTTATGAAATGCGAAGAATGAAAGAAAAAAAAGGATAAACACAAACGATGTCGCCTGCTACTGTTGGCGCCAAGTGCGAAAAAGAACGACGTTCCGGGAGCGTCATTATTGTTATTCTGCGGCGAGGCCGTCTTAAATAGCACTCACTGTGCACCAGCTGTAAACAGGATCAAACGGTGCGTGCAAACATACCATAGCGGCCTCGGTGAGAACACGCACATGCAGCGACTGGCGCGCACTTTCACTGGCAGAGTAATTAATGCTTGCCCTTGGCGAGTGGGCCTTGCAAAGTGCCATGGTCGAAAACGAAAAGAGCACATTAAGTAACGTCTCGGCCGCTGGAAATGATTTTCACTCCATGGCCCCAGCATCGCACCGTTGTATATAAGTGGTTCTGGTGACAAAAAATGCCGATGATTTCCACAGCTTCGTTATGCGCTAAAAATGACGCTCATCCAAAAACTAGAGGCGTTTCGCAATCAGCAATGAAATAAACGCAACTCAATTTTTTTGTACAGTTGCTACTACACTGACAGGGGGGCTGCGAATGAACTTGTGAGCAGTGTGTTCGTTTTGGCAGTCGCCTGCTGTCGTCTGCCACGGAGCGCCAGTGATGAGCATGGAGCCTCCGTGTGCGAGCGTGACCAACAGTCAGCAGCGCGGTGTTTATACACCGCGTTGCAGCGCAGAGCAACTTGAGGCCATGCTCTCTTTTATGGAGCAGCATGCCGGTCTGGGCCGCGGGGCCAGCGAGGCGATGCCGGCAGAAACACGGCAGCGCCTGTGGGGGCAGCTCGCGGCCGAGGTGAACGGGCTGGGGCCGGCAACGCGCTCGCCGGAAGGCTGGGAGCGCTTCTGGCAGCAGCGGGTGAGGCAAGCGCGAACTGCAGGCTCGCTAGTCGGTGCCGAACACAGGTGAGCTAATCTGCTTTCGGTGCGCGGCATGGCACGGTAACACTTTTACTATCACGTGTGTGCTCTTCGGTGCCCGCGAATTTTGCCCGTTCGTCCAGTTAGGAGCGCCTGTGCAAAGGCCAGTGTACTGCTGTGCACTTGTGCTTACCCAGTGCAACATGTGCAGACGCGCCGAACGTCGTCACACG
Source organism: Amblyomma americanum (assembly GCF_052857255.1). Classification (NCBI taxonomy): domain Eukaryota; kingdom Metazoa; phylum Arthropoda; class Arachnida; order Ixodida; family Ixodidae; genus Amblyomma; species Amblyomma americanum. The sequence continues at coordinate 115,542,003 of NC_135497.1, read as the reverse complement.
CTCTGGCGGCTTCTAAACAACCAGTGCTGCAATACATGGCTTTCAGCACGGGGCCCGTTAAGAGACGGACAGCTGAAAACTGTACATATGGAATACCTTACTCTGTGTAATCCAGCTGGGCAACCTATACATTTGGCATATTAGGCTGCAAGCTTTTTGTCCTAGATTTTGTCAAGGAATAGTCGGGCCTCTTGGAATGGTTATAATTCTCCCGCCTCACTCGCCCTTTAGGTATGAGAGCCATATCTTTTATTCATGCAGAACTACAGGCGGGGGGCTGCCGAACCCGGAGGCAGTGCTGAGCCCATGTGATGCCCGAATTCTGGGAATCATTGGTGAGGACTGCTCCGGGGGGTGCAGGTCCCCGGCCGCATTCGGCATGGCACCAGCAGGTGCAGTTTCACCGGTGAGTAACTATCAAAGACTTTTCCCAGCTTGCAATAAGATATGTCAGCACCTTTCCACAGCAAGTGGTGGATGCTAACAGGCAGGAGCTGAAATCGGAAGGCAACTCTGCGAGCACATTAGAGAATTACACAAGCATGAATGCTGGCTGGCCGTGCGTAAAGTGACATAGCTTTTGTTCCCAGATCACCATGGTACATTCGTAACATCCTTCTGAAGATATGCCACAACAAAAGATTTCTCAAAAAGATTGAAGCTGGAATCATAAATATATAAAAAAATTTATTCAAAATTATCTATAGCATATGGCACAGCGTGGAAAGCTCAACCAGAAATCAATGCTTGTGTTGCAGCTGAAGTATGACTGAAATGAGAGTATTCATCTTGTGCACTCGCAGGCACCCAGCCCAGCGCCACAGACGTCACAAGTCGTGGACGAGCATGACTATTGCTCAGTACAAGGTTTGTCATGTACTTCAGTAGACAACCGCTTTCTAAGCATGGTGCAGGTGACCGTTGCAAGCATGATGAGACAAAGCTTTTAAGCATTGTTACAGGAAATGTGATCATAACTATAACGCTGTCAGTTGGCTAATATATCTGCTGATTTACACTGAACAAACTAGTATTTTTCAGCAAAATAAACACCTCTGTTTCTGAAGTCATAACATTACTTTTAGCATTTATGGCCAAATTGTGTTGTATAAATGGCACCACATTTCAATGTATGCTACCTGAAATGAAAAAAGGTGTACGACCCAAAAATGCTCCTGCAGTAAAGTGAGGATAAGACAATGCAGCAGAAGTGTGACGCATGTTCCAAGGAAGAGGTGTCTTGTGATTTCACTGCAGGAAAACACACTGAAATTACATATATGCCGAGAACGAGGACCAGCCAAGTACGCGAGCTGCACCGCTACCAACACAACAAGCTGCACCGCACCAGCAAGGTGGCCCAATCAGGCGGGAGCATGCGCTTCCACCTCGCCCGAAAGACCACCCAGGCAGTGTCCAGCAACGGCACAACGCGATCGCCGCCCTAATAGAACAACAAGGGCGCCTGGCCACAACACAGGACCAGCAGCTCCGGCAGATGACGACACACCTGGCACTAATCAGGGCCCACTTGGCAGGAGTAAAGTATTGAAGACTATGTTTGTTCAGTGTTTCCCTCAGGATGGTGTTAAAGAACGCTTGTTGTCTTTGCATAAAAAAAAGGTTGAAAGCCTGCAGGTCCGCCAGGTCAACGCCGTCGAGCAGCTGGTGCAGGGCCTGCGCGACATTAACAGCACACTGCAGGGCCGCAACCAGGCGCCCTGTTAGGATGGCGGCCAACCATGAGGTGAGTTCAGAGGAACAGAACAGAGCACGACCTTGGCAGTCAGAGCAGTGTTATGAGAAAATCTGTGATAGGCCGTGCAGGCTACTGTAAGGAGAGGCATTTTTGGCTGCTCAACTCTAGGACGCAGGTTAAATACCGGTCACAGCGGCCGCGTTTCGATGTAGGCAAAATGCCGAAGATACCCATGAGCTGTGCAATGTCAGTGCATGATCAGGAGCCCTAGGCGGTCAAAATTAATACAGAGACCTCTGCTACTGTGCCTCTTTCTCTCTTCCTGCTTTAATTTCCTCCTCCATCCCTTCGCCTAGAGCACTGTTGAGGTGACCCCCCAGAAGTGGAATAGTTACTGTGCCTTTCCTTTCTATAGAAACCAAATTTCATAGCTTCAGGTGTTAAAAGCATAATTAATGGCATATGTGACAGGAGACAGTCCTCGAAGGATAGCAATGAATGGTCTGCAGCGGAAAAAGAAATGGAGGGAGCAGTGACAGATTAAGATGCTATATCAACCGTTGCACTGCTCTGACATTTTGATAACATGCGGAACATGCATGCTGATAAAGCCAGTAAGGTGCTAACTCAATCTACAGTACAATGTGTAGCAGAGCTGTTGGCAACGTAGAAATGTGCCCTTAGGTTATAACTACGGACTTAATTGTGGCACTACTCTGCCATACAGAGGTGGTACGTGTCGCCAACAGAAGTAAAAAAATTTCAACGCCTCGATACAGCAAGTGAGGTTTCTATAAGTGCAGTCAAGACACTCCAATCACTCAAAAGTGGCAATGAGAGCGTTTGGAAACAGCGCAAAGGTGGTAAATGCAACATGGAATAAGAGGGCCACTATGACTGCTTTTCATGACATTTTGGTTATCGTGTGTTCATCGAAAACACCAATGCCCTTAACATCATTTCCTTCAATGAACAAGTAATTGTGTATACATGTCTTTCCGAGGTCATACTTCACCTGTAATGCCATTCGACTGTGGAGCACAGGCTGGAAACTCTTTACATCTCTGATATAACGTGTATTGGACGTGATAGTGATGCGGAAACGGAATGAGATGTAAGGCTACTCATTAAGGATGTGTAAAAACTACGATTCTCATGCGAATCGCATCAGTCAAAGTTCCTAGCATCAAGCCTTGGGAAGTTAAACAAGTGGCAGCATGGCATAGTTGACCTCTGTAGCTAGACTGTGCTGGCTTGGCGTGTAGTCTAGAAACTGCCACAGCCAGCTGTTGTCATTACAATAAGGACATGTTCACAATAGCAGGCAAAAAAGTCGCAGAGAACCGTTACTGGGCGCAGCAAAATAAAGCAGTGTGCTATGCTGGTTACTATAGCGCTTCACATGTTGCAGCTGGAAAGAGAGATGAGTGGCAGCCTTGTCAAGGTGACAACAAATCTTTGTGCGCAACACACAAAAAAGCAACAAGGACTTGGCTTCACGAGAAACGGCTTGTTGGCAAATTGTTGCATTCCCCACTGGGTACAAGCTTACTTGTCATAGAAAGCAATGCGTCATAGCTAACGGTGCGCCCCCTTATCTGTTGATGCTACATTGGGTGTGTCACAAGGATTCGTTTTAGGAGCATTGCATTTATTAAACTTTGCTAAGAATCTTACTGAAGGGACCTCGTCTAATATATGCCATTATGCCGACATCCATGTTCCTCACAGATGTATCCGCAGTACAGGCGATGTTGACATTTCGCAAAATGATTTCAATTCTATGCCATCACACTCCGATTAATGGGAAATACGCCTGAACACAGAGAAGCACTTTTATATGCGCTTCACATGAAAAAGACATTTTCTGTTGCAGAACTATATTACTGCCAATTGCCTTCACTGTGCTGATTATTTTCTGTAATTAGGCTTACATTCCTCATCCTGCCTCTCAAATTAACTCTGTCCTTTGCCGGATACGGTGCCACAGCTGGCAAAAGGCAGGGTTAATAGTAGAGACACGAAAGAGGCCTCTGCCCTGCATAGAACAAACATATAGACCACTCAACTAACATGCTATATTAAACTACTTCAAATGCAGCTTAACAACTGCTTCCCGGACCCTCAAAGGGGCATTTTACCTTACAAATGTCAGCCTCATTTTAGAATATACACGTCCAAACTGAGACGCACATATGCACAACCGAAATATGAAGATATTACGCAACCAGAACTCCAGTGCACGTTTTGTCACTGTCTACTATAATTTCAACGTAAACATAACTACTAAAAGTAAGCTTGGATGGTAAACTCTTGGGCAATGTGGCTGTAGCTATATGAAGTAAGTAGCTATATGCATGGCCAGATCAATGATTGAATGAATGAAGGCTGCAAGAAATGTTACAGATCAATGTTATACTAAGTTCGTGAGAATTTAAGCGCACCGAACATTTCTACTCCTGTCTTGCGCAAACACTTCTCTACCGGATGTAATTGCACTCTCAGGGAGGTACCGTTGGCATCTTGCATCTTGTGTACTATGCGCACCTTGTGACCTGCAGCGATGCTGATGGCCAGAGAGGTAACATAATGCTCAAGTAGTTGCCAATGAACGGTAGCCAAAACACAACACACACGACACAGGCTGCATACTGGGGGCACTGAGGACTGGGCAAAAATTATGTTCTTTTGCAGATGGACGGTGAATGCACACTCTTCTCTTGGCATGCTGCATACATACTGACACTACACGGCACAGCATACAAACAAGTCCTGAAGATAGCATTAACATACAGCCCACATTTAACCGAGTAGGATAGGCGTGATGCAAGGTCACACACATGGCCACAGTTTTCTCCAATGGCGAACGACGCCCACCTCATTTAACACTGCAATGCTGGCAGGTGCAAGGGCGACGACGACCACTGCCACAATGTCGACTATGACAGGACTTTGCCAAATGCTGCACATACCACTGTAAAGAGCACTGTCCACAGTAGCAGCTTTTCACAACACTGCACCACCACACATAACTTCACCCATGAAGCACACAGCTTGAAGCAGCACACTGTATACTGCGTTTTTACAGCACCACTGAGCTGAATTCCTTGCGGGGCACATTCTTTTGATGAAGACAATCCAGTGAGAAGTAAGCAGAGGCTTCCTGCCTCAGGGAAGAAATACTGCGAAGACAGCGTTCTGTGCTCACAGACACAACGAAGTATGTTGAAACAGAGCACATGCTGCTGCACGAATATATTAAATAAATAGCTGGAACTGAGTTTTCACTCTTAGCAAAAGCTTAAAAATAAACAGTGCAACATACTTGTTGCCGTATGAAACAAAGCATGCAATAATGCCAATCCTTGCTTGCAGGGTGGCTGGTGCTGGCGAGGTGGCTGCTGCAGGCGAGGTGGCTGGTGCTGCCGAGGCAGCTGCTGGCTGGACATACAACGTGTCTACAGGCGTGGCTGGCGCACAAATGTCTGCAGCAGCTGGTCACGCTTATGTCTACCTGCCTGGTATAGAGCAGGAAAGGCACCGTTGTCATCACAGATGTCTGTGTCATTATCAGGGTCATCGTTGTCAGGGGGGTCAAGTTGAGGCAGTCGTGAATATATGCACACATTGTGTAACACTGCACAAGCTGCAACAATCTTCGCTGCGGCCTCCGGTTCGTAGTGCAGTGCTCGGTACCGTTGTAGACACCTGAACCGGCTCTTCAGGACACCAATTGTGTGCTCGACAACAGACCTCAACGATGAATGTGCACTGTTGAACCTGGCAGCAGGACTGCCAGGAGTGTGACATCCTGGAATAGGTGTGACCAACCATGGCTGCAGCGGGTAGGCGCCATCACCTGCAGGCCAATGAAAACTGACATTTTTCAAAATGCTTGCGCTAATAGCGCAACATCTGCAATTTGGGCGCATGAATTTTTCAGTCCATTATTTATTTCATCATTTATTACTTTTCTCCCCTCATTACAAAGGCCTGTATTTATGATACAATAATTATTGCTATCAATGTTATCAGCCAAGATACAGGCAATTTGCCAGCCTGTAAGTTTGCTGTATACAAATGGTGACATGTACCTGTAGACATATCGGCTTTGAAGGAGAGCCCCAGCTATATCTCACCTCACATTTTCTGAGCTATAGCATAAATAACTATCCCTTATTTTTCCACCCTCTCGGTTTACAAGTAAAAGCAAATCTGCATGTTATGATATTTATGTTGTGACATAGTTGTGATACTACTGCATATTGCATTTCTCACAAGTGAAAGAACATGAACAAATAACTTATTTTTACTCACTCGATGTGCAGGAATAAGCAGGTCTGCATCCTATGGTATTTATGTTATTATGTTATGTTATTTATGTTATTGTGTATCTATGTTATGTTATAAATACCTTGAAGGAAAGCCTCAACTGTTCCTGACCTCCGATTTCCTTACCGATAGTAGTTTCACTAATGCAACACCTTCGTTGACACCACTGCTGACATGTGGAAACCCTGGATTTGCATTAATTTGAAAGCAAATTGCCTCAACAATGTGTTCACTATACATTTGCTTAACCAGCTGCATACAACTGATGTCTCTGCCCCGCCGCGGTGGCTCAGTGGTTAGGGCGCTCGACTACTGATACGGAGTTCCCGGGTTCGAACCCGATCGCGGCGGCTGCGTTTTTATGGAGGAAAAACGCTAAGGCGCCCGTGTGCTGTGCGATGTCAGTGCACGTTAAAGATCCCCAGGTGGTCAAAATTATTCCGGAGCCCTCCACTACGGCACCTCTTCTTCCTTTCTTTCACTCCCTCCTTTATCCCGTCCCTTACGGCGCGGTTCAGGTGTCCAACGATATATGAGACAGATACTGCGCCATTTCCTTTCCCCCAAAACCAATTATTATTATTAGCTGATGTCTGAGAAGTATTGACTGGATTTAGATTTGTTCAGTGCAACTATTTCGCCCTTGTGCCAGTATTCACATACCTAGTAGATATTCCCCAGATTAGAGAAAATTGTGATTGCACAGTGCATGATGCACCGGTGATGCCCGTCACACGAAAGAATCATGCACAGACCTTGGGAATGTAGCGTAAAGTGCCCTGATGCGAAGATGGGCATCACACACCTGTGAAGAAACCTGAACAAATATTTATTTTTTTACCCGCCCAATTTACAAGTGTGAGACAATCTTCGTACTGTAGCATTTATGATGTGGCGTAGGTGTATATTTTGTGTTACAATTTAAAAACTTCAGCCGCCGTCTGGGTTGTTAGCAGTTTTTTTTACCTAATGCCATAGATTTTGCTAGCAAAGACATGCGCCAAGACACTGACTTTCCTCCAATGCATTATCAACTGCACACTGGTACAGTATTTTGCACAACAGAAGACAGCATACTAAAATCATAAAACCACACTGATTGATTGTGATGCTTGACACAGATGAGAAAAAAGAGGCTCCAACACTCACTGGACTGAGCACTCAGAATCAAATCTCACAGTGAAGTGGGAACACACGCATCACCCACGACAAACTGTCATAAAACAATGAAAATAACATTGCACATGACGTTAACTGTGCAAACAAGCTCATACTGTGTAATCCTTGTCCAAGAGCACCTTGATTATGCAACTGCCGCTACTCCAGCAATGAACACTGTTTTGTCAGTAATGTGCAGTTGCAAGGCTGACAGGAACAAATACATGGGCATGCAATGAGCTATGTGTGCAAGTGCCAGTATACTACCTCTTGTTTCCACCTTTCAGTGTCATGTTGCCAGAATATACGAATTCAGACGCAGCAAAATACAGAAAATCACAAAGGCTGCACTCCAGGCAGTTTGGAGGCTCCATGCATTGTATGTTCATTTTTCCGAAGGCAAGGTTGTGCCATTTTTTTCTGCTTTCATTTACAGGCACAAATGTTGACCTGCTTTCTCCAGCAGACCGTTCTCCCTTTAGTCTAATAAAACGTACAGGTAAGTAGGCCGCAAACGAGTGCCGACGACGACATGTTTCTGGTTACAGGAGACCAAAGGTCATGCACCGAAGAGCACCGCTACAAATCTGATTGTTTTCGTTCTTACCACCATAATGTTGAAGGCCTAGTACCCCTTGCGGCAGAAGTACGCCGGTCTGTTGACCTCGTCAGATGGTGCGGCTATGCAGACAAGTGTCCCATCGATGGCGCCAACACATCCCGGGAATCTACTATCCAACAGCTTGAAGCCTTCGCGTGCGGTCACCAGTTCAGTCGGAGAGCATGGGAAAGAGATCCACTCGTTCCCCAGGCAGTTCCGAATCGTGTCGGTGACTGAGTGGATGCAGCGACTCACACTCGGCTGACTAACCGCTAAGTAATGCGATACAGCGCGAATAAAGACGGGGACGAAGCGAGACAAGGCACCACAGCGCTGACTTCAACTGAATTTTTTATTGCGGAAAGGGGATATTTATACAGGAAATGGAAGGGAACGCAATATGCCGGTACTGCTGGAATTGATACGCGGGATAAGATATTTAAAGGCGAAAAGAAGAGGCTGCAACAGCGCACAAGGATGACTGCTAATAACAAACAACAGCGCAGTGCAAGTCAATGATGAACGATAAGACAAGGCACCGGCATTTTGCAACAAAAACACAAAAACAAGAGCCAAAGGGCCTTAAACCGCAGTACAAGGCGAGGAATGAAACTAGGGAGCAAAAAGCAGGGCACTAACAATTTGCTAGGGGAAAATAAAGCCAAAAAAAAGGGTAAAAAAGATCTAAAACCGTGCGAGAGACTAAAATTGCAGGGCCAAAAGGGGCAAATAAGAGGCTGCTCATGACATGGCGGCAAACACACCTGAAAACTACTAAGAGCCAAAAGGTTCTAAAATCGCTGAAAATCAATACCGAATGAAGAAATCACCTAGATGACATCTGGCTCAAATAATCTACTTCTCGTTTCGTCAGGGCGATCGAGGGAGAGCTGACACAGTCCTCTCCTAGTTTCAAGATGTGCAATGCCTCCATGATTTCGCGAGTGCTTTGATGGGCATTTTTATCTAGAACAGTGCAATCTTGAAACAACGGCTTGCAAGGGCGAGACGGACACTTCAAGCAATGCACTCCCAGGTTCCTCTTTGCTGTGTTGCTGACGTCATTAGAGTGCTCCATCAGTCGCTCATTAAGGCACCGACCAGTTTGGCCTATGTAAGCCCTGCCGCAACTCAAAGGAATTTTATACACGACACCGCCTTTGCAGGATGCACACGGTGAACGGTGTTTGACCGGGCAGGCTGGTTTACGCTCTGCAGGGGCGTTTACTCTGTGGCAGAGCTTGGATAGCTTGTCGGGAGCCGAAAACACCACTCTAACATCAGCCCGCTGGCCTATTCTCTTCAACCGGTGAGACACCGCGTGCAGGTAAGGAATCACAACAACCTTGTTGTGCTTGTCTGGAACCGCCACTTCGCGTATTCCTCCCTTAAGCTTCTTCAGGAGGCCTTCAGCTACCGAGATGAGAAGTGTCTTAGGGTAGCCTGCTCTTTCCAGCCTAGAAGACTGTTTGTTAAAGCTGTCACCCATAGAGTGCAGACAAGATTTCTTTAGAGCATTAGTAAAACACAGGTTCGCGATGCCGCGCTTAACAATCTTAGAGTGGGCAGAACTATAAGGAAGCAGGGACTTGCCCCCTCTCGGCTCATACCGCCAGCATAAGTGTCTTTCTGCTAGAGGAAGCCTTAAATCAAGGAAGCGTAGTGACCCACTCTCAGGTGTCTCCTGTGTCAACATGAGAGGTGACAGGCACTGCTCAAAGGAGGAGAGAACACGAGAAACAGTACATGGAAAGGAGCAAACATTGTCAGCAAGTAATACTAAGTAATCGCCTACAAATCTAAAAACTTTTGTGACAACTGAAGGGAGTCGTTCAGCGAGCAGTCGGTCATGATGGGCAAGGTAGATGTCACTGAGGATGGGAGCAATGCATGAGCCAATGCACACACCGCTTTTCTGAATGTAACTGCTCTCGCCCCATTTAACAAAAGTGGAATTAAGATAGACCGTCAACAATTCTAAGAAGCCACCTACCGACATACCGGAAGAATTTTGAAATGCAACCGAGCCGAACGCATCGATGCTACTTTCAACGCAAGACAAAAGCTTGTCATGTGGCAAAGAATAATAAAGATCTTTAATGTCAACCGGGAATGGCATGAGAGCTCTGCGGTTAGATTTCAGGAAGTCAAGAACTTTACTCGAGTCCTTCAGAAGGAAGGGATCGTCAAGTGCCAGAACCTTGAGCCTAGACTGAAGGAATTGCCCCAAATCTTTCTGCCAAGTGCCATTCTCAGTGACAATTACCCTCAATGGGCAGTCTGCTTTATGCGTCTTCGCTGTGAAGAATATGTCCAGATTGGCCTTGCCAGCAGCATTTATGCTTGTAACAAGTTTTGCTAGATTTAAGCGGCTGCAGATATGCTTAGCTTTTGATTTTATCCTTGACAAAGATACCCTTTCACGCCGCTCGAAGACTGATTCCAAAGCATCAACAGCTTTTGTGCCAAACATGTCTTTGGGCAGGACCAGGAAACCATCTTTGTCAGCTGCTAATAACGAAAGATCATGGCTTCTTAAGTAAGAGACGACATGATTGAAGGGCCTAGTTTTGTCCTTCAATTTGTGGCGAGACAACACGTCAACTCCTTCAGACAGGCAGCTAGCGAAATCAGAGTCCTGAGCACGATGAGCCACTTGCCTGACCAAGCCCATTAGATCCGGTGGCGACTTCTTGGGTTCCACGGCGAATTTCGGACCTAGGCTGAGAACACGAGCCACTTTGTCCGGGAGCACCACATCTCCAAGGGTGTGCACTCGATTGCTGTGACTTGAGCGCTGTTTCGGTGAGATGGCACGAAGGTAGCAAAGCTCATGTTGCCATAAGGCTTCAGCAGTTCTGTCAGCAAGCGCGGAAAGCTCACGCCACTTCATCCTGGCCCTTGGGAACCTGTCGAGGCGATGAAGCTGCAGGTACAGCGCTTCTCGGAAGAAGCGTGCTTGGCGCTGCCACTCTGACCGTAGGATCTTCATGATTCTTATGCCATGATGGAGCGAGGGCTGGAAACCTCCCAGGAGGGTCTTAATCGCGCCAGGAAGCAGCTTGACACGGATGCAAAAGGCGAGAGAGCGGGCGCGACAGACAGCAGTAGCGAAGAGGGCAATGAGGCAGGAAGGTTCAGCAGAGAAACACATGAAAGGGCCCGAGGAACTAGAATTATAACTTGCAAGAGTGGCAGATCGGGCTAGTTGGTAATTTTCCATAATGCGATACAGCGCGAATAAAGACGGGGACGAAGCGAGACAAGACACCACAGCGCTGACTTCAACTGAATTTTTATTGCGGAAAGGGGATATTTATACAGGAAATGGAAGGGAACGCAATATGCCGGTACTGCTGGAATTGATACGCGGGATAAGATATTTAAAGGCGAAAAGAAGAGGCTGCAACAGCGCACAAGGATGACTGCTAATAACAAACAACAACGCAGTGCAAGTCAATGATGAACGATAAGACAAGGCACCGGCATTTTGCAACAAAAACACAAAAACAAGAGCCAAAGGGCCTTAAACCGCAGTACAAGGCGAGGAATGAAACTAGGGAGCAAAAATCAGGGCACTAACAATTTGCTAGGGGAAAATAAAGCCAAAAAAAGGGTAAAAAAGATCTAAAACCGTGCGAGAGAGACTAAAATTGCAGGGCCAAAAGGGGCAAATAAGAGGCTGCTCATGACATGGCGGCAAACACACCTGAAAACTACTAAGAGCCAAAAGGTTCTAAAATCGCTGAAAATCAATACCGAATGAAGAAGTTACGTAGATGACATCTGGCTCAAATAATCTACTTCTCGTTTCGTCAGGGGACTGTGTCAGGGAGAGCTGACACAGTCCTCTCCTAGTTTCAAGATGTGCAATGCCTCCATGATTTCGCGAGTGCTTTGATGGGCATTTTTATCTAGAACAGTGCAATCTTGAAACAACGGCTTGCAAGGGCGAGACGGACACTTCAAGCAATGCACTCCCAGGTTCCTCTTTGCTGTGTTGCTGACGTCATTAGAGTGCTCCTTCAGTCGCTCATTAAGGCACCGACCAGTTTGGCCTATGTAAGCCCTGCCGCAACTCAAAGGAATTTTATACACGACACCGACTTTGCAGGATACAAACGGTGAACGGTGTTTGACCGGGCAGGCTGGTTTACGCTCTGCAGGGGCGTTTACTCTGTGGCAGAGCTTGGAGAGCTTGTCGGGAGCCGAAAACACCACTCTAACATCAGCCCGCTGGCCTATTCTCTTCAACCGGTGAGACACCGCGTGCAGGTAAGGAATCACAACAACATTGTTGTGCTTGTCTGGAACCGCCACTTCGCGTATTCCTCCCTTAACCTTCTTCAGGAGGCCTTCAGCTACCGAGATGAGAAGTGTCTTAGGGTATCCTTTGTATCCTGCAAAGTCGGTGTCGTGTATAAAATTCCTTTGAGTTGCGGCAGGGCTTACATAGGCCAAACTGGTCGGTGCCTTAATGAGCGACTGATGGAGCACTCTAATGACGTCAGCAACACAGCAAAGAGGAACCTGGGAGTGCATTGCTTGAAGTGTCCGTCTCGCCCTTGCAAGCCGTTGTTTCAAGATTGCACTGTTCTAGATAAAAATGCCCATCAAAGCACTCACGAAATCATGGAGGCATTGCACATCTTGAAACTAGGAGAGGACTGTGTCAGCTCTCCCTGACACAGTCCCCTGACGAAACGAGAAGTAGATTATTTGAGCCAGATGTCATCTAGGTGATTTCTTCATTCGGTATTGATTTTCAGCGATTTTAGAACCTTTTGGCTCTTAGTAGTTTTCAGGTGTGTTTGCCGCCATGTCATGAGCAGCCTCTTATTTGCCCCTTTTGGCCCTGCAATTTTAGTCTCTCTCGCACGGTTTTAGATCTTTTTTACCCTTTTTTTGTCTTTATTTTCCCCTAGCAAATTGTTAGTTCCCTGATTTTTGCTCCCTAGTTTCGTTCCTCGCCTTGTACTGCGGTTTAAGGCCCTTTGGCTCTTGTTTTTGTGTTTTTGTTGCAAAATGCCGGTGCCTTGTCTTATCGTTCATCATTGACTTGCACTGCGTTGTTGTTTGTTATTAGCAGTCATCCTTGTGCGCTTTTGCAGCCTCTTCTTTTCGCCTTTAAATATCTTATCCCGCGTATCAATTCCAGCAGTACCGGCATATTGCGTTCCCTTCCATTTCCTGTATAAATATCCCCTTTCCGCAATAAAAATTCAGTTGAAGTCAGCGCTGTGGTGTCTTGTCTCGCTTCGTCCCCGTCTTTATTCGCGCTGTATCGCATTATGGAAAATTACCAACTAGCCCGATCTGCCACTCTTGTAACCGCTAAGTGTTCGTCGCTTGCTATCATGCCCTGAAAACTGCCTGTGGCGTAAAACCGGAGCGCACACAGCACCTGCTGCTATACGCTGAGCACAGTTGCCGTGTTGACGCGCTGCCTCTCTTGATCTTCCCGCAACTCGTCACACAGCCACCTCACCAAGTCCTTTTCCAGGCGAAAATGCTGCCTGAACAAGTCGTCGGGCATCTCAAAAGCGTCTCGATGCTCGCGGTAATGCCTGTCCGACAGCACTCCTAGCCAGTCTAATACGACGGGTAATGCCGGAAACAAAGCCATCGTCCGAACTTCTAGCAAACTTCTAGCTAGTCCGAACGTCGTTGTTGTTGCCTCAAATACGCTGGAACATACCGCCGCACGTTGCTTCCGCGTCTTCGTCGTCGTGGAAGGGACGGTGCACTGATGATGCCGTAGTAACGTCTGCAAAGTGTTTGAAGCAGAAAAGTACGTACAGACCTCATAAGACGAGAAAAATGTTTACCCTTCTTTGTATCGGTCCTTCAAACGAATAGTTACTGTATAAGTGTCCTTAAAAAGTCGTTTCAAAGTTTCCTACACTAAAAACAAGATTTACCTTGCCATAATTCCTCACTTCAGATAAATTGGTACCAAACTGCGGAGCCAGACGTATAAATCCGCGTTGTATCCGCCATTTTCTTATTACCATAATCCAACCACCTTTAGGCCGTACCAAATTACTGCGGCCAAACGGTGTATTTTTCAGCAATGGCAGCATTTCCTTTGCATCACTCAACGTCATTTTGACTTCACTGATGTATGCTTGCGTATCACGTGATTCACTTGACATTTCTCCAGCCAATCGCATTCTAGGAAGCAACCCTACACAGTACGAACTTTTTTCCCTCAAAATTGCTAAAACGAGCCAAGTGCTTTCTTCCATGCCAGCTGTAGCTTCGTTTCCCCTCCACAGACACTTAAATTTACCATCCCGGCACCAACTATAACTGTGCTAAAAATCAGTTTTCAAGGACACGTCATTTTGACGTCACAGCAGAAAGCGATTTCGAAGCCTGACGGGTTCGCGCCACAAATTTGAAACCCGTGACTTGCACGTGATCGCCCTATGAGCCAATCAGAGCGACAATATGGCGCTGAACGGCGGCCATGCGTGTCGAGAATTCGCAAGTCAAGCGACCTGCAGGGGGCGCCAAAGTAGCACGGAGAAATCTGGCAACACTGCAGCAATAGCGGATCGAGGGAGGGTCGCGCAAAATTTGGCTCTACGTACCGTAGTGGGGTTTTTGAATTGCGACGTGACCTCCCGATGTTTCGTTGAGGGTGAACGAGTCCTCAGCGCAGGACGCATAATCTAATTGGAGCAAAAAACAAAATTGATAGCGACACAGAGGTTGTCGCTCTTTGCGTTCAGTCGTACGGCGTGGGTTCGGACCCGCATGAGATATTGGTGCAAGTGACGGGCGTTTTTCAAGAGCCTGGGGTGGTCGGGGGCACCTGTTCCTGCACAGCTGGACTTTCGGCAAAATGCAAGCACATTGATGCAGTCCTCATCCACCTGTACAGGTAAGTAGAACGCTCTTTTTTATCTTTTTGCCAGCCGGTGTAAAACATCGGTGTGGGAACGCACGACTTACTGCTCGTTTAGTGCCATCTATGTAGAGCTGTCTCGCTGCTATGAAAGAGGGGAATGGTTTGAAAAGTTCAGTTCATTAGATTGCGCCGATTGCACAGTGCGGCACGCGAACTCGTCTTCCCTTTCATAAAGCTATTGGCTGCACGTGCTTGGCTTTTTCGCTAAAACAAATATCAAATAACCTGTGGTGGTAGGCGTGTACAGAAAATTTTAATCACTTTTGTGCATTGATATACCATTTATTTCCCCTCAGGCTTGTAAGGGTTCAGTAAGCCGTACGCTGATCTTGGAATTGCCTAGGCACAATGGAATGTGGTCGGTGGTATTACCGGCAGATCCTGTTGCTGGCAGAGCGCGGCCTGTCGAATAGACCGACGACGACGCTAGCACGACCAAACGAATGGTTTTCTTTGTAGTGTGACAGTTTTTCAGGCCGTCGGAGAGTCGCCCGATCTCCTCGGCAGATCGGCGGTTGAGCGAAATCACGCCTTTGAGGAGACGATGCGTTCGTTTCCAGAAATAAGCGAAACGAACACTTCGACTCTTACCAGGGATAAACACAGCAAAACCAGTTGCTGGAAGTTTGCTTACATACATTAGAGAAGCCAAATGTTCAAGTTTTGTTGTAGCATGGCTGCAAGAAGTTTATCACTATGCACTGGGCCTTTACTTGTGCCTAGCTAATATCTCAATAATTTTGTACAGATATCTGTCTCATTATTAGCAGCGTGAGCCTGATGTTGCTTTAAGGG
This sequence comes from Amblyomma americanum, assembly GCF_052857255.1. Classification (NCBI taxonomy): domain Eukaryota; kingdom Metazoa; phylum Arthropoda; class Arachnida; order Ixodida; family Ixodidae; genus Amblyomma; species Amblyomma americanum. Next base: position 115,526,502 of record NC_135497.1, on the reverse strand, counting down.
CCTGTTTTATGTATTCTGGCTAATTGAATAATGTGCACTTTAACATTTGTTTTAACTGTTGTCAAAGATTAGTAAATCCTCTGATTCATTCAAAATATTTCTTTTAGGATAGGGCTTCGGGCATTGCAGGTGCTGAGCTGCACAGATATGGAATGTGCTTGGGCATCAAAAGAAAAGGAAGTGCAAGAGAAGTACGCACCAAGGCCGCTGTGGAAATTTTGCCACACAAAACTGCCCACTCCTGCACGTCTGCTTCCCAACAACGATTGGGAGAGCATGGCTGCATTACTTTGCAGCAGTGCACCGAAATCTGCATTGACATTCCACAGGTAAATGCTAAATGCTTATAGTTTATGTTTTAGTGTTGGTGGGTTCAGTATGCTGCCTTTTTAGGAAACGTGAACGCCTTATCTTTTCATGATGTTTTTGAAATTATTTGTGTATGGAGTTTTTGGTTAATTTCTTTTATCTCCTTTAAGTGTGGCTCCTTCTGTGAATTACGCATTTCTCTGCTGAGTCTCTACCAAGATTTCAATGTCTGTTTCATTTGCTTTTGCAGCTTTACACAACAGCTGCGGTTTTTGATACGCCAGCATTTCTGATAATAATTGAGGGTAAGTAAACAGCAGTACTCAACTGCCATAATATAAGGATGGTTGACATTGAAATAAATGATTTGGGCAGCCCTCAAGGCAGAGTTGGTTTGTTTCCCCTGCGACAAATGCCATCATCCGTCGGCTGCAGCTGCCAAGTTTCGAGAAAGTTGCACAGCCTTCCTTTGCAGTTGTACAACTTTGGTTAGGTAAATGCAAACATTCCACTCAATGTAAAGGCACCACTAAGGTTCTGCACAGATGTTAGTGTAAGCAATAAAAGAAATGTACAGGCAGCGTGGTTTAGCATGCTTACAGATAACAGAATGTGATGACCATAGACAAGTGAGGACACAGACGGCCCTGGGTGTTGCAACTGCTTTGCACTGTATGTTGTAATGCTTATGCACCATGATTAATCATATGGTGTGATTGAGCGGTCAACAGTCTGCACCAGCACGGCATAAATATAGGAAGGGCCTTGTAACTGCAAGCATTGCACACGCTTCCATGACCCGTGCCAAAACATATCTTCGCGCAAAGGCTGCACCAAATATTGCTCCATTTCTGAGTCTCATTCTCAGAACATCTCATGTAAGCACCCCTGCCATGCGAGCTGGTAGTGCCAATGAAGATGCTGCACGCAACACATATGTGCAGTGGCAGGAAGCCCAGGGCTATAAAGTCGAGTTGCAGCAGACTGGCCTGATTTTGCACTGTGATCTGCCATTTATTGGCTCCTCGCCCGATGGCAGGGTAACCTTTCTCTGCCAGTGCTGCGAGGGCAAGGAGGTCCTTTTGGAAATAAAGTGCCCTGTAAAGCTGCAAAATTCCTTTAGCAGTAGTGAAATGCTGAGGCCAAAGTTAGAATATATGACTCAGCTAAATGTGCAGATGGCTATATGTGGTGTTAAGGAAGCACACTTTTTTGTTTTTTTGTGATAACCTGCAATTTACATGTGTAGATGTTATTTATGAAGAAGAAATCTTCGAATCTTTCAAAGACTCGGCTGTTGACATCTACAAGGCATGTGTAGTGTCCGAGCTTTTGCAGAAAGTAGGACAATAAATTATTTTTATTCTTTGCTGCTAAGGGCCAGATGTTCTTTCATTCTGCCTAAAGGGGCCATAAAACATGATAAAAAGAGGGCAAGGAGAAAAAACTAAATTGTGGGGTGTAACATTCTGAAAAAACCGGTGGGCTATGAGGGACTCTATACTAGAGGGCTCCAGATTAATTTCGTCCAGCTGGGGTTCTTTAATGTGCACACAGAGACAGTAAAACGTATTTGTTGGTCAGTGTTGAGCAGTTTTCAGGGGAGGGCCACCTATTTCAGGAGCCCTATGGCGTCTGAAACCGCTGTTGACCAGCCGATCAGGTGAAACTGGTCAGCCAAGTTGTAGCTGGCCAGGGCGGCTTCACACTGCTCCAGAGAAGGGTTAGGAATATTGGGCACCACGAGATCACGGCAACATATTACAGCATGCGTCCTCCTTTTGCGTTAAGCCTCCGTCGAAATGCAGGCATTGCATCTATGAAGTTGCTAATACATATCACTAATGAGGCGCAGGTAAACGTGCTCTTTGCCCTCACCACAAAATGTACATCCTTGTTGCATAGGCGAATTTTCAACATGCTTAGCCATTTACCTTGCTCTTTTGTTATCATACCCTTTAATGCTTAGGACATAATGGCAGGTGCTCAGTCTGTGGTTTGAAAACTGTAAACATTACTTCCTGCTTCTCACAGACTACCTTTATGCGCAGCTGTTCAAATTAGGAGACTGGGAGCACTTTTGATTGTATTCAATCTGAAATAAAGCCCAAGAATGCCTCTATCTTTCGGCAGAGCTAGGCAGCCATGCTCGATTTACGATTATCTGCTTCTGGTTGTTTCTCGGGAATATGCCTGAAGTATGTGTATGCACTGCCCTGGCTTTTGGAATTGTTAATGCTTTATGGTCACGCCTAACACGTCATCACTCGAAGTGCCTAGCAATGGTCCTCATCTTTCAACACGCCTTTATTGAAATGCTGGCTGAAAATTTGTTTGGATATGGTTTGGTCATGCACGCAAAACATGTCAGATTTATGCTCTATATGCACTCAGGGAAGAGAGTCGAACAGCCAAAGGATAACAGGTTACAGTACAGCCCGAAGAGCACACGAAATAGAGGTATAAAACAATTGTGTTCATGCAACCACAGCAGTGGCCAGTGGTTTGAGCATTCGCTTCGTACGCAGGATGTGCAAGGTTCACTGTCCAATGCTACCAAACAGTGACCATTGGGTATAAGCTTTTGTGTTTGAATTGCTCAGAAGAATGGATTTCTTTCCCCACCTGCAGCACACCACACTTCAGCCATGGTGTTCCTTGCACCATAAATGAAATAAGTTTGTCAGTTGTATGCAGGCACATTTATTCAATAAGAGCAACTTTTTCTACAGTAGAGTTAGTTCTTGGGCTAGTTGGTAGTATTCTTGATTCAAGCTCATAGTTTTTCAGCGCAACAGCACACAGCCAAAGAAAAATAAGAAAAGAAGGACGAACACAGCGCTGTGTTCGTCCTTCTTCTTATCCTTCTTTTCTTTGACTATGTGCCGTTGCGCTGAAAAACTATGAGCTTGAAGCAATTTTTCCATTTTCTTACATTAAGCATTCACATACAACTTCAAAAATTTATACACAATTGCAGTATCTCACAAGAAACGATGTGCAGCAATAATTGGGGATGAAAGGTTTGTTATACCGGCAATGATCATGAAGATGACGCCCAATTGCTCAACCGTGTTCCACGGCACTTTTGTTGCCAGGATCTTAAACGTTTTCATCAGTTGGATTGCACGTTCGACATGCACCCTGGCCGAAGCAATTGTCGGGGTTCGAAGAGCTTCCCCTTTAGATAGCTGCTTCTTTTGTTTCTTGAACGGAGGCCGGATAAGGTCAATGAGATAGTGTGCACAAATTTCGTCGATTAAAAACCGACGATCAGCCATTATTGCATCTGATATTCACTCAAGTGCATCAATCAGGCCACTTTGTTCGAATATGGCCTTGTCGGATGCGCGTCCCCCATAGCCTTCGCTTATATAAGCAATCATGCCAGCTGGAGTGACAGCTACTATGTACTTAGCTGTAAATCCTCTCTTGTAGTGTGAATACACTCTCAGTGCACACTGCAAACAGTTGGTCAGCCCCAAAGCTATCTACGTGCAGTCGACAACAACTCTTACATTACTGAACTGCTTAAATTGCTTTGGCAAGTGTTCAATAATTTCCTCTTTTGAGGGGAGCATGACAACAGATTTTAGAACTTCAGACAATACCTGCACTGTTTCTGCAATGATGCTGCTGCATGTTGTTATTCTGGAGTCAAACAAATGCCTGAGGAGGGCGGTTGATATATTATGTTTTAACTTCATCAACGTTAAAACAATCCTATCTTTTGCTGACATGTGCTGTCGACCAGACAGTGGGCGTAACTTTTTGTAGCACTCTACGAGTGCGTTCAGAACTGCTCCTGACGGCAGCCCTGTGAATGTAGTTACATTTTTGTCACTTATCATGTCTGCAAACCTTTTTGGAAATCCTTCAGATTTCACTTGCACTGCTTTGTTTTCTGTACAGCGCTTAAGTGAGCCTAATTCCAGGAGGATGCCTGCTATATCTCTTTCTTGCTCCGAGTGCTTGGTCAGAAATTGTGTCGCTTGAACTGTAGTTGTGCACGAAGAATCCTATTGGAAAAAAGAAGTGGCAATTACATCGCTTAGTAAAGCAAGTTTTGCTCTACAAAACACATTTACACATTGGAAAACAAGACAGTTGTAGCGTTCATGCTAATGCATGTAGTTATTGCATCAATAAATAGAGTGTCGAGTGAACTGTGAACCCACTGTATTCTCTGCGTCTTCGCTGCTCAGAAAAATTGGGAAACTGTGCTCTATATCTGTGTCCCCGTTGCACAGAACCATGGGGGAACTGGAACCCCAGGTCAGACTGGAGTCCTGGAAGAAAAGTTTGGTCTTAAGATAAAGTGATTTGCTTCACAAGTAAAACAGTATGAATGGCAAGTTGCCCATGCCAATAGGATTGAGGTGCAGTGCATTTGGCAAGTATTCTCAGATAGTGAATGGCAGTTTACCAGTTTCTCTTGCTGTATGTTGCTAGTACTTGCTATGGGGCAGAAACACTGAGGCTATTGAAAGAGGCTGAGCTTAACGCACCAAGGTATGGAAAGCAAAATGATAAATGTAGCGTTCTGAGACTGGATGAGAGCAGGGTGGGACAGGGAATAAACACGCTTTAATGATATTCTAGTCAAAAGCAAGAAGCACTGAGCACTGGCAGGGCATGTAATGCAAAGGTGAGATATCTGATGGTCAATAAGGAGGGCAACTGGCTGAATTCCAAGAGAAAACAAGCAAAGCAGGGGGCAGCAGAAAGTCTGGTGGGTGGACGAGATTATGAAGTCTGCAGGTGTAAGATGGCTGCAGCTGACACAAGACAGGGTTAATTGGAGAAATATGAGAGAGGACTTTGTCCTGCAGTGGGTGAAGTTAGGGTGATGATGAATGATGGTAAATACCGTGCTCGTGCTAGCCGATTTGCCAGAACAAAACTCGGCTTTCTCGGGTGACGGTGAACAGGGCTGTGTGACTGGTTCAGCCTGGGACATTTGCAGTAATAAAAGGAATCATCGTGCGGTGCAACTGTTTGCTTGGAACAATACTCCACACAAACATATGGTACCTGGGCAGAGCGTCGGGCACGTCGTGCAAGCTTAGCCGACGACCACTCCTTGATGCGGGCAGCCTTGTTTTCATCGTGTGTTGATAGTTTTGGAAGATTCTCTGTAGGTATAGCTGCTTTCTTCAGGCGTTTTTATTGGCACTTGAGCTCTGAGAAATAAAACAATCACTTTTATGTCTTGTGGCTTTTCTCAAGTGGGAAAAATGGTGATTGGAGATGATGGCCATCGACCATGGAAACAACAAATTTTCCATCACATTTAAGAGACTAACTCAAAACAATACAGATGACTACCCCTTATCCGTGTGGTAGAAACTATTCGAAGCCCTCCCCTATGATGTCCGTCATAGTTCATGTGCACCTTTTTAAACCCCACATACCATAACACATTGCCCCCAGCCTAGGTGTCGGAGTCAATATACTGCTGAAGTAAAATTTGTTGAATACAAATGAGAATAGCAAGTAGTAAACAGAGTTTGGCGCAGCCATTTGTGCTTGCTATATATTTGAAGTATACAGTAATGAACAACCTTTTCTGGAAGGCTCGAGCAGTGTATTGTGTAGTAAAGAAGTGAGCTTTAATGCAGCTGCTTTGCTAGGGCCAAGGTACGTACTTGTGCCTGCACAGTTTATACTTCCTGAATGTTTCGCATACGGCGACTCAAATGCAACGAGGACATAACTAACGAATTCATTGGGGCATTTACCAGGCTGCATTGGAATTGTGAAGTTTTTGAGCTGTTAAGCAGCTTCCTTACTGGGATTTATATGACGGTCGAACTTTGATCAGAGGTCGGCTCACTTGAGCAGAGCACTCGAGCGGTGTGTTGCAGAGCAAATTAAGCTAAAACTTTACACAGCTGCTTCGCTAGGGGCAATCCACCGTGTTGGCTCAGTGCCTTGGCGTTCAACTACTGATCCCAAAGCAGCATGGTCGAATCCCGACCACGGCGGCCGTATTTCGATGCGAGGCGAAATACAAAAACACCCATGCGCTGTAACATGTGGGTGCATGTTGAATAACCGCGTTAAAGAGTGGTATAAATTATTTTGAAGCTTTCTCTTACAGCCCATGTGCCGATAAGGGACGTTAAACCCGACATATATCGCTAAGGGCAAGGCGCTTTTGCGCCATTGCGGTTAGTTTATCGGCTGCGCTCGAAAGCAAGGTATGTGCTTTGGAATTTCACCTCATTTATTTTGCACTGCACCCCTTGAGCGCTCTAAACTAATCTGGTCGCACCTGTACGCACAGAATGACACCGCGCGTTTGGACAACGGCCGGCATTGGTATAATAATCTACTACACCATAGCAATGGGGCAGTGCACGCCGCCTTCGCCGAGAATTTTGTGAAGACGCCTCTGGCCCGAACATCTTCAAAACGGATACATGCAACTTGAGGCAGTGTTACTCAATTGTCGCCCAGGCGGACACACTACACAATCGAAAGGATCCCAGAGTCACCAAAATCGACACAATTGCAATCATTCTCAGTCAGCACGTCCCGCGTCTGCACGCACGTATCGAACTCGCAAACTTTATTATGCTAACAGTATTTCACTACAGGCGTAATTTCTTTTCCTTGAACTGTGCAACGGGCAAGGCATCGCACCGAACGGGTGGTGGCGTCCCGTGAACCCCTTGGCATCACTGTGAGCCGCTGTCGCGCCCCACACTTAAACACGAAGCTTAAGCATGCATTTTTTAAAGCTAATGATTTACTGCGCCAGCCAGCGAGCCATTTCGGCTGGCCGCGCACTTAAACCGTATGCGTGTTCCGTGGCGGACGAACAAACCTTGAGCCGCAGTTGCCTAGCAACGCCGCAGCCGCGCTCCAACAGATGGCGCCGCCGACGACGCCGCTGCCGTCGCCACTGCCTCCACCAGATGTGCTCCGCTGGGGTAGGAGGAAAGGAGGTGTCACATCGCGGGGTGTGTGTGTATATATATATATATATATATATATATATATATATATATATATATATATATATATAAGGTTAAGTAACTGAGGGGCCCGTTTGACAAACTTATGAAGGGAGCCAACAGTCACCGAAACCAAGGTGCATAGAGGAACGTTATTATTTTTTTAGTGTGTTGTGCTTATCAGTGGGATAATATTACTTAGGTTAATAAATCACTTAAAGCAAATTACTTATAAAGCATCAGAAAAAACAACCATGCCGCCGGTGGGATCCGAACCCACGACCTCCGAATATCGCGTCCGGTGCTCTTACCAACTGAGCTACGGCGACGGCTGTCCAATCTGCTGCTCTCGTGGGTATTTATGTTTATTTGGTGCACGCGAACCATGAGAGTGTTCACCAGCGCCACCCTCGACCATAGACCATAGCGGCGGACGTAGCGCGTCCTGTAATACCGCGAGCGTGACGTAGAACGTCATCTAACGGCGAGGGCGGGAACTATATATATATATATATATATATATATATATATATATATATATATAAATATATATATATATATATATATATATATATATGGGCTTCGCCTTAGTGTATTTTTCAACTTCAGGCTGTGCTTTCGCCAGCAGACCAAACCTTATACCTGATTTAATGTCTGCAGATGGTCCTTGGACCTAAGATATTAAACATTTTTGGATAATGGCGCTGTGCTTCGCTTGAAGCACTCTGGCGCGGTACGGCCCGCTATTGCACTGCCTCCGGGATCGGCCCGGGGCATATTAGCGTGGCGCGTCTTTTCTTTCATTCTTTTGCTTTCTGCACGCGGCAGCGAGCGTGGCTCGGCTTGAGTTAGTAGGCAGGCCCGTACACTTTCCATTCGTCCTGTCAGCAACATAAGTGTGTTGTAGTCGTTATGGAGAGCTCGAAACAGACGCAGCAACGACAGAACGAAGCGAGGAAGAGACAACAAACAAGAGACGCCAGCAGAACGCGCCGCACGACTCGAGAAGCGTCGTAACGAAAATGTGGCTAGAAGTCGTGCCACGTCCCGGTGTGACTCTTCAACTGCGGAAAAGACCGGTTTGAGTTCTCAAGAGCGTCGGAATGAGACGCTGCGTAGACGACATATCGAGGAAACGAAGCTTTCGCAATTCAACTACGGTTAACCAGATATTAACCTCAGCATTTTTTATTTTTGCTTTTTATTTCAATACACGTTTTCTTAATCAACTTTTGCATTTACGTTTTTAACATACTACTTACGTTTGACAGTTCACGCGGACACCTCTTTTCTACAGCCGACGGTGTATTTCATCTAGTAACTTCAGCAATAGACTGCAACGCTCATTCATAGAGTAACATACACTATGGCCAATTAGTTGACGAGTACCTTATATAACCGCCGTCTGCCAGGGCTGGCGGACTTCCTATCGCGAGCGCGGAACGCACTGACCGCCAATATAAGCTACCTTTGTTTTCGCTGCGCCCCACTCATGGGCGGCATACAGGACGCACATCCATTAATGCGTAGTTGGACAATTCCGCTTAAATGGAAGATAACTTTCTTTTTCTTTTTGCGGCGCCCCAATTAGGGGTGGCATACACTGCGCACCTCAAATAATGTATAGTCGGGCAATTCAAGCCCTTCGTGTTAGATCTCGCCGAAAATCTAGATGCAGATAGAATTCAAAATGTCGTCAAAATGGTGGAATATGAGCTGAAAACAACTGCCACAACAAGCCAAGAATGGGAAAGCTTTGCCTGCGAAGTCTAGCAGGAAAAGACTACTAATATGCACAAGTTACTCTTAGCATAACTCAAAGTTTCCAAGCAGATTCGGCAGAAAATTCTCACGCAATGGATCATTTACCTAAAAGCATCACAAGTCACGATTCCTTATTAATCCAGGAGCGCACAAGGACGGCGAAGGGCGCTAAAAATTCCTGGTGAATACCGAGAAAATGTGCGCTATTCTGTATGACGACACTACGCCCTCCACTACGGTACCTCTTTCCTCCTTTCTTCTTTCACTCCCTCCTTTATCCCTTCCCTTACAGCGCGGCTCAGGTGTCCACCGAGACATGTCAGACAGGAGTCATTTCTTTTCCTTAAATTGTCCAAGGGGCAAGGCGTCGCGCCGAACGGGCGGTGGCGTTCCGTGGACCACCTGGCAACGTTGCAACACGCTGTCGCGTCCCAATCGAGACGCCTCCTGAACGCCGATCATGAAGGTTGCCGCCTAGAGCGGTAACCGCATGTGGCGATATTCCTTCGGATACGTCGCGCGATGGCGCCGCCGTCGCCCATCGCTGCCGCTGGCGCAAACCGCACGAAGCGACGGGACTCGGCGTCGGAGCGGCGCGATTTCAGTTGTTGCTCGATTGCGGCAGCTTCAGCGTTCAGTCATTTTGCGTCAATTAACGCGTAGAACAACGCTCTTTAGGCTTCATACAAGATAAAACAAAATAACAACGTTGAAAAAGTATATTTAGGTAATGATTTTAGTTTTAGTCGACTACACAAAGTCACGTGACGCAGAAAAGCGCGCCCGAGGGACGCTGCATGCGATGAGGCGCCAGGCGACATTTCGGCGCTCTTGTGACTTATAGTGCGTGTAGGACATATCCCACAGCACCCCTTACTTTTGAACTTCATTAATGAGCCTTTCATTAAATTCTTGCACAGCTGCCACGGTGAGGGATGCGTCGGCTGTTGCTCCGCTGAAAGCCCGCTGAAAAAAAAAACGACTTTCGCGCGCAATACGGATTGGAAGTTACGCACCCGCAAGGCCTACCGTCATTGGCTAGTCTCGCACGGCACTTCCGGGCGATGGGCGAAATTTTCTGCAAACCCAGAACCTGGGCGACGCGATTAGCGACAGTGCCTCGGCGGCCCTCACCACATCGCGCGATGCTATCGCGCGGCGTGTCGCCGCGAATTGGGGCCTCATGCGGTTAGCGCTATACCTTTCTTATCGCGGCTCCCCACTCATGGACGGCATACAGGACGCACATCGATCAATGCATAGTCAGACAATTCCACTTAAATGGAAAATGGTCTATGGTTTATGAGAGTTTAACGTCCCAAAGCCACTCAGGCTATGAGGGACGCCGTAGTGAAGGGCTCCGGAAATTTCGACCACCTGGGGTTCTTTAACGTGCACTGACATCGCACAGTACACGGGTCTCTAGAATTTCGCCTCCATCGAAATTCGACCGCCGCGTCCCGGACCGAACCCGCATCTTTCGGGACGGCAGCCGAGCGCCATAACCACTCAGCCACTGCGGCGGCATAAATAGAACTTTCTTTTTCTTTCTGCGGCGCCCCAGTCAGGAGCGGCATACACTACGCACATCGACTAATGTATAGTGGTACAATTCAAGCCCTCTGTGTTCGATCTCGCCGAAAATCTACATGAAAATTGAATGCAAATGTCGTCAAAACTATGGAGGTCGGACAAGCTCAACTGCCACAACCAGCCGCGAAAACCAAGGTTTGCCTGCGAAGTCTAGCAGAAAAGACTAATAATATGCAGAAGCTGCTCTTAGGCATAACTCAAAGATTTCCATGTAGATTTGGCAGAAAATTCTCATGCAATGGAGCATTTACCTAAAAGCATCAGAAGTCACGATTCCTTATTATTGCAGGAGCGCGCAAGGGTGGCGAAGCGCGCAAAAAATTTCTGGTAAATATCAAGAAAATGTGCTCTATCTGCTGAATTACGACACACTACCTAGGTAGCCAGCATGGTGGCTCGTGCCTTGGACGACCGTTTCAAACATCAAGTGCAACGCTGTGAAGGCTATGGAAGTAGTCAGCGAAAAAAGAAATAAAGAGAGTGGCATCACTCCGCGCTGTTCTGTGGCCGTGTGCTCTAACGCGTCACTCCGGAGAATCGACATACAACGGGGGGTGCAGGGGTTCCGATCCCGTATGGTGGAACTTTTTTTTTCGCACATTTTTTTTTCATCCCAAGTTGCATTTCGCGTGACACCCCTCGTTTTGTTCAGAATCGCTTGATCATTATGCCGCGTTCTGAAATGAAATGCATGCATCTGTTCATTTGATGCATACCGCGTTAATGTGAGCTGTGTGAAATGCGTTGTCAGTGAGCTCGCACTGGCTTTTGGTCAGCAGTGGCGGTTTTCTTTTGTGTGAAAAGATGACGTTCATTCGTCGGTTTTAATTAGCACAGTGGTGAGTGCAACAAGTGGCCATCTGCAACTTTCGATTTTGACGTTGCTGAGGAACCCACTCCTTTGTGGGACTCTCTTAAGGTTCCTGGCATGTTATGAATTGATCCTTACAACCGGTTAGCGGCAGATCCAGTTTTCGCCAAAAGAGTCTGTGACCGACTTTAGCACTGTGCTGTAGAGTAGCCCAAAGGACTTGGCGAGAGCAGTTATTTTTTACTGATCGTAAAGTTCAGAAGGAAGATGTCTGTTAATTTAGAAAACATATTCTAGACTCTTTATTCGCCTATTTTCTGGCTGTATATATGCAACATTCTTGTGCATATCTGCAATTGTTTTGTTTTTGTTAAGATATTTTTCGTTCTTAAGCAAAGCGCATTTTCCTTTGTCATTTATAAGAGCTTTATTACTGGGCTAGGCTATGCGGCAGAAGAGCAGTATATTTAAACTGATGGATCAAATCATCTATACACACACCACCCCAATATGGCTTGTTTTCCAGTGTTAAGCGTTAAATTTAGAACATAGTCTTGATTCACAGAGTGACAGAAAACAGTACTGCCTCAAGAGATGCAGATTTGTTGTCGGGCACAAATGTATCTGAAGGCAATACAGAGGCAAGTCAGCTTGTCTGATTTCCCTGCTCTCCTAGAAGAGCAGAAGCTGCTCAGGCACGATTTTCATGCAGCAAGGCAAAAAGAGTTCCGAGCAGTGGGAAGGCCAAGTAAGAATGCAGTAAAAGTTGTACAACGCTATCAAGAAATATTTTCAAAGAGCAAACAATAAATGAGACAGGACAACAAAGAATGTTGACCCCGCGGTGTCTGAGAGAAATGGTTTTTTCTGGAAACAGCCAATGCATGGATCACAGTGCATACAGTGCACACAAAGGACACGTGCAGTGGAGGTACACCAACACACAATCAGTCAAGTGCTCCAAAATTTAAAAAAAAATGTGCAGGCCATCGAACAACATTTCATACAACGAGAACCAGACCAATGTCTGGACAGGGTTCAAAAAGCAGTGCATTTTCAGTGAACAAAATCAAGTTCCTGGGACATGTACTAACAAAGACATCACTCGAAAGAAATTCACACTGAACCGAGGAAGAGCCAGCTTGAAATCATTCACAACCCCAGAAATTAAGGACAAAACATACAGTACTGGCTACCTCAACACTGGCACTTCAGCACTGCATAACATGTCAAAACGACCAGAGATTGACAGTGACGCAAGACAACACCAAACCAGGACTCCCTTTTCAGTACATGAAGATCAGACACCCATACATACCATTCCCAACCCTCACACACAAAATAAGGTCCATTCTTAGGGGTGTCTGAACGTTCGAAATTTTTGGCCTGCAAAATTGAGTAAATTCCTATTCAACTAGTCGAATGAATCAAACAGTACATGTTAAAAATTATTTTAAACGAATCGAAATTGCTGTCAGGTTTTCATATACTTTTCGAATAATTGACACAACGCTTGATTAAGGGCCGCTGTATTTTTCTGTAATGAATCTCCCAAAAACTGCACACATTGACGACGTATAACACTATTCATATTCTAAATGAAAAAAGTACTGTTTGCACTCCCTTACAAATTCTACTTCTATACAGACACAATTAACACGACCACGCACCACCACCACCCCACAACCTCCTCCTCCGCCGCTACCACCACGTCCTTTACATCCACCTCAACACCTACACTACAAGTTACTGCCTGATACAATTTCATGCTAATGAGCATGTGCTTTACACACATGCACACACAAGAGTGATCACAGCATGCCGATGAGCCCTCTCTTTCATCGGTAGACTGATCAACACACACACCCACAGGCACACATATTTTCACCTTTCCATCCATACACGCACAAAGGTGATCACAGCATGCCGATGAGTCCTCTCTCTCTTCTCAGTAGCATGTGTATTACACATCCATTCGAAGTCAAAAAGTTCCTCGATGCCACTTAGATCTTCATCACTAAAATGAGTCCTCGACTCATCAGAGGAGGAGTAGCACGATTCACAAATGCTGAAAACAACCGGTTCAATTTCAGCGTCAAAAATCATATGATGTTGTCATGATTCAGCATCAACTTGCTCCAGATGAGCGCAAAATTGTTGCCAGTTTTCCTGGCTTACACATGCCAGTGCTTCCGGCAGGAGCTTTTCCACTTCAGCGAAAGGCAAACATTCGTTGCAACTTGCGATGCATCCCTTCACCTGGCTCCAGACAAGTTCAATGGGATTGAACCCGCATTGGTATGGTGGTAAACGAAGCACTGCGTGGCCATGGGTAGCTGCCAGGCTGTCGATGTGGTACACAACGCTGGGTGTGTTTACCTTTTGAGAAAGCTCCAGCAGTTCTGCCCTCACCACGTCCTGTGAACACGGAACAAACACCTTTCTTTGTGAGCCAAACCTGAATATCAGCTTTGGGCGTAGACTTGGTAGGGGCTTTTTCAAGAGTCACGCTATGATATGGAACAGTGTCCATGACGACAATGCTATTGGCCGCAATGTTTGGCAAAATCTTGTCGGTGAACTACTTCTTAAAGTAGAGGCAGTTCATCTCAGAGTGGTAGTCAGCATGGTTTCCCTTTTTTGCTCTGAAGAAGTCAGCAGCGTCTCGCACGAATCCTGTTGCACTGCCCACAACATGTACAAGGATCAAACGGGCCCCTTTGCCCGAAGGCGCAGCCAATTCCGTTGTTAAACCTTTCAGGAAGGCATCCTGAGATGACTTCACAGTCTTGTCCTGCCAGACATATTCTTTTGTGTGTCCTGCCTTGACCCAGGTTTCATCCAGGTAGATAATGCACCTGTAAATGCGAAGCAACCAAGCGCACGAGTTAATACTTCTAAGTAAACAAACAAACTGCAGCATATAAGTAGGCAACGCACTGAAACACACTGCTGACCACTGTCTCGCTAACAGCCGCTCAAAGACAATCGAGAAAAAGAATTACCTCGGCTTTATTGCTCCCTTGTTCGGGCTTATACTTCGCGCCCAGGCGGAATATAATGGCCGGTTTATATTCACTGTATGTTTGCAGGGGGTACTTGACTAATTCGGCATTATTTGAAATCTCTTTGCTTGCGGCGACAGCGAACAAAAATTGCCAACGTTCGCAGCAGTAGCGCCAGTAACTCACGCCGCCGGAGCGACGGGCAGCGTACAGTGGGTGTTCATTCGTTCCTACGGTGACGACGAGATGGCACTACCCATTGCAATGTAGTCAAGATTCCGTGTGAAGATTGCGACCGGAATTATATCGGGGAATCCGGAAACTGGTGCAGACGGATCCAGCAGCACAAAAATGACGTGGCGAAAGGACGCAGTGCTGCTAACGCTCTGGCCGAACACGTGCAAGAGACTGGACATGTCATCAATTGGGACGGGGCACGTGTGCTTGCCAGAGAACGAATCACTTCTAGACGCCTGTATCTAGAGTCCTTGATGATACAAACCACTCCCGGTACACTAAATCGGACGCAAGGAAATCTGCCTGCTGACTACGCAAGATCATTACGACGCATTTTTGAATAAGATATAAACGCATGCTTTTGCCTGGTTTCACCCATTGTGAACAAGGAAGCCGTAGGGCTTCCGAAACGTCAATACGTTTTCTTTAAAATTTTGACTTCGTCAGTGACCCTATGTTTTTATTATACCCATTGCAATGCTACCACATTTATGGCAGTTTTGTTGTTTTTGCTTGCTGCACCAATTGGGATTTAGCGATTAAATTCAGACATGTGCCCCACCCAAACGTAGCGCAAAACTGGCCATGGAACGTCACCTCTACGAAAAGGTCGGCAACAGCAACGTGGTCAAGACGATTTCTTTTAAATGTGTTATTCTGAAGCAACGCTTACTGTTACGACTACGAGGTTGCAACGCTAACATCAAGCTCTAAATGAAGCCAGTCTAAACGTGCTGCGTAAGAAAATAAGCAAGGAACTGCTCATACCTGCCCTGTCTTCGGATTTTTTTGATCGCCCGCAGGTACCTGCGACGCCAGGCAATGATGTCACTTCTCTCGATCAGCGCAAGGTTCCATTTTCCTTTTTCAGATGTGAATATGACGTCCTTCATCAACTTGCACAACGTCTTTTTCTTGAAGTTCGGCCGGTCGTCATCCTCATTGACTGCCTTAAGCACACTGTTCAATGCTGGGACTTCGCTCTTCGCGTGCATACTGTGCACTTTCAGACGGACGGTATGGACAGTGAAGCTGTCATTCTTGACTGTTCGCGAGCTTGAAATCTTCACGTTGCGCAGTTTTTCCTTGGGAGCCGCCAAAGGCCCACACAGACGCTCCGCCTTGATTTTGGCAACGGTACAGGGAGATACTCTGGTATCCTCGTTCGCAGCACTCAGTGCTTCCCGAACAGACTTCTCCGGAAAACGGGTCCTGGTACGGGAGTACACGTTTGCAATTACTTGATTGGCGTACTTTGACAGCTTGGATGTACGAACCTTCGCGAAAATGCGTACAGGAGAGGTGGCCGCGGCCGCTGTGCTGGACGCCATTCTCTCAAAAGTGAAAGGGAGCCGGAAAAGTAAACACGGCGGCCAGGGTTGCGGGGACAGCGATAACGTGGAATGGAAAAAGACGACAAACGCAAAATACAAGATCACAGATCTCGATCGCTCGCAATAAGAGCGTTTTTTGTCACGCACATGACAAATGTTTTATCTACGAAGCCTGCCGGCAAAGCATTTGCTATTTTTCGCTCACCACAAGCAACGTACTATTTTCTGTCGCGGATGCAGGCAGCGCGAAAAAGAGCGCTAGCTTTGGCAGCGTTGCACATGACATTTGAAACGGAATATAACGGGCGCGCGCAAGAGGACGCTCCCCCTATAGACCACATAGGACCTTTAGAAGAACGAGTTGACGGGCTAGTTGGTATTGCATGGTGTAGTTAGTAAAGCGAGGCATTATCAGCCTGTGCCTTCGCAACGCCCTTCAGAAATCCTGTGATCATCTCCTTCAAGAAAGTCTTCACAAGCAGATAGGCGCCTCCTTGCAGCGTGCTACCCCTTGCAGCTCCTGACAGCAGTAGCCGAATGCCTGATTAAAAAACGCCATGAACAGCGTCCACTAGCTGCCAATGGAAACGACCGCAAAAAAGGTGTCGTTGTACCCTACCTGCAAAACGTTAGCCATTGCCTGAAAAAAATTGGCAAACGAGCAGGCGTGGACGTGGTGTTTTCGGGACCCAATAAGCTCTCTTCACTCTGCAAGAGAGTCAACAGTAATCAAGTTCCTCGTGGCTTTGGGCAGACGCATGATAATCCCCACGTTTCTTGCGCCACAGGTGTCATATAATCAGTCCCCCTGTCTTGCGGAAAGAAATACATTGGTCAAACGGGGAGATGCATAAATATCAGGCTGCAAGAACACAAGAATAACATGAGCAGTATTGCCATCTCCAGAAACCTTGCCAAACACTGCAAGAAATGTAAAAGCGACACCTGCACCCCAGTGTACGATGGATGCGCGATTATCGGCAAAGTACGAGATCGTTTATCTAGGTAGATAATTGAAGCTATTGAAATCCGTCGTGCCAAGGACTACTGTGTTAGCACTCCGTCTATCTGTCTATCTGAGAAAGAATTGATAATCCTGAGGGCAGCTGGCCATGCGTTTTGAGCGGTTGCTTGACCCTTGGTATTTCTGTGTTTTAGCAGCCAAACTTTCTGGTTTTAACAGACTTTCTAACCATTTTGGCCACTTTTAAGCTTCAGTTTTGCTGAATGTATTTTCCTTTTTATGTGTTTGCCCTCTGCACCGCAACATTTTATCGTTCTTTTACTATCGTTTTCACCAGTTTTAAACACTCAAAACACCTTTGGCGCCATACTTTCGCATCCTGTTCAATCCTTCATCTGTTTCTTCTTAGTTCGCGTGACGGCCCTCTACACCGTGCAGCTTTTAACAGTTTTATCGCCTTCACCCATCCGTCATTCTCAGCTTCAGGAATTTATTACTTCCATTGTTTGAAGAGACTATTCACTGTTCCCCTGTGACCGCGCATGCCTCAATGTACCGCCCCCCTTACTGCCACCTCATATGTGTTTGTGCTCCGAAATAAAGATTCAGTTGATAGTCAGCGCCCGTGTTTATGCTTCCATGTTTGTCTCCTGTCCCCTACTTAGCGCTGTTCCTTCACCACATAGGACCACAGCGGTACTGTGGATTTTAGCGCATCTAGCGATTGGAGATAGCAACTGGCCCGCACTTCCTGTTTCGGTTTCATTGATGTGAATTTCGGATTTCTTGCCCGCCGCGGTGGCTCAGTATTTAGGCGCTCGGCTACTTATCCGGAGTTCCCGGGTTCGAACCCAACCGCGACGGCCGCGTTGCGATGGAGGCAAAACGCTAGCTAAGGAGTCGGTGCACATTAAAGATGCCCAGGGGCCGGATTACGCAACTGTCAATAAGCGAAATTGTCAAATACTTGTCATAAAGGTGTCAATTAGCCTCGCTCCTATTGGTCGGCCGTGGACGGCGGCCATTTCGCTTTTTTTGCGTCATGGGTGGTTGCAGATTACGTTACGGATGTGGTAGAAGTGTTGACGTTGCACACCTAATTATGCAGCCGCTAATTGACAGTTTTTGTGACAGCCTCGAGGCGGTCAATTTGACCGTTGCCTTTGTGACAGAAAATGGTGGCGGTGTACGCGGCGATACGACTGAGCCGGCTGCGCCAGCGCAAGGAACGGCGAAGGAGGGCGCACAAAGACTCGTTTGACTTGCCAGACGAGCTGTTTCGACGCCTTTTTCGACTGGATAAGCAGACTATGGAGTGGCTTTGCGGCGAAGTCGTCGATGAACTGGGAGGAAATTTGCTTGCGAACGCGCTGTCGGTGTGGCGGCAGGTGGTGTGTGCACTGCGGTTCTTTGCTTCCGGTGGCTTTCAAGCTGCCGTTGGTTACGAGGCGCACGTCGGCATCGCACAACCGATGGTAAGCAAATGCGTACAGCGGGTGTTGGAGGCAATCTGCCAACTTAGCGCGAAGAAGGGGTGGGTTCCCACGGTCACCTCTGTGCCACGGCTACATATAAATAAATCACTGTTATGCTGGCAAAGCACTTAGTTTTTCCCAGCAAATTGCAGTTCGTGGTCGTCTTCTGTTTCCCAAGGGAACAGAAACGGATAACCACACATCACATATACTGCAACACCTCGCCTTTTGGCATATTTGTCATCGATCGAAAGAACCGAACAACACAGACTTCAACAAGTTCTCTTCGACGATTTCGTACCAAGCGCTTCTTACAAGTTTGCTCGGTAGACACGTACCCTTCAGTGCATTCGTTCAAATCTATCTGCGCACTTAGGTCAACCGCACACTAGCTTGATTTCAGACGCCGCATAAAAAACAATAACACGGCGTGGAATCGGCTGCTTTCGTTGAAAGCGGTTTTACGTTTCACCGCCGTCAGCGCTTCCCCGCAACGGCAAAAGTTACGCGCCAGACAATTTAGTAGCACAACATAGAACGCTTTTTGTTTTGCTTGATATTTTCGAATTTAAACACAATCTTCTGGCAAAATAAAACGTTAGTTATTTTGATCGCTGCGCATTCATTGTCTTTTTACAAACAATTAGAAGGCGGCCCTCTCGCCGTGCAAATAAATACTCTCGGGGCGCCGTCCTGCTGCAATTGGCTGATTCCTCGTTGCATCCAGCGGTGACGTCTCTTCGCTTCGTCATTTTGACGTCACTGTCAATAACTTTTGACAGAATTTGTGACAGTTGCGTAATACGGCCCCAGATGGTCGAAATTATTCCGGAACCCTCCACTACGGCACCTCTTTATTCCTTTCTTCTTTCACTCCCTCCTTTGTCCCTCCCCTTGCGGTGCGGTTCAGGTGTCCGCCGATATGTGAGACAGATACTGCGCCATTTCCTTTCCTCAACAATCAATTTTCAATTTTTCGCGTGCCGCTCAAATCGATTATAAGGCACCTAGCGGTTGGTGAAGCTGCTGGCCCACATTTCCTTTTTCGGTTTCACTGGAGCAAATTTCAGATTGCTTAAGCATCGCCCAATCGGTTTTAGCTCGCCCAGCGGTTAGTTAAAACAACTGCCACACAAGTCTTTTTTGTTTCACTGGCGCAAATTTCAAATTGCTTGCGTGTTACCCACGCTTGACTCGGGGTGGAGTTGGACAGAATGTCTCGTTTATTCCGTTCTGCAAATTTCGTCGTGCCGAAATTATTTCAATGTAAGTTGTAAAGAGAAGTGTACCTATAATGACAGGCAGCTTTATACATCCATAATTCAACAATGACTCTTTCTATCTGGCGCGCTTGTCTTCTCTTCGGAACAAGTGGACATTACAGGCAGGCAGTATTTAATAAATAGTTGGTGTTGTGGGAAATAGTTCATTCCAGGGCAAGATAAAGAATGAGTACACAAAGGGTAGACATGAGCCAAAACCATGATGGTACTGAAATGCTCAATACAAAGATCACTGCCTTCCTTAAAAGCAAATATGAATAAATTTACAAAGAGAACACAAGACAGATAGTCAATACATCACTTGTGCTTGCAAAAAAAAAACAAGCTGGACGTCCTAAAGTGGTAATGCTTCGCAGCTGGCGCACAAAGTGAAAAGTAAACGGTGCTCCAACGCTGGCGGGTCGCTTGCCTCTTTTGTGTACCACCTTGTCATAAGTTAAGAGCATAGTGTGGCTTCTCAGTCGTCGTCAGTGGTCCAAATATCATGAAGGGAAAGGGAACTGCAGTTCTCACTCCTCCGAAAAACCCTTCAAGGGTTTCAAATACGCGCCACGCCGCGCCTGCGAAACAATACGGCCTGCAATGCATTTCACCACAAGAACAATATATCCGCAATTTTCTGGTAATAAATAGGCCCAAGGTTTCCATGAATGCGCAAGACTTTGACCTGGAACCATAGGTCGGCAAAATCACTCATGAGTGGACTCACACGGGCTCGCGCACGCTCATTTCAGACCATGATCTGAGTTGTGAGTCCGTATTCACGTTCAGATTATGATCTGAGTCGTAAATGAGTCCGGACTCACGCTCACATAATATGAGTCGTGAGTGAGTCCGACCTCACGTTCAGATCATGATCTGAGTCGTGAGTGAGTCCGACCTCACGTTCAGATCATGATCTGAGTCGTAAATGAGTCCGGACTCACGTTCAGATCATGTTCTGAGTCGTGAGAGTCCGGACTCACGTTCAGATCTCGATCTGAGTAATGGTGAGTCCGGGCTCACATTCAGATCGCGATCCGAGTCGTGGTGAGTCCGGGCTCACATTTATTATTTGTGTCACGATCTGAGTCGTGATGAGTTAGGCAGTTAATCGGGGTGCAGATTACGCTTCTGGTCGAGATAATGACGTAGAGCAATTTCATTTCAGTATTTAATTTCTGTGGCGGTTGCATTCGCGAGAAATGTTTATTAGTCGCCGCGCTTGGTCTCGTTGGTATTTATTAGCCGTGGCTTGCTATATCGCGGGAGATTGGTGGGAGATTAAAGTGGCAGCTAGAGACCTCTAGGCCTACCAGCAAGGTCATCTTAAGTGTTTTACATTTTCACATTGGAAAGAACTCGGAATTTTTGTTACTCACGCCACCTTATTTTTCACCTTTCTTATGCATGCAATGTCCAAGAAATACTAAGAACAGATTTATCTTTTTGTTAATTATGTCGCGCTATACGGTAGTAATGGAAACGCTCAAGTTAGCGCAGGAACCGCGGGATGATAGCGACAATGAAGGCAAGACGATGGCAAAAAGACAAAAAGTGGCAAATAATTCTTATAATTCGCACAATGCAGTGAGATGAAAATACATTCACTCTCTCTGTTCCCGATTCCGCAGCTTCTCTTCCGTATATGTTCGGAAATCAGGACAAGCTGATGAACAGTTCTGGGCAGTAGGGACGCTCTCCTGGCTCTTTGGAGTGCCCCTGAAGTAGAAAAGAGTCGCTCCACTGACCCCGATGAAGCCGGCACACCAAAACGGATAGAGCCAGTGTGGACAGTCGGGGATATTCCGGCCCATTCTTTTTCCAAAATGAGAAGCATCCTTCAGGCCAGCTCGCAGACCTCAAGTAGGTGTCAAGCTCGGAGCTTTCTGCAGGGTGACCCGGGGGGATCACACTGCCTAAAAACGCGTACGAATCATGTCCGTCTCAAGCCGGTGGGTCGCGAGAGCTCCCAGAAGCCGTGGCGCTCGTTACAACGGGCTGGCTCTGAAAAAGACAAAAGAGACACGTAAGTCGAAGCTTTGTGGAAGGTCCTTTTTATTTGAAGTGAATTAGTCTTTAGCATCTGCCTTTCTCAGAAGATATTAAATAGCAAGGCCTGAACGTCTGTCATAAGAGCAGCTAGCAAAGCGGCCATCCTTGAACGATAGTCTTGTGTTCGCAGGCCGAACAAAATTTTATGAAGGGCTTCACTTACATAATGTGTGCAAGCAACCAGGCTGCTAATTTAGAAGAACTGATGAACCGGTAAACATTAGTTGTCCGTGCTCCGACCAAATCAAGATAAGCCCTGCAAGCAGTATGTAGAAAGGCATTTGAGTAGCACCTGTTCCTCGACGAGCAGACTCTCCACGATGGCCGTAGCCTCTCCGTGTGTCGGTTCCCTTAGGCCTGCTGCCACTGACGTCTGAAAAACTCGCAGTTTCTGGCGAGGGTTGAGCACGCTCCCTGCAACAAAATAATTATTTCGAAGAATGTCGTTGATTCGTTCATCGATTTCTTGCAGGAGCTTCCTCTTCAAGCCCATAAAGCTAAAAAATAAAACAATCCGATGTACTACAACCATACAACAATACATTATTATTTGCGAGTAGGTGAGCCTACTAGCAGACGCCATAAGAATTTGAGAGCCCGGAGGCCCAAGGTGGGTCATTTGATAAGTCGTTTCATTCTCACTCCATTGAAATACAGAGAGGTCGCGTTTTTTTGTTGTTGTTGTTGATTTCAGTGGCAGTCTCCAATCGCCGTTTACGCTTACGGAGAATGGCAGGTAGCACGAACAATATTTCTTTTTTTTGTTAATATCAGCTAACAAAGCCTCACCAAGGTAAATTATGAGCTTTTGTCGACAAGCGATGTGGGAAGGTACGTTCGATCGAAAAACTTTCATCGTGAGCCAAGGCTGTGTTCTGCCGCAAATTTCGCCACACTTGATATTCCATATTTTCGGGATGTTCGCCGAACATATTTTAGAGAGGAGCTAAGGCCTTTTCAGACGAGTAAGCTTCCAAATATTTTTTTCAATTTAAAATTGCCAGAAATGTTCGAAAAATCCCCGTGGCGAGAGTAATAATAATAATAATAATAATAATAATAATAATAATAATAATAATAATAATAATAATAATAATAATAATAATAATAATAATAATAATAATAATAATAATAATAATAATAATAATAATAATAATAATAATAATATAATAATAATAATAATAATAATAATAATAATAATAATAATAATAATAATAATAATAATAATAATAATAATAATAATGATAATAATAATAATAATAATTCGTTTTGGGGGAAAGTAAATGGTGCTGTATCTGTCTCATATATCGGCGGACACCTGAACCGCGCCGTAAGGTAAGGGATGAAGGAGGAAGTTTAAGATGAAAGGAAGAAAGAGGTGCCGTAGGGGAGGGCTCCGGAATAATTTCGACCGCCTGGGGATCGTTAACGTGCACTGACATTCACAGCACACGGGCGCATTAGCGTTTTGCCTCCATAAAAACGCAGCCACCGCAGTCGGGTTCGAACCCGGGAACTCTGGATCAGTAGTCGAGCGCCCTAACCACTGAGCCACCGCGGCGGGTGAAGTGACAATGAAAATTGGTTTTTCGGGAAAATAAATGCCGCAGTATCCACCTCGAATCTCGGCGACCTGAACCGCGCGAAATCGAAATTCGTCCGTGTGCTGTGCGATGTCAGTGCACGTTAAAGATCCCCAGGTGGTCGAAATTATTCTGGAGCCCTCCACTTCGGCACCTCATTCTTCTTTTCTTCTTTCACTCCCTCACCCGCCTAGGTGGCTCAGTGGTTAGGGCGCTCGACTACTGATTCGGAGTTCCCGGGTTCGAACCCGATCGCGGCGGCTGCGTTTTTATGGAGGAAAAACGCTAACGCGCCCGTGTGCTGTGCGTTTTCAGTGCACGTTAAAGATTCTCAGGTGGTCGAAATTATTCCGGATCCCACCACTACGGCACCTATTCCTTTCTTCTTTCAGTCCCTCCGTTATTCCTTCCCTTACGGCGCGGTTCAGGTGTCCAACGATATGAGCCAGATACTGCGCCATTTCCTTTCCCCAAAAAACCAATTATAATTATATTTCACTCCCTCCTTTATCCCTTCCCTTACGGCGCGGTTCAGGTGTCCAACGATATATGAGACAAATACTGCGCCATTTTCTTTTCCCCAAAACCAATAATTATTATTATTATTATTATTATTATTATTATTAATATTATTATTATTATTATTATTGTTGTTGTTGTTGAGGCAAAACGTTAAGGCGCCCGTGTGCTGTGCGATGTCAGTGCAGGGTAAGAGTACCCAGGTGTTCGAAATTATTCCAGAGCCCTCCACTACGACACGTCTCTTCTCCTTTCTTCTTTCACTCCCTCCTTTATCCCTTCCTTTACGGCGCGGTTCAGGTGTCCAAAGATGAGACATAGTACGCCATTTCCTTTCCCCAAAAACCAATTATTATTATTATTTGTGCCAAAAGTACCTGCCGAATTTGTCCGAATATCAACTCTCACTTCCAAACCCTGCATCCAACAGACCAAACAGTCTCTGATCAAAATAAACGTACGTCCAATTGCTAAACCAGTTACTTTCCTGCTGCGAATTTCGAAAGTGCATGGTCAGCATAACAATAACAATGTTTTCAGCCCTGCAGTTATGCTTGAAATGGGTCGAAGACCGAAAGGACGAAATCTCAAAACATGTTTCACACTAGCGATGGTAGTAGCACGTTAAAGATCCCCAGGTGGTCGAAATTATTCCGGAGCCCTCCACTACGGCACCTCCTTCCTTTCTTCTTTCACTCTCTTCCTTATCCCTTCCCTAACGGCGCGGTTCAGGTGTCCAACGATATATGAGACAGATACTGCGCCATTTCCTTTCCCCAAAAAACCAATTATTATTATTATTCAAAGGCAACAAAATAATTTTCCGGTATTTACACACACAGGCACTTCAGGCATTAAATTATTGATATCCAACAAAGTTCGCAAAGGAAAAAAGACAGACAATGTAATACAGAGAATGTAGATGGTCAAACATAAGTGCGCTTTTGAACTGACTGGGGACAACACAGGGGCAGCGCAAACACTGGTGCGCAAACTGTCCATTGAAGTTTATTGTGGTTTGCACACATAAGTAAGCTTCACATGTCAAAACATAATTAAAAAACACATTTAAAGCAGCAACTTTCATATCGTATGAACAAGCATCAAAAAAAGACTTCCAGCAGATTGGTCTACCTTTGATATAACTTTTCCAAGAATTGCTTTTCTTGTCTGGAAAGCAAAAATGAAGGGTCACTTACACAAGTCCCCTCTTTTCCCGATTCCAAGCAGTAAGCTTCCCACAGCTCCATCATTGTCTTATCTCTGTCATTATGTTTGACTATGTTAGCTACCAAGTAGCCCAATTTGAAACCCTCTCAATGGAGGTGTATTGCTGCATGGTACTGGTGCCCATCTTCGGTGACTTCAGTTAAACTATTAACTTCTCCCTTTTGTCTGCCCAGTACATGAGCACAATCCATACAATTTTTGAGCCTAGTACAGGATCACTACTGTGGAGCTCGCTGACATTTCCGCGAACTCGTTGGTCTTGTGTTCGCAAGGAAGGCCCCTCCAGTGGTGTCGGAAGGCGCCAACAAAGGGACCCGTCCAGTGCCGGCCTCCCCTGCGTGCGGCGGACGTCCTTATCTCCTCCGCGCAGTCACGGGCATAGAAGCCTAACCATGTACAGGTGTCGACATGTGTGCGTTGTTAAGGGGTTGCTGAGGCTTCGGGAATGCACGAGATACGGATGAGTATTATCCGAGTGACCGGAAACGCACTATTCCCGTAACGACTGTCTTCTTCTCTTTCGGTGTGTTCTGTAAACAACTTTAGTGATCGTCTCGTCGGCATATGTTTGTCGCGTGTGCGAAAGAGAAAACAAATGTTAGGAAAGTGGTAACCGCTGTGCCGTGGGAGAGGGTGATCGCGTTTTTGCTGTTTGCGTATTTGATTGCAACCTCTCCTTTCCCAAATGTTTGATCAGCACTCTTTCCGCAATGTGTGATTAGTTGGCGGGAACCTTATTTTCCTTTCCCTGACCACCGATTGGTGAGGTGAGTCGCTTGTAAACTTATTGGTTGCTGTCCCCGCTAAGGGCAGAGACAGAGGGTTTAAAAACAAGGCGCTTGGTTGAACGAGGGCTGAATTCGTCTGATCAACGGTTTAGTCATGTAAACACTTTTCCCCTTGCTTTGTTTCTTCTGGTTTTATTTATGTTGTAAATAAATAGTTAACCTTCGCCTTTCCTCGAGTAACGTGAACGTTAGCGAATTAGAACCACCGGGTCAAGAAACCCCGATTTCATCATCAACAAGGTGTTTCCTCTCATCGCCACTTTAAGGGGGAAACCCAACTACTACCTTCAGGGAGTGATGGTATGGCCCTCCTGTTGACATCAACCCCTGATAATGTAACAAGTATAAATCTAATACCTGGAATCAGCGATCACAACCTCCCCAAATTTCAAATTCAAATTCGCCTTCATTTTCAATGTCACAATGTTGACGGTCTTCCAGGCAAAAAGCTGTGGGGACATCTTGACGAGGCCTGAAAGCCGGCGGCAGGCAACTGTGAGAGCAGTACAAAAAAAAAAAGTTATACATGTAGATTTTGTACAAAAAGAATGAGAATGAATGAAGAATGAAGACCCGCCGCGGTGGCTCAGTGGTTAGGGCGCTCGACTACTGAGCCGGAGTTCCCGGGTTCGAACCCGACCGCGGCGGCTGCGTTTTTATGGAGGAAAAACGCTAAGGCGCCCGTGTGCTGTGCGATGTCAGTGCACGTTAAAGATCCCCAGGTGGTCGAAATTATTCCGGAGCCCTCCACTACGGCGCCTATTACTTCCTTTCTTCTTTCACTCCCTCCTTTCTCCCTTCCCTTACGGCGCGGTTCAGGTGTCCAACGATATACTAGGCGATATACTGCGCCATTTCATTTCCCAAAAAGACCAATTATTATTTGAAGTTTACCTTACTCTTGCCCCAGGAACGCCTCTGAAACTGCAAATTGAAACATTTGGAGTCACGCTACTTCTCCTACACGATTAATTTAGCAGCTTTGTTGACTAGCTGCCGCGGTGGCGGAGTGATTACGGCGCTCGGCTGCTGGCCCAAAATACGCGGGTTCGATCCCGGCCGCGGCGGTCGAATTTCGATGGAGGCGAAATTCTAGGGGCCGGTGTACTGTGCGATGTCAGTGCACGTTAAAGAACCCCAGGTGGTCGAAATTATTCGGAGCCCTCCACTTTGCGTCTCTCATAGTCTGAGTCGCTTTGGGACGTTAAACCCCCATAAACCAAACCAAACCAACCAGCTTTGATGACTTGTTTGCTAGCTGGATGCATAACAACTTGTCTGAATATCTGCCAAGGTCAATGGATAGATGGAAAACTTTATTGGCAAGCGAGCTTGGGCTCTTTAAGGTTTCAGGGCCGCCGCACAGCCCTCACATTACGCGCATGTGTCCAGGCCGACGTCATGGGACGATTAATTTTAGTGAAATGCGTGCTCGTAGACAACGCCTATAGGGTGTGCTATCTGGATGTGTGCGCGACGTCCCAACGTGCATATTCCGTAATCGGCGTCCTACATGGAAGCGTTTCGAGTCGATCGAGGTATTCCTGTGAAAACTTACATGCTTGCTAGATGCTCCAAAAACAAGCATTTGTCACGCGAACTGCAAAAGTTCCTCTTTCATCCAGTGGACTCACATGCGTCCGCCTCTGTTCGGCGCAAAGGTACAATTTAGTTCACAAAGGCGTTTGAGTGTAACGAAGCAGAGGCATAATACGCTTTCATGACCAACTTTACGTAAGGTCTACGCTTGAAAATATGTGTGTGCACTAAGCGTTCATATGCCGGCGTGCACATTTACAGCGCGGATAGTCGGGGATATGTTGAATAGAATGTTGAAGAGCTGCGGGGAAAAAAAAAAAACAAAGTTGCATGAGTCAGTCGTATCGTTGCTCAACGTTTCGCAAAGCAGCAAATAAATTGGGGAGAACACTTAGGCTCCGCCTTTAAAGATATCACGAGATAGCGTTAGTGTGGTTCCCGGCAGCGGCTCCTCTCGCTCGCGCAGATGCGGACCTTGTTTCCACATTACGTGAAAGACCACAGGACATACATACATATAAAGACCACCCTTAACCGGGCTGTACGTGTATGCCTGCGTGGCCTATGAGAATCGTGTCTCACTCGCTACCGAAGGGTCAGGGGTTCGATTACCGACAAATTACCTAACTTTTCCTTTTAGCGCAATTCATTTACTTCACATACTGACATGTCCTAATGACGTCTGATTCGCATTGCCACCTTGGAGTCACCAGTTCTCTACTGCTTTAATCACTTTTAAAGGCCGCCACTTCAGGCATGACGTAGCCACCTTTTCGACGAATCCGGATTTTTCGCTCACGCGGACCACAGTTGGCGCTGCCGGATTTTCTGCAGAACGAGACGCTTAAAGCTATCGCTTTAAAAAGATTGGCGGGGGTGAAGGGTTTTGGGCGGTGCTGTTCTCGCAACATCCTTAGTGATGCGCACTGAATTATATGGCTACCAGAGTTTTCGGTTAACCTCACCATGCACGCTAAGTCATCATTATATAAAAAAACAAGTTCTTTACTTTCCGCTATTTCTTTCATGCGTCTCCGTCTTTCGTTTCCTTGCCTAAATGAGCATAACCTTGAGCACTGTTCGAGGCTCTTTGATGACTAACCACTTTGTTTTTGAAGTTCTTTGTTTCACGAGCGTAAATTTCGCCGCTCTGTACAATGCCACGTCGTGCTTCAGTTATTTGTTTGCCGGTGAATGTGCACATGCTCTGTTGCTCTGCCTTTTTATTATTTTTTTAACTCGCTCTATTGGGCGCCAGGCACCTCTTAAGCTAGCTACCCTTGTAGCTTTTCGTCCGAGGCTTATTTCCTGTATTTCACTGGAAAAAATAAACATTCAGTCAAATTAAAAAAGTTCACTTCCTTTGCCTTTTGTGCCGGGCAGATGGCGTCGCCCTAATTCATACTGATATTGAGATTTTAATCCTCTTTTTCCGCATTACGAGCTTTGCGCATAATGGCCTTAGATGCCTATGTGCCATAAAACCGAAAACAGCACGACAATCTTTCTGCATTGCGAAACAAGAACAGAAAGTTTTGAAAACACGTCGGTCATCTGCGCGCAAGCCGCATTCAAAACTGTCGAGTCGTTATGCGGGCTTTATTCGACAACACATATCTCGTCCATTTCGCTCTTCGTAGACCTACGGCCAGGGCGAAAAGCTGCGGAACAATTGACACGATACCTGCCTATGGGATCTGCTTCTCTTTCCTCTTTTTTTCTTTTCACAGCCGCTAGCTAGCCAGCTTGTACAAACTAGGGTACGAATGACGTAATCACACTGATGTGCAGCGCCTTTCACCTAACTTAGACTAAGGTTTATATCTGGTTCGATTGTGTGCAAATCAAACACAATTAAGCAGTCTTTAAACACACCTGACGCTGGGCTATATAGCTATTACTCTAACGTTGTCTGCGAAGAGCCACACATACGGGGGCAAGAAACATTACAGGGTGATTTTTTTAACATTTAGACATCTTTATTTTATACGTCGGAGCGGTTTGTGCTCGTGGATTGTACAGCAAGGCGGACATTGCGTCTGTGATATGAATTAATAATTAGACGGTTAATTAACTGAAACTAACAAACTTCCTTACTTTTAATTTTAGAGGACGGGGTTATAGTCCGAAAGTAAAGGCCGTCGGTACTGAAGCTGAGCCTTGTTTTTAATATTTGTTAACAGGGAATAGGGTTCGAAATATAACTATGTCAGCGGGCAACGAGTTCCCATCTTCTATAGACAATAGAAAGGGGGAGGTTTTACATTTTAGCGTTCGTGCGAAGATGGGCTGCACTTTACGGGGATGATCCGTCGCAGATGAGATATGATGGGCAGCAGCGATGCGGTCAGCTATAAATGGGCGGCCACTGTAGCATAAAGAATGAAAGAACGATAAACGAGAGAACTTGCGTCGAATGATAAGGTCGGGAATATTGAGAGCTTGCTTTAGTAGTGACACACTTTGATACGGTGAGTATGACGAAAGGATGAACCTGACAGCTTTACTTTGTACGGACTCAAGACGGTTAATTAATGAAACGCTGATTGGATTCCATATTATAGAGGCATAATTTGAAGCTGACCTTATGACAGTAGTATACGCGTGAAGCTTTGTCTCGGAGTTGGCAAGATATAAACGACGTTTAATGAGTCCCAGTTTCTGAAATGCTTTGTAAGTGGTGTTATTTATGTGGGCGCTACAACATAAATCAGCACTGAAACAGACACCGAGGTACTTGAAAGAATCCGTTCTGTCAACTATATTCTCCTTAATTGTGTACACATTTGAAGGCGTATTAGTACGCGTGGAAAAGGTCATTAGCTTTGTTTTTGTTTTCATGTTAATCTCCATCTACCATAGCTGACGCCACTCATTTAGGTGCACTAAATAAGACTGAAGAATAACTACGTCAGATAGGAGGGGGGGGGGGCAACTATCTTTCTATAAATTACGCAATCATCAGCGAAGAGTCGTACTTTAGATGACATGTTACATGTTATGTCATTGATAGAAATTATAAATAGCAAAATCCTAAGATGTATCCCTTTAGAACTCTCGATATGAAGCGTGAACTGCTA
Organism: Amblyomma americanum; assembly: GCF_052857255.1. NCBI lineage: Eukaryota > Metazoa > Arthropoda > Arachnida > Ixodida > Ixodidae > Amblyomma > Amblyomma americanum. The sequence continues at coordinate 115,495,992 of NC_135497.1, read as the reverse complement.
GACGAACTCTCTTTAATTTTTGCGCGTTGGGAGCGATTACTTAAAAATTCGTCAATCCAACGGGTGATGTCGTGGTGCAGTTTGAGGTTGTTAACTTTCTTCATTAGTCTTTTATAGGGAACGCAATCAAAAGCTTTTGAAAAATCTTTAAATATGGCGTCAGTGCACATTAATTCGTGTACCGATTCATGAAGGTCTGTTATGAACTAGAATAACTGTGTTTGACAACACTTCTTTTGTCTAATGCCATGCTGATTGTCAATAAGCACGTTATTGTCGTTTAGATGGGTCATTATCTGCGAACAAAGTATACATTCAGGCAGCTTGCAACAAATCGACGTTAATGATACGGGGCGATAATTTTCCGGAGACGTGCTGTAACCGGGTTTAAAAACTTGCTCACGTTTGCTGTTGTCCAGTCATCTGGAATGCATCCCGTATCTAAAGACTTGAAATATGAAAGTTAATAACGTAGTCGACACGTGTGCTTTATTAGAAGTTTAGTGTTGATGGCGTCCGGAACAAGGCTGCAATTAAGTGGTTGTCGCTAAATAAAATGGGCAACATTATAGTTGCGCTAATAACGACCGGCTCTGATGGGTGAAGAACTAACGGTTCTAGAGGTTCAGTAAAGTTAAAAGCCAGCGATTCGGTTGTAAAGTGTGCAGTAAAATGCTTGTTAAAGAATTCAGGTGTTGCCACCGTAGGTACCACACGTCCATCCACATCTTTCAAGGAAACATGGTTAATCTTAGGGTTAATCACATGCCAGAATTTTGCTGGGTTGCTTCTTAGCAAGTCGGGTAAAGTGTGGTTAAAACAATTGTTTTTAGCCTCCTTAATGGTGATTTCGTTTGCAGCAGATACGTCTTTGTACTGTTGCCAGGCGTTGACAGGGTTCGCTTCCTTTGACCTGCGGTACAGTCTTTCTTTTTGCTGAGGCATTTGTTAACGTCTTTTCTGAACCAGGGGGCGTCAGTTCTTGATTGCATGTGCATTTTTGGGATGCAGGCATGTTCGATTTCCTGCTCCCTTTACGGTCTGAAAAAAGAAACCGTTATCACAAAAGCAACGTCATCTTGGAATTTTTACCACGAATTTCTAATTAAAACTTTTGTCGTATCTAACGGTTAAATTAGTGAAATGAGACAAGAAATTAAAAATATTTTCAGATGCGCCGGGTGACTTCCGGCAATATTGCTTCAGCTTACTTCAAAAATGCATACTACTTGTTTTTCATTAATGCCACGTGAAAACAATTCGAAGCCAACAAAACTGCGTGCTTTTTGTGCAATCTGATGAAAGGGTGATAGTATAGTTTCCGAAAAATTATATCCTATCTAAATTGATTGCGCAGATCAATTTTATTCTCTAATAACGCCCCAATGAAAAGAAAAAGAAATTAACATCCGCAAGTCCTTTGCAGTGCTGTGAAGACTGCGGCGGTCTGAGCCAATCAGAACGGCGTATGCTGCAAAACGTGTTGCTCCGCTCCACGTCACTGCAGTGACTGCGATGCCTCACAGTTGAGACAGCAGCATTTGTAAATAAACAAAACCATAGCGGACATGGTAGTGGCATTACAATCATTACGTCAATTCGATCCACTGCTCACGAACGGACAGAAAACGCCAGGCGCCGTTGCTCTGAGAGGGTGCGGGGAATGCGACGCGACAGCGTTAGAGCGGGCGTTCGGAGGAAAAGCCTTTGCGCGTTGAGTGACGGCACACGGACGTTGAGGTGTGGAATAAAAATGATTAAAACTCGAGTTATATTGTGACTATGTGGTCGTGGCAAGACTGAACAGTCATTATGAGATATAAGGATGCAAAGTTATTCCGCTGAAAGGAATATTGATGTAGTTAGTTGGGAATAGAACCCATGACCCAATTGGGTAGCCAGTCAGATACGTTACTCTGTACGACATCGAGACACGTTTGTTCAACATGGTTCAAAGAGGAACTTTTGTGTCTTGCGGCGTACCACATGGTCTAGTATGCCAACTGATGTATGCTAAATAGGACGTGTAATTAATAAGTACCAATTAAGAAAGAAAGTCGGAAATGACCTATAACACTACTGCATCATACGTTTAAGGCGGAGCTTAAGTGTCCCCCTAATTTTGTTCTTGCTTTCCACCTGTAAACATGATTAAAAATTTGCATTCGTATGTATGTACAGTAGCGCATGTCGACATTAAAATTCATGAGCGCGAAACCACGCAAAACTGGGCCCTCTAGAACTGATGCGACAGTGGGAACGTTTCTAGCCGATTTTGTTCAAAAGCTGCATGACAGTCGCTGAGTCTTGCTTAACTGTAATGCTGCGCGAAAAAATAGCGCCTCTACAGTTCCGTCATTAACTCGCTGTACAAGTCTCCAACGTCGACGTTATTTGCGTCTGTAATTTCTTTGCAATGAAGTGAAGTAGCAGTCACTGACCATAGTCGAAAAAAGAAAGACGTTTCGAAACCCGTACGGGTTTCTTGTTCACAGTGAGCAGGACAAGAGCGGTGGCGAATTTATATCCGGAGAATGTGACGTAAAGATCGGGCGTAGATGCCTGGCATGGGGCCAGCGTTCTTGTTTAATGTTGCTTGTGATGTTTGGATGAATAGCGATTCCAGCAGAAGGCGCGTCGTCAGGTTTCTTTCCTTAGATAAGATGGAGGCATTGCCCCAGTCAATCTGGTGGCCAGTGTCGTGTGCATGACCCGCCAGCGCATTTGTGGCATGCTTTTTGTTTTTTACATCACGTTGGTGGTCCTTTATGCGTCTTGAGAACTTCCCTGTCTCACCGATGTAGGCATGATTGCAGTTCAGGCATGGTATTTTGTAGACGACTCCTGGAAACTGCTCATTTGGTAGTCGGTCTTTCACATTCATTAGCTGATTCCGCAGCTTGCTGACAGGCATGTGGGCCACGCGTAAGTCGTATTTTGAGAACACACGAGACAACGCTTCGCTGATACCAGGCATGTATGGAATGCCTGCTCGTGTTCGATACGTCCTACAATCAGTGGTAGCTGTATGTGCAGCTCGTTCTTGTAGCTTTGATATGAAGCGGCTCGGATAACCGTTGGCTGACAGTTCTTCGTGCACTCTTTTTAACTCCTTTTCTTGATCTTCTCGGCTTTTGCAGACACGTGTCGCACGTTTGGTCAGTGATGTGACGACGGAGGCTTTGTGCGCAACTGGATGATTGGAATGAAAATTTAAGTACTGGGCTGTGTGCGTAGGCTTTCTGTACACAGAGAACGAAAGGCGATTGTCCCTCCGCTCGACCAGGACATCCAAGAAGGGAAGGCGGTTTTCTTGCTCAAACTCGGCCGTGAACTTCAAGCTTGGTTCGACACTGTTTAGTTCATGTAGAAACCGCGACGCGTCCTCTTTCCTTAATATGCAAAAACAGTCGTCGACATACCGGTAGAAGACCTTGGGTGCTTTCACTCCAGCACCCAAGGTCTTCTACCGGTATGTCGACGACTGTGGCGTGGCGTCCCGTGAACCCCTTGTCAACGCTGTAAGACGCTGTCGCGCCCCACTCTTGAAGACGAAGATTAAGCATGGAACTATTAAAGCGACAGCTTTACTACGCAAGCCAGCCATTTCGGCTGGTCGCACACTTCAGCCGTATGCCATGTGCCGTGGCTGACGAACGACCTTTAACCGCCGCTGCCAAGCAACACCGCCGCCACGCTCCAACAGACGGCGCCGCCATCGACGCCGCTTCCGTCGCCACTCGCTCCACCAGATGTGCTCCGCTGTTATAGAGGGAAAGGAGGTGTCGCCTCGCGGGGGGTATTAATATATGCGCTTCACCTTAGTGTATTGTAGTCGTTATGGAGAGCGCGAAAGAGACGCAGAAACGACAGAACGAAGGAAAGGTCAACGCGCTCAAGAGACGCCAGAAGAACACGCCGCACGACTCGTAAAGCGTCGTAAGATGTGGCTAGAAGTCGTGCCACGTCCCGGTGTGACTCAACTGCGGAAAAGACCGGTTTGAGTTCTCGAGAGTGTCGGAATCAGACGCTGCGTAGACGACGTCCCGAGGAAAAGAAGCTTTTGTAATTCAACTACGGTTAACCCAGCCATCACGACGTCCTTCTACACTCCGTGCAGCCAGGGCAGCAGCGCATCCCGAGTGATCGAGAATCCCTGCGCAGAGCGGAAGTCTGGCGTGGCCTTGACCGCCGGCGTTTGTGCTTTCACTGTGGGGAACCCGGTCACCTGTTCCGCCGGTGCCCATATCGAGAGCTTGGCCTGCAGGGTTTTCCCTCCGATGCGCCCAGGCCCCGGTTTGGCCAGCGGCCCCGTGAGATTGCAGTGTACCTGACCCATTAACCTCAGTGGTCCATGGCGCGCCGTCAGTTCCGATCACCGTCACCCCTGACGACCAGGCGCTCACGCCAGACGCCGAGGAATTTACCCGGCACGCCGAGGAAGCCCGCCAACCGGCCCGTATGCACATCCGCCGGCAGCAGGCAACGGATGCAGAACGCTACAACCAACGACATCGCCACGTTGAGTACCACCCCGACGAAAAAGTGTGGGTATGGACCCCGGTACATCGCCCCGGCCCGTCTGAGAAGCTTCTGAGCCGCTACTTTGGACCCTACACAGTGCTGCGACGCATCACGGATGTGACGTATGAAGTCCTCCCCGATGGCACTCTGCCCAGTCTGAGGTCGTACACGTACTGCGTATGAAGCCGTACTTTACGCAGTAACGTGCACCTCGTTCGCTCCAAGTGCGCCCACGTATTTGCTTCATTTTTTTTTATTGGGGAGGGGGAATAATGCCGCCAGGTGTCCCCGGGCGGTGCCTTGAGGACAAAGAAGTGAGTCGCGCGTGCTCTTTGCAGCTGGACACTGCTTGATTTCTTGCGGCCTGTGCCTATCCTCTTGATTCTGCAGCCCATTTGTGACAATATTGAGAAAATACAGTTGAAATATCATTGGAAGGGATTAAGAGTACAACAACTGTCGATTTACACAAAGCATAAAGGCAAGGTTGTCCTCTATCACAGCTGCTGTTCATGCTTTATATGAAAAGTATGGAAAGAAGGCTACAAGGAAGCAATCTAGGTTATGATCTGTCGTACAGATTAGGCGGAAATGTATTTGAGCAACAACGACTACCGGGTTTAATGTATGTGGACGATATTGTACTGTTAGCTGAGCCAGGATGATTTTCAAAATTTGGTTAATTGTTGTGGAGACGAAAGAGGCAGTCTAGGTTTCAGTTTTAGCGCAACTAAGTCAGGTGGGATGGTTTTCAACGGTACAAGTGATCAGGAGCTTACTACACAAGGCCATGAAATACCTCGAGTGGCCGAATACAAATATCTCAGCGTATGGGTAAACGAAGGGCATATGTATACGGAAAAGCACGAGCAGTCTATCGTAGCAAAAGGGCGTAGATATGCCGGAATAACGAAACATAGGGCACTCTGGGGGTACAACAGGTATGAAGTTTTGAGAGGTATTTGGAAAGGAATAAAGGTGCCGGGGCCTAATTTCGGGAATGCGGTTCTCTGCTTAAGGGCTGAAGTTGAGTCGCGATTAGAAGTAAATCAGAGAGCTATTGGAAGATTACCACTGGGTGCTCACGGGAAAACCACAAACGAGGCAGTACAGGGGGATAAGGGCTGGGCATCATTCGAAGCACGGGAAGCTCACAGTAAAATACTATACGAAGAACGCCTGAGGAAGTTGGGCGATAACAGGTGGGCAGCTAAGGTATTTAAATACGTATATATAAACGTTGACTCACAAGAGCTGAAAAGAACTAGGAAGCTAACCAGTAAGTAGGCCAGACACGAGGACTGAGAAAGAAAGAGCGTTAACAGGTTAAAAAAGCGGAAGGTTAAAATTGGATAGTCAATGGAAAAGAAGCATATAGTGTAGGACTGTATCGATGCTGGAAAACGCAGATAAGGAAGGAAACGTTTTATGGTAACTCAAGGGGCAGTGCCTTCCTCTTTGAAGCTAGGTCGGGGTGTCTTAGAACACGCAGCTACAAAAAGAAATTTAACGAAGAAGATGACACATGAGCTGTGTGTGGTAAATCTGTAGAAACCGTAGAATACCTCATTCTAAATTGTGATGGTATCCATCCTGATGTCGATGCAGGCACAGTCACTCTTCCTGAGGCTCTAGAGTTGAGAGATAACAAGTCATGTAGATAAATCTGCAGTGGAAATTAGCAAAGAGCGATTGGAACATTGGTGGTTAAAAAGCAGAGAGGTGGCATAAGTTTAAAATTGTAGGAAGACGTATTTTAAAGAAAATGGCCAATTTTATTAACAACTTACAGCAGAGTTAAACAAACATAAAAGAAAAAACTGCATGGTGGCAAAAACCACTGCCCAGTTTCAAAGGGGACGCTCCTACCTTACATCCATCCATCCGCCACTGTTCATTCTCTGTCTCCAGTTGTCTTCTCGTTACATTTTTTGGCTATGGCGTCCGTCGGGCGGTTTTTTCTTCGCTGCATTCTGAGTGTCGTCAGCTTGAACAGCAGCGTTCGCTTCCACGATACATTTAAGCCATACGAAAATTGTCGCTTCTAGCTTTATTCCTAATCGCTTTCTTTCGCTTGTACTGCTTTTCTTTTTTTTAAGAACGAAGAAGCAGGCGGAGTGCAACTGTTTATTTCGACGACAACCATCCGACTAGAGACACAAAGGGATCATATAGTCGTACGGCGATCGCGGCTGCCGATACAGACACGTGATCGACTCCCGCGCATGCAGTAGCATAAACACTTGTTAACTCCGGTGGTGGCTTCACAAACACAGGCACCGCGGATGCACGGATCAGTTTTGTAGCGGGAGCTACACTGGGCTACCAGTCGAGAATTTCGCGGTACATGGGAGAGGACTGTTGTGCGCATGCACCGTTACCATAGCAATCGAAGAGGAGCAAGGTGCGGCGTGCACTTCGCCGTCGCCGCGGCCGCGCGCCAGCTCGATCGTCACAGCCGAGCGTGACGTCACGCGAACTTCCAGTTGTGCGCATGCGCCGATACCATGGTAACCAGACAGACCCCACAGCTGCGCCGCGTTCTTCGGCTGCGTTCCAATAGTCCCAAGTAGACGGCTACTTAGACGTCTAGCCGGACAGCCGCCGTCTTGGGACGCGTTCCATTTCTCGGCGAAGCAGTCTCATAAGAATGCTTTGCCGAAGTCCACATCGATGCAGGCTAACTTGCTGTCTAAAAATGGCGGAGCTGATGTACGCGGATGAGCGAGTCGTGCTCTTGCGGGCGTCGGACTGTACACGGAGTATAGGAAAGGAAAAATGTGAGTCATTCCATTATGTTGTTTGGTACGCAAACTTGTGGCTAATTAATCTTCGTGGACGTGCGATTCCTAGCAGTGAATCACGCAGGAGAAAATCGTGCACTTGAGAGCTTTGCTACAGCAGCGGACGCTGTAGGTCTGTTTACGTGATCCGGCATCTGACGATGCCGGATCCTAATACCTTGATTTTAGAGAATACTCGTCGCTGTCGTTGGTTTCCTCGACGGGCGTTAAGACGGCTGGCGTGACGGTTATCAAATGTGTTCTTCTCTTGCTGTGTTAGTGGCATCAACTCTTTCGCGTGCATTATTTTTTATCTCTACACTCTCAGAACAAATACACCGGCATGTTGCGAATTGATTTTAGTCTTTGCAGGATTAAAGATCGCTGCTGTATTTAGGTCTCTCGCTGTCTCCGAGTGCCACGTACGGCAGACAGCAGGTTTAATGTCACGTATGTGTTTTCCTCTTGCAGTGTATATTAGCCGTATCGCATTTCGCGCATATTGATTACAGTCTTTCGTATTCTTTCTTATGTTTACAGGGCCGTTTGGACGAGCACGTTAGAGGAGCATGTACAGTTTAGCATCAATAATAAAAGAATAATCGCATATCTCTTTAGCGTCGTCTTTGGAGAGCGGCCCCGCCTGCTACAAGTAGACTAACCGATAGGCACATCCACCAGTCCGGTTTACGCGCAAAGTCATTGCAGAAGAAATGTGTAAACTTGTTGAAAACACGTTTTTAATTATCGTTATTGCTCAGTTTGTGAAAAATAGTAGTACAACTGTTCATAAGCTTTAGTTGCATTATTATGCCGCGAGGCGGCGTGAGCAGTAGACAAGTTCCAATACATGGACATGTAGACTGCTTCCTAGACGTCACACTAGACGTCTTGTTAGACGTCTAGAGTATTGGAACGCAGCCTTCGTTGTCGCCTCGCCGCACGCCGCTCTATGGACCTCCTCCATGTTTGTAAAGAAACGAGGTGGCGCTGCAGTCGCTAGCGAGCTCGTGGTAGGCAAAAGGTCGGGGAGTGGCGTCGCGGATAGGTGTTGAGCGCGGGTTTTCAAGGCTTGTAGGCGCGTTTCCAGTTTCTGCGAATCACAGTAATGGTTGATGTTTTCAACTTAGTAATTTCTTGAATTACACGAGCTCGCGTTGGCCACGTGCGACGTATTCCGAGAAATAGTTTGCCACTGTGTATTGTATATATGGTTATTAGTAAACAGAAATAATTTCTGCCGTTGATTTGTACGCTAGGCATTAAATAAAATAGGAAGTTTTTGACACTCTGCTATAGCCAGAATGATATTACTTCGGGACAGTAGTGAGAGGATGTGCTGGCGTTCTCTCGGCGGAGCAGACGTGCGCTCACCGTCTGCTGACACACGTACCTGTCGCGCTGAGCGAAAAGTGGGGACAGCGTCGTCTCCCATTCTCCGTCTCGTTTAAGCGCTGTTTTTAGCCGCAGGATCACGCACCAGCCAGACCAACTTCTGTCTCCCCTTGTTAAACTGGTCGATTTGGTGAAAATTTTTGATTTCTGGAATTATTTTCTTTCTTACCCTGGGGTGATCTGTTTCGTGACGAAAAAATTATAGCAAAATATTCAGTAGAATATTATAAATTACGCTTTCTTGATGTGTTGTCGAAAATTGTGAGGTAATTTCTCTGATTTCTTTGACGCTTTCTTTGAGTTCATTGCCACATTTCTTTGACCAAAGCGCAAGCGAAGAGGCCAAAAACGAGGGAATGAACGTTAAGGTTCGTTTTCTGACCTTTCACATTTTCTGCGATTGGGCATCACTCACACCTTCGTAATTTCGTAACGCAGGAAAATAGAATGATTCTATTTGTCGCAAACGATTTCCGAGTGAGAGATTGAGAAGTGTAATAAATCGCTTAATTTTTTCCTACACGTGCAGTACTATATATATGTTGGTTATTTTTGTAAGAAACGTTTTCATGTAACTATGCATGCATAAGTACATGATCACCTAAAAGAAGAGCTAACAGCGTCATCATATAGAACAGGGCTTTGTGAACATGCTGGCATAAAAAAAATAGTGCACTTTCTACTCTTATTTAAGACCTTGGGGTGACTTGACGAGGGTGTTAATTATAATGACTCAAGAACTGCACCAGGTATACGTAAAAATAAAGCGCATTACTGAAACTAGCGCAGCAGTTTAATATTTGCACCAAATTTAGGTACATATCGCATGCATAAATAACTAAAACACTTTTCATATCCGCGTCCCCTCTCAATCTCGCCACGTGTCTGTTAGTAGCACGCCTGCTTCTCCAAACAAGCTTCGCGATCATTGACCACATCATGAAACATGATACATGCGTGATGCAATATATGAAAAAGCATGTGGCGTTTAGCCCACTTAAGGTACGTTATTCTAAGCATGCCAACATGACCGCGCAAGAAGTTACCAGACTTCTTTCAACTCGAATCAGATAATTACGTGAGTCATATTTAAAAAACATTTTCAGGTATATATTAAATGCCACAAAACGCGTCGTTTAAACATGCTGTGCTATAACCAAAAGAACGCATTTCTTGGGGGCGAGTGAACCTGCTGGCGCCCCGTGCACACCGGCTCAATGTGGTAAATACGCGCACAGCTACATATGTGCTTTTTTTCTTTGCACAGTTATGAGCGCAACACGCTGATGTTCAGGTGAATGAACGCAGTAACTTCCATGCTATTAAGTACATTGAGTGGCAGTGCCGATCGACTCCCAGAATTCGCGATTTACTACCGCGGCCCATTCCCTGCTAGCCAGTTTCCTTATGCGGTATTTATCTGCTAGAAACCTATCGGGGCTAATTTAAATTTCCTTTTATACTACTATGCGGATCCAACAGTGGCACAGCTGGTCAGTACATTGTAAAATAATAATTGGTTTTTTGGGAAAAGGAAATGGCGCAGTATCTGACTCGTATATCTTTGGACACCTGAACCGCGCCGTGAGGGAAGGGATAAAGGAGGGAGTGAAAGAAGAAAGGAAGAATAGGTGCCGTAGTGGAGGGCTCCAGAATAATTTCGACCACTTGGGTGCACTGACATCGCACAGCACACGGGCGCCTAGCGTTTTTCCTCCATAAAAACGCAGCCGCCGCGGTCGGGTTCGAACCCGGGAACTCCGGATCAGTAGTCGAGAGCCCTAACCACTGAGCCACCGCGGCGGGGAGGTCAGTACATGCTGCTTCTGCAGTACTCAGGCATGATGCAGCCGCCGATAGCTAAGGCAGCTGCGGTAGGCACGGGCAGCCGGAACCTGTTTTGCCTACCATGCGAAAGTCGCTCCTGACATCAGCGCCACCGCACCCTCGTGACGTCGCGGGGTGAAGGAGGTCCATAACCTGAACCGCGCGTCATATGCGGAAAAATGCGTATAAAAGGCGGAGATGTAATGGGCGTCTGTATCACACGTTTGACATGCATGCAGAGAGGGAGAGTCCGCCGCTTCTAAACGGCGGTATAGACAAAAGAAGATTAACTCTTCCGACCCTGAGGTTGTCGCTTGGCACTTGGCTACTCAACAAAGATATAATGAGCGTAAGAAGGCGAAGAGAGCAGTGCAGACGCCCGAACAGAGAGAGAAACGCCTTGGCAAACGCAGATGCCAGACTGCCGAGTGTAACAGACGGCGCATAGCCTTCGAAATGAAGCCTATGGAAGGCGTCGGTCAACGGGAACCAAACGAAGAGGATGTGAAGGCCCGTCGTATGACTGATTACACCATTCGTGTTTCCGGAAAACAAGCTCAGCCAGGGAATGGTACCTCTCGCTACGTATATCCGGGCATATAGCGGAGCTAAGCCACCGCCAATTTTTGTTTCCTTGCCGCGTTGCCCACGCTTGGCTCGTAACTTTTCTGAGTAATATAATAGTGCGTATACAACTCTCCTCCCCAAACAAGATGAGCGCCTGTCATATGTCAGCCGGTCTGGCGGCCGCCGATTGCGGGTGCTGCGCCGTGGCTCGAGCGATACAGCTGTTTTGCGGTCAGAAAGCACTCTGATCACTTAAAACTTACCACTCGCATGCGTGCGGCAACTCACTGACATCGTCATGCACTTCAGCAGGTTGATTACTCGCAGACGGCAGCTGAATTACGTCATCATGCAACTCAGATTCGTCTTGCGTTAAAAAACAACATTTCGGGTGATCGGCGTGCACGAAACGAGTTTGGTTGTCTGACGAAGTATGTTACAGGGGACTTCACTCGGACAACCCTCCCGGGGCACCACTTGACAAGTTCAGCACGCACCGTGAGCACGAGAACTCTATGTTATCATATTTTTTGGGGCTCAACATCTTTCGCAGTTATCGGCATGTTCGGCTTGGCAGTAGAGAAGCAAAATATTTCCTCAGCAGCGTCGGTAAGCTTAATCCAGAGGCAGGCGTGACAAACCATCAGCGCTGTTTTTCTTTGCGTCTGACTTGTGCGCTATTCGAAAACGGTTATTGGCAAGAAAAGTGCCCCGTCGATGAATTCGAGCTGCAGCTACAGGATTTGCATGCTTTTTCGGCTCAAATGTCACTGTGAGTGTCTGATGGCCTGTTACAATATTGAAACTACGACCACAGGTATTTGTGAAACTTCTTAACGGCGCACACGATAACTAGCGCTTCCTTTTCGATGTGCGTGTATTTTCTGTCAGCCGCGGTGTCATTGACCTAGACACAAACGCAGTCGGACGCTCCTCGCCGTCAACCTCATGTGCTGACACCATTCCTAAGCCAAACCCAGAGGCATCGTAAGTCAGTTGGATTCCTTTGCTTACGTCATACAGTTGCAAGACGCAATCTTGACTTAGTACCTGCTTGCACTGTGCTGAAGTGTCGCCACATTGACACGACCATTTCCATTCTGATCCCTTGCGAAGAAAGTGGTTTAGCTATTCTAGCAAGTTCAGGTTGGGTTAAAATTTGCCATAGAAATTTACTAGGCCCGAAAATGCCTTCAGCTGAGTCACGTTCGTAGGTCTCCTCGCTTCACGAATCGCCTTCATTTTGTCTGCAGTTGGATTCAGACCAATTCGTACCTTAGGTACTGCATTTTTTTAAAATTTCGTCTTGCTTCATTTACTCACAGAGCGTGTCTGCTTAATGCGCCCAGCACTTGCTCTGAACGGCTGTAGCACTCTGCTGGGCCTTTGTCAGCACTCAGCACATCGTCTATGCAACAGGCGGTACCATGCAGGGATGATCTGCAACACAGGCTTATGCATGATGGCCTGGAACATTTCTGGTGCGCTTGCCATATGATAACCGTCGTAACCTAAATTGTCCCATGTGCGGGCTCACTGTGCGCAGCACTTGAGAATGCTTGTCCAACTCTAGCTGGAGGTATACGCTTTAGAAAGGTCCCGAACGGTGAACATGGTTCCGCTTAAAAGATTCGGAAAAATCTGCCCAGGAAGAGCTAAAGGATAGTGGTCCACTTCAATGGTTTTGTTATCAGTCCCTCTGTAGTTACCACATATCGTTATTTCTTCTGCATTTTTCTTTTGGCACGACAACCTGTGGCGTTGCTCATGTGCTATGTCTAACCCAGTATATAATATCACCTTTCTCTGGTTCCATCAACTCCTTTTCTATTTGTTCTCGCAAGGCGTATGATGCCGTTCTCGCCATATAGAATACCGAGTTTCTATTTTCTTTCAATCGCATGCTTCCCTTTTAATGGCATCAAGTGCTGTACATGCACTATTTAATTACTGAGAAGTGTTGCGCGGCAAGGAGAGAAATTTAATTCGTGCATCTAGGGTCCCTGTATTCGTGAAGCCAACACCGGAGTTGACAAGTGTTTATGGCACTACTGCATGCGCGTACTCTTTCTCGTGCTTGGCAATGACTAGCAGCAAGCGATATCTTTCACTCCATGGCTCACGTCTACACGCGCACCCCTTTCACAGAAATGGAAGCTCCGTTGTACATTCCCAGCTCAACTGTCTCGCTACTGTAAGTGAAGCTGGGAAAGCTTTGGCCGTTGGCAGAATCGTAACTGCGGCCCCTGAGTCCAATTCTATGGGCATTTCTTTGCCATTTTGCATAATTGTGATCACAGTGAAGGCGCACGCTCCGCGCTCCTGTTTTGCTCGTTCTGCATACCGTTAGCAAATCCTGTTCTGCTATTTACTCTTCAACGGTGCGTACGCTTTTCGTCCTACACATTTTCGCGACACATGTCCTGGCCTACGGTATTTAAAACAACTTCTTTTCAAAAGTGGACATATATCGTAGGACTGTGCTGGCCACCGCATCTGTGACACGCGCGGGTAGTCTTTCTTTCCACAGTCCATGGACCTTCTTTGGAGACGTGCTCTCGATGGATGGCTGCGAGCTGGCGGCTCGCTCCGTGGTCCGCTTCCACTTAGCCAGTGCACGTCAGCGAAGATTCCATCGCTATTGTTGGGCGGCATGTCAGTTGTATCCTTCTGCGCCGAAATTTCGTGGCACAGGCAATTTTGCAGACTTTTTTTCACGTGACCTCATCATATGGTAGTTCAAGAAGGCGACACCTAATGTTGTCCGTTCGTAGTCCCGCAAAGCTTCTCCCAGGAAGCTTTCGGAACAGCTTGTCGCAGCTAGCCTTGAGTTCGACGATGAACTGACTTATGCTTTCATTTGTCTCCTGGGTCCGTCGGTAGAAGTGGTATCGCTCAGTGACCGTTTCGGAGTGTAGTGTTGTCGCAGTGCTTTCGCAGCATGCTTAATTTCGGTGGGCTTCTTTGGCGACAGCAGACTGCGGAGCCTCTCGTACGCTTGCTCAGTTTGGAAGGCTGGCAACTTCTAACTTCAGTCTATTTCATTTGCTGTAACAAACAAATCGAACCTTTCCGGGCGGACGCCAATGTTGCCGGTCACCGGGCAGAACTACGGCAGCTTTCCTATAGGTTGGCAGTCATCGCGGTTTGTTTATCCAATCCTCTTCGCCATTTTATGTCCAACATTCTTGGACAAAAATTCCGAATTTTGAGAAATTGTATGGTACTGTTATGGCAACATTAAAAGTAATAGTACATTCTTCCTATGTGCAGCAAAATCTTTCTTTTAAATTGTTTCCATAGATCGCATCGAGCAGTTAAGACTGCCATATAATAATAGCAAAAATAGCATATAATAATAGCAAAAAACAAAAGCAAGCCTGCCGACGGGAGACTTCCGGATGTATTGATTGTTATAGGAAACTCTTACAGTATAAAAAAAATGCTTTCATAAACTGCTTCCCGTTAAAAAATGGTTTTGTCTAGAATTGTTGCGTTGGTTGAGAACGAGATGCAGGCGGAGTGCAGCCATTTATTTCGGCAGCTATCCAACTACAGACACAAAGGGAAGAGAGTTTTGTTTCATATAAGCATTACACTCACATGGCGATCGCGGCTGCCGACATAGACACGCTGTCGAGTCACGCGCATGCAGTAATAACATAAACACTTGTCAACTCCTGTGGTGGCTTCACGAATAAAGGGCCGTGGATGCGCGAATCAATTTTCTCTCCTTGCCGCGCAGCCCGTGCTTGCCTCGCAACCCTTCTGAGTATATACAACAGCGGTATACAAAACTTTTGTAGTTTTTTGTGGAGCAAAACCTAAAGTTACTCTAAGACGTTATTCGTATTAGTTAAAACTGTGGGGTTGTTAGCACCACCAAGAACTTCCATAACACTTCTGTTGGGCCTAGTTGGGGCATGACAATACTACAGATGATCGATGTGAGCACAACATTAGACAATCCACGTACACCTGTCCTTGTGTTTTTCTTGTGTACGTGGATTGTCTAATGTTTTGCGCACATCGATCATCTGTAGCACCAAGTTTGTAAGCTTGAATAAGAACATTTATTTTCACGCTTGCGTCCTCTGGTGTTTGGAGAAAATACTAAGCAGCTTACGTAGACGTGACGTACATCCTGAGACCAGTTTCAGCCTAGTCTCCTCTAGTTAAGTTTTCTTTCGAAGCGAAAGCTTCACTACGCTAGGTAAGCCGCTCTTCGCATGTCGCTCAATTTGATCTTCCCAGAGCCAGGGGTGATGCTTTCGCGGGGTTGAGGTGTGCACCGAGATGCCGAGATCTGAGAGCTACTCCGCCCTTTCCTTTCTTCGTAACACATGCTATCGCACATTCCTCCCCATAAGAAGACCGAAGTGCCCTCGATTGTGTTTTGCCTCCATCGAAACGGGGCCGCCGTGGTCGGGTTCGAACCCGCGGGTACTACGGCTCAGTAGACGAGCGCCTTAACCCCTGAGCCACCGCGCGGGGTACCTATCCAGTGCGCGGAACGCACTCAACGTTAATAACGCCAAGACGCGTCTTCTTGCCCGATACACCACAGCTTTCGCTGTCTTGCCAGGTTCAACACTATAGCCTAACCGCACCGAACTTTTTAAGCGAAAAGCTTGACTACGCTAGCTAAAGCAATCATTGAGTAGGCTAGAGAATGACCTTGAACAACCTTCAGCCCAACCACGTTTATATTTTCCTTACGGCGCGGTTCGGATGTCCCTCGATATAAAGTTAGTTAGTTTATGGGGGTTTAACGTCCCAAAGCGGCTCAGGCTATGAGAGACGCCGTAGTGAAGGGCTCCGGAAATTTCGACCACCTGGGGTTCTTTAACGTGCACTGACATCGCACAGCACACGGGCCTCTATAATATCGCCTCCATCGAAATTCGACCGCCGCGGTCGGCATAGAACCCGCGTCTTTCGGGCCAGCAACCGAGCGCCATAACCACTCAGCCATCGCGGCGAATGTCCCTCGATATATGTGAGACAGTTATTGCGCGGTTTCCTTTCCTCTAAACCAATTTCCAAAACCATTTAAATTTTTTTCGAAAGCAAAGGAAAGGTGCTTAACTGGCCCCCTGGGACAGTGGACACCTCATTCGCGCTTTTACCCATTTTCTTCGAAAGCAAAAAACGTGAGATTTCACTGCGCCAACCCACATTGGAGGAATGCGAAAGCATCCATGCCTTCGTCCTCAGCCGCTTTCTCTTCACGCTCCCCTACCTGAAACTCCAGGCCACAGAAATCTCCACCCTGGATGCCATGATCAGAACAGCATTTAAGACAGCACTACACCTACCCCTAAATACCTCAACCGAAAAACTCCTCCAGCTAGGCCTACACAACACGACAGGTGAGCTTATCGAGGCCCACCGACAGACAATACATACGTCTCGCGAGAACAACCACCGGCAGGCACATCCTACACACCCTCGGCATCAGGATACCAGCCACGGATCCCACACAGCTCCCCGTCCCCAATCACATTCACCGCGAACTACTTATTAAACCTCTCCCTAAAAACATGCACCCCACCTACCACGAACCCCGCCGTAGAGCTCGCGCACGGGCGCTCCACAAAAACGATGGCATGGAACCGGGTGCCGTGTGGGTGGATGCCGCATGCAGAGGCGAGGACGCGGTTGTAGCCATCACGAACCCCTACCTACAACTGATCGCTACCCTTCACATATCCCCCACTGCCACTTCGGATGAGGCTGAAGAAGCCGCTATTGCCATAGCCATCACGCGCACGGAGGCCTGGTATATACTATCGGACTCTAAAACTGCCATACTAAATTTCGCCCGCGGAAGAGTTCACTTCCCTGCATTTCGCATATTGAACTCCCTCGCCGCACACCCGCCCCGCCACATGGAGCTCATATGGGTGCCTGCCCACTCCGGGAATCCTGGAAACGAGGCTGCCATTGCTTTAGTCCGAGGTTCTTTCAACCGGGCACCGGCGGCCTCCGATCTGGGGTTCTCACGGGCGCGCATGCATTCCTTCAGTGAACTGACGCAGGCCTGCAAAGCCGAGCGTCTGCTGTACCCCTCAGCCCATCCCTCCTTCGACAATTATCATCAGACACTTTGGAGGCGGCTCCAAATACGCACCTTACCCTCCCCTTATATACGCTCGCGCTATAACCAAGTCCACACAAACCCCTCCTGTACCCTCTGCCACCACCCCAAAGCCACTCTCGATCATATCATTTTCCTCTGCCCGGCGGATCCTCCACCGCGGGGCCTGGAGCACCTTACCACTTGGGAGGCTTTGGAGACCCTACTGCGCTCCGTGGACCCGGCCAAGCAAGCCATCGCTACAGGCCGGGCTGCCAGCGTCATGAGCCTCCGGGACATGAACGTATAAGTGCAGTCGGGCCGTGCGGGGGCCCAAAGACCTGTGTGTCCTTAACTCCCCTGTATGTAATAAAGTTTACACCACCTGACGCCTCCCTACACCCTTTGCACCTCTTTCATTCCATTTGCCCTTGTTTGCCTTATCAACTGATTGATTAGTTATCGATTGGTTGAATGTCTTTATTGACTGCGAGGTTCGACGTTAATTCATCAATTTCCCGAATTTCTTTTATTCCTTGCCTTAATTAATCACATTCGGAATGATTATATTTTTATCACTTCAATCGCCCATTTTGAGTTTTCAAATTTGGCGTCACGATTTGTTTTGAAATTTGGCGCCATGGTTCGTTCCTACCCACCTACTTGTTTTCACAACCATTCGCTACTTTCACACCCATTCTCTACATCTGTTACTAATCATCCGATCGACATAAAAAATTTTCTCATCATCCTCGCATCGTCCTCTATCGATTACAACCATTCGTTTGATGTTATCTGTTCTGAAAAGGCCATAAATGCTGCGGACACATTTTGGTGACCCGCTTTGGTGACCCGACCCCGTCGACATAGCCTAGAAATGCTTTCGCATTAATAACTGGCTCCCTGGGACAGTGGACACCTCAGTCGCGCTTTAACCTACGTGGCGGTAGTGACAGATAGGCGCTGCATGCGTTGGCATTCACAACGTTGCAGCAGAAACGAGGCACTGAAGCTATAAACCGTTGGCGTTCATTGTGTTCATTGCCGTTGGCAACGTTCTAGACTCCGATGATTTTGAGAAACGGCAGGGGCATAAGTGGCTAACTAGCTCCCCGAGCAACACCCTGTAGGCTAGGCAATGCCTTTCTGCTCCTGTGTGACGTCATCACATCACACTACGATTGGCACCGGAGTTCGTGTTCTTCATGAAGGGACGGTGCTGCGCGCTCGTTCGCTCTTGTGTAACTGCAGCGCTATGTGAAATCGTTCTTTGAAGATTTTGGCCCCATGATTTAATGCTGGCATATATGTATGATGTCATTTCCGGTACACAGTCAGCGGTGAATAGGTTTAAAAACTGAATCTTAGGGGTTTCCGTATTATGAACATATATGTTGGCTATTCAGTGTCTTTCACTATCGCCTAATATTGCCTGAAAGTCCGCACATTTTTTTTTCTGCGGGGCATTGATATTCCGCTGTGCGTTCACATATATCTTTATTTTGCTAATAGCTCGTTGCATGACGCGAACTTGGAAATTATTTTCGGGCAAAAATTGAACCGTGCGGTATATCACCGAGCGCCGACTGTTTTCCAGGAATCTCAATACTATTTGTAACCTTTTTCTTCCAAACAAACGCTCAACCCTCCCTCCAGAAACACACAAAAAAACATTGCCATACGGTATGGCTCTCAGAACAGCTTACAGCTCCATGCATGGCATCTGAACGGAGCGACTGAGCACATGCCTTTCTATTTGATAAAATTGAAGCAAGCTGTGTTACATAAAAAGGATATGTTTATTAAGAAGTACTTGCAGCTGGGCTTGTTGGTACGTATTCGTGAAAGACATGAGAGCGCAAAATGGCAACACCGACGAGAAGAGAACAGGACGAGCGCTGAATATTGTCAACGGCGATTAAGAGCATGGATAAGGGCAGAGGCTATATAAACGCTCTTCCTTGAATAAATCCTGTTGAAAGTGCAGCGCTCATTGTCGACTGCGATCAATAGCATGGATAAGGGCAGAGGCTATATAAACGCTCTTCCTTGAATAAATCCTGTTGAATGTGTAGCGCTCATTGTCAACTGCGACTGATAGCATGGATAAGGGCAGAGGCTATCTAAACGCTCTTCCTTGAATAAATCTTGTTGAAAGTGCGGCGCTTGTTCTGTTCCCTTACTCGTCCGTGTCGCCATTTTGCGCTCTCATGTCTTTCACGGATATGTTTATTACAGAGTGCACGCATTCAGAAAACTTTCAAAGGTGCGCAACACAAAGAGTCAGAACAGTCAAGATTTCGAAGTGTTAAGCTTTCGTTTTTGAGCACCTTTTGCTTGCACAAGACTGTCGTTCCTATTTTTACAATAGTTTTTCAGCAGAATGTTTGTTGCAGCGCTAAGAATGTGATGCAGGACCAAATGAGGA
This sequence comes from Amblyomma americanum, assembly GCF_052857255.1. NCBI lineage: Eukaryota > Metazoa > Arthropoda > Arachnida > Ixodida > Ixodidae > Amblyomma > Amblyomma americanum. Next base: position 115,476,389 of record NC_135497.1, on the reverse strand, counting down.
CTATGACCGCTTTCGCATTCGTCGAAACTGTCACCGTCTTCTATCAGGTTGGTAGCCAGTGTGAAAAGGGCTTGCCTTTGGTTCGCAAGAGAATGGAAATGCACAGCATACTTTTCACTTCGCAGCTTGTCCAGGACGATTTCAGCAGTCATACAGCTGGAGGTTGGAGGAACTTGAGCCCTCCGCGATTCATGTTTGCTATAATTTCAGCATTCTCAATTATGATGTCTTCATCTTCTACCAAATTTGCTCGGCAAGCAGTGCATGCAGGGTTTTTAAGTGCTGCATGGGAGAAGTATCCGGTCACGTACGTTATAGCTGGCAGATTTTGTGAATTAATTTCGAAGTCCTTGTCATTTACGTCAATGTTGAACCTCTCTAGAATCGCCTAATCAATGCTGACAGCAGGTGCCCCTGAATCCATGCCTGGTAGCGCCAGGGCTCTTTGTAGGCGAAGCTCGGGCTCGGATTCGAACACATGTCTGATGGACACGTGGTACTGCTACCCGGAAACCTGCCTATACTTGACAAATCTTTCCTCCAAGCAGTCTGTCTGGAACTTCCCTAGAAGTACGTATTCAAATCCAAGGTCTTCAAGGCAATAGTTTGTTATCTTGACCAAGGCTTCCATAGTGAGACGCAAGTCACTGTGGGTCTCCCGAGTGAGAATTCCATTGTCAAACTTGAAATCTCACAGAGGTGAAGCCACTGCATGATTGTTTGGAGGAATTCAACTTGTGGACACAGCTTTTCTGTAATGGGAGCCTGCAGGTCATCACGAAGCCGGCGTCTTTTGCTGGGCGACTTCACATTAACAATCTTCCACCAGGTTTCGACAACCTTTAAAAATTCCGCTGTTCCAGCTGCATGTTGCTGTGCATAGCGTTGACCGCATGTTTCTAGAGCAGCAGCTATGGTTGATAGGTTGAACACTTTTAGTGCAAACTTCACATTTGGCCTTTTCATATTAAATGGATTTAGGGCCTTTGCTGACAATGTTGGAGCAGCCTTGATAAGGTGGTCTTCTTTTAGGTGAAGATCACGGAGGGTCTTGAACGAAGCAGTGATAATTTTTGGGTTGGAGTTCAAATTCATAAGTGAAGGAAAAAGCATGCATGTTCCATGGTTCTTTTGGTTGATCCAATTGTTCCGAATACATTTCAACAAGTGAACAAGGTCAATAACAGAAAAAGAGGACGAGTGGGATCCAATAGGTGAGGACAGGAGCTGCTGAATTTTGATGACAATTCAAACAGAGACATTGTTTTGCGATTGATAGAGTTGTTATCTATGATGATTGCAATGATGCGAAGCTCAACCTTTTCAAGCTCATTTATGATTCTGCGGAGCACAGTGTTCAGCCTTTAAGCATTGATTTGTTCAACTAGCAAAATGTGAACACTTTTTTGTGATGACAGGAGGTTTGAGTCATAGACATGAGCAGTCTTTGCTGCATTTGAAGTGTTGCTGGCTGTGCCGACAATCGTGCCTCCTTTATAATCAAAATACGCCTGTAGATGGATCTCATCCACCATGAGAACCACTGACTTCTCATGATCCTTCATTATTAATAATAATAATTTGTTTTGAGGGAAAGGAAATGGCGCAGTATCTGTCTCATATATCGTTGGACACCTGAACCGAGCCGTAAGGGAAGAGATAAAGGAGGGAGTGAAAGAAGAAAGGAAGACAGAGGTGCTGTAGTGGAGGGCTTCGGAATAATTTCGACAACTTGGGGATCTTTAACGTGCACTGACAACGCACAGCACACGGGCGCCTAGCGCCCTAATCACTGAGTCACCGCGGCGGGTTGCTCCTTCATTGCATTCGCGATCTTCGCATAAAGCAGGAAAGAAGCATCCTGCTGCTCAGCTGCTGGATTTATAACATATGCATTGCATACACGCCTGATCGTGGACTCAAGCGGCAATGTGAGACCTCCGTAGTTCCGAAAGTACCTATAAGCATGAGGAGGGATGGTAAATAGAAGGCTGGAAAATACCAACAGCTCTGAAGAGTAGCGGGGTGACTTGCTTAAAAGAGGACTTGATCCTTTAAAAATGCTAAAGCATCTTGCCGATCTTCGTCTTGCATTTCTTGATTTGTTTTGTCTTTAAAAAGAGATAGCACGAGCTTCAATGTGCCACCTGTCTTGTCTTTAGGTTTGCGGAAGGCAGGAGCCTTATCAGAGCTCTCAACGGCATCCAACAGACCTGTCAAGCAACGAATATCAACCACAGTTTTTTGAATGATCTCCACGCCATCAAGTTTGGCGACCTCGGCATCATGAAAATACAGCTTTAGAGAGAGATCCTCGACGACATTAACTGACTTTTTGATTGCTGGGGCACCATCTACAGTCAGATTGAGGAAGAGTATAAAGTCATGCTGGGAAACCACCGTCCAGAATTTGGAGACCTTGCTACATGTTATGCATTTCAAGAGCGCCTGAAGGTTGTCAATTTTGTTTCTGTCCTCTTCCGCCTGGTGTGCTTCAATAGACATCTTGATGGCATCCTGCAACGCAGCTGCCTCTCGGCGCGTCCTCTCTTCATCTCGGGCCCCTCGAGAAGTGCTTGCATTTAGGGCATAAAGATATGCCGGGAAGTCTGGAAGTAGGCTTGGAACAGCATCAGGTCGTAACCGTACGAGCTTCAGAGCCACTTCAATTACTTTTCCGGTATTTTTATCTGTGTAGCTTGTTCTATTTACCATGTCGGACGGTTAAAGATGGCGCTCGCAGACCTGGGATCAGAAAACACAAAGACATTAAAATCTCTAGAACCTGAAGTTTAAAAATCAGACAGGTGCATGACAGTACGAGATAAATTTCTATAAATATCGAGTGAACTGAATGTCAGCAATACTATTTCGCTGCGACTTTACAGATTTACCCGGTCCAAAGGAGGCAGCACTACGGAATTATCTCGCAACATGCTGCCCGCAGCGTTTTCAATGCAACTGAGGGAGTAGTACTAACGATAGTTAGATGAATGTTTATTTACCACCGACCGCTTTCCTGCAGTGAGGTCCGCACGGTGGATAGCTCTAATCCATTGAGCTCATCTTGCTTGGTCCGAAGGGAAGGTGAAGATTCGCACACTCTCACCACTATCATAGTTTCCGCGGCACCGCGGTACGCAGGAATGCCCAGGCATTATCGCAGCCTGCACACTGGACACACACTTCCCGGCACCGACGTATTTTTTTTTTGATAGCGTTGTTTATTGCCTCTGGGCATAAGGGGGGTTAGGAAGAAAAGAGAAAAGAAAGTAAGGAAAAGAGTGGGTGGGTGTTAAATAAAGCAGGAAAGATGTGCCGATCTAATGAAGGCGAGAAGGGAACGGTGATGTGGCCCCTGCGTCCAATCAATGTATGAGGACGGGTTGTCTGGGTGAAGACCCGCTGCTGCCAGGTGGCGAATTCTAGTTGGCTTCAGCGCCGGGCAATCTCACAACAAGTGGTGAATGTCAGCTGCAGTGTCTTGTGAGTTGCAGACTGGACATCCTGGGCGGATATACAAGTGGCGAAATTGAGGCCACGTCAGAGTAACGGCAGGAGTGAGGGCAACTCCGACCCGGATCCTCCGGAGCACAACCTCCTCTGCACGGGTAAGACCGCGGGGGAGGGTTATTGCACACGGAGGGACGAGAGCACGTGTAATGCGCCGGAGGTGTTCCTTTCTTGTGAGTAGGAGGGTAGCATCATTCATGGTGAGGAATTGAGGCATTGACGTGGGTAGGGTTGGCCAGCGGGTTGCAGAATCTGCAGATCTTTGTGAATTGAGCAGGTCACGTGGGACCCACTCAATTCGAATGGCTTGCGGGATGCGAGCCGCCAGGCGATGTATATTCTGGCACAATTCTGGGCTGCGGCTGACGCGTCGGAGTAGACTAATTGCTTGAAGGGCTTCAGTACGGATGATAATGTGAGCTGTAAGGAGCAAAGTAACTGCGACTACAGAGCGAAGCGCATCTTGTATAGCAAGCAGCTCAGCACACAAGGAAGTAGGGGGTTCCTCGAATCGAAACCTGGCCCTCTTGTTAAGTGCAGGCTGGCAGGGACAGTGAAGCGCTGTCGTCGTTATACAGCCCTGTCTACCGGCATCAACATATATAATTGAGCCGTGGGGTAGGTGGCTGTCTTGTTCCGCGATTCGCTCGCGAAGGGACGATGCCGCATAAGGTGAGGTTGGGCGACGTAGATCGGTAGGTTTGTTGTCGCTCAACTGCATAAAGTCCCTTGGAGGAAGAACTGACGGTGGCGGCGGCAGTATGGTGTGTGATGAAGCAAAGGTCCGGAGTGCTCGCGGTGAATGCAAAAGGGTGACCTTAAGGCTACGAGCATCACGGCGCTGCTGCACAAGCTCGTCAAGGGTATTTAACTGGGCATTTTCTTGAAGTGCCACGATCGGCGTGATGCGTGGAAGGCAAGTAATAACTCTCATTGCCTCTCGATTGACAGCTTTCAGACGATCCCACTGAGCTCTGGTTAAGTATTGGAACTGTGCTTGGTAAATGAGGCGCGGTTGCAAAACCGCTTTCACCAAATGTCGTGCGACATTGGAGCGAGAGCCGCCGGTTTTGGGAGCAATACGTCTGATTAGACCCAAAGTCTGCAACGCCTGCTTTTTAGCCTGAAAAAGCCAGGCAGTACCCGTTCCCGACTGATGTATCGACAAACCCAGAATTTTTAATGTCGAATATTTTTGAACTGGGGTTCCAGATAGTTGGAGACGGATTGGCGTGGCAGCAAGTTTACGGCGTCCCCAGCGGTTGGCCACTGATATAAACGTAGTTTTGCTCACGGAAAGCTGAAGGCCGACAGACATGGCGTAATTTGCGGTAATATCTAAGGCTGACTGTAGGTCCGCCGCTTGAGTTAGCAGGACATGGTGAGTGCTCCATACCCTGATATCATCAGCGTACAGTAAGAACTTAACGTCCGGGACATCATGTAAGCGCCGTGCAAGAGGAATGAAGGCAATATTGAACAGTGTTTGTGACAGCACCGAGCCTTGGGGTACACCGCGAACAGATTGAAATGATCCTATGGAGTCACCACTGAGGCGTATGGCAAATCGTCTGCCTTCAAGGAAGGATTTTATAAAATTGCATACTCGAAGAGGGAAATGCGGCATGTCAATAGAATGCAAAATGGCAGCATGACTTATATTATCGTAAGCCTTATCGATATCCATGGCGAGGACGGTACGTACACTGTGGCTGCGAGTTGATAACAGAACTTACGACGCCAAGACAGCCAAACCATCTTCAGTGCCGATGAATGGACGGAAGCCAATTTGGGCGAGGTGGTAGAAACCGTGGTGCTCCAGCCACCACGACAGTCATGTGGCTAACATTTTCTCTGTCAGCTTGCGCAGTGTTGATGTTAGAGAAATAGGCCTGAAGTTGCCAAGATCCGTCGGTGGCTTCCCGGCTTTTGGAATTGGGATCACAGTGGCTAATTTCCAAGCCTCAGGCACATAGCCGTTTAGGCATACTGTGTTAATGGTGTCGAGAAGTTGAGGGAGGACAGCACAACTCATCTTCTTGTACACCTCATATGGAATGGCATCTGGACCGGGCGATGTCTTTCGTTTAGCCTCATCTATTGCTGCAACCAGCTCAGGCATGGTAAAAGGAGACGCAATACCCTCGGCATCTGGTGCTGATGGCAGTGTATCTACGTGAGCTGGAATCCCTGCCAAGTTAGACTGGTTAGCTGAGGGGGGCAACACATCATATTTTGGAAAGAATTTCCGTGCCGCTTCTCTGGCGAAATCATCAGGAGACAAGTTAGCTGCGAAGCATGCGGTGCTAGCTGCGTCGGGGCAACGGTGACCGTGTTCCATTGCATGGAAAGTTCGCCAGAGAGATGGATTCGACGACTTCGCAGAAAACTGCTCGCACCACGCATGCCACTGCCTTTGTGATAGATCGCGTTCGTATTTGCGAGCCTTGGCAGTAATATAATTCAGTCTTATACGTGCCTGTGCCCATGTGGGATCACGTGATGCTGCCAGCTCCGCCACTCGGCGAGCACCCCACAAGTTTAGCAGAACGATATCCGGAACCGGACGATCGATGTCTGCCCAGGTGCAGGTGGTAGTCCTGTTTAACGCGCACTGTATGCGGTCAACAAGCGATGGTGACGACTCTGCAGGGAGATCCTCGAGAATAGCACTGAAACAATCCCAGTTGACCACCGTGCACTTGCGGCGTAACCGGCGAGCACGTGATGGATGGACACCGATGATTATAGGGTGGTGGTCACTACCCCAACAGTCAGGCTCAAGGTGCCACGAGGGAGTGCCGGGGCCATACCACCACGTCAGATAAGGAGCATAGGTGGCACTGTGACTGTGACGCATAGCCCGCGTTGCTGAACTGGGGTGATTTAAAAGAATAAACAACGAATCGGCGAAGGCATCCCGCAGACGCCTGCCGCGGAGGCTCGAAGTAGTGTACCCCCAGTCTGGGTGTGGGGCGTTGAAGTCACCTCGGACTAAAATCGGACACCCGGGGTATCTCCTACGCACAGTCAATAACCAGCCCAGATTAATACGGGAGGAAGCGCTACCCGCTGGTCTTACGTAGAAGGTTACCACCACAACAGTTGCTTTCGGTAATTTCACAGCAACTGCAACTACCTCCTGATACGAGGTGCAACAAGTATCTAGAGAGAGGCACACGTGAGGGAAACTCGTCCTAACGTACACCGCCGCCTTTCCCGGAGGGGAAGCATTGTGCACACGATGGTCGTTCATCGAAGGTGACGCGTAACCACTGAAGCCCGGAATTGCTGGCAATGCATTGGTCTCCTGCAGTAACATGGCCCACACCTGGAGCTTGTGCAAGCGAAGACGGGTTTTGAGCTCTCCCACTTTAGTGGAGAGGCCTCTACAGTTCCACTGGAGCACACCAGGAAAGCCGGAACGCGCCATCTTCGGTTAGTAGTCCAAGCGTTGCAAGAGAACAGATGTCACGTTTGATAACTGGGTAACTATGAAGCGGAGCAGGGACGCTGCAGAATTTTCTGGCAATGTGGCAGGTACTCTGGGAAGAGCGGTGAAAGGAGCTGGTGGGCTGGACATGCTCGGTGCTCATTCATCATTTCTAGTGACGATGCCAGATCCTGCTACATGTCTACGGCGGGCAAGCAGTTCACGGTGTTGTCGGAGCCTTGAGACCTCTGCCAAAAGGCGTGCAATTTGGTCATCAACTGCTACCATGTCATCGTTGAGAGGTTCCGGGATGCTACGCTGTTTTGTAGCCTGCTGATGTCGGCAGCCCTTACGCACTTTATCGCTATAAGTCTGCTTGGTAGCAGATTCATGCATGTGCAACATGGGAAGTTCGGGCCACTCGTCTTCATCCGACTGGAGAGGTGCAAACCGGTTGGATGTCTGCACAAGGGGCGTATTCACATTCTGAGTCATTTGTTCAGAATACCCACGACGAATATTTTCTGTTGCCTTTTGCTTTGTGGGGCAAGTGGGTGATGTGATGTCGTGGTCGTCAGTTTTGCAGAGGCCACATCTGTACGCCGCTGCGCCTTCTGACGCAGGTTCTACTTGAGTTGTGAAAGGGCAGGATCTACGCATATGGCCAGGTCTGAAACAACTGTGGCAGTAGATGGCGGTTGGTTTGTATGGCCGAGGGCGTAAAATGCAGCCATAATAATACAAGCAGGCCGGCGGTGTTGATGGGCCTTGCAGGGTGACGATGCATGAGCGCCCTTTTCCCATGTAACGTGCCTGGATCACTCGGTGAGTGGGACAATAAAGCTCACGCTGAAGGGCGGTCTGGTCCTCACTAACATCGACGTTGTAGACAACACAACGTTGCAAGTCGGATCCATCAACCAGGTACACCTGTACCGGTACCGAGACCTCGCTCCTAACTGTAATGCACTGTAACGTTTGCAGACGTTCCACGGCAGCTAAGGTCGGAAGCCACACAGCAATGGTATTGGACTTCTTTCTGGCCGTAAAGCCGCGAAAACCTTTCGTTCCGAGACATGCATCCAGATTTGCCTGCAGGATTCTGGTTGGTATATCTGTAAGGCTTTTCGTTGCCAAAGATTTGATAGTGGCTTTGTAACTCACTGAGCCGTGGGTAGACACAACTTGGCGGTCTGTGGTTAGGCAGGAACGTTTGTCCTGTGAACCGCCGCTGGCCGAAGAGGAACCCGTAGTAGCGTCTCCCGAAGGGCGCTTTTGAGGAGAGCGGAGGGCTGGCGGCCCGATTGGCGGGGCTGATGACAGGTCCATTGCAGTGCTCAACGTGCCATGTGGTATTGGTAGAGGTCGATCCAGAAGTACAGGCTGAGCAGCCGTATCTGTGTTCCGTCCAGAGGGTAAAGCACTCACGAGCTGTTGTACATCTGGAGAAGGCAGGGCAGGCGCCGTATCTGATGAAACAAAGGCACGATTTTGGAGGTCCGGCCCATGCTAAGTGGGTTGTTGTACTGGCGGGAATGCCACCGAGGCAAGCGGCGCAGGCGGAGATACCCCCGCCAGCACGTTACCGGAGGCGCTAGGCCTAGCCTCGGCGCGCAGTTCAGGTCCAGGAATAACTGCGTGACATCTGCTGTGTGAGACGCAATCAGGCGGCGATTGGGCGTCCGAAGCCTCCTCGGATGGCGTGAATCCAGTTCGTTTGCTATAGGGAACGTGGTTACATGGCAGGCGAGATTTCCACAAGAGCGATGTGAAGGCACCTCGTGACACACGCTGCACGAACAAAAAAGAAACGCAGAAATGCGAACGCGTGCAACTACATTCACGAACTGAAGGAACCACTGATGTTTACCGCAATGCGAACGCATTTTCCACTCGAGCACTCTGTACGAAAACGAAAAAGTATAGCAAAACCGCTTACAAAAAACAATTTTACCTTCCAAAATAAGCGGTTCAACGAAAAGCATAAATTTTTATAAAATAACATTTTTATTTTTGCAGTAAACCAGTAATAAAAGCATCAAAATGTTTAATTAAATTCGATACTTCGGCTGGTACTGCTCCGTGCACGCGTTGTTGCACCAAGATCACGGAGACCGGCTGGAGAAAGTGGGGGCACGACAAGCGTTCCTCGAGAGAGAGAGAGAGAAACAACTTTATTGCCATAGATTGGCGGGATTTAGGGCAGGTGGGCTTGGTGTGGCCCCCAGGTGGGGGCGACTTCCTGGGCCCACGAAATGAGTGCCAGTTGGATGCTCTTGTCTGGCCTTTTGAGGAGTTCGTTCCATCCATCTTCGGAGGGAGCTGGCAGTAAGGTTCGAGGGGGCGGATTTCCCGCGCAACCCCAGAGGATGTGAGCCTGGGTGGCGATTGCTCCCTGGTAACAATTTTGGCAGACGGGGTCGTATTCCCCGTCTGTGATGAGTGAAAGTCTAGAATGGCTAAGGATAGAGTGTGTCTGCAACCTGCGGAGCAAGGTGGCTTGCGCTCGGTTCAAGTCGGGGTGTGGAGGCGGGAACTGGCGTCTCATCTCTCTGTAGAGGTTGGTAATTTCGGCAAAGGTCTGGGGAGCCTCGGCAAGAGCGTCTGGGTCCGTGGGGCCGGCCGCCCGGTTGGTTAGTCCTCGGGCTAGTCGGTCGACCCCTTCGTTTCCAGAGTTTCCCGCGTGGGCGGGTACCCAGACCAGGTTGATCTTATGGTCGGGAGTGCAGCCGCGAAGGATGCGTGCAGCGGGGTGGCAGATAAAACCTGCCGAGTAATTTTGTATTGCTCTTTTGGAGTCGCTGAGGACTGTGCGCGTACGTGGGTCAGCGATGGCCAGCGCGATGGCGGTTTCTTCTGCCGCTGTCGGAGAGTGAGCTACTACTGTGGCGGCGGTGGTTCCTCGAAAGCGCCGGGAGCTGGGGGCCTATTCTCGACAATTCGCCATTTTGTTCAAATTGTGACGTAGGCGTGACGTAAACATCAAGGCGGTGCCAGGACACGTAAGCGCAGAAAGAGGTTATGAAATGCGAAGAATGAAACAAAAAAAGGATAAACACAAACGATGTCGTCTGCTACTGTTGGCGCCAAGTGCGAAAAAGAACGACGTTCCGGGAGCGTCTTTATTGTTATTCTGCGGCGAGGCCGTCTTAAATAGCACTCACTGTGCACCAGCTGTAAACAGGATCAAACGGTGCGTGCAAACATACCATAGCGGCCTCGGTGAGAACACGCACATGCAGCGACTGGCGCGCACTTTCACTGGCAGAGTAATTAATGCTTGCCCTTGGCGAGTGGGCCTTGCAAAGTGCCATGGTCGAAAACGAAAAGAGCACATTAAGTAACGTCTCGGCCGCTGGAAACGATTTTCACTCCATGGCCCCAGCATCGCACCGTTGTATATAAGTGGTTCTGGTGACAAAAAATGCCGATGATTTCCACAGCTTCGTTATGCGCTAAAAATGACGCTCATCCAAAAACTAGAGGCGTTTCGCAATCAGCAATGAAATAAACGCAACTCAATTTTTTTGTACAGTTGCTACTACACTGACAGGGGGGCTGCGAATGAACTTGTGAGCAGTGTGTTCGTTTTGGCAGTCGTCTGCTGTCGTCTGCCACGGAGCGCCAGTGACGAGCATGAAGCCTCCGTGTGCGAGTGTGACCAACAGTCAGCAGCGCGGTGTTTATACACCGCGTTGCAGCGCAGAGCAACTTGAGGCCATGCTCTGTTTTATGGAGCAGCATGCCGGTCTGGGCCGCGGGGCCAGCGAGGCGATGCCGGCAGAAACTCGGCAGCGCCTGTAGGGGCAGCTCGCGGCCGAGGTGAACGGGCTGGGGCCGGCAACGCGCTCGCCGGAAGGCTGGGAGCGCTTCTGGCAGCAGCGGGTGTGGCAAGCGCGAACTGCAGGCTTGCTAGTCGGTGCCGAACACAGGTGAGCTAATCTGCTTTCGGTGCGCGGCATGGCACGGTAACACTTTCACTATCACGTGTGTGCTCTTCGGTGCCCGCGAATTTTGCCCGTTCGTCCAGTTAGGAGCGCCTGTGCAAAGGCCAGTGTACTGCTGTGCACTTGTGCTTACCCAGTGCAACATGTGCAGACGCGCCCAACGTCGTCACACGCTCTGGCGGCTTCTAAACAACCAGTGCTGCAATACATGGCTTTCAGCCCGGGGCCCGTTAAGAGACGGACATCTGAAAACTGTACATATGGAATACCTTACTCTGTGTAATCCAGCTGGGCAACCTATACATTTGGCATATTAGGCTGCAAGCTTTTTGTCCTAGATTTTGTCAAGGAATAGTCGGGCCTCTTGGAATGGTTATAATTCTCCCGCCTCACTCGCCCTTTAGGTATGAGAGCCATATCTTTTATTCATGCAGAACTACAGGCGGGGGGGCTGCCGAACCCGGAGGCAGTGCTGAGCCCAAGTGATGCCCGAATTCTGGGAATCATTGGTGAAGACTGCTCCGGGGGGTGCAGGTCCCCGGCCGTATTCGGCATGGCACCAGCAGGTGCAGTTTCACCGGTGAGTAACTATCAAAGACTTTTCCCAGCTTGCAATAACATATGTCAGCACCTTTCCACAGCAAGTGGTGGATGCTAACAGGCAGGAGCTGAAATCAGAAGGCAACTCTGCAAGCACATTAGAGAATTACACAAGCATGAATGCTGGCTGGCCGTGCGTAAAGTGAAATAGCTTTTGTTCCCAGATCACCATGGTACATTCGAAACATCCTTCTGAAGATATGCCACAACAAAAGATTTCTCAAAAAGATTGAAGCTAGAATCATAAATATATAAAAAAAATATTCAAAATTATCTATAGCATATGGCACAGCGCCGAAAGCATAACCAGAAATCAATGCTTGTGTTGCCGCTGAAGTATGACTGAAATGAGAGTATTCATCTTGTGCACTCGCAGGCACCCAGCCCAGCGCCACAGGCGTCACAAGTCGTGGACGAGCATGACTATTGCTCAGTACAAGGTTTGTCATGTACTTCAGTAGACAACAGCTTTCTAAGCATGGTGCAGGTGACCGTTGCTAGCATGATGAGACAAAGCTTTTAAGCATTGTTACAGAAAATGTGATCATACCTATAACACTGTCAGTTGGCTAATATATCTGCTGATTTACACTGAACAAACTAGTATTTTTCAGCAAAATTAAACACCTCTGTTTCTGAAGTCATAACATTACTTTTAGCATTTATGGCCAAATTGTGTTGTATAAATGGCACCACATTTCAATGTATGCTACCTGAAATGGAAAAAGGTGTACGACCCAAAAATGCTCCTGCAGTAAAGTGAGGATAAGACAATGCAACAGAAGTGTGACGCATGTTCCAAGGATGAGGTGTCTTGTGATTTCACTGCAGGAAAACACACTGAAATTACATATATGCCGAGAACGAGGACCAGCCAAGTACGCGAGCTGCACCGCTACCAACACAACAAGCTGCACCGCACCAGCAAGGTGGCCCAATCAGGCGGGAGCATGCGCTTCCACCTCGCCCGAAAGACCACCCAGGCAGTGTCCAGCAAAGGCACAACGCGATCGCCGCCCTAATAGAACAACAAGGGCGCCTGGCCTCAACACACGACCAGCAGCTCCGGCAGATGACGACCCACCTGGCACTAATCAGGGCCCACTTGGCAGGAGTAAAGTATTGAAGACTATGTTTGTTCAGTGTTTCCCTCAGGATGGTGTTAAAGAACGCTTGTTGTCTTTGCATAAAAAAAAGGTTGAAAGCCTGCAGGTCCGCCAGGTCAACGCCGTCGAGCAGCTGGTGCATGCCCTGCGCGACATTAACAGCACACTGCAGGGCCGCAACCAGACGCCCTGTTAGGATGGTGGCCAACCATGAGGTGAGTTCAGAGGAACAGAACAGAGCACGACCTTGGCAGTCAGAGCAGTGTTATGAGAAAATCTGATTGGCCGTGCAGGCTACTGTAAGGAGAGGCATTTTTGGCTCCTCAACTCTAGGACGCAGGTTAAATACCGGTCACAGCGGCCGCGTTTCGATGTAGGCAAAATGCCGAAGATACCCATGAGCTGTGCAATGTCAGTGCATGATCAGGAGCCCTAGGCGGTCAAAATTAATACAGAGACCTCTGCTACTGAGCCTCTTTCTCTCTTCCTACTTTCATTTCCTCCTCCATCCCTTCGCCTAGAGCACTGTTGAGGTGACCCCCCAGAAGTGGAATAGTTACTGTGCCTTTCTTTTCTATAAAAACCAAATTTCATAGCTTCAGGTGTTAAAAGCATAATTAATGGCATATGTGACAGGAGACAGTCCTCGAAGGATAGCAATGAATGGTCTGCAGCGGAAAAAGAAATGGAGGGAGCAGTGTCAGATTAAGATGCTATATCAACCGTTGCACTGCTCTGACATTTTGATAACATGCTGAACATGCATGCTGAGAAAGCCAGTAAGGTGTTAACTCAATCTACAGTACAATGTGTAGCAGAGCTGTTGGCAATGTAGAAATGTGCCCTTAGGTTATAACTACGAACTTAATTGTGGCACTACTGTGCCATAGAGAGGTGGTACATGTCGCCAACAGAAGTAAAAAAATTTCAACGCCTCGATACAGCAAGTGAGGTTTGTATAAGTGCAGTCAAGACACTCCAATCACTCAAAAGTGGCAATGAGAGTGTTTGGAAGCAGCGCAAAGGTGGTAAATGCAACATGGAATAAGAGGGCCACTATGACTGCTTTTCATGACATTTTGTTTATCGTGTGTTCATCGAAAACACCAATGCCCTTTACATCATTTCCTTCAATGAACAAGTAATTGTGTACACATGTCTTTCCGAGGTCATACTTCACCTGTAATGCCATTCGACTGTGGAGCACAGGCTGGAAAATCTTTACATCTCTGATATAACGTGTCTTGGCCGTGATAGTGATGCGGAAACGGAATGAGATGTAAGGCTGCTCATTAAGGATGTGTAAAAACTACGATTCACATGCGAATCACATCAGTCAAAGTTCCTAGCATCAAGCCTTGGGAAGTTAAACAAGTTGCAGCATGGCATAGTTGACCTCTGTAGCTAGACTGTGCTGGCTTGGCGTGTAGTCTAGAAACTGCCACAGCCAGCTGTTGTCATTACAATAAGGACAACATGTTCACAATAGCAGGCAAAAAAGTCGCAGAGAACCGTTACTGGGCGCAGCAAAATAAAGCAGTGTGCTATGCTGGTTACTATAGCGCTTCACATGTTGCAGCTGGAAAGAGAGATGAGTGGCAGCCTTGTCAAGGTGACAACAAATCTTTGTGCGCAACACACAAAAAAGCAACAAGGACTTGGCTTCACGAGAAACGGCTTGTTGGCAAATTGTTGCATTCCCCACTGGGTACAAGCTTACTTGTCATAGAAAGCAATGCGTCATAGCTAACGGTGCGCCCCCTAATCTGTTGATGCTACATTGGGTGTGTCACAAGGATTCGTTTTAGGAGCGTTGCATTTATTAAACTTTGCTAAGAATCTTACTGAAGGGACCTCGTCTAATATATGCCATTATGCCGACATCCATGTTCCTCACAGATGTATCCGCAGTACAGGCGATGTTGACATTTCGCAAAATGATTTCAATTCTATGCCATCACACTCCGATTAATGGGAAATACGCCTGAACACAGAGAAGTACTTTTATATGCGCTTCACATGAAAGAGACATTTTCTGCTGCAGAACTATATTACTGCCAATTGCCTTCACTGTGCTGATTATTTTCTGTAATTAGGCTTACATTCCTCATCCTGCCTCTCAAATTAACTCTGTCCTTTGCCGGATACGGTGCCACAGCTGGCAAAAGGCAGGGTTAATAGTAGAGACACGAAAGAGGCCTCTGCCCTGCATAGAACAAACATATAGACCACTCAACTAACATGCTATATTAAACTACTTCAAATGCAGCTTAACAACTGCTTCCCGGACCCTCAAAGGGGCATTTTACCTTACAAATGTCAGCCTCATTTTAGAATATACACGTCCAAACTGAGACGCACATATGCACAACCGAAATAAGAAGATATTACGCAACCAGAACTGCAGTGCACGTTTTGTCACTGTCTACTATAATATCAACTTAAACATAACTACTAAAAGTAAGCTTGGATGGTAAACTCTTGGGCAATGTAGCTGTAGCTATATGAAGTAAGTAGCTATATGCATGGCCAGATCAATGATTGAATGAATGAAGGCTGCAAGAAATGCTACAGATCAATGTTATACTAAGTTCGTGACGATAAAAGCGCACCGAACATTTCTACCCCTGTCTTGCGCAAACACTTCTCTACCGGATGAAATTGCACTCTCAGGGAGATACCGTTGGCATCTTGCATCTTGTGTACTATGCGCACCTTGTGACCTGCAGCGATGCTGATGGCCAGAGAGGTAACATAATGCTCAAGTAGTTGCCAATGAACGGTAGCCAAAACACAACACACACGACACAGGCTGCATACTGGGGGCACTGAGGACTGGGCAAAAATTATGTTCTTTTGCAGATGGACGGTGAATGCACAGACTGTTGTCTTGGCATGCTGCATACATACTGACACTACACGGCACAGCATACAAACAAGTCCTGAAGATAGCATTAACATACAGCCCACATTAAACCGAGTAGGATAGGCGTGATGCAAGGTCACACACATGGCCACAGTTTTCTCCAATGGCGAACGACGCCCACCTCATTTAACACTGCAATGCTGGCAGGTGCAAGGGCGACGACGACCACTGCCACAATGTCGACTATGACAGGACTTTGCCAAATGCTGCACATACCACTGTAAAGAGCACTGTCCACAGTAGCAGCTTTTCACAACACTGCACCACCACACATAACTTCACCCATGAAGCACACAGCTTGAAGCAGCACACTGTATACTGCGTTTGTACAGCACCACTGAGCTGAATTCCTTGCGGGGCACATTCTTTTGATGAAGACAATGCAGTGAGAAGTAAGCAGAGGCTTCCTGCCTCAGGGAAGAAATACTGCGAAGACAGCGTTCTGTGCTCACAGACACAACGAAGTATGTTGAAACAGAGCACATGCTGCTGCACGAATATATTAAATAAATAGCTGGAACTGAGTTTTCACTCTTAGCAAAAGCTTAAAAAAAACAGTGCAACATACTTGTTGCCGTATGAAACAAAGCATGCAATAATGTCAATCCTTGCTTGCAGGGTGGCTGGTGCTGGCGAGGTGGCTGCTGCAGGCGAGGTGGCTGGTGCTGCCGAGGCAGCTGCTGGCTGGACATACAACGTGTCTACAGGCGAGGCTGGCGCACAAATGTCTGCAGCAGCTGGTCACGCTTATGTCTACCTGCCTGGTATAGAGCAGGAAAGGCACCGTTGTCATCACAGAGGTCTGTGTCATTATCAGGGTCATCGTTGTCAGGGGGGTCAAGTTGAGGCAGTCGTGAATATATGCACACATTTTGTAACACTGCACAAGCTGCCACAATCTTCGCTGCGGCCTCCGGTTCGTAGTGCAGTGCTCGGTACCGTTGTAGACACCTGAACCGGCTCTTCAGGACACCAGTTGTGCGCTCGACAACAGACCTCAACGATGAATGTGCACTGTTGAACCTGGCAGCAGGACTGCCAGGAGTGTGACATCCTTGAATAGGTGTGACCAACCATGGCTGCAGCGGGTAGGCGCCATCACCTGCAGGCCAATGAAAACTGACATTTTTCAAAATGCTTGCGCTAATAGCGCAACATCTGCGATTTGGGCGCATGAATTTTTCAGTCCATTATTTATTTCATCATTTATTACTTTTCTCCCCTCATTACAAAGGCCTCTATTTATGATAGAATAATTATTTCTATCAATGTTATCAGCCAAGATACAGGCAATTTGCCAGCCTGTAAGTTTGCTGTATACAAATGGTGACATGTACCTGTAGACATATCGGCTTTGAAGAAGAGCCTCAGGTATATCTCACCTCACATTTTCTGAGCTACAGCATAAATAAATATCCCTTATTTTTCCACCCTCTCGGTTTACAAGTAAAAGCAAATCTGCATGTTATGATATTTATGTTGTGACATAGTTGTGATATACTGCATATTGCATTCCTCACAAGTGAAAGAACATGAACAAATAACTTATTTTTACTCACTCGATGTGCAGGAATAAGCAGGTCTGCATCCTATGGTATTTATGTTATTATGTTATGTTATTTATGTTATTGTGTATCTATGTTATGTTATAAATACCTTGAAGGAAAGCCTCAACTCTTCCTGACCTCCGATTTCCTTACCGATAGTAGTTTCACTAATGCAACACCTTCGTTGACACCACTGCTGACATGTGGAAACCCTGGATTTGCATTATTTGAAAGCAAATTGCCTCAACAATGTGTTCACTATACATTTGCTTAACCAGCTGCATGCAACTGATGTCTCTGCCCCGCCGCGGTGGCTCAGTGGTTAGGGCGCTCGACTACTGATACGGAGTTCCCGGGTTCGAACCCGACCGCGGCGGATGCGTTTTTATGGAGGAAAAACGCTAAGGCGCCCGTGTGCTGTGCGATGTCAGTGCACGTTAAAGATCCCCAGGTGGTCAAAATTATTCCGGAGCCCTCCACTACGGCACCTCTTCTTCCTTTCTTGTTGGACCATTGGACCATTCCCTTTTGCCGTACAGAACATGGTCGACAGATGATGCGTCATGCAGTTCCAAGGTTACTATACAAATTCATCTTTGAACGTTTTTCTCTTGAAACATCTAGTACACAAACTCTAAGAAATCATTTTTTGTAAGCCACTGTATTCCCTTTGTGTGAAAAGTGTGACACGAATGACTTTTGCATCTATGTTAACACCAATGTATTGCGTATTAATGAACATGTACCAAGAGTTTATATCGATTGTTCTGAAATTCCTGTATTATATTCTGTTAGGTAGCGTGTGTGGATTTTGTACTTTAAAAAAAAAAAAAAAATTTTGCCCTTGCTGTACGCCATGTAGGGGGGCTCGGGCTCCCTCAAGCGAAAATCGTTCGCTTTTTGCCTGAGCCTGCCCACATCATAATGATGTAAATAAAACTGACTTGACTTGACTTGACTCCCTCCTTTATCCCTTCCCTTACGGCGCGGTTCAGGTGTCCAACCATATATGAGACAGATACTGCGCCATTTCCTTTCCCCCAAAACCAATTATTATTAACTGATGTCTGAGAACTACTGACTGGATTTAGGTTTGTTCAGTGCAACTATTTCGCCCTTGTGCCAGTATTCACATACCTAGTAGATATTCCCCAGATTAGAGAAAATTGTGATTGCACAGTGCATGATGCACCGGTGATGCCCGTCACATGAAAGAATCATGCACAGACCTTGGGAATATAGCGTAAAGTGCCCTTGATGCGAAGATGGGCATCACACACCTGTGAAGAAACCTGAACAAATATTTATTTTTTTACCCGCCCAATTTACAAGTGTGAGACAATCTTCGTACTGTAGCATTTATGATGTGGCGTAGGTGTATATTTTGTGTTGCAATTTAAAAACTTCTGCCGCCGTCTGGGTTGTTGTTAGCAGTTTTTTTTTTACCTTATGCCATAGATTTTGCTAGCAAAGACATGCGCCAAAACACTGACTTTCCTCCACTGCATTATCAACTGCACACTGGTACAGTATTTTGCACAACAGAAGACAGCATACTAAAATCATAAAACCAAACTGATTGATTGTGATGCTTGACACAGATGAGAAAAAAGAGGCTCCAACACTCACTGGACTGAGCACTGAGAATCTAATCTCACAGTGAAGTGGGAACACACGCATCACCCACGACAAACTGTCATAAAACAATGAAAATAACATTGCACATGACGTTAACTGTGCAAACAAGCTCATACTGTGTAATCCTTGTCCAAGAGCACCTTGATTATGCAACTGCCACTACTCCAGCAATGAACACTGTTTTGTCAGTAATGTGCAGTTGCAGGGCTGACAGGAACAAATACATGGGCATGCAATGAGCTATGTGTGCAAGTGCCAGTCTACTACCTCTTGTTTCTACCTTTCAGTGTCATGTTGCCAGAATATACGAATTCAGACGCAGCAAAATACAGAAAATCACAAAGGCTGCACTCCAGGCAGTTTGGAGGCTCCATGCATTGTATGTTCATTTTTCCGAAGGCAAGATTGTGCCATTTTTTTCTGCTTTCATTTACAGGCACAAATGTTGACCCGCTTTCTCCAGCAGACCGTTCTCCCTTTAGTCTAATAAAACGTACAGGTAATTAGGCCGCAAACGAGTGCCGACGACGGCATGTTTCTGGTTACAGGAGACCAAAGGTCATGCACCGAAGAGCACCGCTACAAATCTGATTGTTTTCGTTCTTACCACCATGATGTTGAAGGCCTAGTAACCCTTGCGGCAGAAGTACGCCGGTCTGTTGACCTCGTCAGATGGTGCGGCTATGCAGACAAGTGTCCCATCGATAGCGCCAACACATCCCGGGAATCTACTATCCAACAGCTTGAAGCCTTCGCGTGCGGTCACCAGTTCAGTCGGAGAGCATGGGAAGGAGATCCACTCGTTCCCCAGGCAGTTCCGAATCGTGTCGGTGACTGAGTGGATGCAGCGACTCACACTCGGCTGACTAACCGCTAAGTGTTCGTCGCTTGCTATCTTGCCCTGAAAACTGCCTGTGGCGTAAAACCGGAGCGCACACAGCACCTGCTGCTATACGCTGAGCACAGTTGCCGTGTTGACGCGCTGCCTCTCTTGATCTTCCCGCAACTCGTCACACAGCCACCTCACCAAGTCCTTTTCCAGGCGAAAATGCTGCCTGAACAAGTCGTCGGGCATCTCAAAAGCGTCTCGATGCTCGCGGTAATGCCTGTCCGACAGCACTCCTAGCCAGTCTAATACGACGGGTAATGCCGGAAACAAAGCCATCGTCCGAACTTCTAGCAAACTTCTAGCTAGTCCGAACGTCGTTGTTGTTGCCTCAAATACGCTGGAACATACCGCCGCACGTTGCTTCCGCGTCTTCGTCGTCGTGGAAGGGACGGTGCACTGATGATGCCGTAGTAACGTCTGCAAAGTGTTTGAAGCAGAAAAGTACGTACAGACCTCATAAGACGAGAAAAATGTTTACCCTTCTTTGTATCGGTCCTTCAAACGAATAGTTACTGTATAAGTGTCCTTAAAAAGTCGTTTCAAAGTTTCCTACACTAAAAACAAGATTTACCTTGCCATAATTCCTCACTTCAGATAAATTGGTACCAAACTGCGGAGCCAGACGTATAAATCCGCGTTGTATCCGCCATTTTCTTATTACCATAATCCAACCACCTTTAGGCCGTACCAAATTACTGCGGCCAAACGGCGTATTTTTCAGCAATGGCAGCATTTCCTTTGCATCACTCAACGTCATTTTGACTTCACTGAATTATGCTTGCGTATCACGTGATTCACTTGACATTTCTCCAGCCAATCGCATTCTAGGAAGCAACCCTACACAGTACGAACTTTTTTCCCTCAAAATTGCTAAAACGAGCCAAGTGCTTTCTTCCATGCCAGCTGTAGCTTCGTTTCCCCTCCACAGACACTTAAATTTACCATCCCGGCACCAACTATAACTGTGCTAAAAATCAGTTTTCAAGGACACGTCATTTTGACGTCACAGCAGAAAGCGATTTCGAAGCCTGACGGGTTCGCGCCACAAATTTGAAACCCGTGACTTGCACGTGATCGCCTTATGAGCCAATCAGAGCGACAATATGGCGCTGAACGGCGGCCATGCGTGTCGAGAATTCGCAAGTCAAGCGACCTGCAGGGGGCGCCAAAGTAGCACGGCGAAATCTGGCAACAGTGCAGCAATGGTGGATTGAGGGAGGGTCGCGCAAAATTTGGCTCTACGTACCGTAGTGGGGTTTTTGAATTGCGACGTGACGTCCCGATGTTTCGTTGAGGGTGAACGAGTCCTCGGCGCAGGACGCATAATCTAATTGGAGCAAAAAACAAAACTGATAGCGACACAGAGGTTGTCGCACTTTGCGTTCAGTCGTACGGCGTGGGTTCGGACCCGCATGAGATATTGGTGCAAGTGACGGGCGTTTTTCAAGAGCCTTGGGTGGTCGGGGGCACCTGTTCCTGCACAGCTGGACTTTCGGCAAAATGCAAGCACATTGATGCAGTCCTCATCCAACTGTACAGGTAAGTAGAACGCTCTTTTTTATCTTTTTGCCAGCCGGTGTAAAACATCGGTGTGGGAACGCACGACTTACTGCTCGTTTAGTGCCATCTATGTAGAGCTGTCTCGCTGCTATGAAAGAGGGGAATGGTTTGAAAAGTTGAGTTCATTAGATTGCGCCGATTGCACAGTGCGGCACGCGAACTCGTCTTCCCTTTCATAAAGCTATTGGCTGCACGTGCTTGGCTTTTTCGCTAAAACAAGTATCAAATAACCTGTGGTGGTAGGGGTGTACAGAAAATTTTAATCACTTTTGTGCATTGATATACCGTTTATTTCCCCTCAGGCTTGTAAGGGTTCAGTAAGCCGTAGGCTGATCTTGGAATTGCCTAGGCACAATGGAATGTGGTCGGTGGTATTACCGGCAGATCCTGTTGCTGGCAGAGCGCGGCCTGTCGGATAGACCGACGACGACGCTAGCGCGACCAAACGATTGGTTTTCTTCGTAGTGTGACAGTTTTTCAGGCCGTCGGAGAGTCGCCCGATCTCCTCGGCAGATCGGCGGTTGAGCGAAATCACGCCTTTGAGGAGACGATGCGTTCGTTTCCAGAAATAAGCGAAACGAACACTTCGACTCTTACCAGGGATAAACACAGCAAAACCAGTTGCTGGAAGTTTGCTTACATACATTAGAGAAGCCAAATGTTCAAGTTTTGTTGTAGCATGGCTGCAAGAAGTTTATCACTATGCACTGGGGTTTACTTGTGCCTAGCTAATATCTCATTAATTTTGTTCAGATATCTGTCTCATTATTAGCAGCGTGAGCCTGATGTTGCTTTAAGGGCCTGTTTTATGTATTCTGGCTAATGGAATAATGTGCACTTTAACATTTGTTTTAACTGTTGTCAAAGATTAGTAAATCCTCTGATTCATTCAAAATATTTCTTTTAGGATAGGGCTTCGGGCATTGCAGGTGCTGAGCTGCACAGATATGGAATGTGCTTGGGCATCAAAAGAAAAGGAAGTGCAAGAGAAGTACGCACCAAGGCCGCTGTGGAAATTTTGCCACACAAAACTGCCCACTCCTGCACGTCTGCTTCCCAACAACGATTGGGAGAGCATGGCTGCATTACTTTGCAGCAGTGCACCGAAATCTGCATTGACATTCCACAGGTAAATGCTACATGCTTATAGTTTATGTTTTAGTGTTGGTGGGTTCAGTATGCTGCCTTTTTAGGAAACGTGAACGCCTTATCTTTTCATGATGTTTTTGAAATTATTTTTGTATGGAGTTTTTGGTTAATTTTTTTTATCTCCTTTAAGCGTGGCTCCTTCTGTGAATTATGCATTTCTCTGCTGAGTCTCTACCAAGATTTCAATGTCTGTTTCATTTGCTTTTGCAGCTTTACACAACAGTTGCGGTTTTTGATACGCCAGCATTTCTGATAATAATTGAGGGTAAGTCAACAGGAGTACTCAACTGCCATAATATAAGGATGCTTGACATTGAAATAAATGATTTGGGCAGCCCTCAAGGCAGAGTTGGTTTGTTTCCCCTGCGACAAATGCCATCATCCGTCGGCTGCAGCTGCCAAGTTTCGAGAAAGTTGCACAGCCTTCCTTTGCAGTTGTACAACTTTGGTTAGGTAAATGCAAACATTCCACTCAATGTAAAGGCACCACTAAGGTTCTGCACAGATGTTACTGTAAGCAATAAAAGAAATGTACAGGCAGCGTGGTTTAGCATGCTTACAGATAACAGAATGTGATGACCATAGACAAGTGAGGACACAGACGGCCCTGGGTGTTGCAACTGCTTTGCACTGTATGTTGTAATGCTTATGCACCATGATTAATCATATGGTGCGACCTTGGCGTGGTATTCAAAAAAATTATGTGAATTGACTAAAAATGCAGAAAGATATGTCTGCTTCTACACTCAAGTCTTGTTCATAGTGAGGTGCACTTCATTATTGCCAAGTGTTCAACAATATTGTATTCTTTTGCAGAAAACCCAAGCAGCCAAGACAGCTGAATTCTTCAATGCCTGTTCAAGGAATAAGCAGTGAGTATTGGCAAGATGTAACAAGAAAATCTGGGATAAATATGTAATAAGCGGCCCACATAAAAAGTGTAGTAGCAGGAACTTTCACTTCGTGTAATGGTAAGCACATGCTTACAGCCAGCCTCGTATCATGTATTTTTTTACATGCCATAACTGGACTGAAGAACTTATTCAGTGAAGTCTGTGTAGCATAGCTTCTGTTTTCATAACGGAACACGTAAGAGCACTACCATGCTATAACTGTCATCATGAGGCCATTATGGCCTGCTGATTTCAGAAGAAATGTGGCTGAATGTAAAACAACTTTCTATTCTTGCAGTGAGGCAAAAGTGCTGCAATAGTCTGCATATATATATATAAGTATGGAAACGTGTTTGCCACTGTTGTTCAGAGTCTCAGCACAGCGTTTTCAGTGGAACATTTTTTGGTGTAGTGTGCTTGTCTAGTATCATTCGTATCATTCATAATCAGTACGTTTTTTGTCTTCCATGGAGCTGTTTAGATGGCGAAACGCTCTTGAATAGCTCTTGAAACTATTTTAAATTTGTTGTCTTGTGGCTCAGAAGCATTTTAAGAAAACTGCTTTGCTTTGCGACATCATGAAAAGCTGAATATGCTTCTTAAAAAAAGTGCAAAAGACATGGACGCAGACAGAAGGGACACACACAGCACTGACTCTGCTTTTGCAGGTACTGGAATATGCTTTTGAACATGCGCTGAATATGATTTTCGCAGGTACTGGAACAACACACGCAGAAAAACAGATAGGAAAAAGCCTGACAAGCATTAAAATAATTTCATGTTACTCCACTCGCTTCACACAGATCCACTAAATGTACACCTTTCAAGTAAATCATTTAGAGCTTCCGCAAGGTGAAAGAGAAACTTCCTCATTCTGGTGAGCAACATGAAGGAAGGGAATGTTTAGAGGGTACCTGTAGGTATATATAAAATTATTTAGACTAAAGCTGGTTATTGAATAATTGGCACCGGGGGAACACCAGTCAATGAGCGCAAAGTAAGTTGAGTGCAGAGGTGTATGTTGAGAAACACTTAGTGCTGGCATGATTCTCATTTCAAGTTAGAAAACGAAAGCAAGATGGTTCATAAGTGCCCTTGCTCTTTATTGTATAATATAGATCAATGGCTGATTAAGCGGCTAAACAAGGTAATTCCTTGCATCGTCATGTGCTGATTGCAGTGGTTTGACATGAAGTGATTAATTGCACTGTTGTAGGAAGCAGCTGGGTATTTTTGAGGCAAATGTGTTTAAAAGAAAGTGAGTGTTAATTCACTAGTACCGCTGCTATTTTTTGATGTTCAAGAACAGCTGTTTTAATGTTGCTATGTGCTTATTTTGTGCAGAAAGGAAGACCCGCTGCCATTCCTGCCCTCCACCACTTCTGGTGCTGCTCAAAGAAGAGGCAAAGGACCTAGAGAGCAAGACTCCAGAAGGCGTGTTGGAGTACGTATGCGACGTGTATGGCCCAGAGACTGTCCGGAAAGAGATTGAGCGGTCAACAGTCTGCACCAGCACGGCATAAATATAGGAAGGGCCTTGTAACTGCAAGCATTGCACACGCTTCCATGACCCGTGCCAAAACATATCTTCGCGCAAAGGCTGTACCAAATATTGCTCCATTTCTGAGTCTCATTCTCAGAACATCTCATGTAAGCACCCCTGCCATGCGAGCTGGTAGTGCCAAGGAAGATGCTGCACGCAACACATATGTGCAGTGGCAAGAAGCCCAGGGCTATAAAGTCGAGTTGCAGCAGACTGGCCTGATTTTGCACTGCGATCTGCCATTTATTGGCTCCTCGCCCGGTGGCAGGGTAACCTTTCTCTGCCAGTGCTGCGAGGGCAAGGAGGTCCTTTTGGAAATAAAGTGCCCTGTAAAGCTGCAAAATTCCTTTAGCAGTAGTGAAATGCTGAGGCCAAAGTTAGAATATATGACTCAGCTAAATGTGCAGATGGCTATATGTGGTGTTAAGGAAGCACACTTTTTGTTTTTTTTTGTGATAACCTGCAATTTACATGTGTAGATGTTATTTATGAAGAAGAAATCTTCGAATCTTTCAAAGACTCGGTTGTTGACATCTACAAGGCATGTGTAGTGTCCGAGCTTTTGCGGAAAGTAGGACAATAAATTATTTTTATTCGTTTAGTCCCTTGTGTGTTTGCTGCTAAGGGCCAGATGTTCTTTCATTCTGCCTAAAGGGGCCATAAAACATGATAAAAAGAGAGCAAGGAGAAAAAACTAAATTGTGGGGTGTAACATATTCTAAAGCAACCTGTGGGCTATGAGGGACTCTATACTAGAGGGCTCCAGATTAATTTCGACCAGCTGGGGTTCTTTAATGTGCACAGAGAGACAGTAAAACTTATTTGTTGGTCAGTGTTGAGCAGTTTTCAGGGGAGGGCCACCTATTTCAGGAGGCCTATGGCGTCTGAAACTGCTGTTGACCAGCCGATCAGGTGAAACTGGTCAGCCAAGTTGTAGCTGGCCAGGGCGGCTTCACACTGCTCCAGAGAAGGGTTAGGAATTGGGGCACCACGAGATCACGGCAACATATTACAGCATGCGTCCTCCTTTTGCGTTAAGCCTCCGTCGAAATGCAGGCATTGCATCTATGAAGTTGCTAATACATATCACTGATGAGGCGCAGGTAAACGTGCTCTTTGCCCTCACCACAAAATGTACATCCTTGTTGCATAGGCGAATTTTCAACATGCTTAGCCATTTCCCTTGCTCTTTTGTTATCATACCCTTTAATGCTTAGGACATAATGGCAGGTGCTCAGTCTGTGGTATGAAAACTGTAAACATTACTTCCTGCTTCTCACAGACTACCTTTCTGCGCAGCTGTTCAAATTAGGAGACTGGGAGCACTTTTGATTGTATTCAATCTGAAATAAAGCCCAAGAATGCCTCTATCTTTCGGCAGAGCTAGGCAGCCATGCTCGAGTTACGACTATCTGCTTCTGGTTGTTTCTCGGGAATATGCCTGAAGTATGTGTATGCACTGCCCTGGCTTTTGGAATTGTTAATGCTTTATGGTCACGCCTAACACGTCATCACTCGAAGTGCCTTGCAATGGTCCTCATCTTTCAACACGCCTTTATCGAAATGCTGGCTGAAAATTTGTTTGGATATGGTTTGGTCATGCATGCAAAACATGTCAGATTTATGCTCTATATGCACTCAGAGAAGAGAGTCGAACAGCCAAAGGATAACAGGTTACAGTACAGCTCGAAGAGCACACGAAATAGAGGTACAAAACAATTGTGTGCATGCAACCACAGCAGTGGCCAGTGGTTTGAGCATTCGCTTCGTACGCAGGATGTGCAAGGTTCACTGTCCAATGCTACCAAACAGTGACCATTGGGTATAAGCTTTTGTGTTTGAATTGCTCAGAAGAATGGATTTCTTTCCCCACCTGCAGCACACCACACTTCAGCCATGGTGTTCCTTGCACCATAAATGAAATAAGTTTGTCAGAGTTATGCAGGCACATTTATTCAATAAGAGCAACTTTTTCTACAGTAGAGTTAGTTCTTGGGCTAGTTGGTAGTATTCTTGATTCAAGCTCATAGTTTTTCAGCGCAACAGCACACAGCCAAAGAAAAATAAGAAAAGAAGGACGAACACAGCGCTGTGTTCGTCCTTCTTCTTATCCTTCTTTTCTTTGACTGTGTGCCGTTGCGCTGAAAAACTATGAGCTTGAAGCAATTTTTCCATTTTGTTACATTAAGCATTCACATACAACTTCAAAAATTTATACACAATTGCAGTATCTCACAAGAAACGATGTGCAGCAATAATTGGGGATGAAAGGTTTGTTATACCGGCAATGATCATAAAGATGACGCCCAATTTCTCAACCGTGTTCCACGGCACTTTTGTTGCCAGGATCTTAAACGTTTTCATCCGTTGGATTGCACGTTCGACATGCACCCTGGCCGAAGCAATTGTCGGGGTTCGAAGAGCTTCCCCTTTAGATAGCTGCTTCTTTTGTTTCTTGAACGGAGGCCGGATAAGGTCAATGAGATAGTGTGCACAAATTTCGTCGATTAAAAACCGACGATCAGCCATTATTGCATCTGATATTCACTCAAGTGCATCAATCAGGCCACTTTGTTCGAATATGGCCTTGTCGGATGCGCGTCCCCCATAGCCTTCGCTTATATAAGCAATCATGCCAGCTGGAGTGACAGCTACTATGTACTTAGCTGTAAATCCCCTCTTGTAGTGTGAATACACTCTCAGTGCACACTGCAAACAGTTGGTCTGCCCCAAAGCTATCTACGTGCAGTCGACAACAACTCTTACTTTACTGAACTCCTTAAATTGCTTTGGCAAGTGTTCAATAATTTCCTCTTTTGAGGGGAGCATGACAACAGATTTTAGAACTTCAGACAATACCTGCACTGTTTCTGCAATGATGCTGCTGCATGTTGTTATTCTGGAGTCAAACAAATGCCTGAGGAGGGCGGTAGATATATTATGTTTTAACTTCATCAACGTTAAAACAATCCTATCTTTTGCTGACATGTGCTGTCGACCAGACAGTGGGCGTAACTTTTTGTAGCACTCTACGAGTGCGTTCAGAACTCCTGACGGCAGCCCTGTGAATGTAGTTACATTTTTGTCACTTATCATGTCTGCAAACCTTTTTGGAAATCCTTCAGATTTCACTTGCACTGCTTTGTTTTCTGTACAGCGCTTAAGTGAGCCTAATTCCAGGAGGATGCCTGCTATATCTCTTTCTTGCTCCGAGTGCTTGGTCAGAAATTGTGGCGCTTGAACTGTAGTTGTGCACGAACAATCCTATTGGAAAAAAGAAGTGGCAATTACATCGATTAGTAAAGCAAGTTTTGCTCTACAAAACACATTTACACATTGGAAAACAAGACAGTTGTAGCGTTCATGCTAATGCATGTAGTTATTGCATCAATAAATAGAGTGTCGAGTGAACTGTGAACCCACTGTATTCTCTGCGTCTTCGCTGCTCAGAACCATTGGGAAACTGTGCTCTATCTCTGTGTCCCCGTTGCACAGAACCATGGGGGAACTGGAACCCCAGGTCAGACTGGAGTCCTGGAAGAAAAGTTTGGTCTTAAGATAAAGTGATTTGCTTCACAAGTAAAACAGTATGAATGGCAAGTTGCCCATGCCAATAGGATTGAGGTGCAGTGCATTTGGCAAGTATTCGCAGATAGTGAATGGCAGTTTACCAGTTTCTCTTGCTGTATGTTGCTAGTACTTGCTATGGGGCAGAAACACTGAGGCTATTGAAAGAGGCTGAGCTTAACGCACCAAGGTATGGAAAGCAAAATGATAAATGTAGCGTTCTGAGACTGGATGAGAGCAGGGTGGGACAGGGAATAAACACGCTTTAATGATATTCTAGTCAAAAGCAAGAAGCACTGAGCACTGGCAGGGCATGTAATGCAAAGGTGAGATATCTGATGGTCAATAAGGAGGGCAACTGGCTGAATTCCAAGAGAAAACAAGCACAGCAGGGGGCAGCAGAAAGTCTGGTGGGTGGACGAGATTATGAAGTCTGCAGGTGTAAGATGGCTGCAGCTGACACAAGACAGGGTTAATTGGAGAAATATGAGAGAGGACTTTGTCCTGCAGTGGGTGAAGTTAGGGTGATGATGAATGATGGTAAATAACGTGCTCGTGCTAGCCGATTTGCCAGAACAAAACTCGGCTTTCTCGGGTGACGGTGAACAGGGCTGTGTGACTGGTTCAGCCTGGGACATTTGCAGTAATAAAAGGAATCATCGTGCGGTGCAACTGTTTGCTTGGAACAATACTCCACACAAACATATGGTACCTGGGCAGAGCGTCGGGCACGTCGTGCAAGCTTAGCCGACGACCACTCCTTGATGCGGGCAGCCTTGTTTTCATCGTGTGTTGATAGTTTTGGAAGATTCTCTGTAGGTATAGCTGCTTTCTTCAGGCGTTTTCATTGGCACTTGAGCTCTGAAAAATAAAACAATCACTTTTATGTCTTGTGGCTTTTCTCAAGTGGGAAAAATGGTGATTGGAGATGATGGCCATCGACCATGGAAACAACAAATTTTCCATCACATTTAAGAGACTAACTCAAAACAATACAGATGACTACCCCTTATCCATGTGGTAGAAACTATTCGAAGCCCTCCCCTATGATCTCCGTCATAGTTCATGTGCACCTTTTTAAACCCCACATACCATAACACATTGCCCCCAGCCTAGGTGTCGGAGTCAATATACTGCTGAAGTAAAATTTGTTCAATACAAATGGGGATAGCAAATAGTAAACAGAGTTTGGCGCAGCCATTTGTGCTTGCTATATATTTGAAGTATACAGTAATGAACAACCTTTTCTGGAAGGATCGAGCAGTGTATTGTGTAGTAAAGAAGTGAGCTTTAATGGAGCTGCTTTGCTAGGGCCAAGGAACGTACTTGTGCCTGCACAGTTTATACTTCCTGAATTTTTCGCATGCGGCGACTCAAATACAACGAGGACATAACTAACGAATTCATTGGGGCATTTACCAGGCTGCCTTGGAATTGTGAAGTTTTTGAGCTGTTAAGCAGCTCCCTTACTGGGATTTATATGACGGTTGAACTTTGATCAGAGGTCGGCTCACTTGAGCAGAGCACTCGAGCGGTGTGTTGCAGAGCAAATTAAGCTAAAACTTTACACAGCTGCTTCGCTAGGGGCAATCCACCGTGTTGGCTCAGTGCCTTGGCGTTCAACTACTGATCCCAAAGCAGCATGGTCGAATCCCGACCGCGGCGGCCGTATTTCGATGCGAGGCGAAATACAAAAACACCCATGCGCTGTAACATGTGGGTGCATGTTGAATAACCGCGTTAAAGAGTGATATAAATTAATTTGAAGCTTTCTCTTACAGCCCATGTGCCGATAAGGGACGTTAAACCCGACATATATCGCTAAGGGCAAGGCGCTTTTGCGCCATTGCGGTTAGCTTATCGGCTGCGCTCGAAAGCAAGGTATGTGCTTTGGAATTTCACCTCATTTATTTTGCACTGCACCCCTTGAGCGCTCTAAACTAATCTGGTCGCACCTGTACGCACAGAATGACACCGCGCGTTTGGACAACGGCCGGCATTGGTATAATAATCTAGTACACCATAGCAATGGGGCAGTGCACGCCGCCTTCGCCGAGAATTTTGTGAAGAAGATGCCTCTGGCCCGAACATCTTCAAAACGGATACATGCAACTTGAGGCGGTGTTACTCAATTGTCGCCCAGGCGGACACACTACACAATCGAAAGGATCCCAGAGTCACCAAAATCGACACAATTGCAATCATTCTCAGTCAGCACGTCCCGCGTCTGCACGCACGTATCGAACTCGCAAACTTTATTATGCTAACAGTATTTCACTACAGGCGTAATTTCTTTTCCTTGAACTGTGCAACGGGCAAGGCATCGCACCGAACGGGTGGTGGCGTGCCGTGAACCCCTTGGCATCACTGTAAGCCGCTGTCGCGCCCCACACTTAAACACGAATCTTACGCATGCATTTTTTAAAGCTAAAGCTTTACTGCGCCAGCCAGCGAGCCATTTCGGCTGGTCGCGCACTTAAGCCGTATGCGTGTGCCGTGGCGGACGAACAAACCTTGAGCAGCAGTTGCCTAGCAACACCGCAGCCGCGCTCCAACAGATGGCGCCGCCGACGACGCCGCTGCCGTCGCCACTGCCTCCACCAGATGTGCTCCGCTGGGGTAGGAGGAGAGGAGGCGTCACATCGCGGGGTGTGTGTGTATATATATATATATATATATATATATATATATATATATATATATATATATATATATATATATATATATATATATATACATATACATATATATATATATATATATATATATATATATATATATATATATATATATATATATATATATATATATAAGGTCTTTACCTTATATAACTGAGGGGCCCGTTTGACAAACTTATGAAGGGAGCCAACAGTCACCGAAACCAAGGTGCATAGAGGAACGTTATTATTTTTTTAGTGTGTTGTGCTTATCAGTGGGATAATATTACTTAGGTTAATAAATCACTTAAAGAAAATTACTTATAAAGCATCAGAAAAAACAACCATGCCGCCGGTGGGATCCGAACCCACGACCTCCGAATATCGCGTCCGGTGCTCTTACCAACGTAGCTACGGGTACGGCTGTCCAATCTGCTGCTCTCGTGGGTATTTATTTGGTGCACGCGAACCATGAGAGTGTTCACCAGCGCCACCCTCGACCATAGACCATAGCGGCGGACGTAGCGCGTCCTGTAATACCGCGAGCGTAACGTAGAACGTCATCTAACGGCGTGGGCGGAAACTATATATATATATATATATATATATATATATATATATATATATATATATATATATATATATATATATATATATATATATATATATATATATATATGAGCTTCGCCTTAGTGTATTTTTCAACTTCAGGCTGTGCTTTCGCCAGCAGACCATATCTTATACCTGATTTAATATCTGCAGATGGTCCTTGGACCTAAGATATTAAACATTTTTGGATAATGGCGCTGTGCTTGGCTTGAAGCACTCTGGCGCGGGACGGCCCGGTATTGCACTGCCTCCGGGATCGGCCCGGGGCATATTAGCGTGGCGCGTCTTTTCTTTCATTCTTTTGCTTTCTGCACGCGGCAGCGAGCGTGGCTCGGCTTGAGTTAGTAGGCAGGCCCGTACACTTTCCATTCGTCCTGTCAGCAACATAAGTGTGTTGTAGTCGTTATGGAGAGCTCGAAACAGACGCAGCAACGACAGAACGAAGCGAGGAAGAGACAACAAACAAGAGACGCCAGCAGAACGCGCAGCACGACTCGAGAAGCGTCGTAACGAAGATGTGGCTAGAAGTCGTGCCACGTCCCGGTGTGACTCTTCAACTGCGGAAAAGACCGGTTTGAGTTCTCAAGAGCGTCGGAATGAGACGCTGCGTAGACGACATGTCGAGAAAACGAAGCTTTCGCAATTCAACTACGGTTAACCAGATATTAACCTGAGCATTTTTTATTTTTGCTTTTTATTTCATTAAATGTTTGCTTAATCAACTTTTGCATTTACATTTTTAACATACTACTTACGTTTGACAGTTCACGCGGACACCTCTTTTCTACAGCCGACGGTGTATTTCATCTAGTAACTGCAGCAATAGACTGCAATGCTCATTCATATAGTAACGTACACTATGGCCAATTAGTTGACGAGTACCTTATATAACCGCCGTCTGCCAGGGCTGCCGACTTCCTATCGCGAGCGCGGAACGCACTGACCGCCAATATAAGCTGCCTTTGTTTTCGCTGCGCCCCACTCATGGGCGGCATACAGGACGCACATCGATTAATGCGTAGTTGGACAATTCCGCTTAAATGGAAGATAACTTTCTTTTTCTTTTTGCGGCGCCCCAATTAGGGGCGGCATACACTGCGCACCTCAAATAATGTATAGTCGGACCATTCAAGCCCTTAGTGTTAGATCTCGCCGAAAATCTAGATGCAGATTGAATTCAAAATGTCGTCAAAACGGTGGAATATGAGCTGAAAACGACTGCCACAACAAGCCAAGAATGGGAAAGCTTTGCCTGCGAAGTCTAGCAGGAAAAGACTAATAATATGCACAAGTTACTCTTAGCATAACTCAAAGTTTCCAAGCCAATTCGGCAGAAAATTTTCACGCAATGGATCATTTAACTAAAAGCATCACAAGTCACGATTCCTTATTAATCCAGGAGCGCACAAGGACGGCGAAGGGCGCTAAAAATTCCTGGTGAATACCGAGAAAATGTGCGCTATTCTGTATGACGACACTACGCCCTCCACTACGGTACCTCTTTCCTCCTTTCTTCTTTCACTCCCTCCTTTATCCCTTCCCTTACAGCGCGGCTCAGGTGTCCACCGAGATATGTCAGACAGGAGTCATTTCCTTTCCTTAAATTGTCCAAGGGGCAGGGCGTCGCGCCGAATGGGCGGTGGCGTTCCGTGGACCACCTGGCAACGTTGCAACACGCTGTCGCGTCCCAATCCAGACGCCTCCTGAATGCCGATCAGGAAGGTTGCCGCCTAGAGCGGTAACCGCATGTGGCGATATTCCTTCGGATACGTCGCGCGATGGCGCCGCCGTCGCCCATCGCTGCCGCTGGCGCAAACCGCACGAAGCGACGGGACTCGGCGTCGGAGCGGCGCGATTTCAGTTGTTGCTCGATTGCGGCAGCTTCAGCGTTCAGTCATTTTGCGTCAATTAACGCGTAGAACAACGCTCTTAAGGCTTCATACAAGATAAAACACAATAACAACATTGAAAAAATATATTTAGGTAATGATTTTAGTTTTAGTCGACTACACAAAGTCACGTGACGCAGAAAAGCGCGCCCGAGGGACGCTGCATGCGATGAGGCGCCAGGCGACATTTCGGCGCTCTTGTGACTTATAGTGCGTGTAGGACATATCCCACAGCACCCCTTACTTTTGAACTTCATTAATGAGCCTTTCATTAAATTCTTGCATAGCTGCCATGGTGAGGGATGCGTCGGCTGTTGCTCCGCTGAAAGCCCACTGAAAAAAAAATCTACTTTCGCGCCTAATACGGATTGGAAGTTACGCACCCGCAAGGCCTACCGTCATTGGCTAGTCTCGCACGGCACTTCCGGGCGATGGGCGAAATTTTCTGCAAAACCAGAACCTGGGCGACGCGATTAGCGACAGTGCCTCGGCGGCCCTCACCACATCGCGCGATGCTATCGCGCGGCGTGTCGCCGCGAATTGGGGCCTCATGCGGTTAGCGCTATACCTTTCTTATCGCGGCTCCCCACTCATGGACGGCATACAGGACGCACATCGATCAATGCATAGTCAGACAATTCCACTTAAATGGAAAATGGTCTATGGTTTATGAGAGTTTAACGTCCCAAAGCCACTCAGGCTATGAGGGACGCCGTAGTGAAGGGCTCCGGAAATTTCGACCACCTGGGGTTCTTTAACGTGCCCTGACATCGCACAGTACACGGGTCTCTAGAATTTCGCCTCCATCGAAATTCGACCGCCGCGTCCCGGACCGAACCCGCATCTTTCGGGACGGCAGCCGAGCGCCATAACCACTCAGCCACTGCGGCGGCATAAATAGAACTTTCTTTTTCTTTCTGCGGCGCCCCAGTCAGGAGCGGCATACACTACGCACATCGACTAATGTATAGTGGTACAATTCAAGTCCTCTGTGTTCGATGTCGCCGAAAATCTACATGAAAATTGAATGTCGTCGAAACAGATTGAAGAGAAGTTTATTGACCACGGGCCTGGAAGGGACTGGTATCCCTCGCAAAAACATAGGCACAGAACGGCGAGTAATGTCGCCCAACATAAACTAATGACATGCTTTAGCGGCAATCTACTTATGCAAAAATGCACATTGGCATGAAATGCACAAGTACAAAACGCATAAAAGTCCAAAAGAGGTCAAAAGAGGGTCCATACGTGCGGGGGGGGGGGGGGGAGCACGCGGGGCATGCACGCACAACACACCGCGCACAATCGCCGCACACAAGGAGCGCACAGCACACTCAGTATGGCAGGAGCTGCACGGTGACGCGGCCCCTGCTTGTGTGGATGAACCGGGTGCTCCACCGGCGTAGGAATTCTTCCTCGTCGAGGGTGACCCAGTCTAAGCACGCCTGTTCAAAGAGGCGCGTTCTCACCCTCATCAACAATGGGAACATGGCCCGCTGAGGATGACCCTGCAAGGAAGTCACGCCTCTCTGCCGCCACAAAACAAACGCACCCACACAGAGCAGAAGCCGCACAAATGACTCACGTGGCCGGGTGCGGGAGTTGAGGGAAACAAAAAACATACGCGACATGAGCCGCCAAAACGTTCTAGCCACCACGCAGTCATACATGGCATGCTGCAGGGTTTCAGTGTCGCCACACTGAGGACACCGCGAAGAAGGGGCGATGCCCCACGCTGCAACACGGACTCCCGTGGGCAAGACCCTCCAGCCTCGCAGCCAGCCGAAGTCACGAACGTCTGGTGGAAGAGTGCCAGACGTCAAATCTCGCCACCGCACCCGCCTGCTCCGTGCGAGCTGTTCTGGAGTAGCCTC
Organism: Amblyomma americanum; assembly: GCF_052857255.1. Lineage (NCBI taxonomy): Eukaryota > Metazoa > Arthropoda > Arachnida > Ixodida > Ixodidae > Amblyomma > Amblyomma americanum. The sequence continues at coordinate 115,441,049 of NC_135497.1, read as the reverse complement.
CTGGATAGCAAGGAGCTCGCAAACACGGGAGGCCTGTGTCTTAGTGACGTCGACCTCGGGCAGAGCGGCTGTGAGAGACTCGGCCGCCCGACAGACATACTTAAAAAACCTCGGCGGCTGTTCGGCTGAAGGACCTGTTACCGGACCAAAAAAGAAGCGCCGCGGCGTCCCAAGAAGGTAGGCGAGAAGTCCCCTCCCCGGGTAGTCGGTGACGTTGACCAGGTCGCGGACGCCTCGGACAGCTAGAACACTGCACATGGTGCGTAAATCGGGCAAGCTGAACCCGCCCATGCGCGTGGGAAGGTGGAGGAGCGCGCGGGCGACGGTCTCAGTCTTTCCCGCCCAGAAAAAAGCGCCACAAAGTGTGGCCATACGACGCATGAATGTGCGCGGCGGACAGGCGACGCGAGCTGCGTAGAAGAGTGGCGCGCACACAGATGATCTGATTACAAAAGCGCGCTCAGATAGCGACAAGCGAAAACGCGCTGCCACTGCGAGACGTCGCTCTGCGGTCGTTCTTAACTGCGACCACGACTCGCGAGCTACCTCTCCTGAGGAGAGGAACACGACGCCAAGGACCTTGACCGCCGAGACCCACTCAACGTCGCCCAGCAGGTCTGACGTAAAAGCGCCAAAGCGCAGAGCTTTGCTCTTGCCCCTGTTAAGCAGGGCGCCGGACAGCTCGCTGTAACACGCAAAAAGCCGTAAGAACGCTGCGTAGCTGTCCTCGTCTCGCAAAAACAGGGACACGTCGTCAGCGTACGCGGACACCTTCACCTGACCTTGGCCAGGCAAAGGGAACCCGCGCACCGATGGACACTCAGTTACGCGCCGCAGGAGTGGGTCTAAACACAACACGAATAGCAAAGGCGACATGGGACAACCCTGTCGTATGCCGCGCTCGATATTGAAGTGGTCGCTCAACGTACCGTTAAAAAACAACCGAGCTGTAAGGCCGGAGTACAACTGCGCTAACCGCGCCACGAACTCGGACGGAAAGCCGAAAGCCCCGTGAACTCCAAAAAGGTAGCGGTGCTCAACTCGGTCGAAGGCTGTAGCCTGATCAAGTGAGACGAAACAACCCGGTATTCCCGTTCTCGAGGTGAACGTGAACAAGTCACGCGTTAGTGCGAGAGACGAGAACACCGATCGTCCGGGCACACTGCATGTCTGTGCAGGGCTTATGAGCTCCGCTAAAACCGTACTCAACCTTTTAGCCAGCAGTGACGCTACAATCTTGTAATCTGCATTAAGCAGTGTGATCGGGCGCCACGCCTGCGGGTCAGATGGGCTCCCGCCAGGCTTAAGGATGAGGACAATACGGCTCTCTCTGAAGGACTCCGGCCTCTCGCCGTCCCTGACGAAGGCGTTCACCGTCTGGAGAAGGTGTTTCTCCAGAACGGTGTAAAACCGCGCATAAAAGCTAATGGGAATGCCGTCAGGGCCTGGAGCTGAGGCAGCGTTCATGCCTTTAATTGTGGCAAAGATTTCCTCTGAGCTCACCGGAGCGCCGAGCTGTGTGCAGACATCGCTCGGCACCTGCGGCAGATGGCCGAGAAAACTGCTTAAAGCGACCGTGAAGGAGGCGGCGTCCCACCGTCCGGCCTCGGAAACAAACAGCTGTGAGAAGTGATGCTGAAAAACGGCAGAGATGACAGCCGCGCTGCTGCTCCTGGAACCGTCCGGCAAAACGACCTCCTCCACGCGAACCTGACGTGTCACGTCAAGACTACCTGTGCGCACCTGCCGCAGCACTGTTGGATCAGACACAGGTCTACCCTGCACTAGTGCCTGGCTTGCGGCTCGCGAGGACTGGCGTAGAAGCATGTGATAGCGCGCTTATAAAAGGGGGAGGTAATCGCGCATGGCAAAGGTAAGCGGCGCGCCGCGCTGCACAATGCGAATACGGGCAAGGGTTGTGTTTATCTCCTCCGAGATACGCCTCCTACGCTGGCGCCCTTCGCTAACTAAAAGTGCCCGCCATGCCGATTTGAGGTCATCCCAGGTGTTGGCACTTGCAATGTCTCCCACCGGGCCTTCCAACGCCTGTTCAATAGAGGTCACGCTCGACCAATCTGTCAGCAGACATGGATCCATACGCCACGCGTCGACACGGGGGGCGCCACCGCCCATGTCCAGTACTGCTGACAGAGGTCGATGGTCGCTAATACGTGGGGTGCCCGGGGGAAACGCGAGCACGTCACACGATACCACACAACAATCCAACTCGCGAGGAAACAGGAATTTGTCGAGACGACTAGCTGACCTGCCCCTCTCCCAGGTAGCACCAAAACTGTCACCATGTAGTTGTACCCACGCGTCGGTCAAAGAAAATTGAATACAAATATCCCGCAGTGACCGTGCCCCGGCGTAGGGTCGCCCCTGGACTGGACCGCGAACATCACGAACGGGATCTAGAACACAATTGAAATAGCCAACTAGAAAACAAGGATAACAGTCCAACAAAAAAGAATCTAACAAATTAAAGAAACTAGACGAATCAGAACGGCGGGCTGGTGCATAGACCACTACCGCCCTGACACGCCTGCTACCCAAATAAAAATCCACCGCAAGTGTGCGGCCGTCAATGCCGTAAATGCAGTGCGCGCCAGAGTGAAAAGAGCTGTTAACAAAAACCACACCAACATCGCACGAAACAGAAGTAGTTAACGAAAAAAAGCATGAACACAAAACCTGGACTTAAAATCGGAGACCTCGCGTGGGTAACGTAGGTTAGTTTCCTGTAAAAACAGGATGTCGACGCCCTGCGCTCGGGCGAAGTGCATCACCTCTCTCTGCTTGTCCGGCGACCTAAATCCCTGAACATTCAGGGAGAGAAGGTGCACTAACGCCATGATGGTGATACAGAGCGTCGACGGTGACAGTACTCCTTTAGGGAGCCCCGCCAAGAGCGGAGCTTGGGGCAGACTTTTTTGCCTGGGGCGAGACAGCGCCATCGGAATTATCATCCGCGTCCCTCGCGTGCTTCCCCGCTAGCGTTCCTGTGTCCATTTCCGCCACTGCTCGCAGATCGAGCGGCTTACTGACCGTCACGTGGTGACTCAGCGTTCCACTTGACGCCGATGAAGTAGCGACCGGTGTTGACGACAAGCCACCACCGGCTGGTTGAGTCTCCTCTCCCTTGGGCTGAGGGCGGGGCGCTTGACAGGGCAGGCTTGTTGTACCGAGGTGGAGAGGGCTTGGCGCTGCTCGCAGGTGGGGTCCCCCGTCAGGCGCAACACGGCACCGCTCACGGACGGCCCGTCCTGATCCGTCTGGGACGAGGTGGAGTCCTCGAGTCCTGGCTCGAGTCGTCCTCCGAGCCGAAAGATGCGAGCGGCTCCGGCGAGAAGGCGCCCGTTGCATCAGAGATGGCGGCCAGGGACGAAGGGGAGTGAAAGGAGAAAAGCTCCGAGAAGCTCTCTGGCGGCGCGTCAACGGTGGGGTCCACGCTGGGGTGGCACATGGGGGTGGCAGCCGGGGGGTTCGCACTCTGCTCCTCTCGGGGGGAGGCGTCCGGGGGGTGCTCAGTCTGATCGTCTCTGCGGGTGGCGAGCGGAGGGTACGCGGCCTGGTCCTCCCCGGGGGTGTCGACGGGGGAGCCTGCGGCCTGGCCCTCCCGAGGGGTGTCAGCCGGCCGTTGCTCGGCGGGGCGTCGCAAGGTGTCATCTCCAGGTCCCTTGGGCGGCCCAGGTCGGGGAGCCCCGGGTCCCCTGGCGGCGGCCGCATCCGCGTACGAACGCGGCCGCAGGCAATCCGCCGCCGCGTGCGGCCCGCCACACCGCCTGCACATCGCCCGACACCCGACCGTGTCGTGGCCGAAGGCCTCGCAACGCGAGCACCGCGGCGTGCGACATGCTGCGCCGACGTGGCCCTCCTGCGCACAGCGAGAACAAACTTTGCGGACGCCTCTATAATCGCACATGGCGCGGTGCCCTAGGACAGAGATGAAGTTGGGTACGGGTTTCTGCATTTCCATCCGGACCAGCCGCTGACCGTTGTCGACATGCCGCCGGCCCTTCAGGGTAGGGTGGGTGATCTCAAGCACTTTCCCGTAAGGGCTGAGTGCCGAGGCGAGCGAGGCGTCACCTACGAAGAGCGGCAGCCTGAACACCGTGCCGTTCACGACCGCTGGACCCACGCAGGAGACCGGGACTGAGGTACCGTTCACAAGGAAGGCACCCGCTGCAAGAAGCTTGTGAGCCGCCGCAGCAGAGACTACGGCGACGCAGAACTTGTAACCGCCCTGGTGCTGGAGCGACTCCAGCCCCTTCGGGCCGACAACAGCTTCGATGCCGTCGACTACGTCGTCGGCCGAGGCCTCGGTCGTTAACGAGAAGTTGAAGCAGTGCGACTTCGGGGGAGGCGCGCGGAAAGTTGGTCCGCCAGCGGGACCGGTAGAAACCATGCTTGAGCCGGGCCTGGGACCTGGATCAGCAGATGGGCGGCGCGTAGAGGGTGGGGGGCCACGGTCAGCACCTCCACCAAGCTCATGGGTAGGCTGGGCGGCCGGGATTCCCGGGCGACCGGCCAAAAGCCCGGCGCCGGGACGACGATCCTCCAGGGGGATGGGGGCCTCCTTCCGGGAGCGGGGCTACAGACCGCTACGCTCCAGGCACGTGGGTTTGCCTCTCCGAAAACCAGCAGCCTGACGGCTCTGATCTTAGCCAAAAGGCCGAGAAGCGATGTTGTCAAAACTATGGAGGACGGACAACCTCAACGGCCACAACCAGCCGCGAAAACCAAGGTTTGCCTGCGAAGTCTAGCAGAAAAGACTAATAATATGCACAAGCTGCTTTTAGGCATAACTCAAAGATTTCCATGTAGATTTGGCAGAAAATTCTCATGCAATGGAGCATTTACCTAAAAGCATCAGAAGTCACGATTCCTTATTAATGCAGGAGCGCGCAAGGGTGGCGAAGCGCGCTAAAAATTTCTGGTAAATATCAAGGAAATGTGCTCTATCTGCTGAATTACGACACACTACCTAGGTAGCCAGCATGGTGGCTCGTGCCTTGGACGACCGTTTCAAACATCAAGTGCAACGCTGTGAAGGCTACGGAAGTAGTCAGCGAAAAAAGAAATAAAGAGTGGCATCACTCCGCGCTGTTCTGTGGCCGTGTGCTCTAACGCGTCACTCCGGAGAATCGACATACAACGGGGGGTGCAGGGGTTCCGATCCCGTATGGTGGAACTTTTTTTTCGCACATTTTTTTTTCATCGCAAGTTGCATTTCGCGTGACACCCCTCGTTTTGTTCAGAATCGCTTGAATATTATGCCGCGTTCTGAAATGAAATGCATGCATCTGTTCATTTGATGCATACCGCGTTAATGTGGGCTGTGTGAAATGCGTTGTCAGTGAGCTCCCACTGGCTTTTGGTCAGCAGTGGCGGTTTTCTTTTGTGTGAAAAGATGACGTTCGTTCGTCGGTTTTAATTAGCACAGTGGTGAGTGCAACAAGTGGCCATCTGCAACTTTCGATTTTGACGTTGCTGAGGAACCCACTCCTTTGTGGGACTCTCTTAAGGTTCCTGACATGTTATGAATTGATCCTTACAACCGGTTAGCGGCAGATCCAGTTTTCGCCAAGAGAGTCTGTGACCGACTTTAGCACTGTGCTGTAGAGTAGCCCAAAGGACTTGGCGAGAGCAGTTATTTTTTACTGATCGTAAAGTTCAGAAGGAAGATGTCTGTTAATTTAGAAAACATATTCTAGACTCCTTATTCGCCTATTTTCTGGCTGTATATATGCAACATTCTTGTGCATATATACACACACCACCCCAATATGGCTTGTTTTCCAGTGTTAAGCGTTAAATTTAGAACATAGTCTTGATTCACACAGCGACAGAAAACAGTACTGCCTCCAGAGATGGAGATTTGTGGTCGGGCACAAATGTATCTGAAGGCAATACAGAGGCAAGTCAGCTTGTCTGATTTCCCTGCTCTCCTAGAAGAGCAGAAGCTGCTCAGGCACGATTTTCATGCAGCAGGGAAAAAAAAGTTCCGAGCAGTGGGAAGGCCAAGTAAGAATGCAGTAAAAGTTGTACAACGCTATCAAGAAATATTTTCAAAGAGCAAACAATAAATGAGACAGGACAACAAAGAATGTTGACACGTGCAACAAAGGACACGTGCAGTGCATGTTATGAATTGATCCTTACAACCGGTTAGCGGCAGATCCAGTTTTCGCCAAGAGAGTCTGTGACCGACTTTAGCACTGTGCTGTAGAGTAGCCCAAAGGACTTGGCGAGAGCAGTTATTTTTTACTGATCGTAAAGTTCAGAAGGAAGATGTCTGTTAATTTAGAAAACATATTCTAGACTCCTTATTCGCCTATTTTCTGGCTGTATATATGCAACATTCTTGTGCATATCTGCAATTGTTTTGTTTTTGTTAAGATATTTTTCGTTCTTAACCAAAGCGCATTTTCCTTTGTCATTCATAAGAGCTTTATAACTGGGCTATGCTATGCGGCAGAAGAGCAGTATATTTAAACTGATGGATCAAATCATCTATACACACACCACCCCAATATGGCTTGTTTTCCAGTGTTAAGCGTTAAATTTAGAACATAGTCTTGATTCACACAGTGACAGAAAACAGTACTGCCTCCAGAGATGGAGATTTGTGGTCGGGCACAAATGTATCTGAAGGCAATACAGAGGCAAGTCAGCTTGTCTGATTTCCCTGCTCTCCTAGAAGAGCAGAAGCTGCTCAGGCACGATTTTCATGCAGCAAGGCAAAAAGAGTTCCGAGCAGTGGGAAGGCCAAGTAAGAATGCAGTAAAAGTTGTACAACGCTATCAAGAAATATTTTCAAAGAGCAAACAATAAATGAGACAGGACAACAAAGAATGTTGACCCCGCGGTGTCTGAGAGAAATGGTTTTTTCTGGAAACAGCCAATGCATGGATCACAGTGCATACAGTGCACACAAAGGACACGTGCAGTGGAGGTACACCAACACACAATCAGTCAAGTGCTCCAAAGTTTAAAAAAAATGTGCAGGCCATCGAACAACATTTCATACAACGAGAACCAGACCAATGTCTGGACAGGGTTAAAAAAGCAGTGCATTTTCAGTGAACAAAATCAATTTCCTGGGACATGTACTAACAAAGACATCACTCGAAAGAAATTCACACTGAACCGAGCAAGAGCCAGCTTGAAATCATTCACAACCCCAGAAATTAAGGACAAAACATACAGTACTGGCTACCTCAACACTGGCACTTCAGCACTGCATAACATGTCAAAACGACCAGAGATTGACAGTGACGCAAGACAACACCAAACCAGGACTCCCTTTTCAGTACATGAAGATCAGACACCCATACATACCATTCCCAACCCTCACACACAAAATAAGGTCCATTCTTAGGGGTGTCTGAACGTTCGAAATTTTTGGCCTGCAAAATTGAATAAATTCCTATTCAACTAGTCGAATGAATCAAACAGTACATGTTAAAAATTATTTTAAACGAATCGAATTTGCTGTCAGGTTTTCATATACTTTTCGAATAATTTACACAACGCTTGATTAAGCGCCGCTGTATTTTTCTGCAATGAATCTCCCAAAAACTGCACACATTGACGACGTATAACACTATTCATATTCTAAATGAAAAAAAGTACTATTTGCACTCCCTTACAAATTCTACTTCTATACAGACACAATTAACACGACCACGCACCACCACCACCCCACAACGTCCTCCTCTGCCGCTACCACCACGTCCTTTACATCCACCTCAACACCTACACTACAAGTTACTGCCTGATACAATTTCATGCTAATGAGCATGTGCTTTACACACATGCACACACAAGAGTGATCCCAGCATGCCGATGAGCCCTCTCTTTCATCGGTAGACTGATCAACACACACACCCACAGGCACACATATTTTCACCTTTCCATCCATACACGCACAAAGGTGATCACAGCATGCCGATGAGTCCTATCTCTCTTCTCAGTAGCATGTGTATTACACATCCATTCGAAGTCAAAAAAGTCCCTCGATGCCACTTAGATCTTCATCACTAAAATGAGTCCTCGACTCATCAGAAGAGGAGTAGCACGATTCACAAATGCTGAAAACAACCGGTTCAATTTCAGCGTCAAAAATCATATGACGTTGCCATGATTCAGCATCAACTTGCTCCAGATGAGCACAAAATTTTTGCCAGTTTTCCTGGCTTACACATGCCAGTGCTTCCGGCAGGAGCTTTTCCACTTCAGCGAAAGGCAAACATTCGTTGCAACTTGCGATGCATCCCTTCACCTGGCTCCAGACAAGTTCAATGGGATTGAACCCGCATTGGTATGGTGGTAAACGAAGCACTGCTTGGCCATGGGTAGCTGCCAGGCTGTCGATGTGGTACACAACGCTGGGTGTGTTTACCTTTTGAGAAAGCTCCAGCAGTTCTGCCCTCACCACGTCCTGTGAACACGGAACAAACACCTTTCTTTGTGAGCCAAACCTGAATATCAGCTTTGCTCGTAGACTTGGTAGGGGCTTTTTCAAGAGTCACGCTATGATATGGAGCAGTGTCCACGACGACAATGCTATTGGCCGCAATGTTTGGCAAAATCTTGTCGGTGAACTACTTCTTAAAGTAGAGGCAGTCCATCTCAGAGTGGTAGTCAGCATTGTTTCCCTTTTTTGCTCTGAAGAAGTCAGCAGCGTCTTGCATGAATCCTGTTGCACTGCTCCCAGTATGCACGAAGGATCAAACGGGCCCCTTTGCCCGAAGGCGCAGCCAATTCCGTTGTTAAACCTTTCAGGAAGGCATCCTGAGATGACTTCACAGTCTTGTCCTGCCAGACATATTCTTTTGTGTGTCCTGCCTTGACCCAGGTTTCATCCAGGTAGATAATGCACCTGTAAATGCGAAGCAACCAAGCGCACGAGTTAATGCTTCTAAGTAAACAAACAAACTGCAGCATATAAGTAGGCAACGCACTGAAACAAACACACTGCTGACCACTGTCTCACTAACAGCCGCTCAAAGACAATCGAGAAAAAGAATTATCTCGGCTTTATTGCTCCCTTGTTCGGGCTTACACTTCGCGCCCAGGCGGAATATGGTGGCCGGTTTATATTCACTGTATGTTTGCATGGGGTATTTGACTAATTCGGCAACATTTGAAATCTCTTCGCTTGCGGCGACAGCGAACAAAAATTGCCAACGTTCGCAGCAGTAGCGCCAGTAACTCACGCCACCGGAGCGACGGGCAGCGTACAGTGGGTGTTCATTCGTTCCTACGGTGACGACGAGATGGCACTACCCATTGCAATGCTACCACATTTATGGCAGTTTTGCTGTTTTTGCTTGCTGCACCAATTGGGATTTAGCGATTAAATTCAGACATGTGCCCCACCCAAACGTAGCGCAAAACTGGCCATGGAACGTCACCTCTACGAAAAGGTCGGCAACAGCAACGTGGTCAAGACGATTTCTTTAAATATGTTATTCTGAAGCAACGCTCACTGTTACGACTACGAGGTTGCAACGCTAACATCAAGCTCTATATGAAGCCAGTCTAAACGTGCTGCGTAAGAAAATAAGCAAGGAACTGCTCATACCTGCCCTTTCTTCGGATTTTTTTGATCGCCCGCAGGTACCTGCTACGCCAGGCAATGATGTAACTTCTCTCGATCAGCGCAAGGTTCCATTTTCCTTTTTCAGATGTGAATCTGACGTACTTCATCAACTTGCACAACGTCTTTTTCTTGAAGTTCGGCCGGTCGTCATCCTCATTGACTGCCTTAAGCACACTGTTCAATGCTGGGACTTCGCTCTTCGCGTGCATACTGTGCACTTTCAGACGGACGGTATGGACAGTGAAGCTGTCATTCTTGACTGTTCGCGAGCTTGAAATCTTCACGTTGCGAAGTTTTTCCTTGGGAGCCGCCAAAGGCCCACACAGACGCTCCGCCTTGATTTTGGCAACGGTACAGGGCGATACTCCGGTATCCTCGTTCGCAGCACTCAGTGCTTCCCGAACAGACTTCTCCGGAAAACGGGTCCTGGTACGGGAGTACACGTTTGCAATTACTTGATTGGCGTACTTTGACAGCTTGGATGTACGAACCTTCGCGAAAATGCGTACAGGAGAGGTGGCCGCGGCCGCTCTGCTGGACGCCATTCTCTCAAAAGTGAAAGGGAGCCGGAAAAGTAAACACGGCGGCCAGGGTTGCGGGGACAGCGATAACGTGGAATGGAAAAAGACGACAAACGCAAAATACAAGATCACAGATCTCGATCGCTCGCAATAAGAGCGTTTTTTGTCACGCACATGACAAATGTTTTATCTACGAAGCCTGCCGGCAAAGTATTTGCTATTTTTCGCTCACCACAAGCAACGTACTATTTTCTGTCGCGGATGCAGGCAGCGCGAAAAAGAGCGCTAGCTTTGGCAGCGTTGCACATGACATTTGAAACGGAATATAACGGGCGCGCGCAAGAGGACGCTCCCCCTATAGACCACATAGGACCTTTAGAAGAACGAGTTGACGGGCTAGTTGGTATTGCATGGTGAAGTTAGTAAAGCGAGGCATTATCAGCCTGTGCCTTCGCAACGCCCTTCAGAAATCCTGTGATCATCTCCTTCAAGAAAGTCTTCACAAGCAGATAGGCGCCTCCTTGCAGCGTGCTACCCCTTGCAGCTCCTGACAGCAGTAGCCGAATGCCTGATTAAAAAACGCCATGAACAGCGTCCACCAGCTGCCAATAGAAACGACCGCAAAAAAGTTGTCGTTGTACCCTACCTGCACAACGTTAGCCATTGCCTGAAAAAAATTGGCAAACGAGCAGGCGTGGACGTGGTGTTTTCGGGACCCAATAAGCTCTCTTCACTCTGCAAGAGAGTAAACAGTAATCAAGTTCCTCTTGGCTATCGGCAGACGCATGATAATCCCCACGTTTCTTGCGCCACAGGTGTCATATAATCAGTCCCCCTGTCTTGCGGAAAGAAATACATTGGTCAAACGGGGAGATGCATAAATATCAGGCTGCAAGAACACAAGAATAACATGAGCAGTATTGCCATCTCCAGAAACCTTGCCAAACACTGCAAGAAATGTAAAAGCGACACCTGCACCCCAGTGTACGATGGATGCGCGATTATCGGCAAAGGACGAGATCGTTTATCTAGGTAGATAATTGAAGCTATTGAAATCCGTCGTGCCAAGGACTACTGTGTTAGCACTCCGTCTATCTGTCTATCTGAGAAAGAATTGATAATCCTGAGGGCAGCTGGCCATGCGTTTTGAGCGGTTGCTTGACCCTTGGTATTTCTGTGTTTTAGCAGCCAAACTTTCCGGTTTTAACAGACTTTCTAACCATTTTGGCCACTTTTAAGCTTCAGTTTTGCTGAATGTATTTTCCTTTTTACGTGTTTGGCCCTCTGCACCGCAACATTTTATCGTTCTTTTACTATCGTTTTCATCAGTTTTAAACACTCAAAACACCTTTGGCGCCATACTTTCGCATCCTGTTCAATCCTTCATCTGTTTCTTCTTAGTTCGCGTGACGGCCCTCTACACCGTGCAGCTTTTAACAGTTTTATCGCCTTCACCCATCCGTCATTCTCAGCTTCAGGATTTTATTACTTCCATTGTTTGAAGAGACTATTCACTGTTCCCCTGTGACCGCGCATGCCTCAATGTACCACCCCCCTTACTGCCACCTCATATGTGTTTGTGCTCCGAAATAAAGATTCAGTTGATAGTCAGCGCCCGTGTTTATGCTTCCATGTTTGTCTCCTGTCCCCTACTTAGCGCTGTTCCTTCACCACATAGGACCACAGCGGCCCTGTGGATTTTAGCGCACCTAGCGATTGGAGATAGCAACTGGCCCGCACTTCCTGTTTCGGTTTCATTGATGTGAATTTCGGATTTCTTGCCCGCCGCGGTGGCTCAGTATTTAGGCGCTCGGCTACTTATCCGGAGTTCCCGGGTTCGAACCCAACCGCGACGGCCGCGTTGCGATGGAGGCAAAACGCTAGCTAAGGAGTCTGTGCACATTAAAGATGCCCAGGGGCCGGATTACGCAACTGTCAATAAGCGAAATTGTCAAATACTTGTCATAAAGGTGTCAATTAGCCTCGCTCCTATTGGTCGGCCGTGGACGGCGGCCATTTCGCTTTTTTTTGCGTCATGGGTGGTTGCAGATTACGCTACGGATGTGGTAGAAGTGTTGACGTTGCACACCTAATTATGCAGCCGCTAATTGACAGTTTTTGTGACAGCCTCGAGGCGGTCAATTTGACCGTTGCCTTTGTGACAGAAAATGGTGGCGGTGTACGCGGCGATACGACTGAGCCGGCTGCGCCAGCGCGAGCAACGGCGAAGGAGGGCGCACAAAGACTCGTTTGACTTGCCAGACGAGCTGTTTCGACGCCTTTTTCGACTGGATAAGCAGACTGTGGAGTGGCTTTGCGGCGAAGTCGTCGATGAACTGGGAGGAAATTTGCTTGCGAACGCGCTGTCGGTGTGGCGGCAGGTGCTGTGTGCACTGCGGTTTTTTGCTTCCGGTGGCTTTCAAGCTGCCGTTGGTTACGAGGCGCACGTCGGCCTCGTACAACCGATGGTAAGCAAATGCGTACAGCGGGTGTTGGAGGCAATCTGCCAACTTAGCGCGAAGAAGGGGTGGGTTCCCACGGTCACCTCTGTGCCACGGCTACTTATAAATAAATCACTGTTATGCTGGCAAAGCTCTTTGTTTTTCCCAGCAAATTGCAGTTCGTGGTCGTCTTCTGTTTCCCAAGGGAAAAGAAACGGATAACCACACATCACATATACTGCAACACCTCGCCTTTTGGCATATTTGTAATCGATCGAAAGAACCGAACAACACAGACTTCAACAAGTTGTCTTCGTCGATTTCGTACCAAGCGCTTCTTACAAGTTGGCTCGGTAGACACGTACCCTTCAGTGCATTCGTTCAAATCTATCTGCGCACTTAGGTCAACCGCACAGTAGCTTGATTTCAGACGCCGCATAAAAAAACAATAACACGGCGTGGAATCGGCTGCTTTCGTGGAAAGCGGCTTTACGTTTTATCGCCGTCAGCGCTTCCCCGCAACGGCAAAAGTTACGCGCCAGACAATTTAGTAGCACAACATAGAACGCTTTTTGTTTTGCTTGATATTTTCGAATTTAAACACAATCTTCTGGCAAAATAAAACGTTAGTTATTTTGATCGCTGCGCATTCATTGTCTTTTTACAAACAATTAGAAGGCGGCCCTCTCGCCGTGCAAATAAATACTCTCGGGGCGCCGTCCTGCTGCAATTGGCTGATTCCTCGTTGCATCCAGCGGTGACGTCTCTTCGCTTCGTCATTTTGACGTCACTGTCAATAACTTTTGACAGAATTTGTGACAGTTGCGTAATACGGCCCCAGATGGTCGAAATTATTCCGGAACCCTCCACTACGGCACCTCTTTATTCCTTTCTTCTTTCACCCCCTCCTTTGTCCCTCCCCTTGCGGTGCGGTTCAGGTGTCCGCCGATATGTGAGACAGATACTGCGCCATTTCCTTTCCTCAACAATCAATTTTCAATTTTTCGCGTGCCGCTCAAATCGATTATAAGGCACCTAGCGGTTGGTGAAGCTGCTGGCCCACATTTCCTTTTTCGGTTTCACTGGAGCAAATTTCAGATTGCTTAAGCATCGCCCATTCGGTTTTAGCTCGCCCAGCGGTTGGTGAAAACAACTGCCACACAATTCTTGTTTTTTGTTTCACCTGCGCAAATTTCAAATTGCTTGCGTGTTACCCACGCTTGACTCGGGGCGGAGTTGGACAGAATGTCTCGTTTAATCCGTTCTGCAAATTTCGTCGTGCCGAAATTATTTCAATGTAAGTTGTAAAGAGAAGTGTACCTATAATGACAGGCAGCTATACATCCATAATTCAACAATGACACTTTCTATCTGGCGCGCTTGTCTTCTCTTCGGAACAAGTGGTCATTACAGGCAGGCAGTATTTAATAAATAGTTGGTGTCGTGGGAAATAGTTCATTCCAGGGCAAGATAAAGAATGAGTACACAAAGGGTAGACATGAGCCAGAACCATGATGGTACTGAAATGCTCAATACAAAGATCACTGCCTTCCTTAAAAGCAAATATGAATAAATTTACAAAGAGAACACAAGACAGATAGTCAACACATCACTTGTGCTTGCAAAAAAAAAAAAAAACAAGCTGGACGTCCTAAAATGGTAATGCTTCGCAGCTGGCGCACAAAGTGAAAAGTAAACGGTGCTCCAACGCTGGCGGGTCACTTGCCTCTTTTGTGTACCACCTTGTCATAAGTTAAGAGCATAGTGTGGCTTCTCAGTCGGCGTCAGTGGTCCAAATATCATGAAGGGAAAGGGAACTGCAGTCCTCACTCCTCCGAAAAACCCTTCAAGGGTTTCAAATACGCGCCACGCCGCGCCTGCGAAACAATACGGCCTGCAATGCATTTCACCACAAGAAGAACAATATATCCGCAATTTTCTGGTAATAAATAGGCCCAAGGTTTCCATGAATGCGCAAGACTTTGACCTGGAACCATAGGTCGGCGAAATCACTCATGAGTGGACTCACACGGGCTCGCGCATGCTCATTTCAGACCATGATCTGAGTTGTGAGTCCGGATTCACGTTCAGATTATGATCTGAGTCGTAAATGAGTCCGGACTCACGCTCAGATAATATGAGTCATGAGTGAGTCCAACCTCACGTTCAGATCATGATCTGAGTCGTGAGTGAGTCCGACCTCACGTTCAGGTCATGATCTGAGTCGTAAATGAGTCCGGACTCACGTTCAGATCATGTTCTGAGTCGTGAGAGTCCGGACTCACGTTCAGATCTCGATCTGAGTAGTGGTGAGTCCGGGCTCACATTTATTATTTGTGTCACGATCTGAGTCGTGATGAGTTCGGCAGTTAATCGGGGTGCAGATTACGCTTCTGGTCGAGATAATGACGTGGAGCAATTTCATTTCAGAATTTAATTTCTGTGGCGGGTGCATTCGCGAGAGATGTTTATTAGTCGCCGCGCTTGGTCCCGTTGGTATTTATTAGCCGTGGCTTGCTATATCGCGGGAGATTGGTGGGAGACTAAAGTGGCAGCTAGAGACCTCTAGGCCTACCAGCAAGCTCATCTCAAGTGTTTTACATTTTCACATTGATAAGAACTCGGAATTTTTGTTACTCACGCCACCTTATTTTTCACCTTTCTTATGCATGCAATGTCCAAGAAATACTAAGAACAGATTTATCTTTTTGTTAATTATGTCGCGCTATACCGTAGTAATGGAAACGCTAAAGTTAGCGCAGGAACAGCGGGATGATAGCGACAATGAAGGCAAGACGATGGCAAGGAGACAAAAGGTGGCAAATAATTCTTATAATTCGCACAATGCAGTGAGATGAAAATACATTCACTCTCTCTGTTCCCGATTCCGCAGCTTCTCTTCCGTATATGTTCGGAAACCAGGACAAGCTGATGAACAGTTCTGGGCAGCAGGGACGCTCTCCTGGCTCTTTGGAGTGCCCCTGAAGTAGAAAAGAGTCGCTCCACTGACCCCGATGAAGCCGGCACACCAAAACGGATAGAGCCAGTGTGGACAGTCGGGGATATTCCGGCCCATTCTTTTTCCAAAATGAGAAGCATCCTTCAGGCGAGCTCGCAGACCTCAAGTAGGTGTCAAGCTCGGAGCTTTCTGCAGGGCGACCCGGGGGGATCTAACTGCCTAAAAACGCGTACGGATCATGTCCGTCTCAAGCCGGTGGGTCGCGAGAGCTCCCAGAAGCCGTGGCGCTCGTTACAATGGGCTGGCTCTGAAAAAGACAAAAGAGACACGTAAGTCGAAGCGTTCAGAAATGTTTTACGTCTGAAAATTGATGGGTGTGGAAGGTCCTTTTTATTTGAAGTGAATTAGTCTTTAGCATCTGCCTTTCTCAGAAGATATTAAATAGCAAGGCCTGAACGTCTGTCATAAGAGCAGCTAGTAAAGCGGCCATCCTTGAACGATAGTCTTGTGTTCGCAGGCCGAACAAAATTTTATGAAGGGCTTCACTTACATTATGTGTGCAAGCAACCAGGCTGCCAATTTAGAAGAACTGATGAACCGGTAAACATTAGTTGTCCGTGCTCCGACCAAATCAAGATAAGCCCTGCAAGCAGTATGTAGAAAGGCATTTGAGTAGCACCTGTTCCTCGACGAGCAGACTCTCTACGATGGCCGTAGCCTCTCCGTGTGTCGGTTTCCTTAGGCCTGCTGCCACTGACGTCCGACAAACTCGCAGTTTCTGGCGAGGGTTGAGCACGCTCCCTGCAACAAAATAATTATTTCGAAGAATGTCGTTGAATCGTTCATCGATTTCTTGCAGGAGCTTCCTCTTCAAGCCCATAAAGCTAAAAAATAAAACAATCCGATGTACTACAACCATACAACAATACATTATTATTTACGAGTAGGTGAGCCTACTAGCAGACGCCATAAGAATTTGAGAGCCCGGAGGCCCAAGGTGGGTCATTTGATAAGTCGTTTCATTCTCACTCCATTGAAATACAGAGAGGTCGCGTTTTTTTTGTTGTTGTTGATTTCAGTGGCAGTCTCCAATCGCCGTTTACGCTTACGAAGAATGGCAGGCAGCACGAACAATATTTCTTTTTTTTGTTAATATCAGCTAACAAAGCCTCACCAAGGTAAATTATGAGCTTTTGTCGACAAGCGATGTGGGAAGGTACGTTCGATCGAAAAACTTTCATCGTGAGCCAAGGCTGTGTTCTGCCGCAAATTTCGCCACACTTGATATTCCATATTTTCGGGATGTTCGCCGAACATATTTTAGAGAGGAGCTTAGGCCTTTTCAGACGAGTAAGCTTCCAAATATTTTTTTCAATTTAAAATTGCCAGAAATGTTCGAAAAATCCCCGTGGCGAGAATAATAATAATAATACTAATACTAATAATAATAATAATAATAATAATAATAATAATAATAATAATAATAATAATAATAATAATAATAATAATAATTCGTTTTGGGGGAAAGTAAATGGTGCAGTATCTGTCTCATATATCGGCGGACACCTGAACCGCGCCGTAAGATAAGGGATAAAGGAGGAAGTTTAAGATGAAAGGAAGAAAGAGGTGCCATAGGGGAGGGCTCCGGAATAATATCGACCGCCTGGGGATCGTTAACGTGCACTGACATTCACAGCACACGGGCGCATTAGCGTTTTGCCTCCATAAAAACGCAGCCGCCGCGGTCGGGTTCGAACCCGGGAACTCCGATCAGTAGTCGAGCGAACTAACCACTGAGCCACCGCGGCGGGTGAAGTGACAATGAAAATTGGTTTTTCGGGAAAATAAATGCCGCAGTATCCACCTCGAATCTCGGCGACCTGAACCGCGCGAATTCGAAATTCGTCCGTGTGCTGTGCGATGTCAGTGCACGTTAAAGATCCCCAGGTGGTCGAAATTATTCTGGAGCCCTCCACTTCGGCACCTCATTCTTCGTTTCTTCTTTCACTCCCTCACCCTCCGCGGTGGCTCAGTGGTTAGGGCGCTCGACTACTGATCCGGAGTTCCCGGGTTCGAACCCGACCGCGGCGGCTGCGTTTTTATGGAGGAAAAACGCTAACGCGCCCGTGTGCTGTGCGTTTTCAGTGCACGTTAAAGATTCCCAGGTGGTCGAAATTATTCCGGATCCCTCCACTACGGCACCTATTCCTTTCTTCTTTCAGTCCCTCCTTTATTCCTTCCCTTACGGCGCGGTTCAGGTGTCCAACGATATGAGACAGATACTGCGCCATTTCCTTTCCCCAAAAAACCAATTATAATTATATTTCACTCCCTCCTTTAGTGTCCAACGATATATGACACAAATACTGCGCCATTTCCTTTCCCCAAAACCAATTAATATTATTATTATTATTATTATTATTATTATTATTATTATTATTATTATTTTTATTATTATTATTATTATTATTATTATTATTATTATTATTATTATTATTATTATTATTATTATTATTATTATTATTATTGAGGCAAAACGTTAAGGCGCCCGTGTGCTGTGCGATGTCAGTGCAGGGTAAGAGTACCCAGGTGTTCGAAATTATTCCAGAGCCCTCCACTACGACACGTCTCTCTTCCTTTCTTCTTTCACTCCCTCCTTTATCCCTTCCTTTACGGCGCGGTTCAGGTGTCCAAAGATGAGACATAGTACGCCATTTCTTTTCCCCAAAAACCAATTATAATTAGTATTTGTGCCAAATGTACCTGCCGAATTTGTCCGAATATAAGCTCTCACTTCCAAACCATGCATCCAACAGACCAAACAGTCTCTGATCAAAATAAACGTACGTCCAATTGCTAAACCAGTTACTTTCCTGCTGCGAATTTCGAAAGTGCATGGTCAGCATAACAATAACAATGTTTTCAGCCCTGCAGTTATGCTTGAAATGGGTCGAAGACAGAAAGGACGAAATCTCAAAACATGTTTCACACTAGCGATGGTAGTAGCACGTTAAAGATCCCCAGGTGGTCGAAATTATTCCGGAGCCCTCCACTACGGCACCTCCTTCCTTTCTTCTTTCACTGCCTTCCTTATCCCTTCCCTAACGGCGCGGTTCAGGTGTCCAACGATATATGAGACCGATACTGCGCCATTTCCTTTCCCCAAAAAACCAATTATTATTATTATTCAAAGGCAACAAAATAATTTTCCGGTATTTACACACACAGGCACTTCAGGCATTAAATTATTGATATCCAACAAAGTTCGCAAGGGAAAAAAGACAGACAATGTAATACAGAGAATGTAGATGGTCAAACATAAGTGCGCTTTTGAACTGTCTGGGGACAACACAGGGGCAGCGCAAACACTGGTGCGCAAACTGTCAACTGAAGTTTATTGCGGTTTGCACACATATGTAAGCTTCACATGTGAAAACATAATTAAAAAACACATTTAAAGCAGCAAATTTCCTATCGTATGAATAAGCATCAAAAAAAGACTTCCAGCAGATTGGTCTACCTTTGATATTACTTTTCCAAGAATTGCTTTTCTTGTTTGGAAAGCAAAAATGAAGGGTCACTTACACAAGTCCCCTCTTTTCCCGATTCCAAGCAGTAACCTTCCCACAGCTCCCTCATTGTCTTATCTCTGTCATTATGTTTGACTATGTTAGCTACCAAGTAGCCCAATTTGAAACCCTCTCAATGGAAGTGTATTGCTGCATGGTACTGGTACCCATCTTCGGTGACTTCAGTTAAACTATTAACTTCTCCCTTTTGTCTGCCCAGTACATGAGCACAACCCAGACAATTTTTGAGCCTAGTACAGGATCACTACTGTGGAGTTCGCTGACATTTCCGCGAACTCGTTGGTCTTGTGTTCGCAAGGAAGGCCCCTCCAGTGGGGTCGGAAGGCGCCAACAAAGGGACCCGTCCAGTGCCGGCCTCCCCTGCTTGCGGCGGACGTCCTTATCTCCTCCGCGCAGTCACGGGCATAGCCTGTCTTAAGAAGCCTAACCATGTACAGGTGTCGACATGTGTGCGTTGTCAAGGGGTTGATGAGGCTTCGGGAATGCACGAGATACGGATGAGTATTATCCGAGTGACCGGAAACCCACTATTCCCGTAACGACTGTCTTCTTCTCTTTCGGTGTGTTCTGTAAACAACTTTAGTGATCGTCTCGTCGGCATATGTTTGTCGCGTGTGCGAAAAAGAAAACAAATGTTAGGAAAGTGGTAACCGCTGTGCCGTGGGTGCCGTGGGAGAGGGTGATCGCGTTTTTTCTGTTTGCGTATTTGATTGCAACCTCTCCTTTCCCAAATGTTTGATCAGCACTCTTTCCGCAATGTGTGATTAGTTGGAGGGAACCTTATTTTCCTTTCCCTGACCACCGATTGGTGAGGTGAGTCGCCTGTAAACTTATTGGTTGCTGTCCCCGCTAAGGGCAGAGACAGAGGGTTTAAAAACAAGGCGCTTGGTTGAACGAGGGCTGAATTCGTCTGATCAACGGTTTAGTCATGTAAACACTTCTCTCCTTGCTTTGTTTCTTCTGGTTTTATTTATGTTGTAAATAAATAGTTAACCTTCGCCTTTCCTCGAGTAACGTGAACGTTAGCAAATTAGAACCACCGGGTCATCAAGAAACCCCGATTTCATCATCAACAAGGTGTTTCCTCTCATCGCCACTTGAAGGGGGAAACCCAACTACTACCTTCAGGGAGTGATGGTATGGCCCTCCTGTTGACATCAACCCCTGATAATGTAACAAGTATAAATCTAATACCTGGAATCAGCGATCACAACCTCCCCAAATTTCAAATTCAAATTCGCCTTCATTTTCAATATGTCACAATGTTGACGGTCTTCCAGGCAAAAAGCTGTGGGGACATCTTGACGAGGCCTGAAAGCCGGCGGCAGGCAACTGTGAGAGCAGTACAAAAAAAAGTTATACATGTACTTTTTTTGTACAAAAAAAAAATGAGAATGAATGAAGAATGAAGACCCGCCGCGGTGGCTCAGTGGTTAGGGCGCTCGACTACTGAGCCGGAGTTCCCGGGTTCGAACCCGACCGCGGCGGCTGCGTTTTTATGGAGGAAAAACGCTAAGGCGCCCGTGTGCTGTGCGATGTCAGTGCACGTTAAAGATCCCCAGGTGGTCGAAATTATTCCGGAGCCCTCCACTACGGCACCTATTTCTTCCTTTCTTCTTTCACTCCCTCCCTTATCCCTTTCCATACGGCGCGGTTCAGGTGTCTAACGATAAATGAGACAGATACTGCGCCATTTCCTTTCCCCAAAAACCAATTATTATTATTAATGAAGAATGAAAGAGAATGAATGAGAATGAAGACTTCGTCCTCAACTCGCTAATATCTTAAGAACCAATAAAGTTTTTCATTCCATTCCATATATACATGTACTGCTATTTCGAAAAAGACACATTTCATTATAAATTTGCAAAAGTAAGAGAAAATTAAGAGTAAAAAAAAAGACATCAAGATGTTATACAAAAACTAGCGTATGCATGCACACGAGATTACAACAAAACCGATCATTGCACTCAAGTTAGACATAAAGCTAACATTACTATGTTTATAGCACTCAAGCACAGGTCAGTCAAGAAATACTGAACCCAAAACTTTGCGGGTTATTACAGATGTAGTGTGGTAATCTTCATCGATATAACCACTGACATGCGTCGCGTGCTGCCGCTCTCAAGGACGAAGAAGTTGTTCGCTGCCTTGCTCTTTCGCCACGCCTGACGCTTCGCTGCGAGTCTCCCCTGAGCGGCTGGAATCATCTGGGTTCACCGAATAAACACACCCCTACAATTGGTGCAGGTGCTGCTGGGTACGTTCCCGTCCACCCTGGAACTAAGAAGCCGCACGTTACCCTCTGCTTCCAGCATGCCGGATGACACTGCCACGACATCGTCGCCCCTCCCAACCACCGTGCTGTGTTCTGGAGCTCTACGGCAGCGTGATCCGTGCTTCTTCAGTGGCACAGCCGACCAGGACGTCGACGATTGGTTGGCGGCATATGAGCGCGTCAGTAGCTACAACAGATGGGACGACGCTATCAAGCTAAGCAATGTAATCTTTTATCTGACTGACGTGGCGAACCTCTGGTTTCGCAACCATGAGGCAGACCTGCCATCTTGGTCTGCATTTAAAAAGAATTTTGCAGAAGTGTTCGGCCGCCCTGCAGTTCGCAAGCTCCGGGCAGAACAACGCTTGCGTGAGCGCACTCAGCAAGTCGATGAGTCGTTCACTAGTTATATAGAGGACATCGTGGACCTATGCAAGCGTGTCGATCCGCTAATGACTGAAGCGGATAAGATCGAGAACATCATGAAAGGCATCTCTGACGACGCGTGCCAAATGCTCTGGGTAAAAAATCCTGCCACGGTGAGTGACGTGATCAAGCTTTGCCAGAGCTACGACGTGCTTCGTAAGAAGCGCGCTTCTACCCGGCGGTCCGGTGTTAGAGACGACGCCATCTCTACACTTGCGCTGGGCGGTTCTACCCCATCAGAGGACAGCCCTTTACTTCAGCAAATCAAAGCCTTCGTTCGAGAAGAGGTCGCCCGCCAGCTATCGCTGGTCCCTCAGTTACAGGATAGTGGCCGCCTTGTTCCTGACATGGCTCCGTCTTTGGCCCCTACCATACGGCGTGCCGTTCAAGATCACATCGCTGACGTTCTTCCTCCCAGCTCCATGCTCCCGCCCAGCCCTGTGCTGCCGCCCAGCCCCGTGCCAGCGCAAGTAACGGCACCACTGACTTACGCCCAAGTTGCGGCCAGGCCGCTCATGCCATCAGCATCTCTTTCCTACCAGGCCGCTCCTTCCAACCTTCCTTCGCCTTTGCCTGGGTCTGCATTCCATGTCCCTATTCCAAGGGTACGCCAACGCCCTACGAACCCTTGGCGTACCGCGGACAACCGACCAATCTGCTACTCTTGCGGGCTGCCGGGCCATGTCGCACGCCTTTGCCGCCAACGCCTTCCACCTTCTCGACCTGAACTATGGAACTACTCCTACAATACAGACCAGCCCTCGCCGAGAAATCCGCCCAGTTCCGAATTTGTATCTCGTGACAATCAAACGTACACAGCTCGCCGATCACCTTCCCCTCGTCGCCGTTCCCCGTCCCCACTCCGACGTTCTACCGGCACCGTTGAGGGAAACTAACAGTCGCAGTTCCCGGGGCAAGAACTGCGCTTGGTTCGAACTCTTCAAGTCCTCGGTGTTCTCCCACTAACGTAATTCAAGTGTTTGTCGACGGCGTCGCAGTACTCGCTCTAGTCGACACGGGCGCTGCCGTATCAGTCATCAGTGAAGCTCTTTGCCGTCGTCTTCGTAAGGTGACCACCGCACTTTCCGACTTTTCGCTTCGCACCGCCTCATCACAGCGCATTCATCCCTCAGCGGCGTGCACGGCCCGTGTTCTCATCGAAGACGTCTTATACACCATCGAGTTTATTGTACTGTCTCGCTGCTCACACGACATCATCCTGGGCTACGATTTCCTTTCCACTCATCATGCCGTTATTGACTGCGCCCGCGCGGAAGTTTCCTTTTTACCTCTTTGTGATACCGTCTTGTGTGACGTCCCTACCCGGCCTGCAAAACTCCTCGTCGCCAGTGACACAGACATTCCTCCATTTTCTGCTGCCCTCGTTCCACTCTCCTGTGAAAGCGTTATTAGTTCGACTGTCTTCTTCACACCTTCCGACGCCGCTTCACGCCATCCCTGCCTCCTGCTTCCATTTGCGGTCCTCAAGATCGAAGATGGCCTTAGTGCAATGTACGTCTCAAATCCATTTTCGTGCCCGTCCGTCCTGCTACGCGGCGAGTGTCTCGGTCGTATTGAAGAACTTGATCCCGCGCTTGTAAATACTCTTCCTGCAACGCCTACTTCATTAGACGTTAATGTGCTCAGCTCTTGCGATACAGCGACCGCTTCGACGCCACCCGATGTTCTTCAACAAGCTATTGACGCAGATCTCCCACCCGCACAACGCGATCAACTCGCTGCTCTTCTACAGAACTTCACTTCTGCCTTCGACCTTCCTCACACTGCTCTGGGTCGCACGTCTGTCGTTACACACGCAATCGACACTGGTACAAACGCACCTTTACGACAGCGTCCTTATCGCGTGTCGGCCTCTGAGCGCCAAGTCATTGCTGACAACGTGGACGACATGCTTCGCCGGGGCGTCATACAGCCATCTAACAGTCCATGGGCTTCTCCGGTTGTTTTGGTCACCAAGAAAGATGGTTCCATCCGGTTTTGCGTCGATTACCGTCGGCTTAACAAAATCACGCGCAAAGATGTCTATCCTTTGCCGCGAATCGACGACGCCTTGGACTGTTTACAGGGAGCCGAGTATTTCTCCTCTTTGGATTTGCGCTCCGGCTACTGGCAGGTACCGATGGCTGATAATGACCGCTCGAAAACTGCCTTTATAACACCGGATGGATTATACGAGTTCAACGTTATGCCCTTTGGCCTCTGCAATGCCCCGGCTACTTTCGAGCGCCTGATGGACACTGTTCTTCGTGGACTCAAGTGGCAGACCTGTCTTTGTTATCTGGACGACATCGTAGTTTTCTCTGCCGACTTTTCTTCTCACCTTCTCCGCCTAAAGGATGTCCTCACGTGTCTCGCCGGCGCTGGGCTTCAGTTGAATTTGAAGAAGTGCCACTTTGCCGCTCGAAAACTCACAATTTTAGGCCACGTAGTTTCTAAGGACGGCATTCTTCCCGACCCCACCAAACTTCGCGCAGTTGCAGAGTTCCCGAAGCCAACCTCCCTGAAGCAGCTTCGGAGCTTTATCGGCCTCTGCTCCTACTTTCGACGTTTCATCTTGAACTTCGCCTCTATCATCGCTCCTCTGACCCAGCTCCTTGCCGGCAGCTCCGACCTTTCCGCCTGGACTCCAGCCTGCGATAAAGCCTTTGACACTTTACGCCGCCTTTTGGTTTCGCCGCCCATTCTACGCCCCTTTGATCCGGCTGCGCCTACGGAGATCCACACTGATGCCAGCGGTATTGGGCTTGGTGCCGTCCTTACCCAACGTAAGCCTGGTTACAGCGAGTATGTTGTGGCATACGCCAGCCGAACATTGACAAAGGCAGAATCTAATTATTCAGTCACAGAAAGGGAATGTTTGGCCATTATTTGGGCTATCGGAAAATTTCGTCCTTATGTGTATGGTCGACCGTTTTACGTTGTGACCGATCACCACGCTTTGTGCTGGCTTGCCTCTCTGAAAGACCCATCCGGTCGCCTTGCTCGCTGGGCTCTTCGTCTCCAGGAGTTTGACATTCATGTCATTTATCGATCAGGGCTGAAGCATACGGACGCGGATGCTCTTTCCCGCTCGCCATTGCCTAGAGATAATTCGTCTGACCACGTCTGTGCCTACGATATGTCGACTCTTACAACTATCGACATGGCTACCGAGCAGCGGAATGACCCCTGGATCAATGCACTTTTGAATTTTCTCTCAAGTCCTACTCCCGGTCATTCCTCCAAAGCGCTCGTCCGCCAAGCACACCACTTCTCCATTCGTGACGGTCTTCTCTATCGCCGCAATTATTTGCTTGATGGACGGAAGTGGCTTCTAGTCATCCCGCGTCATCTCCGCGCCGACATTTGTGCTGCGTACCATGGTGACCCACAATGTGCTCACGGTGGCGTATTGAAAACCTACACACGCCTACGTCTGCGATTTTACTGGCGTGGAATGTACCGCTTCGTAAGACATTTCGTGCGCGCTTGCGAATCTTGTCAACGCCGAAAAACTCCTCAGAAGTCCTCTGTTTCGTTGCAGCCGTTACCCTGCCCTGCTCGTCCGTTTGACCGCGTTGGCATAGATCTCTATGGCCCTCTTCCGACTACTCCTGCTGGAAACCGGTGGATTATTGTGGCAGTAGACCATCTGACTCGCTACACTGAAACATCACCGTTACCCTCTGCCTCTGCAAGAGACGTTGCTTTGTTCATTCTCAACAACTTGATTCTTCGCCACGGGACTCCGAAGGAACTGCTCAGTGACCGCGGACGCGTTTTCTTGTGCGACGCTCTCGAGGCCCTACTGAAAGAATGTCGCATCATTCATCGCACCGCTACTTCTTACCACCCTCAGACGAATGGCCTGACAGAACGCTTCAACCGTACTCTGAGTGACATGCTGGCCATGTACGTCAACGACGCTCATTCCAACTGGGACCACGTTCTTCCCTTCGTAACCTACGCGTACAACACTGCGATACAGACCACCACTGGATTCTCTCCCTTTTTTCTTCTTTACGGGCGCGAGCCAACCTGCACAATGGACGCGCTTTTTCCCTACCGCCCTGATGTTTCTGAATCGACGCCACTCTCGGACGCCGCCCAGTATGCAGAAGAATGCCGTCAGCTCGCTCGTTCGCTCACAAAGGAAAATCAATGGCAACAAAAACACCATCGTGACACTGGTGAGGCGCCTTCATATGCGCCCCACTCCCTGGTGTGGCTCTGGGTTCCTGCCACAACCGCCGGCCTGTCAAAGAAGCTTCTTGCTCGGTATCACGGTCCATACCGAGTGCTTCAAAAAACATCTCCTGTGAACTACGTAGTTGAGCCCGTTACGCCATCTGCGGACTTGCGTCGCCGTGGACGCGAAATAGTTCATGTGGACCGAATCAAGCCCTACTACGATCCGTCTGTCCTTTCGGCACCATGAGTCGCCAGGATGGCTCCTTCTCTGCCCGGGGGGAAACTGTAGTGTGGTAATCTTCATCGATATAACCACTGACATGCGTCGCGTGCTGCCGCTCTCAAGGACGAAGAAGTTGTTCGCTGCCTTGCTCTTTCGCCACGCCTGACGCTTCGCTGCGAGTCTCCCCTGAGCGGCTGGAATCATCTGGGTTCACCGAATAAACACACCCCTACACAGAGTTAATAAAACTGGGTACATTGAGCTCATTGAGTAACACTGGCATTGTATAGCTTAATGACTGTAGAAGGTAATTTGTTCGGTGGTGTGGAATCGCCCATTTTCAGGCGCGCGTGTTTTAAAAATATTTCAGCGTAACGTTGCACCTGAAAGTGTAAATAAGAATTGTTTATACATTTCATTAGCAGAATGACACGCATGTGAAGTAACGTCACGTGTCACGTGGGCATTGTACAGCACAAGCATAGTTTTTGCGCTGCATAGGAGCCTCAACGCTTTGGCGTTAAAAAGGAAACAAACGTGCGCTGTGCAATGTCAGTGCACGTTAAAGATCCCTAGGTGGTCGAAATTTTTCCGGAGCCCTCCACTACGGCACCTCTTTCTTCCTTTCTTCTTTCGCTCCCTCCTTTCTCCCTTCCCTTACGGCGCGGTTCAGGTGTCCAACGATATACTAGGCGATATACTGCGCCATTTCATTTCCCAAAAAGACCAATTATTATTTGAAGTTTACCTTACCCTTGCCCCAGGAACGCCTCTGAAACTGCAAATTGAAACATTTGGAGTCACGCTACTTCTCCTACACGATTAATTTAGCAGCTTTGTTGACTAGCTGCCGCGGTGGCGGAGTGATTACGGCGCTCGGCTGCTGGCTCAAAATACGCGGGTTCGATCCCGGCCGCGGCGGTCGAATTTCGATGGAGGCGAAATTCTAGGGGCCCGTGTACTGTGCGATGTCAGTGCACGTTAAAGAACCCCAGGTGGTCGAAATTATTCGGAGCCCTCCACTACGGCGTCTCTCATAGTCTGAGTCGCTTTGGGACGTTAAACCCCCATAAACCAAACCAAACCAACCAGCTTTGATGACTTGTTTGCTAGCTGGATTCATAACAACTTGTCTGAATATCTGCCAACGTCAATGGATAGATGGAAAACTTCATTGGCAAGCGAGCTTGGGCTCTTTAAGGTTTCAAGGCCACCGCACAGCCCTCACATTACGCGCATGTGTCCAGGCCGACGTCATGGGACGATTAATTTAAGTGAAATGCGTGCTCGTAGACAACGCCTATACGGTGTGCTATCTGGATGTGTGCGCGACGTCCCAACGTGCACATTCCGTAATCGGCGTCCTACATGGAAGCGTTTCGAGCTGATCGAGGTATTCCTGTGAAAACTTACATGCTTGCTAGATGCTCCAAAAACAAGCATTTGTCACGCGAACTGCAAAAGTTCCTCTTTCATCCAGTGGACTCACATGCGTCCGCCTCTGTTCGGCGCAAAGGTACAATTTAGTTCACAAAGGCGTTTGAGTGTAACGAAGCAGAGGCATAATACGCTTTCATGACCAACTTTACGTAAGGTCTACGCTTGAAAATATGTGTGTGCACTAAGCGTTCATATGCCGGCGTGCACATTTACAGCGCGGATAGTCGGGGATATGTTGAATAGAATGTTGAAGAGCTGCGGGTAAAGAAATCAAAGTTGCATGAGTCAGTCGTATCGTTGCTCAACGTTTCGCAAAGCAGCAAACAAATTGGGGAGCACACTTAGGCTCCGCCTTTAAAGATATCACGAGATAGAGTTAGTGTGGTTCCCGGCAGCGGCTCCTCTCGCTCGCGCAGATGCGGACCTTGCTTCCACATTACGTGAAAGACCACAGGACATACATACATATAAAGACCACCCTTAACCGGGCTGTACGTGTATGCCTGCGTGGCCTATGAGAATCGTGTCTCACTCGCTACCGAAGGGTCAGGGGTTCGATTACCGACAAATTACCTAACTTTTCCTTTTAGCGCAATTCATTTACTTCACATACTGACATGTCCTAATGACGTCTGATTCGTATTGCCACCTTGGAGTCACCAGTTCTCTACTGCATTAATCACTTTTAAAGGCCGCCACTTCAGGCATGACGTAGCCACCTTTTCGACGAATCCGGATTTTTCGCTCACGCGGACCACAGTTGGCGCTGCCGGATTTTCTGCAGAACGAGACGCTTAAAGCTATCGCTTTAAAAAGATTGGCGGGGGTGAAGGGTTTTGGGCGGTGCTGTTCTCGCAACATCCTTAGTGATGCGCACTGAATTATATGGCTACCAGAGTTTTCGGTTAACCTCACCATGCACGCTAAATCATCATTATATAAAAAAAACAAGTTCTTTACTTTCCGCTATTTCTTTCATGCGTCTCCGTCTTTCGTTTCCTTGCCTAGGTGAGCATAACCTTGAGCACTGTTCGAGGCTCTTTGATGACTAACCACTTTGTTTTTGAAGTTCTTTGTTTCATGAGCGTAAATTTCGCCGTTCTGTACAATGCCACGTCGTGCTTCAGTTATTTGTTTGCCGGTGAATGTGCACATGCTCTGTTGCTCTGCCTTTTTATTATTTTTTTAACTTGCTCTATTGGGCGCCAGGCACCTCTTAAGCTAGCTACCCTTGTAGCTTTTCGTCCGAGGCCTACTTTCTGTATTTCACTGCAAAAAATAAACATTCAGTCAAATTAAAAAAGTTCACTTCCTTTGCCTTTTGTGCCGAGCAGATGGCGTCGCCCTAATTCATACTGATATTGAGATTTTAATCCTCTTTTTCCGCATTACGAGCTTTGCGCATAATGGCCTTAGATGCCTAGGTGCCATAAAACCGAAAACAGCACGACAATCTTTCCGCATTGCGAAACAAGAACAGAAAGTTTTGAAAACACGTCGGTCATCTGCGCGCAAGCCGCATTCAAAACTGTCGAGTCGTTATGCGGGCTTTATTCGACAACACATATCTCGTCCATTTCGCTCTTCGTAGACCTACGGCCAGGGCGAAAAGCTGCGGAACAATTGACACGATACCTGCATATGGGATCTGCTTCTCTTTCCTCTTTTTTTTTTCACAGCCGCTAGCTAGTCAGCTTTTACCGACTAGAGTAGGAATGACGTAATCACTCTGATGTGCAGCGCCTTTCACCTAAATTAGACAAAGGTTTATATCTGGTTCGATTGTGGCAAATCAAACACAAGTAGTCTTTAAACATACATGACACTGGGCTACTACTCTAACATTGTCTGCGAAGAGCCACACATACGTGGGCAAGAAACATTGCAGGGTGATTTTTTTTAACATTTAGACATCTTTATTTTATACGTCGGAGCGGTTTGTGCTCGTGGATCGTACAGCAAGGCGGACATTACGTGTCTGATATGAATTAATAATTAGACGGTTAATTAACTGAAACTAACAAACTTTCTTAATTTTATTTTTAGGGGGCGGGGTTATATTGCGAACCTATAGGCCGTCGGTACTGAAGGTGAGCCTAGTTTTTAATATTAGTTAATAGGGAATAGGGTTCGAAATATAACTATGTCAGCGGGCAACAAGTTCCCATCTTCTATACACAATAGAAAGGGGGAGGTTTTACATTTTAGCGTTCGTGCGAAGATGGGCTGCACTTTACGGGGATGATCCGTCGCAGATGAGATATGATGGGCAGCAGCGATGCGGTCAGCTATAAATGGGCGGCCACTGTAGCATAAAGAATGAAAGAACGATAAACGAGAGAACTTGCGTCGAATGATAAGGTCGGGAATATTGAGAGCTTGCTTTAGTAGTGACACACTTTGATACGGTGAGTATGACGAAAGGATGAACCTGACAGCTTTACTTTGCACGGACTCGAGACGGTTAATTAATGAAACGCTGATTGGTTTCCATATTATAGAGGCATAATCTAAAGCTGACCTTATGATAGTGGTGTACGCGTGAAGCTTCGTCTTGGAGCTGGCAAGATGTAAACGACGTTTAATGAGTCCCAGTTTCTGAAATGCTTTGTTAGTGGTTTGATTTATGTGGGTGCTACAACATAAATCTGCACTGAAACAGACACCGAGGTTCTTGAAAGAATCCCTTCTGTCAACTATTTTGTCTTAAATGGTGCACATATTTGAAGGCGTATTAGTGCACGTTGATTGGTTTGGTTTATGGGGGTTTAACGTCCCAAAGCGACTCAGGCTATGAGAGATGCCGTAGTGAAGCGCTCCGGGAATTTCGACCACCTGGGGTTCTTTAACGCGCACTGACATCGCACAGTACACGGGCCTCAAGAATTTCGCCTCCGTCGAAATTCGACCGCCGCGCCCGGGATCGAACCCGCGTCTTTCGGGCCAGCAGCCGAGCGCCATAACCACTCTGCCACCGCGGCGGCTTTATTAGTGCACGTGGAAAACGTCATTAGCTCTGTTGGTTTTTTTCATGATAATCTCCATCTGCCATAGATCACGCCACTCATTTAAGTGCACTAAGTCAGAATAACTACGTCATATCTTCCTATAAATATCTTTTTTTTATTACGCGATCGTCAACGAAGGGTCGTACGTTAGATAATATGTTAGATGTTATGTCATTGATACAAATTAAAAAAGCAAAAGTCCTAAGACATATCCCTGTAGAACTCCCGATGTGACGCCTGAACTGCTAGAAAAACGCTCTTTAATTTCGACGACGCGTTGGCAGCGATTGCTTAAAAATTCTTCAATCCAACGGGTGATGTCGAGGTGCAGTTTGAGGTTGTTAACTTTCTTCATTAGTCTTTTATAGAGAACGCAATCAAAAGCTTTTGAAAAATCTTTAAATATGGCGTCAGTGCACATTAATTCGTGTACCGATTCATGAAGGTCTGTTATGAACTAGAATAACTGTGTTTGACAAGACTTCTTTTGTCTAATGCCATGCTGATTGTCAATAAGCACGTTATTGTCGTTTAGATGGGTCATTATCTGCGAACAAAGTATACATTCAGGCAGCTTGCAACAAATCGACGTTAATGATACGGGGCGATAATTTTCCGGAGACGTGTTGTAACCGGGTTTAAAAACTTGCTCACGTTTGCTGTTGTCCAGTCATCTGGAATGCATCCCGTATCTAAAGACTTGAAATATGAAAGTTAATAACGTAGCCGACACGTGTGCTTTATTAGAAGTTTAGTGTTGATGGCGTCCGGAACAAAGCTGCAATTAAGTGGTAGTCGCTAAATAAAATGGGCAACATTATAGTTGCGCTAATAACGACCGGTTCTGATGGGTGAAGAACTAACGGTTCTAGAGGTCCAGGAAAGTGAAAAGCCAGCGATTCGGTTGTAAAGTGTGCAGTAAAATGCTTGTTAAAGAATTCAGGCGTTGCCACCGTAGGTACCACACGTCCATCCACATCTTTCAAGGAAACATGGTTAATCTTAGGGTTAATCACATGCCAGAATTTTGCGGGGTTGCTTCTTAGCAAGTCGGGTAAAGTGCGGTTTAAAAAAAATGTTTTTAGCCTCCTTAATGGTGATTTCGGTCGCAGCAGATACGTCTTTGTACTGTTGCCAGGCGTTGACAGAGTGCACGTCCTCTGGCCTGCGGTGCACTCTTTTCTTTTTGCTGGGGCATTTCTTAACGTCTTTTGTGAACCAGGGGGCGTCAATTCTTGATTATATGTGTATTTCTGGGATGCAGGCATGTTCGATTTCCTGCTCCCTTTACGGTCTGAAAAAAGAAACCGTTATCACAAAAGCAACGTCATCTTGGAATTTTTACCACGAATTTCTAATTAAAACTTTTGTCGTATCTAACGGTTAAATTAGTGAAATGAGACAAGAAATTAAAAATATTTTCAGATGCGCCGGGTGACTTCCGGCAATATTGCTTCAGCTTACTCCAAAAATGCACACTACTTGTTTATCATTAATGCCGCGTGAAAACAATTCGAAGCCAACAAAACTGCGTGCCTTTTGTGCAATCTGATGAAAGGGTGATAGTATAGTTTCCGAAAAATTATATCCTATCTAAATTGATTGCGCAGATCAATTTTATTCTCTAATAACGCCCCAATGAAAAGAAAAAGAAATTAACATTCGCAAGTCCTTTGCAGTGCTGTGAAGACTGCGGCGGTCTGAGCCAATCAGAACGGCGTATGCTGCAAAACGTGTTGCTCCGCTCCACGTCACTGCAGTGACTGCGATGCCTCACAGTTGAGACAGCAGCATTTGTAAATAAACAAAAACATAGCGGACATGGTAGTGGCATTACATTCATTACGTCCATTCGATCCACTGCTCACAAACGGACAGAAAACGCCAGGCGCCGTTGTTCTGAGAGGGTGCGGGGAATGCGACGCGACAGCGTTAGAGCGGGCGTTCGGAGGAAAAGCCTTTGCGCGTTGAGTGACGGCACACGGACGTTGAGGTGTGGAATAAAAATGATTAAAACTCGAGTTATATTGTGACTATGTGGTCGTGGCAAGACTGAACAGTCATTATGAGATATAAGGATGCAAAGTTATTCCGCTGAAAGGAATATTGATGTAGTTAGTTGGGAATAGAACCCATGACCCAATTGGGTAGCCAGTCATATACGTTACTCTGTACGACATCGAGACACGTTTGTTCAACATGGTTCAAAGAGGAACTTTTGTGTCTTGCGGCGTACCACATGGTCTAGTATGCCAACTGATGTATGCTAAATAGGACGTGTAATTAATAAGTACCAATTAAGAAAGAAAGTCGGAAATGACCTATAACACTACTGCATCATACGTTTAAGGCGGAGCTTAAGTGTCCCCCTAATTTTTTTCTTGCTTTCCACCTGTAAACATGATCAAAATTTGCATTCGTATGTATCTACAGTAGCGCATGTAGACATTAAAATTCATGATCGCGAAACCACGCAAAACTGGGCCCTCTAGAACTCATGCGACAGTGGGAACGTTTCTAGCCGATTTTGTTCAAAAGCTGCATGACAGTCGCTGAGTCTTGCTTAACTGTAATGCTGCGCGAAAAAATAGCGCCTCTACAGTTCCGTCATTAACTCGCTGTACAAGTCTCCAACGTCGACGTTATTTGCGTCTGTAATTTCTTTACGTACGTAAGGAGCTTGCGGGGACCTTTTTCGCCGATCCTAGCTTGACGGAAAAGAAGGTGGAGCATTTGATGCAAGGTGCTAAGGGCGCAAACTTTGCCGGTGCGGCCCGCAATCCACGGAAGACCGTCGCTCAATTCGCTACTGAAGCGGCCACCACTCAGAAAACCCGGGAAGCAGGAGCCCGCCATTGCCTTCGCCCGCTCCACGTGACCTTGGCAACCCTCTCGGAAGACACAGCATGCGGAAACAACCTACGGTATGTAATCCTCGACATTGTACAGGCAGTGCTACGTCACCTGTTGCCGTCTTCCAACCAGCCCCAAGAAGAGCCCCTCGTGGAAACTGTCCGCGAAGAAGTGCAGCATGCGCTTGGCTCCCCGTCATCGACGCCTCCAGCGGAAGCTCAAGCCATGACTTACGCCGCTGCAGTACCCAGTTCTCGCCACCGGGGACACTTCCTAAGTCCTCATCGACGTGAACCAGCTGTTCCAGAACGCCGCTTCTAGCCCACGCCCGCCCAGTTTACGAGCGACGAGGAAATGCGACAACCGCCCGCTGTGCTTCAGTTGTTGTGAGGCCGGCCATATATTCTTCGTCACTGCCCGTACCGAACAAATCGGTCTTCGTGGTTTTGCCAGCGACGACGACCACGCTCCGGCCAACTCCCGCGGGCAAGAAATCGACGACTATATATCTGCGTAAAGAGGAGTGTGCGCCAAACGGTCTTCCCCGTTCACCACTACCGTCAACCTCGCGCTTCGTGTAGCCACGCCGCAGCTACGCAACCGCGGTGCGAAGAAGGTTCACGCTTTGTTTTGTTCTGAATGTCGGTTCTGAGTGCAGGAGGGATAATGCCCATGAGACATATTCGACTCTTGTGCAGGTCCCCCAGCCCTCGTTCCGGAAACTATAAGGAGAGCAGCACGCTTAGGAGATGAGGTTGCTCACCAGCGAAACGGCGAAGATCCTTCACCGACCACGTCACATGAAGATGTCTAATCCACTACATCAATGTCGCGTGCAAAGACAAGCTCGACCACGACGCGACCCGATTTCAGAATGACGCCGGAACCCAGCGAAATCACAACGACGCACCGCAATCACGATCGCAGCACAAGACGAAGCCGAGATTGGACTTCGAGGCCAACGCGCAATGCCAGGTCACGAACAACCGCCCTTGAAGTGCACGGTCGCACAGTTACTGCCTTTGTGGACAGGGCGTCGACTGCTCGGTCATCAGTGGACCTTTCGCCGCTAAGCTCAAGAAATTAAAGACCACATGGGATGGTCCCCAAATCTGCACCGCGGGCGGCCACTTATTACTCCGCCAAGGCGATGCACTTCGAGAAAAAGAGTAATTGCACGCACTTATCCTACCAGCTTCGTGATCCTGAAACAGTGTTCGCGCGGCTTCATTTTGGCTGTGGACTTCCCGAGTGAACACCAGCGATCAACCTTCGGTCGAAGCTCATCACGTCTTCGAGGGACAAAGTCATACTTTCTACGACAACACTGAAGCATCACGTTGTTCTGATTGTCCGATCGATCAAGAAGTGAGCGTCCCACCCAGGTCAAGTGTCAGCAGGGACTCCGGAACGAGGGGCGTCCCCCCCCCCCCCCCCTATTCGCCCCCGTCACCCACGGTGTAGTATTGGATGCAATAAACGCTTAAAATATATTTTAATTGAGCTGCAAAGAGTCCTCAACACCTTCCTGCCCGCGCCTATTCCCATCGATAGCCCGCTATCGATGGTTTCAAATTCGTATTTTCCCGTTTTGAAAGAGCTTTTGGACAGCTGCCACCATCCAGTGCTTAAAAAGAACCTATGTTTCAGTTTTGCTTTGAGTTTTGTTTTTTCCGTCACGCGACTATTTTAAAAGCTCCTTTGGAGTCACGTAACTGGCGCTCGTCGTTTACATCATGGCATCGACGTCGCGCGCCGTAGCTGCACGGAAACGGCGCGTTTGCACGTAAATTGATGCATCTGAGAGTTCGTTTTTGCACGAGAACAGCAGCATGATGACTCAGAAGGCGACCTTGGTTCGCTAAGGCGCCCGTGTGCTGTGCCACGGACGCTCGTTGCCATTGAGCGGCCTGGCCTTGGCTGTGCGATGTCAGTGCACGTTAAAGATCCCCAGGTGGTCGAAATTATTCCAGAGCCCTTCACTACGGCACCTCTTTCTTCACGGCACACTGCCGTGAGCTCCCATGGCCATTCGTCCCACCTCTCTCTGCCGCGTCTCCAAACCTTGGCGAGTCACGGAGGATAAACAGATGACTGCGTTGCTGAAGGTAAGGCCTGGCACCGCCACTGCCTTCCATAACGATCGGGTGACTTCAAAACGGTTGAAAGCCCATAAGGCACGTGAGCTCAGGAAAGCCCGTCGTCTGATGGCCTTCGTCCGGAGTTGCTTCTCGAAATCCTGTACATAGTTGCGGCCTGCCGAGATTTCTATTCCCAGGTATCTAAAGGACGGCAACCAAAGGACACTGTTGTTCTGAAGATGCAGGGGTGGGGTCTCTTGTCCACTGTCCTCGGACGCTTCCGGCGGGAACCTGACTGCTGCAGACTTCTTGGCGTTGAAACGGAGCCCGAGGCCATCGGCCTCAGATGAACATATGTCTAGGAGGCTCTGGAGATCTCCCGTGTTGTCCGCAAGCAGTACTATATCGTCTGCATACAGGAGGGCTGGCAGCCTGCGAGTACGAGTGGCGCCATCCTCCATGTAGGTGAGGCTCTACCCAACTCCGCTCTCCACAAGGCGCTGCTCCATCCCCGAGATAAACAACATGAACAGGATCGGCGACATAGGGCAGCCCTGACGCAATCCCCTAGACACGCTGATTGGCCTGGTGGTTGAGACCCCCCAGTGGATCACAGCCTGGGTTTCAGTGTATAAAGCCTTCACCAAGTGTAGTAGCGGTTCCGGGATGGCCTGTGCCTCCAGGACCTCCCACAGTCGATTGTGCTCCACTGAGTCGTATGCCTGGGCTATATCCAGAAAGCCCAGTACCAGCTCTCGCTTCTCTTTGGCGGCGATCTCAATTGAAGATGTCACAACGAAAAGGTTGTCTTCCAGTCGGCGATTGGGTCGAAAGCCATTTTGCAGCTCGCCCAGAATTTGAGCACGTTCCGCCCATCTCTGTATGCGAGCTCGCAGAATGTGGCAAAACAAGCGATACAAAGCACATGTTACCGCAATGGGTCTATAGCTTTTCAAGAGGGTCTTGTCTCCTCCTCTCTTTAGTACCAGCCGTATCGTTGAGCACCGCCACCCTGGCGGAACAGTGCCTGTGGTCATTACATCGTTCAAGGCGTCCCTGAGTTGTTCCCGTGTTCTTTTCTCCATCTTTTTTATTAGTAATGGAGGTATGCCATCCAGCCCTGCTGCCGAGTATCCCGCCATGTGTCGAAGTGCTCGCTTCAGCTCTCCCTCTGTGACTGTGTCACATCCCGATCCGACAGGTGGGCTTGCGGGTGGTAGTGCTGCCCTATCCTGGCCTATCAGGGATTGGAACTGGTGGGTCATATGTGTTTTAATGTAGCCCAGACAGGCTGCTTCCACGTACTCCTCCCCTGTGGTTGGTTCTCGCAGGGTCATCGAGTCAGCTTTAGCCACTGGAACGGCGACAGGGTTGACGAGCTTCGACGAAACCGCTTGCACGTGCGGGTACGATGTGTGGTTGTTTGTGCTTTTTTTTCTTCTGAGGGAGAGAGTTCGAATCATACTGCGGAAGTAGGGGGCGTGGCACGTAAACCTGGTGGGCCACTCGTTTCGAGGGTCCATTCCCGAAATCTATTTTCTTATAACGATTTTGATGCTCTTTTCCTGTTGTGTATTTTAGGGAGAGGGTTTTGAACCTTGCCGAAACTGGAAGGCGTGTCATGCAGTTTGTAAACCAATCACGAGTTAGTTTGTTGTGATTGGGTGATACAAGGGATGGGCTGGGCCTTTAGGTATTTAAAAACAGGGCCCGGAGCCCTGGAAAATGTTCTGGGCTAAGGTCAGATGTAATGCATCTTCGGCTATGCCGAGTAGGGGCCTCCCCCAGTGTTAGCCAGTTCCACCTTTTTGTTCTTTAACCTTTTTACCGTTTTCAATTTGTCTCATGTATATCAAAGTGCTTGCAATGTAAATATTTCGTATAATACAGTCAATTCATACTCCCCTTAACGCCTGCATTCTGAGTCGTCGCAATACCGTCTACGACGGAGCACCCCTGGTGCGGAAAAGAAATCTGCGGCCATCCAACAAAGCAACCGTCTCGGGCGGTGGGCACCTCTGGTGCGGAGAAGAAGCAACTCAAAGAACCTAGTAAGGTCTGCAGCAAAGGAAGAGACCTTACGACGAAGAACGTTTAGTCCCTCCTTTATCCTTTCCCTTACGGCGCGGTTCAGGTGTCCAACAATGTATGAGACAGATACTGCGCCATTTCCTTTCCAAAAACCAATAATAATAATAATAATAATAATAATAATAATAATAATAATAATAATAATAATAATAATAATAATAATAATAATAATAATAATAATAATAATAATAATAATCAATCAATCAATCAATCTTTATTTTTTCGGTGCCCAGGAACAACCCAAAGGTCTTGGTGCTGGTACACCATTCACACGCACAAAATGTACATTTATTTCACTACAAAGGAAGACACTCAGGGGAGGTAATGCAGCAGTCAAGGCGATAGAAAAAAAAGACACATAAACTAGGCGCGACAGCAAGCATGAAACAAAAAAGCGAGAACAAGGAAACAGCGAGAACAGCGGTAAATGATAACAGCTAGAACAGGCAACAGACATATAAATAACTAATAAAACAATAAACAAAAAGAATGAACACAAGAACGACCGATAACAGCCAAGTACAGCATATATCAAAATACAAACAAGAATAAAGCCAATACTAATATGAACGAATAAGAGATCTCTGAAATACAAGCTAGAAATACAATCATACACAATAAGAAATGTAATTAGTGAACGCGTTACAGACAATCAGGCGTGAGTACACAGTATTAAAGAAATAATATTAATGAAAACAAGTACACGTGATGTACAATTAAGGAGAGAAAAAAACAATATAATACCGGTGCAAACGCACAAGTGTAGTAAAGACAAAATGCATGAAAGGGGAAGTTATGTATGAGAAAAAGAGTGCTCAAAGTGGAACGTCACGGACATTCAATATAAAGGAAGGGAGAGAATTTTCGAATATATCAAGGTGAGGACAAAGAGAATTAAACAACTTTTGCATTCTGTCCAGAGGGGAGAGGGAGTGCAGGGGCGCAGAAACTTGAAATGGTCTGAATTCCCTTATGCTCTTTCGCGGTACACGCAAAAGGATACGCGCTAGGAGCTGAGGGCATAGAATGTGACCATGAAGAAGTTTATACAAGAAAATTATATCTGCCCTCACGCGACGGCAGCAAAGAGAAGGAAGCTGCAGTGAGTTACTCCGTCTGGGATGAGAGCTAGAAGTTTTGCAAGAAAACCGATGTTGAAATATGCGTAAAAACTTTATCTGAACTCTGTCGATTTTTTCACAGTTCGACTGGCAAGTGCCGCTCCAAACAACAGACGCATATTCCAAAAGCGGCAAGCATATGGAGAGGTAGAGCTTTAAGAAAGGGAGTTGGGATCGAAACTCTCTCGAAAGCCTGCAGATGAAGCCGAGTGTACGCATAGCCCGTAGAGCAATGCGTTTTGTATGAGAGGAGAAGCTGAGGCTACGGTCGAAAAGTACGCCGAGGTCATTAATTTCATCAACCCTGGGCAGCGGCCTACCATTCACAGAATAAGAGTAGAGAAGACTGTGCGTTTTACGCGTAAATGAGACAACCTTGGTTTTAGATGAATTGAGAGTGAGCCCATTCTTCAAGCACCAATCAGAGAAGGCGGATATGTCCGATTGCAATGACAAGCAATCATGAAGAGTATGTATTGCCTTGAACATTTTTATATCGTCCGCATAAAGGAGAAACGAGGAGTTTTTGACCACGGAGGAAACGTCATTGATAAAAACAGAGAACAGAAGCGGGCCTAATACCGAGCCCTGAGGAACTCCGCTGGTTGGAGTGTAAACAAATGAGGTCTGTCCATTTACACTGACAAAGCAGGACCGATCAAGAAGATAGTTGCGTAAGAGGGCTACAATTGAAACGTCGATCTCAAGCAGCAGAAGCTTTTGAAGAAGTAATGAGTGAGTAACAACGTCGAAAGCTTTGCTCAAATCACAGTACACAGCGTCTGCCTGACTCCTCTGAAGGAATTCAGCTGAAGTATACGTCATACAAGTCACAAGGTTAGTTGTAGTAGAACGACCTTTTATGAAACCATGCTGATTATGTATGATTACATGTTTGAGGTGGAAGGAAAGTACTTTGTGCAAAGCTAATTCAAAAAGCTTAGAGGTTGCACAAAGAAGAGAAATGGGGCGGTAGTTCGAAACATCAGATTTGTTTCCTGATTTGAAGACAGGGAAAACACGCGCCGTTTTCCACACGCGGGGAAAGGCAGAATTTTTCAAACAGTTATTAAATATCGTGGTTAAAACAGGGACGAAGGTACTATTGAAGGCTTTTATTATGGCGGCTGGAATGCCATCAGGTCCAGGGGACAAAGATGGTTTCAAACACTTAAGACTCTCACTTACTAACTTCTCGTCAAGAAGAACGGAATTAGGTGCGCCAGCTGGAAGGCATACGGAATCGCAACGTGGAGATTTGTACACGGAGGAAAAGTGTTGAGCAAAGCCGTCAGCGACGTTCCGAATTTCATTCCCATGAGAGTCAACTAAGTGAATATGACTATCAGATTTATTCGAGCGTTTGCGAACGTATCTCCAGAATTCAGTAGGACGATTAGAGGCACTATTCTCTAAATATTCAAGATAGGACTCATGATCACGCTTGTACAGGCGTTTGCAAAGGGAACGCAAGCGGCGAAATTCATCTGCCCATGTATCCAGCCCAGGGCGTTTCGCTTTATGGTGGGCCCGCTCCTTAAGTTTCAGCGCTGTTCTAAGTTCCTTGGAAAACCAGAACGGAAACTTGCTACGAGTAGGAGTGCGCACAGGTATGTACTGGCGCATACCATTGAGAACTATTTCAGTGAAGCGACTGACTTGTTCGTCAACATCGCTGATTTCGTTTAAGACGGACCAGTCGACAGAAGAGAAAAAACCGAAGAGACCAACATAGTCGCCAAGTGCATAAGCGAAACGGGGGGAATTCCCCTCACGATTTGAATTAGCAGAAGGTGGGACAGAAACCGAAGCCGTTATTAGAATTGGAGGATGAAATTTGTCACAGCGAGTAAGTGAGATGTCAGATGTCGAGACACGAACATTTTCAAAATTAGATAAACAAATGTCAAAAACATTACCACAACAGTTTTCAATTAAATTGTGTCGCTGCAAGGTGTTAAAAGCTATGAAATCTAAAAGCCGGTTGCACTTACTAACTACATAATGATTGTTGTGTGAATATGTAAAGCTATTCCAGTTAATACCTGGAGTATTAAAATCCCCTAAAATGAGCAGTTTGTGCTT
Organism: Amblyomma americanum; assembly: GCF_052857255.1. NCBI lineage: Eukaryota > Metazoa > Arthropoda > Arachnida > Ixodida > Ixodidae > Amblyomma > Amblyomma americanum. The sequence goes on along the minus strand of NC_135497.1, from coordinate 115,400,131 downwards.
GCTATGAGAAGTGATAACATATTCAATAAAATGTAGTACATCATCGTAGGCAGGAGGAGGCAGATTAGGGGAAATATAGAAAGCTGCCAATAAGAGTTTTTGATGTCGAGTTAAAGTTAGCTCTAACCAGACAGATTCTTCGATGGTTTCCAGGTCGGAACGCCGAACGCACTGCACGGAACTGTCAATAGCAATGAGCACTCCTCCTCCCTTTTGTTTAGAAGCTGATTCAGGGCGGTCACTTCGAGAAACAGAATAGTTATTAGGAAAGAAGTCACCTGAGTTAACTTCGCTAGACAGCCAGGTCTCAGTAATTACAACAGCCGAATAACAAGAGGCTAAAACATTGGAAAAAAATACAGGTCCCTTAGTCCGAAGACCTCGGGCATTTTGGTAATATATATCCAAGTTAGGGTTGACTGCAATCAACGGTATAATAATAATAATAATAATAATAATAATAATAATAATAATAATAATAATAATAATAATAATAATAATAATAATAATAATAATAATAATAATAATAATAATAATAATAATAATTATTATTATTATTATTATTACTTTAGTCTCCTTATGTGCGCAAATTCGAAAGCCTTTCCGCGTCTGCTTTCTCCCTCCATTTTTCTTTCTTTCTTTTTTCTGCAATTTTGTGTTATAAATAATTGGTTTTTTTGGGGAAAGGAAATGGCGCAATATCTGCCTCATGTATCGTTGGACACCTGAACCACGCCGTAAGGGAAGGGATAAAGGAGGGAGTTAAAGAAGGAAGAAGAGGTGCCATTGTGGAGGGCTCCGGAATAATTTCGACCACCTGGGGATCTTTAACGTGCACTGTCATCGCACAGCACACGAGCGCCTTAGCGTTTTTCCTCCATAAAAACGAAGCCGCCGCGGTTGGGTTCGAACCCGGGAACTCCGGATCAGTAGTCGAGCGCCCTAACCACTGAGCCACCGCAGCGGGTCAATTTTGTGTTTATTTTCTGTGTTTATTTTCGTTTTTTACACGACAGCGTGTACACTTCGTTCGGTCGAAAAGCCGTCGGCGTCGTAGTAGTTGGCACCGCGCTTCAGAAGTATTCCTTCCCTTACGGCACGGTTCGGGTGTCCACCGAGATATATAAGACAGGTGTCATCTCTTTTCGTTAAATTGTGCAACGGTAAAGGCGTCGCACCGAACGGGCAGTGGCGTCCCGTGAACCCCTTGTCAACGCTGTAAGACGCTGTCGCGCCCCACTCTTGAAGACGAAGATTAAGCATGGAACTATTAAAGCGACAGCTTTACTACGCAAGCCAGCCATTTCGGCTGGTCGCACACTTCAGCCGTATGCCATGTGCCGTGGCTGACGAACGACCTTTAACCGCCGCTGCCGAGCAACACCGCCGCCACGCTCCAACAGACGGCGCCGCCATCGACGCCGCTTCCGTCGCCACTCGCTCCACCAGATGTGCTCCGCTGTTATAGAGGGAGAGGAGGTGTCGCCTCGCGGGGGGTATTAATATATGCGCTTCACCTTAGTGTATTGTAGTCGTTATGGAGAGCGCGAAAGAGACGCAGAAACGACAGAACGAAGGAAAGGACAACGCGCTCAAGAGACGCCAGAAGAACACGCCGCACGACTCGTAAAGCGTCGTAAGATGTGGCTAGAAGTCGTGCCACATCCCGGTGTGACTCAACTGCGGAAAAGACCGGTTTGAGTTCTCGAGAGTGTCGGAATCAGACGCTGCGTAGACGACGTCCCGAGGAAAAGAAGCTTTTGTAATTCAACTACGGTTAACCCAGCCATCACGACGTCCTTCTACACTCCGTGCAGCCAGGGCAGCAGCGCATCCCGAGTGATTGAGAATCCCTGCGCAGAGCGGAAGTCTGGCGTGGCCTTGACCGCCGGCGTTTGTGCTTTCACTGTGGGGAACCCGGTCACCTGTTCCGCCGGTGCGCATATCGAGAGCTTGGCCTGCAGGGTTTTCCCTCCGATGCGCCCAGGCCCCGGTTTGGCCAGCGGCCCCGTGAGATTGCAGTGTACCTGACTCATTAACCTCAGTGGTCCATGGCGCGCCGTCAGTTCCGATCACCGTCACCCCTGACGACCAGGCGCTCACGCCAGACGCCGAGGAATTTACCCGGCACGCAGAGGAAGCCCGCCAACCGGCCCGTATGCACATCCGCCGGCAGCAGGCAACGGATGCAGAACGCTACAACCAACGACATCGCCACGTTGAGTACCACCCCGACGAAAAAGTGTAGGTATGGACCCCGGTACATCGCCCCGGCCCGTCTGAGAAGCTTCTGAGCCGCTACTTTGGACCCTACACAGTGCTGCGACGCATCACGGATGTGACGTATGAAGTCCTCCCCGATGGCACTCTGCCCAGCCTGAGGTCGTACACGTACTGCGTATGAAGCCGTACTTTACGCAGTAACGTGCACCTCGTTCGCTCCAAGTGCGCCCACGTATTTGCTTCATTTTGTTTTATTGGGGAGGGGGAATAATGCCGCCAGGTGTCCCCGGGCGGTGCCTTGAGGACAAAGAAGTGAGTCGCGCGTGCTCTTTGCAGCTGGACACTGCTTGATTTCTTGCGGCCTGTGCCTATCGTCTTGATTCTGCAGCCCATTTGTGACAATATCGAGAAAATACAGTTGAAATATCATTGGAAGGAATTAAGAGTACAACAACTGTCGAGGTACACAAAGCATAAAGGCAAGGTTGTCCTCTATCACAGCTGCTGTTCATGCTTTATATGAAAAGTATGGAAAGAAGGCTACAAGGAAGCAATCTAGGTTATGATCTGTCGTACAGATTAGGCGGAAATGTATTTGAGCAACAACGACTACCGGGTTTAATGTATGTGGACGATATTGTACTGTTAGCTGAGCCAGGAAGATTTTCAAAATTTGGTTAATTGTTGTGGAGACGAAAGAGACAGTCTAGGTTTCAGTTTTAGCGCAACTAAGTCAGGTGGGATGGTTTTCAACGGTACAAGTGATCAGGAGCTTACTATACAAGGCCATGAAATACCTCGAGTGGCCGAATACAAATATCTCAGCGTATGGGTAAACGAAGGGCATATGTATACGGAAAAGCACGAGCAGTCTATCGTAGCAAAAGGGCGTAGATATGCCGGAATAACGAAACATAGGGCACTCTGGGGGTACAACAGGTATGAAGTTTTGAGAGGTATTTGGAAAGGAATAAAGGTGCCGGGGCCTAATTTCGGGAATGCGGTTCTCTGCTTAAGGGCTGAAGTTGAGTCGCGATTAGAAGTAAATCAGAGAGCTATTGGAAGATTACCACTGGGTGCTCACGGGAAAACCACAAACGAGGCAGTACAGGGGGATAAGGGCTGGGCATCATTCGAAGCACGGGAAGCTCACAGTAAAATACTATACGAAGAACGCCTGAGGAAGTTGGGCGATAACAGGTGGGCAGCTAAGGTATTTAAATACGTATATAGAAACGTTGACTCACAAGAGCTGAAAAGAACTAGGAAGCTAACCAGTAAGTAGGCCAGACACGAGGACTGAGAAAGAAAGAGCGTTAACAGGTTAAAAAAGCGGAAGGTTAAAATTGGATAGTCAATGAAAAAGAAGCATATAGTGTAGAACTGTATCGATGCTGGAAAACGCAGATAAGGAAGGAAACGTTTTATGGTAACTCAAGGGGCAGTGCCTTCCTCTTTGAAGCTAGGTCGGGGTGTCTTAGAACACGCAGCTACAAAAAGAAATGTAACGAAGAAGATGACACATGAGCTGTGTGTGGTAAATCTGTAGAAACCGTAGAATACCTCATTCTAAATTGTGATGGTATCCATCCTGATGTCGATGCAGGCACAGTCACTCTTCCTGAGGCTCTAGAGTTGAGAGATAAGAAGTCATGTAGATAAATCTGCAGTGGAAATTAGCAAAGAGCGATTGGAACATTGGTGGTTAAAAAGCAGAGAGGTGGCATAAGTTTAAAATTGTAGGATGACGTATTTTAAAGAAAATGGCCAATTTTATTAACAACTTACAGCAGAGTTAAACAAACATAAAAGAAAAAACTGCATGGTGGCAAAAACCACTGCCCAGTTTCAAAGGGGACGCTCCTACCTTCCATCCATCCATCCGCCACTGTTCATTCTCTGTCTCCAGTTGTCTTCTCGTTACATTTTTTGGCTATGGCGTCCGTCGGGCGGTTTTTTCTTCGCTGCATTCTGAGTGTCGTCAGCTTGAACAGCAGCGTTCGCTTCCACGATACATTTAAGCCATACGAAAATTGTCGCTTCTAGCTTTATTCCTATTCGCTTTCGTTCGCTTGTACTGCTTTTCTTTTTTTTAAGAACGAAGAAGCAGGCGGAGTGCAACTGTTTATTTCGACGACAACCATCCGACTAGAGACACAAAGGGATCATATAGTCGTACGGCGATCGCGGCTGCCGATACAGACACGTGATCGACTCCCGCGCATGCAGTAGCATAAACACTTGTTAACTCCGGTGGTGGCTTCACAAACACAGGCACCGCGGATGCACGGATCAGTTTTGTAGCGGGAGCTACACTGGGCTACCAGTCGAGAATTTCGCGGAACATGGGAGAGGACTGTTGTGCGCATGCACCGTTACCATAGCAATCGAAGAGGAGCAAGGTGCGGCGTGCACTTCGCCGTCGCCGCGGCCGCGCGCCAGCTCGATCGTCACAGCCGAGCGTGACGTCACGCGAACTTCCAGTTGTGCGCATGCGCCGATACCATGGTAACCAGACAGACACCACAGCTGCGCCGCGTTCTTCGGCTGCGTTCCAATAGTTCCAAGTAGACGGCTACTTAGACGTCTAGCCGGACAGCCGCCATCTTGGGACGCGTTCCATTTCTCGGCGAAGCAGTCTCATAAGAATGCTTCGCCGAAGTCCACATCGATGCAGGCTAACTTGCTGTCTAAAGATGGCGGAGCTGATGTACGCGGATGAGCGAGTCGTGCTCTTGCGGGCGTCGGACTGTACACGGAGTATAGGAAAGGAAAAATGTGAGTCATTCCATTATGTTGTTTGGTACGCAAACTTGTGGCTAATTAATCTTCGTGGACGTGCGATTCCTAGCAGTGAATCACGCAGGAGAAAATCGTGCCCTTGAGAGCTTTGCTACAGCAGCGGACGCTGTAGGTCTTTTTACGCGATCCGGCATCTGACGATGCCGGATCCTAATACCTTGATTTTAGAGAATACTCGTCGCTGTCGTTGGTTTCCTCGACGGGCGTTAAGACGGCTGGCGTGACGGTTAACAAATGTGTTCTTCTCTTGCTGTGTTAGTGGCATCAACTCTTTCGCGTGCATTATTTTTTATCTCTACACTCTCAGAACAAATACACCAGCATGTTGCGAATTGATTTTATTCTTTGCAGGATTAAAGATCGCTGCTGTATTTAGGCCTCTCGCTGTCTCCGAGTGCCACGTACGGCAGACAGCAGGTTTAATGTCACGTATGTGTTTTCCTGTTGCAGTGTATATTAGCCGTATCGCATTTCGCGCATATTGATTACAGTCTTTCGTATTCTTTCTTATGTTTACAGGGCCGTTTGGACGAGCACGTTCGAGGAGTATGTACAGTTTAGCATCAATAATAAAAGAATAATCGCATATCTCTTTAGCGTCGTCTTTGGGGAGCGGCCCCGTCTGCTACAAGTAGACTAACCGATAGGCACATCCACCAGTCCGGTTTACGCGCAAAGTCATTGCAGAAGAAATGTGTAAACTTGTTGAAAACACGTTTTTAATTATCGTTATTGCTCAGTTTGTGAAAAATAGTAGTACAACTGTTCATAAGCTTTAGTTGCATTATTATACCGCGAGGCGGCGTGAGCAGTAGACAAGTTCCAATACATGGACATGTAGACTGCTTCCTAGACGTCACACTAGACGTCTTGTTAGACGTCTAGAGTATTGGAACGCAGCCTTCGTCGCCGCCTCGCCGCACGCCGCTCTATGGACCTCCTCCATGTTTGTAAACAAACGAGGTGGCGCTGCAGTCGCTAGCGAGCTCGTGGTAGGCAAAAGGTCGGGGAGTGGCGTCGCGGATAGGTGTTGAGCGCGGGTTTTCAAGGCTTGTAGGCGCGTTTCCAGTTTCTGCGAATCACAGTAATGGTTGATGTTTTCAACTTAGTAATTTCTTGAATTACACGAGCTCGCGTTGGCCACGTGCGACGTATTCCGAGAAACAGTTTGCCACTGTGTATTGTATATATGGTTATTAGTAAACAGAAATCATTTCTGCCGTTGATTTGTACGCTAGGCAATAAATAAAATAGGAAGTTTTTGACACTCTGCTATAGCCAGAATGATATTACTTCGGGACAGTAGTGAGAGGATGTGCTGGCGTTCTCTCGGCGGAGCAGACGTGCGCTCACCGTCTGCTGACACACGTACCTGTCGCGCTGAGCGAAAAGTGGGGACAGCGTCGTCTCCCATTCTCCGTCTCGCTTAAGCGCTGTTTTTAGCCGCAGGATCACGCACCAGCCAGACCAACTTCTGTCTCCCCTTGTTAAATTGGTCGATTTGGTGAAAATTTTTGATTTCTGGAATTATTTTCTTTCTTACCCTGGGGTGATCTGTTTCGTGACGAAAAAATTATAGCAAAATATTCAGTAGAATATTATAAATTACGCTTTCTTGATGTGTTGTCGAAAATTGTGAGGTAATTTCTCTGATTTCTTTGACGCTTTCTTTGAGTTCATTGCCACATTTCTTTGACCAAAGCGCAAGCGAAGAGGCCAAAAACGAGGGAATGAACGTTAAGGTTCGTTTTCTGACCTTTCACATTTTCTGCGATTGGGCATCACTCACACCTTCGTAATTTCGTAACGCAGAAAAATAGAATGATTCTATTTGTCGCAAACGATTTCCGAGTGAGAGATTGAGAAGTGTAATAAATCGCTTAATTTTTTCCTACACGTGCAGTACTATATATATGTTGGTTATTTTTGTAAGAAACGTTTTCATGTAACTATGCATGCATAAGTACATGATCATCTAAAAGAAGAGCTAACAGCATCATCATATAGAACAGGGCTTTGTGAACATGCTGCCATAAAAAAAAATAGTGCACTTTCTACTCTTATTTAAGACCTTGGGGTGACTTGAAGAGGGTGTTAATTATAATTACTCAAGAACTGCACCAGGAATACGTAAAAATAAAGCGCATTACTGAAACTAGCGCAGCAGTTTATTATTTGCACCAAATTTAGGTACATATCGCATGCATAAATAACTAAAACACTTTTCATATCCGCGTCCCCTCTCAATCTCGCCACGTGTCTGTTAGTGGCACGCCTGCTTCTCCAAACAAGCTTCGCGATCATGGACCACATCATGAAACATGATACATGCGTGATGCAATATATGAAAAAGCATGTGGCGTTTAGCACAATTAAGGTACGTTATTCTAATCATGCCAACGTGACCGCGCAAGAAGTTACCAGACTTCTTTCAACTCGAATCAGATAATTACGTGAGTCATATTTAAAAAACATTTTCAGGTATATATTAAATGACACAAAACGCGTCGTTTAAACATGCTGTGCTATTAACAAAAGAACGCATTTCTTGGGGCGAGTGAACCTGCTGGCGCCCCGTGCACACCGGCTCAATGTGGTAAATACGTGCACAGCAACATATGTGCTTTTTTTCTTTGCACAGTTATGAGCGCAACACGCTGATGTTCAGGTGAATGAACGCAGTAACTTCCATGCTATTAAGTACATTGAGTGGCAGTGCCGATCGACTCCCAGAATTCGCGATTTACTACCGCGGCCCATTCCCTGCTAGCCAGTTTCCTTATGCGGTATTTATCTGCTAGAAACCTATCGGGGCTAATTTAAATTTCCTTTTATACTACTATGCGGATCCAACAGTGGCACAGCTGGTCAGTACATAGTAAAATAATAATTGGTTTTTTGGGAAAAGGAAATGGCGCAGTATCTGACCCGTATATCTTTGGACACCTGAACCGCGCCATGAGGGAAGGGATAAAGGAGGGAGTGAAAGAAGAAAGGAAGAATAGGTGCCGTAGTGGAGGGCTCCAGAATAATTTCGACCACCTGGGTATCTTTAACGTGCACTGACATCGCACAGCACACGGGCGCCTAGCGTTTTTCCTCCATAAAAACGCAGCCGCCGCGGTCGGGTTCGAACCCGGGAACTCCGGATCAGTAGTCGAGAGCCCTAACCACTGAGCCACCGCGGCGGGGAGGTCAGTACATGCTGCTTCTGCAGTACTCAGGCATGATGCAGCCGCCGATAGCTAAGGCAGCTGCGGTAGGCACGGGCAGCCGGAACCTGTTTTGCCTACCATGCGAAAGTCGCTCCTGACATCAGCGCCACCGCACCCTCGTGACGTCGCGGGGTGAAGGAGGTCCATAACCTGAACCGCGCGTCATATGCGGAGAAATGCGTATAAAAGGCGGAGATGTAATCGGCGTCTGTATCACACGTTTGACATGCATGCAGAGAAGGAGAGTCCGCCGCTTCTAAACGGCGGTATAGACAAAAGAAGATTAACTCTTCCGACCCTGAGGTTGTCGCTTGGCACTTGGCTACTCAACAGAGATATAATGAGCGTAAGAAGGCGAAGAGAGCAGTGCAGACGCCCGAACAGAGAGAGAAACGCCTTGGCAAACGCAGATGCCAGACTGCCGAGTGTAACAGACGGCGCATAGCCGTCGAAATGAAGCCTATGGAAGGCGTCGGTCAACGGGAACCAAACGAAGAGGATGTGAAGGCCCGTCGTATGACTGATTACACCATTCGTGTTTCCGGAAAACAAGCTCAGCCAGGGAATGGTACCTCTCGCTACGTATATCCTGGCATATAGCGGAGTTAAGCCACCGCCAATTTTTGTTTCCTTGCCGCGTTGCCCACGCTTGGCTCGTAACTTTTCTGAGTAATATAATAGTGCGTATACAACTCTCCTCCCCAAATAAGATGAGCGCATGTCATATGTCAGCCGGTCTGGCGGCCGCCGATTGCGGGTGCTGCGCCGTGGCTCGAGCGATGCAGCTGTTTTGCGGTCAGAAAGCACTCTGATCACTTAAAACTTACCACTCGCATGCGTGCGGCAACTCACTGACATCGTCATGCACTTCAGCAGGTTGATTACTCGCAGACGGCAGCTGAATTACGTCATCATGCAACTCAGATTCGTCTTGCGTCAAAAAACAACATTTCGGGTGATCGGCGTGCACGAAACGAGTTTGGTTGTCTGACGAAGTATGTTACAGGGGACTTCACTCGGACAACCCTCCCGGGGCACCACTTGACAAGTTCAGCGCGCACCGTGAGCACGAAAACTCTATGTTATCATATTTTTTGGGGCTCAATATCTTTCGCAGTTATCGGCATGTTCGGCTTGGCAGTAGAGAAGCAAAATATTTCCTCAGCAGCGTCGGTAAGCTTAATCCAGAGGCAGGCGTGACAAACCATCAGCGCTGTTTTTCTTTGTGTCTGACTTGTGCGCTATTCGAAAACGGTTATTGGCAAGAAAAGTGCCCCGTCGATTAATTCGAGCTGCAGCTACAGGATTTGCATGCTTTTTCGGCTCAAATGTCACTGTGAGTGTCTGATGGCCTGTTACAATATTGAAACTACGACCACAGGTATTTGTGAAACTTCTTAACGGCGCACACGATAACTAGCGCTTCCTTTTCGATGTGCGTGTATTTTCTGTCAGCCGCGGTGTCATTGACCTAGAGACAAACGCAGTCGGACGCTCCTCGCCGTCAACCTCATGTGCTGACACCATTCCTAAGCCAAACCCAGAGGCATCGTAAGTCAGTTGGATTCCTTTGCTTACGTCATATAGTTGCAAGACGCAATCTTGACTTAGTACCTGCTTGCACTGTGCTGAAGTGTCGCCACATTGACACGACCATTTCCATTCTGAGCCCTTGCGAAGAAAGTGGTTTAGCTATTCTAGCAAGTTCAGGTTGGGTTAAAATTTGCCATAGAAATTTACTAGGCCCGAAAATGCCTTCAGCTGAGTCACGTTCGTAGGTCTCGGCGCTTCACGAATCGCCTTCATTTTGTCTGCAGTTGGATTCAGACCAATTCGTACCTTAGGTACTGCATTTTTTTTAAATTTCGTCTTGCTTCATTTACTCACAGAGCGTGTCTGCTTAATGCGCCCAGCACTTGCTCTGAACGGCTGTAGCACTCTGCTGGGCCTTTGTCAGCACTCAGCACATCGTCTATGCAACAGGCGGTACCATGCAGGGATGATCTGCAACACAGGCTTATGCATGATGGCCTGGAACATTTCTGGTGCACTTGCCATATGATAACTGTCGTAACCTAAATAGTCCCATGTGCGGGCTCACTGTGCGCAGCACTTGAGAATGCTTGTCCAACTCGAGCTGGAGGTATACGCTTTAGAAAGGTCCCGAACGGTGAACATGGTTCCGCTTAAAAGATTCGGAAAAATCTGCTCAGGAGGAGCTAAAGGTTAGTGGTCCACTTCAATGGTTTTGTTATCAGTCCCTCTGTAGTTACCACATATCGTTATTTCTTCTGCATTTTTCTTTTGACACGATAACCTGTGGCGTTGCTCATGTGCTATGTCTAACCCAGTATATAATATCACCTTTCTCTGGTTCCATCAACTCCTTTTCTATTTGTTCTCGCAAGGCGTATGATGCCGTTCTCGCCATATAGAATACCGAGTTTCTATTTTCTTTCAATCGCATGCTTCCCTTTTAATGGCATCAAGTGCTGTACATGCACTATTTAATTACTGAGAAGTGTTGCGCGGCAAGGAGAGAAATTTAATTCGTGCATCTAGGGTCCCTGTATTCGTGAAGCCAACACCGGAGTTGACAAGTGTTTATGGCACTACTGCATGCGCGTACTCTTTCTCGTGCTTGGCAATGACTAGCAGCAAGCGATATCTTTCACTCCATGGCTCACGTCTACACGCGCACCCCTTTCACAGAAATGGAAGCTCCGTTGTACATTCCCAGCTCAACTGTCTCGGTACTGTAAGTGAAGCTGGGAAAGCTTTGGCCGTTGACAGAATCGTAACTGCGGCCCCTGAGTCCAATTCCATGGGCATTTCTTTGCCATTTTGCATAATTGTGATCACAGTGAAGGCGCATGCTCCGCGCTCCTGTTTTGCTCGTTCTGCATACCGTTAGCAAATCCTGTTCTGCTATTTACTCTTCAACGGTGCGTACGCTTTTCGTCCTACACATTTTCGCGACACATGTCCTGGCCTACGGTATTTAAAACAACTTCTTTTCAAAAGTGGACATATATAGTAGGACTGTGCTGGCCACCGCATCTGTGACACGCGCGGGTAGTCTTTCTTTCCACAGTCCATGGACCTTCTTTGGAGACGTGCTCTCGATGGATGGCTGCGAGCTGGCGGCTCGCTCCGTGGTCCGCTTCCACTTAGCCAGTGCACGTCAGCGATGATTCCATCGCTATTGTTGGGCGGCATGTCACTTGTATCCTTCTGCGCCGAAATTTCGTGGCACAGGCAATTTTGCAGACTTTTTTTCACGTGACCTCATCATATGGTAGTTCAAGAAGGCGACACCTAATGTTGTCCGTTCGTAGTCCCGCAAAGCTTCTCCCAGGAAGCTTTCGGAACAGCTTGTCGCAGCTAGCCTTGAGTTCGACGATGAACTGACTTATGCTTTCATTTGTCTCCTGGGTCCGTCGGTAGAAGTGGTATCGCTCAGTGACCGTTTCGGAGCGTAGTGTTGTCGCAGTGCTTTCGTAGCATACTTAATTTCGGTGGGCTTCTTTGGCGACAGCAGACTGCGGAGCCTCTCGTACGCTTGCTCAGTTTGGAAGGCTGGCAACTTCTAACTTCAGTCTATTTCATTTGCTGTAACAAACGAATCGAACCTTTCCGGGCGGACGCCAATGTTGCCGGTCACCGGGCAGAACTACGGCAGCTTTCCTATAGGTTGGCAGTCATCGCGGTTTGTTTATCCAATCCTCTTCGCCATTTTATGTCCAACATTCTTGGACAAAAATTCCGAATTTTGAAAAATTGTATGGTACTGTTATGGCAACAATAAAAGTAATAGTCCATTCTTCCTATGTGCAGCAAAATCTTTCTTTTAAATTGTTTCCATAGATCGCATCGAGCAGTTAACACTGCCACATAATAATAGCAAAAATAGCATATAATAATAGCAAAAAACAAAAGCAAGCCTGCCGACGGGAGACTTCCGGATGTATTGATTGTTATAGGAAACTCTTACAGTATATAAAAAAAATGCTTTCATAAACTGCTTCCCGTTAAAAAATGGTTTTGTCTAGAATTGTTGCGTTGGTTGAGAACGAGATGCAGGCGGAGTGCAGCTATTTATTTCGGCAGCTATCCAACTACAGACACAAACGGAAGAGTGTTTTGTTTCATATAAGCATTACAGTCACATGGCGATCGCGGCTGCCGACATAGACACGCTGTCGAGTCACGCGCATGCAGTAATAACATAAACACTAGTCAACTCCTGTGGTGGCTTCACGAATACAGGGGCCGTGGATGCGCGAATCAATTTTCTCTCCTTGCCTCGCAACCCTTCTGAGTATATACAACAGCGGTATACAAAACGTTTGTAGTTTTTTGTGGAGCAAAACCTAAAGTTACTCTAAGACGTTATTCGTATTAGTTAAAACAGTGGGGTTGTTAGCACCACCAAGAACTTCCATAACACTTCTGTTGGGCCTAGTTGGGGCATGACAATACTACAGATGATCGATGTGAGCACAACATTAGACAATCCACGTACACCTGTCCTTGTGTTTTTCTTGTGTACGTGGATTGTCTAATGTTTTGCGCACATCGATCATCCGTAGCACCAAGTTTGTAAGCTTGAATAAGAACATTTATTTTCACGCTTGCGTCCTCTGGTGTTTGGAGAAAATACTAAGCAGCTTACGTAGTCGTGACGTACATCCTGAGACCAGTTTCAGCCTTGTCTCCTCTAGTTAAGTTTTCTTTAGAAGCGAAAGCTTCACTACGCTAGGTAAGCCGCTCTTCGCATGTCGCTCAATTTGATCTTCCCAGAGCCAGGAGTGATGCTTTCGCGGGGTTGAGGTGTGCACCGAGATGCCGAGATCTGAGAGCTACTCCGCCCTTTCCTTTCTTCGTAACACATGCTATCGCACATTCCTCCCCATAAGAAGACCGAAGTGCCCTCGATTGTGTTTTGCCTCCATCGAAACGGGGCCGCCGTGATCGGGTTCGAACCCGCGGGTACTACGGCTCAGTAGACGAGCGCCTTAACCACTGAGCCACCGCGCGGGGTACCTATCCAGTGCGCGGAACGCACTCAACGTTAATAACGCCAAGACGCGTCTACTTGCCCGATACACCACAGCTTTCGCTGTCTAGCCAGGTTCAACACTATAGCCTAACCGCACCGAATTTTTTAAGCGAAAAGCTTCACTACGCTAGCTAAAGCAGTCATTGAGTAGGCTAGAGAATGACCTTGAACAACCTTCAGCCCAACCACGTTTATATTTTCCTTACGGCGCGGTTCGGATGTCCCTCAATATAAAGTTAGTTAGTTTATGGGGGTTTAACGTCCCAAAGCGGCTCAGGCTATGAGAGACTCCGTAGTGAAGGGCTCCGGAAATTTCGACCACCTGGGGTTCTTTAACTTCACTGACATCGCACAGCACACGGGCCTCTATAATATCGCCTCCATCGAAATTCGACCGCCGCGGTCGGCATAGAACCCGCGTCTTTCGGGCCAGCAACCGAGCGCCATAACCACTCAGCCATCGCGGCGAATGTCCCTCGATATATGTGAGACAGTTATTGCGCGGTTTCCTTTCCTCTAAACCAATTTCCAAAACCATTTAAATTTTTTTCGAAAGCAAAGGAAAGGTGCTTAACTGGCCCCCTGGGACAGTGGACACCTCATTCGCGCTTTTACCAATTTTCATCGAAAGCAAAAAACGTGAGATTTCACTGCGCCAACCCACATTGGAGGAATGCGAAAGCATCCATGCCTTCGTCCTCAGCCGCTTTCTCTTCACGCTCCCCTACCTGAAACTCCAGGCCACAGAAATCTCCACCCTGGATGCCATGATCAGAACAGCATTTAAGACAGCACTACACCTACCCCTAAATACCTCAACCGAAAAACTCCTCCAGCTAGGCCTACACAACAAGACAGGTGAGCTTTTCGAGGCCCACCGACAGACAATACATACGTCTCGCGAGAACAACCACCGGCAGGCACATCCTACACACCCTCGGCATCAGGATACCAGCCACGGATCCCACACAACTCCTGTCCCCCACCACATTCACCGCGAACTACTTATTAAACCTCTCCCTAAAAACATGCACCCCACCTACCACGAACCCCGCCGCAGAGCTCGCGCACGGGCGCTCCACAAAAACGATGGCATGGAACCGGGTGCCGTGTGGGTGGATGCCGCATGCACAGGCGAGGACGCGGTTGTAGCCATCACGAACCCCTACCTACAACTGATCGCTACCCTTCACATATCCCCCACTGCCACTTCGGATGAGGCTGAAGAAGCCGCTATTGCCATAGCCATCACGCGCACGGAGGCCCGGTATATACTATCGGACTCTAAAACTGCCATACTAAATTTCGCCCGCGGAAGAGTTCACTTCCCTGCATTTCGCATATTGAACTCCCTCGCCGCACACCCGCCCCGCCACATGGAGCTCATATGGGTGCCTGCCCACTCTGGGAATCCTGGAAACGAGGCTGCCATTCCTTTAGTTCGAGGTTCTTTCAACCGGGCACCGGCGGCCTCCGATCTGGGGTTCTCACGGGTGCGCATGCATTCCTTCAGTGAACTGACGCAGGCCTGCAAAGCCGAGCGTCTGCTGTACCCCCCAGCCCATCCCTCCTTCGACAATTATCATCAGACACTTTGGAGGCGGCTCCAAATACGCACCTTACCCTCCCCTTATATACGCTCGCGCTATAACCAAGTCCACACAAACCCCTCCTGTACCCTCTGCCACCACCCCAAAGCCACTCTCGATCATATCGTTTTCCTCTGCCCGGCGGATCCTACACCGCGGGGCCTTGAGCACCTTACCAATTGGGAGGCTTTGGAGACCCTACTGCGCTCCGTGGACCCGGCCAAGCAAGCCGTCGCCACAGGCCGGGCTGCCAGCGTCATGAGCCTCCGGGACATGAACGTATAAGTGCAGTCGGGCCGTGCGGGGGCCCAAAGACCTGTGTGTCCTTAACTCCCCTGTATGTAATAAAGTTTACACCACCTGACGCCTCCCTACACCCTTTGCACCTCTTTCATTCCATTTGCCCTTCTTTGCCTTATCAACTGATTGATTAGTTATCGATTGGTTGAATGTCTTTATTGACTGCGAGGTTCGACGTTATTTCATCAATTTCCCGAATTTCTTTTATTCCTTGCCTTAATTAATCACATTCGGTATGATTATATTTTTATCACTTCAATCGCCCATTTTGAGTTTTCAAATTTGGCGTCACGATTTGTTTTGAAATTTGGCGCCATGGTTCGTTCCCACCCACCTAGTTGTTTTCACAACCATTCGCTACTTTCACACCCATTCTCTACATCTGTTACTAATCATCCGATCGACATAAAACTTTTTTCGCATCATCCTCGCATTGTCCTCTATCGATTACAACCATTCGTTTGATGTTATCTGTTCTGAAAAGGCCATAAATGCTGCGGACACATTTTGGTGACCCGCTTGGGTGACCCGACCCCGTCGACATAGCCTAGAAATGCTTTCGCATTAATAACTGGCTCCCTGGGACAGTGGACACCTCAGTCGCGCTTTAACCTACGTGGCGGTAGTGACAGATGGGCGCTGCATGCGTTGGCATTCACAACGTTGCAGCAGAAACGAGGCACTGAAGCTATAAACCGTTGGCGTTCATTGTGTTCATTGCCGTTGGCAACGTTCTAGACTCCGATGATTTTGAGAAACGGCAGGGGCATAAGTGGCTAACTAGCTCCCCGAGCAACACCCTGTAGGCTAGGCAATGCCTTTCTGCTCCTGTGTGACGTCATCACATCACACTACGATTGGCACCGGAGTTCGTGTTCTTCATGAAGGGATGGTGCTGCGCGCTCGTTCGCTCTTGTGTAACTGCGGCGCTATGTGAAATCGTTCTTTGAAGATTTTGGCCCCATGATTTAATGCTGGCATATATGTATGATGTCATTTCCGGTACACAGTCAGCGGTGAATAGGTTTAAAAACTGAATCTTAGGGGTTTCCGTATTATGAACATATATGTTGGCTATTCAGTGTCTTTCACTATCGCCTAATATTGCCTGAAAGTCCGCACATTTTTTTTTCTGCGGGGCATTGATATTCCGCTGTGCGTTCACATATATCTTTATTTTGCTAATAGCTCGTTGCATGACGCGAACTTGGAAATTATTTTCGGGCAAAATTTGAACCGTGCGGTATATCACCGAGCGCCGACTGTTTTCCAGGAATCTCAATACTATTTGTAACCTTTTTCTTCCAAACAAACGCTCAACCCTCCCTCCAGAAACACACAAAAAAAACATTGCCATACGGTATGGCTCTCAGAACAGCTTGCAGCTCCATGCATGGCATCTGAACTGAGCGACTGAGCACATGCCTTTCTATTTGATAAAATTGAAGCAAGCTGTGTTACATAAAAAGGATATGTTTATTAAGAAGTACTTGCAGCTGGGCTTGTTGGTACGTATTCGTGAAAGACATGAGAGCGCAATATGGCAACACCGACGAGAAGAGAACAGGACGAGCGCTGAATATTGTCAACGGCGATTAAGAGCATGGATAAGGGCAGAGGCTATATAAACGCTCTTCCTTAAATAAATCCTGTTGAAAGTGCAGCGCTCATTGTCGACTGCGATCAATAGCATGGATAAGGGCAGAGGCTATATAAACGCTCTTCCTTGAATAAATCCTGTTGAAAGTGCAGCGCTCATTGTCAACTGCGACTGATAGCATGGATAAGGGCAGAGGCTATCTAAACGCTCTTCCTTGAATAAATCTTGTTGAAAGTGCGGCGCTTGTTCTGTTCCCTTACTCGTCCGTGTCGCCATTTTGCGCTCTCATGTCTTTCACGGATATGTTTATTACAGAGTGCACGCATTCAGAAAACTTTCAAAGGTGCGCAACACAAAGAGTCAGAACAGTCAAGATTTCGAAGTGTTAAGCTTTCGTTTTTGAGCACCTTTTGCTTGCACAAGACTGTCGTTCCTATTTTTACAATAGTTTTTCAGTAGAATGTTTGTTGCAGCGCTAAGAATGTGATGCAGGACCAAATGAGGACTATGACCGCTTTCGCATTCGTCGAAACTGTCACCGTCTTCTATCAGGTTGGTAGCCAGTGTGAAAAGGGCTTGCCTTTGGTTCGCAAGAGAATGGAAATGCACAGCATACTTTTCACTTCGCAGCTTGTCCAGGACGATTTCAGCAGTCATACAGCTGGAGGTTGGAGGAACTTGAGCCCTCCGCGATTCATGTTTGCTATAATTTCAGCATTCTCAATTATGATGTCTTCATCTTCTACTAAATTTGCTCGGCAAGCAGTGCATGCAGGTTTTTTAAGTGCTGCATGGGCGAAGTATCCGGTCACGTACGTTATAGCTGGCAGATTTTGTGAATTAATTTCGAAGTCCTTGTCATTTACGTCAATGTTGAACCTCTCTAGAATCGCCTAATCAATGCTGACAGCAGGTGCCCCTAAATCCATGCCTGGTAGCGCCGGGGCTCTTTGTAGGCGAAGCTCGGGTTCGGATTCGAAAACATGTCTGATGGACACGTGGTACTGCTACCCGGAAACCTGCCTATACTTGACAAATCTTTCCTCCAAGCAGTCTGTCTGGAACTTCCCTAGAAGTACGTAGTCAAATCCAAGGTCTTCAAGGCAATAGTTTGTTATCTTGACCAAGGCTTCCATAGTGAGACGCAAGTCACTGTGGGTCTCCCGAGTGAGAATTCCATTGTCAAACTTGAAATCTCACAGAGGTGAAGCCACTGCATGATTGTTTGGAGGAATTCAACTTGTGGACACAGCTTTTCTGTAATGGGAGCCTGCAGGTCATCACGAAGCCGGCGTCCTTTGCTGGGCGACTTCACATTAACAATCTTCCACCAGGTTTCGACAACCTTTAAAAATTCCGCTGTTCCAGGTGCATGTTGCAGTGCATAGCGTTGACCGCATGTTTCTAGAGCAGCAGCTATGGTTGATAGGTTGAACACTTTTAGTGCAAACTTCACATTTGGCCTTTTCATATTAAATGGATTTAGGGCCTTTGCTGACAATGTTGGAGCAGCCTTGATAAGGTGGCCTTCTTTTAGGTGAAGATCACGGAGGGTCTTGAACGAAGCAGTGATAATTTTTGGGTTGGAGTTCAAATTCATAAGTGAAGGAAAAAGCATGCATGTTCCATGGTTCTTTTGGTTGATCCAATTGTTCCGAATACATGTCAACAAGTGAACAAGGTCAATAACAGAAAAAGAGGACGAGTGGGATCCAATAGGTGAGGACAGGAGCTGCTGAATTTTGATGACAATTCAAACAGAGACATTGTTTTGCGATTGATAGAGTTGTTATCTATGATGATTGCAATGATGCGAAGCTCAACCTTTTCAAGCTCATTTATGATTCTGCGGAGCACAGTGTTCAGCCTTTAAGCATTGATTTGTTCAACTAGCAAAATGTGAACACTTTTTTGTGATGACAGGAGGCTTTGAGTCATAGACATGAGCAGTCTTTGCTGCATTTGAAGTGTTGCTGGCTGTTCCGACAATGGTGCCTCCTTTATAATCAAAATACGCCTGTAGATGGATCTCATCCACCATGAGAACCACTGACTTCTCATGATCCTTCATTATTATAATAATAATTTGTTTTGAGGGAAAGGAAATGGCGCAGTATGTCTCATATATCGTTGGACACCTGAACCGCGCCGTAAGGGAAGAGATAAAGGAGGGAGTGAAAGAAGAAAGGAAGACAGAGGTGCTGTAGTGGAGGGCTTCGGAATAATTTCGACAACTTGGGGATCTTTAACGTGCACTGACAACGCACAGCACACGGGCGCCTTAGCGTTTTTCCTCCATAAAAACGCAGCCGCCGCGGTCGGGTTCGAACTAGGGTACTCCGGATCAGTAGACGAGCGCCCTAATCACTGAGCCACCGCGGCGGGTTGCTCCTTCATTGCATTCGCGATCTTCGCATAAAGCAGGAAAGAAGCATCCTGCTGCTCAGCTGCTGGATTTATAACATATGCATTGCATACACGCCTGATCGTGGACTCAAGCGGCAATGTGAGACCTCCGTAGTTCCGAAAGTACCTATAAGCATGAGGAGGGATGGTAAATAGAAGGCTGGAAAATACCAACAGCTCTGAAGAGTAGCGGGGTGACTTGCTTAAAAGAGGACTTGATCCTTTAAAAATGCTAAAGCATCTTGCCGATCTTCGTCTTGCATTTCTTGATTTGTTGCGTCTTTAGAAAGAGATAGCACGAGCTTCAATGTGCCACCTGTCTTGTCTTTAGGTTTGCGGAAGGCAGGAGCCTTATCAGAGCTCTCAACGGCATCCAACAGACCTGTCAAGCATCGAATATCAATCACAGTTTTTTGAATGATCTCCACGCCATCAAGTTTGGTGACCTCGGCATCATGAAAATACAGCTTTAGAGAGAGATCCTCGACGACATTAACTGACTTTTTGATTGCTGGGGCACCATCTACAGTCAGATTGAGGAAGAGTATAAAGTCATGCTGGGAAACCACCGTCCAGAATTTGGAGACCTTGCTACATGTTATGCATTTCAAGAGCGCCTGAAGGTTGTCAATTTTGTTTCTGTCCTCTTCCGCCTGGTGTGCTTCAATAGACATCTTGATGGCATCCTGTAACGCAGCTGCCTCTCGGCGCGTCCTCTCTTCATCTGGGGCCCCTCGAGAAGTGCTTGCATTTAGGGCAGAAAGATATGCCGGGAAGTCTGGAAGTAGGCTTGGAACAGCATCAGGTCGTAACCGTACGAGCTTCAGAGCCACTTCAATTACTTTTCCGGTATTTTTATCTGTGTAGCTTGTTCTATTTACCATGTCGGACGGTTAAAAATGGCGCTCGCAGACCTGGGATCAGAAAACACAAAGACATTAAAATCTCTAGAACCTGAAGTTTAAAAATCAGACAGGTGCATGACAGTACGAGATAAATTTCTATAAATATCGAGTGAACTGAATGTCAGCAATACTATTTCGCTGCGACTTTACAGATTTACCCGGTCCAAAGGAGGCAGCACTACGGAATTATCTCGCAACATGCTGCCCGCAGCGTTTTCAATGCAACTGAGGGAGTAGTACTAACGACAGTTAGATTAATGTTTCCTTACCACCGACCGCTTTCCTGCAGTGAAGTCCGCACGGTGGATAGCTCTAATCCATTGAGCTCATCTTGCTTGGTCCGAAGGGAAGGTGAAGATTCGCACACTCTCACCACTATCATAGTTCCCGCGGCACCGCGGTACGCAGGAATGCCCAGGCATTATCGCAGCCTGCACACTGGACACACACTTCCCGGCACCGACGTATTTTTTTTGATAGCGTTGTTTATTGCCTCTGGGCATAAGAGGGGTTAGGAAGAAAAGAGAAAATAAAGTAAGGAAAAGAGTGGGTTGGTGTTAAATAAAGCAGGAAAGATGTGCCGATCTAATGAAGGCGAGAAGGGAACGGTGATGTGGCCCCTGCGTCCAATCAATGTATGAGGACGGGTTGTCTGGGTGAAGACCCGCTGCTGCCAGGTGGCGAATTCTAGTTGGCTTCAGTGCCGGGCAATCCCACAACAAGTGGTGAATGTCAGCTGCAGTGTCTTGTGAGTTGCAGACTGGACATCCTGGGCGGATATACAAGTGGCGAAATTGAGGCCACGTCGGAGTAACGGCAGGAGTGAGGGCAACTCCGACCCGGATCCTCCGGAGCACAACCTCCTCTGCACGGGTAAGACCGCGGGGGAGGGTTATTGCACACGGAGGGACGAGAGCATGTGAAATGCGCCGGAGGTGTTCCTTTCTTGTGAGTAGGAGGGTAGCATCATTCATAGTGAGGAATTGAGGCATTGACGTGGGTAGGGTTGGCCAGCGGGTTGCAGAATCTGCAGATCTTTGTGAATTGAGCAGGTCACGTGGGACCCACTCAATTCGAATGGCTTGCGGGATGCGAGCCGCCAGGCGATGTATATTCTGGCACAATTCTGGGCTGCGGCTGACGCGTCGGAGTAGACGAATTCCTTGAAGGGCTTCAGTACGGATGATAATGTGAGCTGTAAGGAGCAATGAAACTGCGACTACAGAGCGAAGCGCATCTTGTATAGCAAGCAGCTCAGCACACAAGGAAGTAGGGGGTTCCTCGAATCGAAACCTGGCCCTCTTGTTAAGTGCAGGCTGGCAGGGACAGTGAAGCGCTGTCGTCGTTATACAGCCCTGTCTACCGGCATCAACATATATAATAATTGAGCCGTGGGGTAAGTGGCTGTCTTGTTCCGCGATTCGCTCGCGAAGGGATGATGCCGCATAAGGTGAGGTTGGGCGACGTAGATCGGTAGGTTTGTTGTCGCTCAACTGCACAAAGTCCCTTGGAGGAAGAACTGACGGTGGCGGCGGCAGTATGGTGTGTGATGAAGCAAAGGTCCGGAGTGCTCGCGGTGAATGCAAAAGGGTGGCCTTAAGGCTACGAGCATCACGGCGCTGCTGCACAAGCTCGTCAAGGGTATTTAACTGGGCATTTTCTTGAAGTGCCACGATCGGCGTGATGCGTGGAAGGCAAGTAATAACTCTCATTGCCTCTCGATTGACAGCTTTCAGACGATCCCACAGAGCTCTGGTTAAGTATTGGAACTGTGCTTGGTAAATGAGGCGCGGTTGCAAAACCGCTTTCACCAAATGTCGTGCGACATTGGAGCGAGAGCCGCCGGTTTTGGGAGCAATACGTCTGATTAGGCCCAAAGTCTGCAACGCCTGCTTTTTAGCCTGAAAAAGCCAGGCAGTACCCGTTCCCGACTGATGTATCGACAAACCCAGAATTTTTAATGTCGAATATTCTTGAACTGGGGTTCCAGATATTTGGAGACGGATTGGCGTGGCAGCAAGTTTACGGCGTCCCCAGCGGTTGGCCACTGATATAAACGTAGTTTTGCTCACGGAAAGCTGAAGGCCGACAGACATGGCGTAATTTGCGGTAATATCTAAGGCTGACTGTAGGGCCGCCGCTTGAGTTAGCAGGTCATGGTGAGTGCTCCATACCCTGATATCATCAGCGTACAGTAAGAACTTAACGTCCGGGACATCATGTAAGCGCCATGCAAGAGGAATGAAGGCAATATTGAACAGTGTTTGTGACAGCACCGAGCCTTGGGGTACACCGCGAACAGATTGAAATGATCCTATGGAGTCACCACTGAGGCGTATGGCAAATCGTCTGCCTTCAAGGAAGGAATTTATAAAATTGCTTACTCGAAGAGGGAGATGCGGCATGTCAATAGAATGCAAAATGGCAGCATGACTTATATTATCGTAAGCCTTATCGATATTCATGGCGAGGACGGTACGTACACTGTGGCTGCGAGTTGATAACAGAACTTACGACGCCAAGACAGCCAAACCATCTTCAGTGCCGATGAATGGACGGAAGCCAATTTTCGCGGGGTGGTAGAAACCGTGGTGCTCCAGCCACCACGACAGTCATGTGGCTAACATTTTCTCTGTCAGCTTGCGCAGTGTTGATGTTAGAGAAATAGGCCTGAAGTTGCCAAGATCCGTCGGTGGCTTCCCGGCTTTTGGAATTGGGATCACAGTGGCTAATTTCCAAGCCTCAGACACAGAGCCGTTTAGGCATACTGTGTTAATGGTGTCGAGAAGTTGAGGGAGGACAGCACAACTCATCTTCTTGTACACCTCATATGGAATGACATCTGGACCGGGCGATGTCTTTCGTTTAGCCTCATCTATTGCTGCAAGCAGCTCAGGCATGGTAAAAGGAGACGCAATACCCTCGGCATCTGGTGCTGATGGCAGTGTATCTACGTGAGCTGGAATCCCTGCCAAGTTAGACTGGTTAGCTGAGGGGGGCAACACATCATATTTTGGAAAGAATTTCCGTGCCGCTTCTCTGGCGAAATCATCAGGAGACAAGTTAGCTGCGAAGCATGCGGTGCTAGCTGCGTCGGGGCAACGGTGACCGTGTTCCATTGCATGGAAAGTTCGCCAGAGAGATGGATTCGACGACTTCGCAGAAAACTGCTCGCACCACGCATGCCACTGCCTTCGTGATAGATCGCGTTCGTATTTGCGAGCCTTGGCAGTAATATAATTCAGTCTTATACGTGCCTGTGCCCATGTGGGATCACGTGACGCTGCCAGCTCGGCCACTCGGCGAGCACCCCACAAGTTTAGCAGAACGATATCCGGAACCGGACGATTGATTTCTGCCCAGGTGCAGGTGGTAGTCCTGTTTAACGCGCACTGTATGCGGTCAACAAGCGATGGTGACGACTCTGCAGGGAGATCCTGGAGAATAGCACGGAAACAATCCCAGTTGACCACCGTGCACTTGCGGCGTAACCGGCGAGCACGTGATGGATGGACACCGATGATTATAGGGTGGTGGTCACTACCCCAACAGTCAGGCTCAAGGTGCCACGAGGGAGTGCCGGGGCCATACCACCACGTCAGATAAGGAGCATAGGTGGCACTGTGACTCTGACGCATAGCCCGCGTTGCTGAACTGGGGTGATTTAGAAGAATAAACAACGAATCGGCGAAGGCATCCCACAGACGCCTGCCGCGGAGGCTCGAAGTAGGGTACCCCCAGTCTGGGTGTGGGGCGTTGAAGTCACCTCCGACTAAAATCGGACACCCGGGGTATCTCCTACGCACAGTCAATAACCAGCCCAGATTAATACGGGAGGAAGCGCCACCCGCTGGTCTTACGTAGAAGGTTACCACCACAACAGTTGCTTTCGGTTTTTTCGCAGCAACTGCAACTACCTCCTGATACGAGGTGCACCAAGTATCTCGAGAGAGGCACACGTGAGGGAAACTCGTCCTAACGTACACCGCCGCCTTTCCCGGAGGGGAAGCATTGTGCACACGATGGTCATTCATCGAAGGTGACGCGTAACCACTGAAGCCCGGAATTGCTGGCAATGCATTGGTCTCCTGCAGTAACATGGCCCACACCTGGAGCTTGTGCAAGCGAAGACGGGTTTTGAGCTCTCCCACTTTAGTGGAGAGGCCTCTACAGTTCCACTGGAGCACACCAGGAAAGCCGGAACGCGCCATCTTCGGTTAGTAGTCCAAGCGTTGCAAGAGAACAGATGTCACGTTTGATAACTGGGTAACTATGAAGCGGAGCAGGGACGCTACAGAATTATCTGGCAATGTGGCAGGTACTCTGGGAAGAGCGGTGAAAGGAGCTGGTGGGCTGGACATGCTCGGTGCTCATTCATCATTTCTAGTGACGATGCCAGATCCTGCTACATGTCTACGGCGGGCAAGCAGTTCACGGTGTTGTCGGAGCCTTGAGACCTCTGCCAAAAGGCGTGCAATTTGGTCATCAACTGCTACCATGTCATCGTTGAGAGGTTCCGGGATGCTACGCTGTTTTGTAGCCTGCTGATGTCGGCAGCCCTTACGCACTTTATCGCTATAAGTCTGCTTGGTAGCAGATTCATGCATGTGCAACATGGGAAGTTCGGGCCACTCGTCATCATCCGACTGGAGAGGTGCAAACCGGTTGGAAGTCTGCACAAGGGGCGTATTCACATTCTGAGTCATTTGTTCAGAATACCCACGACGAATATTTTCTGTTGCCTTTTGCTTTGTGGGGCAAGTGGGTGATGTGATGTCGTGGTCGTCAGTTTTGCAGAGGCCACATCTGTACGCCGCTGCGCCTTCTGACGCAGGTTCTACTTGAGTTGTGAAAGGGCAGGATCTACGCATATGGCCAGGTCTGAAGCAACTGTAGCAGTAGACGGCGGTTGGTTTGTATGGCCGAGGGCGTAAAATGCAGCCATAATAATACAAGCAGGCCGGCGGTGTTGATGGGCCTTGCAGGGTGACGATGCATGAGCGCCCTTTTCCCATGTAACGTGCCTGGATCACTCGGTGAGTGGGACAATAAAACTCACGCTGAAGGGCGGTCTGGTCCTCAATCATCGACGTTGTAGACAACACAACGTTGCAAGTCGGATCCATCAACCAGGTACACCTGTACCGGTACCGAGACCTCGCTGCTAACTGTAATGCACTGTAGCGTTTGCAGACGTTCCACGGCAGCTAAGGTCGGAAGCCACACAGCAATGGTATTGGACTTCTTTCTGGCCGTAAAGCCGCGAAAACCTTTCGTTCCGAGACATGCATCCAGATTTGCCTGCAGGATTCTGGTTGGTATATCTGTAAGGCTTTTCGTTGCCAAAGATTTGATAGTGGCTTTGTAACTCACTGAGCCGTGGGTAGACACAACTGGACGGTCTGTGGTTAGGCAGGAACGTTTGCCCTGTGAACCGCCGCTGGCCGAAGAGGAACCCGTAGTAGCGTCTCCCGAAGGGCGCTTTTGAGGAGAGCGGAGGGCTGGCGGCCCGATTGGCGGGGCTGATGACAGGTCCATTGCAGTGCTCAACGTGCCATGTGGTATTGGTAGAGGTCGATCCAGAAGTACAGGCTGAGCAGCCGTATCTGTGTTCCGTCAAGAGGGTAAAGCACTCACGAGCTGTTGTACATCTGGAGAAGGCAGGGCAGGCGCCGTATCTGATGAAACAAAGGCACGATTTTGGAGGTCCGGCCCATGCTAAGTGGGTTGTTGTACTGGCGGGAATGCCACCGAGGCAAGCGGCGCAGGCGGAGATACCCCCGCCAGCACGTTACCGGAGGCGCTAGGCCTAGCCTCGGCGCGCAGTTCAGGTCCAGGAATAACTGCGTGACATCTGCTGTGTGAGACGCAATCAGGCGGCGATTGGGCGTCCGAAGCCTCCTCGGATGGCGTGAATCCAGTTCGTTTGCTATAGGGAATGTGGTTACATGGCAGGCGAGATTTCCACAAGAGCGATGTGAAGGCACCTCGTGACACACGCTGCACGAACAAAAAAGAAACGCAGAAATGCGAACGCGTGCAACTACATTCACGAACTGAAGGAACCACTGATGTTTACCGCAATGCGAACGCATTTTCCACTCGAGCACTCTGTACGAAAACGAAAAAGTATAGCAAAACCGCTTACAAAAAACAATTTTACCTTCCAAAATAAGCGGTTCAACGAAAAGCATAAATTTTTATAAAATAACATTTTTATTTTTGCAGTAAACCAGTAATAAAAGCATCAAAATGTTTAATTAAATTCGATACTTCGGCTGGTACTGCTCCGTGCACGCGTTGTTGCACCAAGATCACGGAGACCGGCTGGAGAAAGTGGGGGCACGACAAGCGTTCCTCGAAAGCGCCGGGAGCTGGGGGCCTATTCTCGACAATTCGCCATTTTGTTCAAATTGTGACGTAGGCGTGACGTAAACATCAAGGCGGTGCCAGGACACGTAAGCGCAGAAAGAGGTTATGAAATGCGAAGAATGAAACAAAAAAAGGATAAACACCAACGATGTCGCCTGCTACTGTTGGCGCCAAGTGCGAAAAAGAACGACGTTCCGGGAGCGTCTTTATTGTTATTCTGCGGCGAGGCCGTCTTAAATAGCACTCACTGTGCACCAGCTGTAAACAGGATCAAACGGTGCGTGCAAACATACCATAGCGGCCTCGGTGAGAACACGCACATGCAGCGACTGGGGCACACTTTCACTGGCAGAGTAATTAATGCTTGCCCTTGGCGAGTGGGCCTTGCAAAGTGCCATGGTCGAAAACGAAAAGAGCACATTAAGTAACGTCTCGGCCGCTGGAAACGATTTTCACTCCATGGCCCCAGCATCGCACCGTTGTATATAAGTGGTTCTGGTGACAAAAAATGCCGATGATTTCCAGAGCTTCGTTAAGCGCTAAAAATGACGCTCATCCAAAAACTAGAGGCGTTTCGCAATCAGCAATGAAATAAACGCAACTCAATTTTTTTGTACAGTTGCTACTACACTGACAGGGGGGCTGCGAATGAACTTGTGAGCAGTGTGTTCGTTTTGGCAGTCGTCTGCTGTCGTCTGCCACGGAGCGCCAGTGACGAGCATGGAGCCTCCGTGTGCGAGCGTGACCAACAGTCAGCAGCGCGGTGTTTATACACCGCGTTGCAGCGCAGAGCAACTTGAGGCCATGCTCTGTTTTATGGAGCAGCATGCCGGTCTGGGCCGCGGGGCCAGCGAGGCGATGCCGGCAGAAACACGGCAGCGCCTGTGGGGGCAGCTCGCGGCCGAGGTGAACGGGCTGGGGCCGGCAACGCGCTCGCCGGAAGGCTGGGAGCGCTTCTGGCAGCAGCGGGTGTGGCAAGCGCGAACTGCAGGCTTGCTAGTCGGTGCCGTACACAGGTGAGCTAATCTGCTTTCGGTGCGCGGCATGGCACGGTAACACTTTCACTATCACGTGTGTGCTCTTCGGTGCCCGCGAATTTTGCCCGTTCGTCCAGTTAGGAGCGCCTGTGCAAAGGCCAGTGTACTGCTGTGCACTTGTGCTTGCCCAGTGCAACATGTGCAGACGCGCCGAACGTCGTCACACGCTCTGGCGGCTTCTAAACAACCAGTGCTGCAATACATGGCTTTCAGCACGGGGCCCGTTAAGAGACGGACAGCTGAAAACTGTACATATGGAATACCTTACTCTGTGTAATCCAGCTGGGCAACCTATACATTTGGCATATTAGGCTGCAAGCTTTTTGTCCTAGATTTTGTCAAGGAATAGTCGGGCCTCTTGGAATGGTTATATTTCTCCCGCCTCACTCGCCCTTTAGGTATGAGAGCCATATCTTTTATTCATGCAGAACTACAGGCGGGGGGGCTGCCGAACCCGGAGGCAGTGCTGAGCCCAAGTGATGCCCGAATTCTGGGAATCATTGGTGAAGACTGCTCCGGGGGGTGCAGGTCCCCGGCCGTATTCGGCATGGCACCAGCAGGTGCAGTTTCACCGGTGAGTAACTGTCAAAGACTTTTCCCAGCTTGCAATAAGATATGTCAGCACCTTTCCACAGCAAGTGGTGGATGCTAACAGGCAGGAGCTGAAATCAGAAGGCAACTCTGCGAGCACAATAGAGAATTACACAAGCATGAATGCTGGCTGGCCGTGCGTAAAGTGACATAGCTTTTGTTCCCAGATCACCATGGTACATTCGAAACATCCTTCTGAAGATATGCCACAACAAAAGATTTCTCAAAAAGATTGAAGCTAGAATCATAAATATATAAAAAAAATTATTCAAAATTATCTATAGCATATGGCACAGCGCCGAAAGCATAACCAGAAATCAATGCTTGTGTTGCCGCTGAAGTATGACTGAAATGAGAGTATTCATCTTGTGCACTCGCAGGCACCCAGCCCAGCGCCACAGGCGTCACAAGTCGTGGACGAGCATGACTATTGCTCAGTACAAGGTTTGTCATGTACTTCAGTAGACAACAGCTTTCTAAGCATGGTGCAGGTGACCGTTGCTAGCATGATGAGACAAAGCTTTTAAGCATTGTTACAGAAATTGTGATCATAACTATAACACTGTCAGTTGGCTAATATATCTGCTGATTTACACTGAACAAACTAGTATTTTTCAGCAAAATTAAACACCTCTGTTTCTGAAGTCATAACATTACTTTTAGCATTTATGGCCAAATTGTGTTGTATAAATGGCACCACATTTCAATGTATGCTACCTGAAATGGAAAAAGGTGTACGACCCAAAAATGCTCCTGCAGTAAAGTGAGGATAAGACAATGCAACAGAAGTGTGACGCATGTTTCAAGGATGAGGTGTCTTGTGATTTCACTGCAGGAAAACACACTGAAATTACATATATGCCGAGAACGAGGACCAGCCAAGTACGCGAGCTGCACCGCTACCAACACAACAAGCTGCACCGCACCAGCAAGGTGGCCCAATCAGGCGGGAGCATGCGCTTCCACCTCGCCCGAAAGACCACCCAGGCAGTGTCCAGCAAAGGCACAACGCGATCGCCGCCCTAATAGAACAACAAGGGCCCCTGGCCACAACACAGGACCAGCAGCTCCGGCAGATGACGACCCACCTGGCACTAATCAGGGCCCACTTGGCAGGAGTAAAGTATTGAAGACTATGTTTGTTCAGTGTTTCCCTCAGGGTGGTGTTAAAGAACGCTTGTTGTCTTTGCATAAAAAAAAGGTTGAAAGCCTGCAGGTCCGCCAGGTCTACGCCGTCGAGCAGCTGGTGCAGGCCCTGCGCGACATTAACAGCACACTGCAGGGCCGCAACCAGGCGCCCTGTTAGGATGGTGGCCAACCATGAGGTGAGTTCAGAGGAACAGAACAGAGCACGACCTTGGCAGTCAGAGCAGTGTTATGAGAAAATCTGTGATAGGCCGTGCAGGCTACTGAAAGGAGAGGCATTTTTGGCTCCTCAACTCTAGGACGCAGGTTAAATACCGGTCACAGCGGCCGCGTTTCGATGTAGGCAAAATGCCGAAGATACCCATGAGCTGTGCAATGTCAGTGCATGATCAGGAGCCCTAGGCGGTCAAAATTAATACAGAGACCTCTGCTACTGTGCCTCTTTATCTCTTCCTGCTTTCATTTCCTCCTCCATCCCTTCGCCTAGAGCACTGTTGAGGTGACCCCCCAGAAGTGGAATAGTTACTGTGCCTTTCTTTTCTATAAAAACCAAATTTCATAGCTTCAGGTGTTAAAAGCATAATTAATGGCACATGTGACAGGAGACAGTCCTCGAAGGATAGCAATGAATGGTCTGCAGCGGAAAAAGAAATGGAGGGAGCAGTGTCAGATTAAGATGCTGTATCAACCGTTGCACTGCTCTGACATTTTGATAACATGCTGAACATGCATGCTGATAAAGCCAGTAAGGTGTTAACTCAATCTACAGTACAATGTGTAGCAGAGCTGTTGGCAATGTAGAAATGTGCCCTTAGGTTATAACTACGAACTTAATTGTGGCACTACTGTGCCATACAGAGGTGGTACATGTCGCCAACAGAAGTAAAAAAATTTCAACGCCTCGATACAGCAAGTGAGGTTTGTATAAGTGCAGTCAAGACACTCCAATCACTCATAAGTGGCAATGAGAGTGTTTGGAAGCAGCGCTAAGGTGGTAAATGCAATATGGAATAAGAGGGCCACTATGACTGCTTTTCATGACATTTTGTTTATCGTGTGTTCATCGAAAACACCAATGCCCTTAACATCATTTCCTTCAATGAACAAGTAATTGTGTATACATGTCTTTCCGAGGTCATACTTCACCTGTAATGCCATTCGACTGTGGAGCACAGGCTGGAAAATCTTTACATCTCTGATATAACGTGTCTTGGCCGTGATAGTGATGCGGAAACGGAATGAGATGTAAGGCTGCTCATTAAGGATGTGTAAAAACTACGATTCACATGCGAATCACATCAGTCAAAGTTCCTAGCATCAAGCCTTGGGAAGTTAAACAAGTTGCAGCATGGCATAGTTGACCTCTGTAGCTAGACTGTGCTGGCTTGGCGTGTAGTCTAGAAACTGCCACAGCCAGCTGTTGTCATTACAATAAGGACAACATGTTCACAATAGAAGCAAAAAAGTCGCAGAGAACCGTTACTGGGCGCAGCAAAATAAAGCAGTGTGCTATGCTGGTTACTATAGCGCTTCACATGTTGCAGCTGGAAAGAGAGATGAGTGGCAGCCTTGTCAAGGTGACAACAAATCTTTGTGCGCAACACACAAAAAAGCAACAAGGACTTGGCTTCACGAGAAACGGCTTGTTGGCAAATTGTTGCATTCCCCACTGGGTACAAGCTTACTTGTCATAGAAAGCAATGCGTCATAGCTAACGGTGCGCCCCCTAATCTGTTGATGCTACATTGGGTGTGTCACAAGGATTCGTTTTAGGAGCGTTGCATTTATTAAACTTTGCTAAGAATCTTACTGAAGGGCCCTCGTCTAATATATGCCATTATGCCGACATCCATGTTCCTCACAGATGTATCCGCAGTACAGGCGATGTTGACATTTCGCAAAATGATTTCAATTCTATGCCATCACACTCCGATTAATGGGAAATACGCCTGAACACAGAGAAGTACTTTTATATGCGCTTCACATGAAAGAGACATTTCTGCTGCAGAACTATATTACTGCCAATTGCCTTCACTGTGCTGATTATTTTCTGTAATTAGGCTTACATTCCTCATCCTGCCTCTCAAATTAACTCTGTCCTTTGCCGGATACGGTGCCACAGCTGGCAAAAGGCAGGGTTAATAGTAGAGACTCGAAAGAGGCCTCTGCCCTGCATAGAACAAACATATAGACCACTCAACTAACATGCTATATTAAACTACTTCAAATGCAGCTTAACAACTGCTTCCCGGACCCTCAAAGGGGCATTTTACCTTACAAATGTCAGCCTCATTTTAGAATATACACGTCCAAACTGAGACGCACATATGCACAACCGAAATAAGAAGATATTACGCAACCAGAACTGCAGTGCACGTTTTATCACTGTCTACTATAATTTAAACTTAAACATAACTACTAAAAGTAAGCTTGGATGGTAAACTCTTGGGCAATGTGGCTGTAGCTATATGAAGTAAGTAGCTATATGCATGGCCAGATCAATGATTGAATGAATGAAGGCTGCAAGAAATGCTACAGATCAATGTTATACTAAGTTCGTGACGATAAAAGCGCACCGAACATTTCTACTCCTGTCTTGCGCAAACACTTCTCTACCGGATGAAATTGCACTCTCAGGGAGATACCGTTGGCATCTTGCATCTTGTGTACTATGCGCACCTTGTGACCTGCAGCGATGCTGATGGCCAGAGAGGTAACATAATGCTCAAGTAGTTGCCAATGAACGGTAGCCAAAACACAACACACACGACACAGGCTGCATACTGGGGGCACTAAGGACTGGGCAAAAATTATGTTCTTTTGCAGATGGACGGTGAATGCACAGACTGTTGTCTTGGCATGCTGCATACATACTGACACTACACGGCACAGCATACAAACAAGTCCTGAAGATAGCATTAACATACAGCCCACATTAAACCGAGTAGGGTAGGCGTGATGCAAGGTCACACACATGGCCACAGTTTTCTCCAATGGCGAACGACGCCCACCTCATTTAACACTGCAATGCTGGCAGGTGCAAGGGCGACGACGACCACTGCCACAATGTCGACTATGACA
This sequence comes from Amblyomma americanum, assembly GCF_052857255.1. Classification (NCBI taxonomy): domain Eukaryota; kingdom Metazoa; phylum Arthropoda; class Arachnida; order Ixodida; family Ixodidae; genus Amblyomma; species Amblyomma americanum. The sequence goes on along the minus strand of NC_135497.1, from coordinate 115,367,802 downwards.
GGACTTTGCCAAATGCTGCACATACCACTGTAAAGAGCACTGTCCACAGTAGCAGCTTTTCACAACACTGCACCACCACACATAACTTCACCCATGAAGCACACAGCTTGAAGCAGCACACTGTATACTGCGTTTGTACAGCACCACTGAGCTGAATTCCTTGCGGGGCACATTCTTTTGATGAAGACAATGCAGTGAGAAGTAAGCAGAGGCTTCCTGCCTCAGGGAAGAAATACTGCGAAGACAGCGTTCTGTGCTCACAGACACAACGAAGTATGTTGAAACAGAGCACATGCTGCTGCACGAATATATTAAATAAATAGCTTGAACTGAGTTTTCACTCTTAGCAAAAGCTTAAAAATAAACAGTGCAACATACTTGTTGCCGTATGAAACAAAGCATGCAATAATGCCAATCCTTGCTTGCAGGGTGGCTGGTGCTGGCGAGGTGGCTGCTGCAGGCGAGGTGGCTGGTGCTGCCGAGGCAGCTGCTGGCTGGACATACAACGTGTCTACAGGCGAGGCTGGCGCACAAAAGTCTGCAGCAGCTGGTCACGCTTATGTCTACCTGCCTGGTATAGAGCAGGAAAGGCACCGTTGTCATCACAGAGGTCTGTGTCATTATCAGGGTCATCGTTGTCAGGGGGGTCAAGTTGAGGCAGTCGTGAATATATGCACACATTGTGTAACACTGCACAAGCTGCAACATTCTTCGCTGCGGCCTCCGGTTCGTAGTGCAGTGCTCGGTACCGTTGTAGACACCTGAACCGGCTCTTCAGGACACCAATTGTGTGCTCGACAACAGACCTCAACGATGAATGTGCACTGTTGAACCTGGCAGCAGGACTGCCAGGAGTGTGACATCCTTGAATAGGTGTGACCAACCATGGCTGCAGCGGGTAGGCGCCATCACCTGCAGGCCAATGAAAACTGACATTTTTCAAAATGCTTGCGCTAATAGCGCAACATCTGCAATTTGGGCGCATGAATTTTTCAGTCCATTATTTATTTCATCATTTATTACTTTTCTCCCCTCATTACAAAGGCCTCTATTTACGATACAATAATTATTGCTATCAATGTTATCAGCCAACATACAGGCATTTTGCCAGCCTGTAAGTTTGCTGTATACAAATGGTGACATGTACCTGTAGACATATCGGCTTTGAAGAAGAGCCTCAGCTATATCTCACCTCACATTTTCTGAGCTACAGCATAAATAAATATCACTTATTTTTCCACCCTCTCGGTTTACAAGTAAAAGCAAATCTGCATGTTATGATATTTATGTTGTGACATAGTTGTGATACTACTGCATATTGCATTTCTCACAAGTGAAAGAACATGAACAAATAACTTATTTTTACTCACTCGATGTGCAGGAATAAGCAGGTCTGCATCCTATGGTATTTATGTTATTATGTTATGTTATTTATGTTATTGTGTATCTATGTTATGTTATAAATACCTTGAAGGAAAGCCTCAACTGTTCCTGACCTCCGATTTCCTTACCGATAGTAGTTTCACTAATGCAACACCTTCGTTGACACCACTGCTGACATGTGGAAACCCTGGATTTGCATTAATTTGAAAGCAAATTGCCTCAACAATGTGTTCACTATACATTTGCTTAACCAGCTGCATGCTACTGATGTCTCTGCCCCGCCGCGTTTGCTCAGTGGTTAGGGCGCTCGACTACTGATACGGAGTTCCCGGGTTCGAACCCGGCCGCGGCGGCTGCGTTTTTATGGAGGAAAAACGCTAAGGCGCCCGTGTGCTGTGCGATGTCAGTGCACGTTAAAGATCCCCAGGTGGTCAAAATTATTCCGGAGCCCTCCACTACGGCACCTCTTCTTCCTTTCTTTCACTCCCTCCTTTATCCCTTCCCTTACGGCGCGGTTCAGGTGTCCAACGATATATGAGACAGATACTGCGCCATTTCCTTTCCCCCAAAACCAATTATTATTAACTGATGTCTGAGAACTACTGACTGGATTTAGGTTTGTTCAGTGCAACTATTTCGCCCTTGTGCCAGTATTCACATACCTAGTAGATATTCCCCAGATTAGAAAAAATTGTGATTGACAGTGCATGATGCACCGGTGATGCCCGTCACACGAAAGAATCATGCACAGACCTTGGGAATGTAGCGTAAAGTGCCCTGATGCGAAGATGGGCATCACACACCTGTGAAGAAACCTGAACAAATATTTATTTTTTTACCCGCCCAATTTACAAGTGTGAGACAATCTTCGTACTGTAGCATTTATGATGTGGCGTAGGTGTATATTTTGTGTTGCAATTTAAAAACTTCAGCCGCCGTCTGGGTTGTTAGCAGTTTTTTTTACCTTATGCCATAGATTTTGCTAGCAAGGACATGCGCCAAAACACTGACTTTCCTCCACTGCATTATCAACTGCACACTGGTACAGTATTTTGCAGAACAGAAGACAGCATACTAAAATCATAAAACCAAACTGATTGATTGTGATGCTTGACACAGATGAGAAAAAAGAGGCTCCAACACTCACTGGACTGAGCACTCAGAATCTAATCTCACAGTGAAGTGGGAACACACGCATCACCCACGACAAACTGTCATAAAACAATGAAAATAACATTGCACATGACGTTAACTGTGCAAACAAGCTCATACTGTGTAATGCTTGTCCAAGAGCACCTTGATTATGCAACTGCCACTACTCCAGCAATGAACACTGTTTTGTCAGTAATGTGCAGTTGCAGGGCTGACAGGAACAAATACATGGGCATGCAATGAGCTATGTGTGCAAGTGCCAGTCTACTACCTCTTGTTTCTACCTTTCAGTGTCATGTTGCCAGAATATACGAATTCAGACGCAGCAAAATACAGAAAATCACAAAGGCTGCACTCCAGGCAGTTTGGAGGCTCCATGCATTGTATGTTCATTTTTCCGAAGGCAAGATTGTGCCATTTTTTTCTGATTTCATTTACAGGCACAAATGTTGACCTGCTTTCTCCAGCAGACCGTTCTCCCTTTAGTCTAATAAAACGTACAGGTAAGTAGGCCGCAAACGAGTGCCGACGACGGCATGTTTCTGGTTACAGGAGACCAAAGGTCATGCACCGAAGAGCACCGCTACAAATCTGATTGTTTTCGTTCTTACCACCATGATGTTGAAGGCCTAGTAACCCTTGCGGCAGAAGTACGCCGGTCTGTTGACCTCGTCAGATGGTGCGGCTATGCAGACAAGTGTCCCATCGATAGCGCCAACACATCCCGGGAATCTACTATCCAACAGCTTGAAGCCTTCGCGTGCGGTCACCAGTTCAGTCGGAGAGCATGGGAAGGAGATCCACTCGTTCCCCAGGCAGTTCCGAATCGTGTCGGTGACTGAGTGGATGCAGCGACTCACACTCGGCTGACTAACCGCTAAGTGTTCGTCGCTTGCTATCTTGCCCTGAAAACTGCCTGTGGCGTAAAACCGGAGCGCACACAGCACCTGCTGCTATACGCTGAGCACAGTTGCCGTGTTGACGCGCTGCCTCTCTTGATCTTCCCGCAACTCGTCACACAGCCACCTCACCAAGTCCTTTTCCAGGCGAAAATGCTGCCTGAACAAGTCGTCGGGCATCTCGAAAGCGTCTCGATGCTCGCGATAATGCCTGTCCGACAGCACTCCTAGCCAGTCTAATACGACGGGTAATGCCGGAAACAAAGCCATCGTCCAAACTTCTAGCAAACTTCTAGCTAGTCCGAACGTCGTTGTTGTTGCCTCAAATACGCTGGAACATACCGCCGCACGTTGCTTCCGCGTCTTCGTCGTCGTGGAAGGGACGGTGCACTGATGATGCCGTAGTAACGTCTGCAAAGTGTTTGAAGCAGAAAAGTACGTACAGACCTCATGAGACGAGAAAAATGTTTACCCTTCTTTGTATCGGTCCTTCAAACGAATAGTTACTGTATAAGTGTCCTTAAAAAGTCGTTTCAAAGTTTCCTACACTCAAAACAAGATTTACCTTGCCATAATTCCTCACTTCAGATAAATTGGTACCAAACTGCGGAGCTAGACGTATAAATCCGCGTTGTATCCGCCATTTTCTTATTACCATAATCCAACCACCTTTAGGCCGTACCAAATTACTGCGGCCAAACGGCGTATTTTTCAGCAATGGCAGCATTTCCTTTGCATCACTCAACGTCATTTTGACTTCACTGAATTATGCTTGCGTATCACGTGATTCACTTGACATTTCTCCAGCCAATCGCATTCTAGGAAGCAACCCTACACAGTACGAACTTTTTTCCCTCAAAATTGCTAAAACGAGCCAAGTGCTTTCTTCCATGCCAGCTGTAGCTTCGTTTCCCCTCCACAGACACTTAAATTTACCATCCCGGCACCAACTATAACTGTGCTAAAAATCAGTTTTCAAGGACACGTCATTTTGACGTCACAGCAGAAAGCGATTTCGAAGCCTGACGGGTTCGCGCCACAAATTTGAAACCCGTGACTTGCACGTGATCGCCTTATGAGCCAATCAGAGCGACAATATGGCGCTGAACGGCGGCCATGCGTGTCGAGAATTCGCAAGTCAAGCGACCTGCAGGGGGCGCCAAAGTAGCACGGCGAAATCTGGCAACAGTGCAGCAATGGTGGATTGAGGGAGGGTCGCGCAATATTTGGCTCTACGTACCGTAGTGGGGTTTTTGAATTGCGACGTGACGTCCCGATGTTTCGTTGAGGGTGAACGAGTCCTCGGCGCAGGACGCATAATCTAATTGGAGCAAAAAACAAAACTGATAGCGACACAGAGGTTGTCGCACTTTGCGTTCAGTCGTACGGCGTGGGTTCGGACCCGCATGAGATATTGGTGCAAGTGACGGGCGTTTTTCAAGAGCCTGGGGTGGTCGGGGGCACGTGTTCCTGCACAGCTGGACTTTCGGCAAAATGCAAGCACATTGATGCAGTCCTCATCCAACTGTACAGGTAAGTAGAACGCTCTTTTTTATCTTTTTGCCAGCCGGTGTAAAACATCGGTGTGGGAACGCACGACTTACTGCTCGTTTAGTGCCATCTATGTAGAGCTGTCTCGCTGCTATGAAAGAGGGGAATGGTTTGAAAAGTTGAGTTCATTAGATTGCGCCGATTGCACAGTGCGGCACGCGAACTCGTCTTCCCTTTCATAAAGCTATTGGCTGCACGTGCTTGGCTTTTTCGCTAAAACAAGTATCAAATAACCTGTGGTGGTAGGGGTGTACAGAAAATTTTAATCACTTTTGTGCATTGATATACCGTTTATTTCCCCTCAGGCTTGTAAGGGTTCAGTAAGCCGTAGGCTGATCTTGGAATTGCCTAGGCACAATGGAATGTGGTCGGTGGTATTACCGGCAGATCCTGTTGCTGGCAGAGCGCGGCCTGTCGGATAGACCGACGACGACGCTAGCACGACCAAACGATTGGTTTTCTTCGTAGTGTGACAGTTTTTCAGGCCGTCGGAGAGTCGCCCGATCTCCTCGGCAGATCGGCGGTTGAGCGAAATCACGCCTTTGAGGAGACGATGCGTTCGTTTCCAGAAATAAGCGAAACGAACACTTCGACTCTTACCAGGGATAAACACAGCAAAACCAGTTGCTGGAAGTTTGCTTACATACATTAGAGAAGCCAAATGTTCAAGTTTTGTTGTAGCATGGCTGCAAGAAGTTTATCACTATGCACTGGGCCTTTACTTGTGCCTAGCTAATATCTCATTAATTTTGTTCAGATATCTGTCTCATTATTAGCAGCGTGAGCCTGATGTTGCTTTAAGGGCCTGTTTTATGTATTCTGGCTAATGGAATAATGTGCACTTTAACATTTGTTTTAACTGTTGTCAAAGATTAGTAAATCCTCTGATTCATTCAAAATATTTCTTTTAGGATAGGGCTTCGGGCATTGCAGGTGCTGAGCTGCACAGATATGGAATGTGCTTGGGCATCAAAAGAAAAGGAAGTGCAAGAGAAGTACGCACCAAGGCCGCTGTGGAAATTTTGCCACACAAAACTGCCCACTCCTGCACGTCTGCTTCCCAACAACGATTGGGAGAGCATGGCTGCATTACTTTGCAGCAGTGCACCGAAATCTGCATTGACATTCCACAGGTAAATGCTACATGCTTATAGTTTATGTTTTAGTGTTGGTGGGTTCAGTATGCTGCCTTTTTAGGAAATGTGAACGCCTTATCTTTTCATGATGTTTTTGAAATTATTTTTGTATGGAGTTTTTGGTTAATTTCTTTTATCTCCTTTAAGCGTGGCTCCTTCTGTGAATTATGCATTTCTCTGCTGAGTCTCTACCAAGATTTCAATGTCTGTTTCATTTGCTTTTGCAGCTTTACACAACAGTTGCGGTTTTTGATACGCCAGCATTTCTGATAATAATTGAGGGTAAGTCAACAGGAGTACTCAACTGCCATAATATAAGGATGCTTGACATTGAAATAAATGATTTGGGCAGCCCTCAAGGCAGAGTTGGTTTGTTTCCCCTGCGACAAATGCCATCATCCGTCGGCTGCAGCTGCCAAGTTTCGAGAAAGTTGCACAGCCTTCCTTTGCAGTTGTACAACTTTGGTTAGGTAAATGCAAACATTCCACTCAATGTAAAGGCACCACTAAGGTTCTGCACAGATGTTACTGTAAGCAATAAAAGAAATGTACAGGCAGCGTGGTTTAGCATGCTTACAGATAACAGAATGTGATGACCATAGACAAGTGAGGACACAGACGGCCCTGGGTGTTGCAACTGCTTTGCACTGTATGTTGTAATGCTTATGCACCATGATTAATCATATGGTGCGACCTTGGCGTGGTATTCAAAAAAATTATGTGAATTGACTAAAAATGCAGAAAGATATGTCTGCTTCTACACTCAAGTCTTGTTCATAGTGAGGTGCACTTCATTATTGCCAAGTGTTCAACAATATTGTATTCTTTTGCAGAAAACCCGAGCAGCCAAGACAGCTGAATTCTTCAATGCCTGTTCAAGGAATAAGCAGTGAGTATTGGCAAGATGTAACAAGAAAATCTGGGATAAATATGTAATAAGCGGCCCACATAAAAAGTGTAGTAGCAGGAACTTTCACTTCGTGTAATGGTAAGCACATGCTTACAGCCAGCCTCGTATCATGTATTTTTTTACATGCCATAACTGGACTGAAGAACTTATTCAGTGAAGTCTGTGTAGCATAGCTTCTGTTTTCATAACGGAACACGTAAGAGCACTACCATGCTATAACTGTCATCATGAGGCCATTATGGCCTGCTGATTTCAGAAGAAATGTGGCTGAATGTAAAACAACTTTCTATTCTTGCAGTGAGGCAAAAGTGCTGCAATAGTCTGCATATATATATATAAGTATGGAAACGTGTTTGCCACTGTTGTTCAGAGTCTCAGCACAGCGTTTTCAGTGGAACATTTTTTGGTGTAGTGTGCTTGTCTAGTATCATTCGTATCATTCATAATCAGTACGTTTTTTGTCTTCCATGGAGCTGTTTAGATGGCGAAACGCTCTTGAATAGCTCTTGAAACTATTTTAAATTTGTTGTCTTGTGGCTCAGAAGCATTTTAAGAAAACTGCTTTGCTTTGCGACATCATGAAAAGCTGAATATGCTTCTTAAAAAAAGTGCAAAAGACATGGACGCAGACAGAAGGGACACACACAGCACTGACTCTGCTTTTACAGGTACTGGAATATGCTTTTGAACATGCGCTGAATATGATTTTCGCAGGTACTGGAACAACACACGCAGAAAAACAGATAGGAAAAAGCCTGACAAGCATTAAAATAATTTCATGTTACTCCACTCGCTTCACACAGATCCACTAAATGTACACCTTTCAAGTAAATCATTTAGAGCTTCCGCAAGGTGAAAGAGAAACTTCCTCATTCTGGTGAGCAACATGAAGGAAGGGAATGTTTAGAGGGTACCTGTAGGTATATATAAAATTATTTAGACTAAAGCTGGTTATTGAATAATTGGCACCGGGGGAACACCAGTCAATGAGCGCAAAGTAAGTTGAGTGCAGAGGTGTATGTTGAGAAACACTTACTGCTGGCATGATTCTCATTTCAAGTTAGAAAACGAAATCAAGATGGTTCATAAGTGCCCTTGCTCTTTATTGTATAATATAGATCAATGGCTGATTAAGCGGCTAAACAAGGTAATTCCTTGCATCGTCATGTGCTGATTGCAGTGGTTTGACATGAAGTGAATAATTGCACTGTTGTAGGAAGCAGCTGGGTATTTTTGAGGCAAATGTGTTTAAACGAAAGTGAGTGTTAATTCACTAGTACCGCTGCTATTTTTTGATGTTCAAGAACAGCTGTTTTAATGTTGCTATGTGCTTATTTTGTGCAGAAATGAAGACCCGCTGCCATTCCTGCCCTCCACCACTTCTGGTGCTGCTCAAACAAGAGGCAAAGGACCTAGAGAGCAAGACTCCAGAAGGCGTGTTGGAGTACGTATGCGACGTGTATGGCCCAGAGACTGTCCGGAAAGAGATTGAGCGGTCAACAGTCTGCACCAGCACGGCATAAATATAGGAAGGGCCTTGTAACTGCAAGCATTGCACACGCTTCCATGACCCGTGCCAAAACATATCTTCGCGCAAAGGCTGTACCAAATATTGCTCCATTTCTGAGTCTCATTCTCAGAACATCTCATGTAAGCACCCCTGCCATGCGAGCTGGTAGTGCCAAGGAAGATGCTGCACGCAACACATATGTGCAGTGGCAAGAAGCCCAGGGCTATAAAGTCGAGTTGCAGCAGACTGGCCTGATTTTGCACTGCGATCTGCCATTTATTGGCTCCTCGCCCGGTGGCAGGGTAACCTTTCTCTGCCAGTGCTGCGAGGGCAAGGAGGTCCTTTTGGAAATAAAGTGCCCTGTAAAGCTGCAAAATTCCTTTAGCAGTAGTGAAATGCTGAGGCCAAAGTTAGAATATATGACTCAGCTAAATGTGCAGATGGCTATATGTGGTGTTAAGGAAGCACACTTTTTGTTTTTTTTTTGTGATAACCTGCAATTTACATGTGTAGATATTATTTATGAAGAAGAAATCTTCGAATCTTTCAAAGACTCGGTTGTTGACATCTACAAGGCATGTGTAGTGTCCGAGCTTTTGCAGAAAGTAGGACAATAAATTATTTTTATTCGTTTAGTCCCTTGTGTGTTTGCTGCTAAGGGCCAGATGTTCTTTCATTCTGCCTAAAGGGGCCATAAAACATGATAAAAAGAGAGCAAGGAGAAAAAACTAAATTGTGGGGTGTATCATATTCTAAAGCAACCTGTGGGCTATGAGGGACTCTATACTAGAGGGCTCCAGATTAATTTCGACCAGCTGGGGTTCTTTAATGTGCACAGAGAGACAGTAAAACTTATTTGTTGGTCAGTGTTGAGCAGTTTTCAGGGGAGGGCCACCTATTTCAGGAGGCCTATGGCGTCTGAAACTGCTGTTGACCAGCCGATCAGGTGAAACTGGTCAGCCAAGTTGTAGCTGGCCAGGGCGGCTTCACACTGCTCCAGAGAAGGGTTAGGAATTGGGGCACCACGAGATCACGGCAACATATTACAGCATGCGTCCTCCTTTTGCGTTAAGCCTCCGTCGAAATGCAGGCATTGCATCTATGAAGTTGCTAATACATATCACTGATGAGGCGCAGGTAAACGTGCTCTTTGCCCTCACCACAAAATGTACATCCTTGTTGCATAGGCGAATTTTCAACATGCTTAGCCATTTCCCTTGCTCTTTTGTTATCATACCCTTTAATGCTTAGGACATAATGGCAGGTGCTCAGTCTGTGGTATGAAAACTGTAAACATTACTTCCTGCTTCTCACAGACTACCTTTCTGCGCAGCTGTTCAAATTAGGAGACTGGGAGCACTTTTGATTGTATTCAATCTGAAATAAAGCCCAAGAATGCCTCTATCTTTCGGCAGAGCTAGGCAGCCATGCTCGAGTTACGACTATCTGCTTCTGGTTGTTTCTCGGGAATATGCCTGAAGTATGTGTATGCACTGCCCTGGCTTTTGGAATTGTTAATGCTTTATGGTCACGCCTAACACGTCATCACTCGAAGTGCCTTGCAATGGTCCTCATCTTTCAACACGCCTTTATTGAAATGCTGGCTGAAAATTTGTTTGGATATGGTTTGGTCATGCATGCAAAACATGTCAGATTTATGCTCTATATGCACTCAGGGAAGAGAGTCGAACAGCCAAAGGATAACAGGTTACAGTACAGCTCGAAGAGCACACGAAATAGAGGTACAAAACAATTGTGTGCATGCAACCACAGCAGTGGCCAGTGGTTTGAGCATTCGCTTCGTACGCAGGATGTGCAAGGTTCACTGTCCAATGCTACCAAACAGTGACCATTGGGTATAAGCTTTTGTGTTTGAATTGCTCAGAAGAATGGATTTCTTTCCCCACCTGCAGCACACCACACTTCAGCCATGGTGTTCCTTGCACCATAAATGAAATAAGTTTGTCAGAGTTATGCAGGCACATTTATTCAATAAGAGCAACTTTTTCTACAGTAGAGTTAGTTCTTGGGCTAGTTGGTAGTATTCTTGATTCAAGCTCATAGTTTTTCAGCGCAACAGCACACAGCCAAAGAAAAATAAGAAAAGAAGGACGAACACAGCGCTGTGTTCGTCCTTCTTCTTATCCTTCTTTTCTTTGACTGTGTGCCGTTGCGCTGAAAAACTATGAGCTTGAAGCAATTTTTCCATTTTGTTACATTAAGCATTCACATACAACTTCAAAAATTTATACACAATTGCAGTATCTCACAAGAAACGATGTGCAGCAATAATTGGGGATGAAAGGTTTGTTATACCGGCAATGATCATAAAGATGACGCCCAATTTCTCAACCGTGTTCCACGGCACTTTTGTTGCCAGGATCTTAAACGTTTTCATCCGTTGGATTGCACGTTCGACATGCACCCTGGCCGAAGCAATTGTCGGGGTTCGAAGAGCTTCCCCTTTAGATAGCTGCTTCTTTTGTTTCTTGAACGGAGGCCGGATAAGGTCAATGAGATAGTGTGCACAAATTTCGTCGATTAAAAACCGACGATCAGCCATTATTGCATCTGATATTCACTCAAGTGCATCAATCAGGCCACTTTGTTCGAATATGGCCTTGTCGGATGCGCGTCCCCCATAGCCTTCGCTTATATAAGCAATCATGCCAGCTGGAGTGACAGCTACTATGTACTTAGCTGTAAATCCCCTCTTGTAGTGTGAATACACTCTCAGTGCACACTGCAAACAGTTGGTCTGCCCCAAAGCTATCTACGTGCAGTCGACAACAACTCTTACATTACTGAACTGCTTAAATTGCTTTGGCAAGTGTTCAATAATTTCCTCTTTTGAGGGGAGCATGACAACAGATTTTAGAACTTCAGACAATACCTGCACTGTTTCTGCAATGATGCTGCTGCATGTTGTTATTCTGGAGTCAAACAAATGCCTGAGGAGGGCGGTTGATATATTATGTTTTAACTTCATCAACGTTAAAACAATCCTATCTTTTGCTGACATGTGCTGTCGACCAGACAGTGGGCGTAACTTTTTGTAGCACTCTACGAGTGCGTTCAGAACTGCTCCTGACGGCAGCCCTGTGAATGTAGTTACATTTTTGTCACTTATCATGTCTGCAAACCTTTTTGGAAATCCTTCAGATTTCACTTGCACTGCTTTGTTTTCTGTACAGCGCTTAAGTGAGCCTAATTCCAGGAGGATGCCTGCTATATCTCTTTCTTGCTCCGAGTGCTTGGTCAGAAATTGTGTCGCTTGAACTGTAGTTGTGCACGAAGAATCCTATTGGAAAAAAGAAGTGGCAATTACATCGCTTAGTAAAGCAAGTTTTGCTCTACAAAACACATTTACACATTGGAAAACAAGACAGTTGTAGCGTTCATGCTAATGCATGTAGTTATTGCATCAATAAATAGAGTGTCGAGTGAACTGTGAACCCACTGTATTCTCTGCGTCTTCGCTGCTCAGAACCATTGGGAAACTGTGCTCTATCTCTGTGTCCCCGTTGCACAGAACCATGGGGGAACTGGAACCCCAGGTCAGACTGGAGTCCTGGAAGAAAAGTTTGGTCTTAAGATAAAGTGATTTGCTTCACAAGTAAAACAGTATGAATGGCAAGTTGCCCATGCCAATAGGATTGAGGTGCAGTGCATTTGGCAAGTATTCGCAGATAGTGAATGGCAGTTTACCAGTTTCTCTTGCTGTATGTTGCTAGTACTTGCTATGGGGCAGAAACACTGAGGCTATTGAAAGAGGCTGAGCTTAACGCACCAAGGTATGGAAAGCAAAATGATAAATGTAGCGTTCTGAGACTGGATGAGAGCAGGGTGGGACAGGGAATAAACACGCTTTAATGATATTCTAGTCAAAAGCAAGAAGCACTGAGCACTGGCAGGGCATGTAATGCAAAGGTGAGATATCTGATGGTCAATAAGGAGGGCAACTGGCTGAATTCCAAGAGAAAACAAGCACAGCAGGGGGCAGCAGAAAGTCTGGTGGGTGGACGAGATTATGAAGTCTGCAGGTGTAAGATGGCTGCAGCTGACACAAGACAGGGTTAATTGGAGAAATATGAGAGAGGACTTTGTCCTGCAGTGGGCGAAGTTAGGGTGATGATGAATGATGGTAAATAACGTGCTCGTGCTAGCCGATTTGCCAGAACAAAACTCGGCTTTCTCGGGTGACGGTGAACAGGGCTGTGTGACTGGTTCAGCCTGGGACATTTGCAGTAATAAAAGGAATCATCGTGCGGTGCAACTGTTTGCTTGGAACAATACTCAACACAAACTTATGGTACCTGGGCAGAGCGTCGGGCACGTCGTGCAAGCTTAGCCGACGACCACTCCTTGATGCGGGCAGCCTTGTTTTCATCGTGTGTTGATAGTTTTGGAAGATTCTCTGTAGGTATAGCTGCTTTCTTCAGGCGTTTTCATTGGCACTTGAGCTCTGAGAAATAAAACAATCACTTTTATGTCTTGTGGCTTTTCTCAAGTGGGAAAAATGGTGATTGGAGATGATGGCCATCGACCGTGGAAACAACAAATTTTCCATCACATTTAAGAGACTAACTCAAAACAATACAGATGACTACCCCTTATCCGTGTGGTAGAAACTATTCGAAGCCCTCCCCTATGATGTCCGTCATAGTTCATGTGCACCTTTTTAAACCCCACATACCATAACACATTGCCCCCAGCCTAGGTGTCGGAGTCAATATACTGCTGAAGTAAAATTTGTTCAATACAAATGAGAATAGCAAGTAGTAAACAGAGTTTGGCGCAGCCATTTGTGCTTGCTATATATTTGAAGTATACAGTAATGAACAACCTTTTCTGGAAGGCTCGAGCAGTGTATTGTGTAGTAAAGAAGTGAGCTTTAATGCAGCTGCTTTGCTAGGGCCAAGGTACGTACTTGTGCCTGCACAGTTTATACTTCCTGAATGTTTCGCATGCGGCGACTCAAATGCAACGAGGACATAACTAACGAATTCATTGGGGCATTTACCAGGCTGCATTGGAATTGTGAAGTTTTTGAGCTGTTAAGCAGCTTCCTTACTGGGATTTATATGACGGTCGAACTTTGATCAGAGGTCGGCTCACTTGAGCAGAGCACTCGAGCGGTGTGTTGCAGAGCAAATTAAGCTAAAACTTTACACAGCTGCTTCGCTAGGGGCAATCCACCGTGTTGGCTCAGTGCCTTGGCGTTCAACTACTGATCCCAAAGCAGCATGGTCGAATCCCGACCGCGGCGGCCGTATTTCGATGCGAGGCGAAATACAAAAACACCCATGCGCTGTAACATGTGGGTGCATGTTGAATAACCGCGTTAAAGAGTGGTATAAATTAATTTGAAGCTTTCTCTTACAGCCCATGTGCCGATAAGGGACGTTAAACCCGACATATATCGCTAAGGGCAAGGCGCTTTTGCGCCATTGCGGTTAGTTTATCGGCTGCGCTCGAAAGCAAGGTATGTGCTTTGGAATTTCACCTCATTTATTTTGCACAGCACCCCTTGAGCGCTCTAAACTAATCTGGTCGCACCTGTACGCACAGAATGACACCGCGCGTTTGGACAACGGCCGGCATTGGTATAATAATCTACTACAGCATAGCAATGGGGCAGTGCACGCCGCCTTCGCCGAGAATTTTGTGAAGACGCCTCTGGCCCGAACATCTTCAAAACGGATACATGCAACTTGAGGCAGTGTTACTCAATTGTCGCCCAGGCGAACACACTACACAATCGAAAGGATCCCAGAGTCACCAAAATCGACACAATTGCAATCATTCTCAGTCAGCACGTCCCGCGTCTGCACGCACGTATCGAACTCGCAAACTTTATTATGCTAACAGTATTTCACTACAGGCGTAATTTCTTTTCCTTGAACTGTGCAACGGGCAAGGCATCGCACCGAACGGGTGGTGGCGTCCCGTGAACCCCTTGGCATCACTGTGAGCCGCTGTCGCGCCCCACACTTAAACACGAAGCTTAAGCATGCATTTTTTAAAGCTAATGATTTACTGCGCCAGCCAGCGAGCCATTTCGGCTGGCCGCGCACTTAAACCGTATGCGTGTGCCGTGGCGGACGAACAAACCTTGAGCCGCAGTTGCCTAGCAACGCCGCTCCGCGCTCCAACAGATGGCGCCGCCGACGACGCCGCTGCCGTCGCCACTGCCTCCACCAGATGTGCTCCGCTGGGGTAGGAGGAAAGGAGGTGTCACATCGCGGGGTGTATATATATATATATATATATATATAAGGTTAAGTAACTGAGGGGCCCGTTTGACAAACTTATGAAGGGAGCCAACAGTCACCGAAACCAAGGTGCATAGAGGAACGTTATTATTTTTTTAGTGTGTTGTGCTTATCAGTGGGATAATATTACTTAGGTTAATAAATCACTTAAAGCAAATTACTTATAAAGCATCAGAAAAAACAACCATGCCGCCGGTGGGATCCGAACCCACGACCTCCGAATATCGCGTCCGGTGCTCTTACCAACTGAGCTACGGCGACGGCTGTCCAATCTGCTGCTCTCGTGGGTATTTATGTTTATTTGGTGCACGCGAACCATGAGAGTGTTCACCAGCGCCACCCTCGACCATAGACCATAGCGGCGGACGTAGCGCGTCCTGTAATACCGCGAGCGTGACGTAGAACGTCATCTAACGGCGAGGGCGCGGGAACTATATATATATATATATATATATATATATATATATATATATATATATATATATATGGGCTTCGCCTTAGTGTATTTTTCAACTTCAGGCTGTGCTTTCGCCAGCAGACCAAACCTTATACCTGATTTAATGTCTGCAGATGGTCCTTGGACCTAAGATATTAAACATTTTTGGATAATGGCGCTGTGCTTCGCTTGAAGCACTCTGGCGCGGTACGGCCCGCTATTGCACTGCCTCCGGGATTGGCCCGGGGCATATTAGCGTGGCGCGTCTTTTCTTTCATTCTTTTGCTTTCTGCACGCGGCAGCGAGCGTGGCTCGGCTTGAGTTAGTAGGCAGGCCCGTACACTTTCCATTCGTCCTGTCAGCAACATAAGTGTATTGTAGTCGTTATGGAGAGCTCGAAACAAACGCAGCAACGACAGAACGAAGCGAGGAAGAGACAACAAACAAGAGACGCCAGCAGAACGCGCCGCACGACTCGAGAAGCGTCGTAACGAAAATGTGGCTAGAAGTCGTGCCACGTCCCGGTGTGACTCTTCAACTGCGGAAAAGACCGGTTTGAGTTCTCAAGAGCGTCGGAATGAGACGCTGCGTAGACGACATGTCGAGGAAACGAAGCTTTCGCAATTCAACTACGGTTAACCAGATATTAACCTCAGCATTTTTTATTTTTGCTTTTTATTTCAATACACGTTTTCTTAATCAACTTTTGCATTTACGTTTTTAACATAATACTTACGTTTGACAGTTCCCGCGGACACCTCTTTTCTACAGCCGACGGTGTATTTCATCTAGTAACTTCAGCAATAGACTGCAACGCTCATTCATAGAGTAACATACACTATGGCCAATTAGTTGACGAGTACCTTATATAACCGCCGTCTGCCAGGGCTGGCGGACTTCCTATCGCGAGCGCGGAACGCACTGACCGCCAATATAAGCTACCTTTGTTTTCGCTGCGCCCCACTCATGGGCGGCATACAGGACGCACATCCATTAATGCGTAGTTGGACAATTCCGCTTAAATGGAAGATAACTTTCTTTTTCTTTTTGCGGCGCCCCAATTAGGGGTGGCATACACTGCGCACCTCAAATAATGTATAGTCGGGCAATTCAAGCCCTTCGTGTTAGATCTCGCCGAAAATCTAGATGCAGATAGAATTCAAAATGTCGTCAAAATGGTGGAATATGAGCTGAAAACAACTGCCACAGCAAGCCAAGAATGGGAAAGCTTTGCCTGCGAAGTCTAGCAGGAAAAGACTACTAATATGCGCAAGTTACTCTTAGCATAACTCAAAGTTTCCAAGCCGATTCGGCAGAAAATTCTCACGCAATGGATCATTTACCTAAAAGCATCACAAGTCACGATTCCTTATTAATCCAGGAGCGCACAAGGACGGCGAAGGGCGCTAAAAATTCCTGGTGAATACCGAGAAAATGTGCGCTATTCTGTATGACGACACTACGCCCTCCACTACGGTACCTCTTTCCTCCTTTCTTCTTTCACTCCCTCCTTTATCCCTTCCCTTACAGCGCGGCTCAGGTGTCCACCGAGACATGTCAGACAGGAGTCATTTCTTTTCCTTAAATTGTCCAAGGGGCAAGGCGTCGCGCCGAACGGGCGGTGGCGTTCCGTGGACCACCTGGCAACGTTGCAACACGCTGTCGCGTCCCAATCCAGACGCCTCCTGAACGCCGATCATGAAGGTTGCCGCCTAGAGCGGTAACCGCATGTGGCGATATTCCTTCGGATACGTCGCGCGATGGCGCCGCCGTCGCCCATCGCTGCCGCTGGCGCAAACCGCACGAAGCGACGGGACTCGGCGTCGGAGCGGCGCGATTTCAGTTGTTGCTCGATTGCGGCAGCTTCAGCGTTCAGTCATTTTGCGTCAATTAACGCGTAGAACAACGCTCTTTAGGCTTCATACAAGATAAAACAAAATAACAACGTTGAAAAAGTATATTTAGGTAATGATTTTAGTTTTAGTCGACTACACAAAGTCACGTGACGCAGAAAAGCGCGCCCGAGGGACGCTGCATGCGATGAGGCGCCAGGCGACATTTCGGCGCTCTTGTGACTTATAGTGCGTGTAGGACATATCCCACAGCACCCCTTACTTTTGAACTTCATTAATGAGCCTTTCATTAAATTCTTGCACAGCTGCCACGGTGAGGGATGCGTCGGCTGTTGCTCCGCTGAAAGCCCGCTGAAAAAAAAAAAAACGACTTTCGCGCGCAATACGGATTGGAAGTTACGCACCCGCAAGGCCTACCGTCATTGGCTAGCCTCGCACGGCACTTCCGGGCGATGGGCGAAATTTTCTGCAAACCCAGAACCTGGGCGACGCGATTAGCGACAGTGCCTCGGCGGCCCTCACCACATCGCGCGATGCTATCGCGCGGCGTGTCGCCGCGAATTGGGGCCTCATGCGGTTAGCGCTATACCTTTCTTATCGCGGCTCCCCACTCATGGACGGCATACAGGACGCACATCGATCAATGCATAGTCAGACAATTCCACTTAAATGGAAAATGGTCTATGGTTTATGAGAGTTTAACGTCCCAAAGCCACTCAGGCTATGAGGGACGCCGTAGTGAAGGGCTCCGGAAATTTCGACCACCTGGGGTTCTTTAACGTGCACTGACATCGCACAGTACACGGGTCTCTAGAATTTCGCCTCCATCGAAATTCGACCGCCGCGTCCCGGACCGAACCCGCATCTTTCGGGACGGCAGCCGAGCGCCATAACCACTCAGCCACTGCGGCGGCATAAATAGAACTTTCTTTTTCTTTCTGCGGCGCCCCAGTCAGGAGCGGCATACACTACGCACATCGACTAATGTATAGTGGTACAATTCAAGCCCTCTGTGTTCGATCTCGCCGAAAATCTACATGAAAATTGAATGCAAATGTCGTCAAAACTATGGAGGTCGGACAAGCTCAACTGCCACAACCAGCCGCGAAAACCAAGGTTTGCCTGCGAAGTCTAGCAGAAAAGACTAATAATATGCAGAAGCTGCTCTTAGGCATAACTCAAAGATTTCCATGTAGATTTGGCAGAAAATTCTCATGCAATGGAGCATTTACCTAAAAGCATCAGAAGTCACGATTCCTTATTATTGCAGGAGCGCGCAAGGGTGGCGAAGCGCGCAAAAAATTTCTGGTAAATATCAAGAAAATGTGCTCTATCTGCTGAATTACGACACACTACCTAGGTAGCCAGCATGGTGGCTCGTGCCTTGGACGACCGTTTCAAACATCAAGTGCAACGCTGTGAAGGCTACGGAAGTAGTCAGCGAAAAAAGAAATAAAGAGAGTGGCATCACTCCGCGCTGTTCTGTGGCCGTGTGCTCTAACGCGTCACTCCGGAGAATCGACATACAACGGGGCGTGCAGGGGTTCCGATCCCGTATGGTGGAACTTTTTTTTTCGCACATTTTTTTTTTCATCCCAAGTTGCATTTCGCGTGACACCCCTCGTTTTGTTCAGAATCGCTTGATCATTATGCCGCGTTCTGAAATGAAATGCATGCATCTGTTCATTTGATGCATACCGCGTTAATGTGAGCTGTGTGAAATGCGTTGTCAGTGAGCTCGCACTGGCTTTTGGTCAGCAGTGGCGGTTTTCTTTTGTGTGAAAAGATGACGTTCATTCGTCGGTTTTAATTAGCACAGTGGTGAGTGCAACAAGTGGCCATCTGCAACTTTCGATTTTGACGTTGCTGAGGAACCCACTCCTTTGTGGGACTCTCTTAAGGTTCCTGGCATGTTATGAATTGATCCTTACAACCGGTTAGCGGCAGATCCAGTTTTCGCCAAAAGAGTCTGTGACCGACTTTAGCACTGTGATGTAGAGTAGCCCAAAGGACTTGGCGAGAGCAGTTATTTTTTACTGATCGTAAAGTTCCGAAGGAAGATGTCTGTTAATTTAGAAAACATATTCTAGACTCTTTATTCGCCTATTTTCTGGCTGTATATATGCAACATTCTTGTGCATATCTGCAATTGTTTTGTTTTTGTTAAGATATTTTTCGTTCTTAAGTTCTTAAGCAAAGCGCATTTTCCTTTGTCATTCATAAGAGCTTTATTACTGGGCTATGCTATGCGGCAGAAGAGCAGTATATTTAAACTGATGGATCAAATCATCTATACACACACCACCCCAATATGGCTTGTTTTCCAGTGTTAAGCGTTAAATTTAGAACATAGTCTTGATTCACAGAGTGACAGAAAACAGTACTGCCTCAAGAGATGCAGATTTGTTGTCGGGCACAAATGTATCTGAAGGCAATACAGAGGCAAGTCAGCTTGTCTGATTTCCCTGCTCTCTTAGAAGAGCAGAAGCTGCTCAGGCACGATTTTCATGCAGCAAGGCAAAAAGAGTTCCGAGCAGTGGGAAGGCCAAGTAAGAATGCAGTAAAAGTTGTACAACGCTATCAAGAAATATTTTCAAAGAGCAAACAATAAATGAGACAGGACAACAAAGAATGTTGACCCCGCGGTGTCTGAGAGAAATGGTTTTTTCTGGAAACAGCCAATGCATGGATCACAGTGCATACAGTGCACACAAAGGACACGTGCAGTGGAGGTACACCAACACACAATCAGTCAAGTGCTCCAAAGTTTAAAAAAAATGTGCAGGCCATCGAACAACATTTCATACAACGAGAACCAGACCAATGTCTGGACAGGGTTCAAAAAGCAGTGCATTTTCAGTGAACAAAATCAAGTTCCTGGGACATGTACTAACAAAGACATCACTCGAAAGAAATTCACACTGAACCGAGCAAGAGCCAGCTTGAAATCATTCACAACCCCAGAAATTAAGGACAAAACATACAGTACTGGCTACCTCAACACTGGCACTTCAGCACTGCATAACATGTCAAAACGACCAGAGATTGACAGTGACGCAAGACAACACCAAACCAGGACTCCCTTTTCAGTACATGAAGATCAGACACCCATACATACCATTCCCAACCCTCACACACAAAATAAGGTCCATTCTTAGGGGTGTCTGAACGTTCGAAATTTTTGGCCTGCAAAATTGAGTAAATTTCTATTCAACTAGTCGAATGAATCAAACAGTACATGTTAAAAATTATTTTAAACGAATCGAAATTGCTGTCAGGTTTTCATATACTTTTCGAATAATTGACACAACGCTTGATTAAGGGCCGCTGTATTTTTCTGTAATGAATCTCCCAAAAACTGCACACATTGACGACGTATAACACTATTCATATTCTAAATGAAAAAAGTACTATTTGCACTCCCTTACAAATTCTACTGCTATACAGACACAATTAACACGACCACGCACCACCACCACCCCACAACCTCCTCCTCCGCCGCTACCACCACGTCCTTTACATCCACCTCAACACCTACACTACAAGTTACTGCCTGATACAATTTCATGCTAATGAGCATGTGCTTTACACACATGCACACACAAGAGTGATCACAGCATGCCGATGAGCCCTCTCTTTCATCGGTAGACTGATCAACACACACACCCACAGGCACACATATTTTCACCTTTCCATCCATACACGCACAAAGGTGATCACAGCATGCCGATGAGTCCTCTCTCTCTTCTCAGTAGCATGTGTATTACACATCCATTCGAAGTCAAAAAGTTCCTCGATGCCACTTAGATCTTCATCACTAAAATGAGTCCTCGACTCATCAGAGGAGGAGTAGCACGATTCACAAATGCTGAAAACAACCGGTTCAATTTCAGCGTCAAAAATCATATGATGTTGTCATGATTCAGCATCAACTTGCTCCAGATGAGCACAAAATTGTTGCCAGTTTTCCTGGCTTACACATGCCAGTGCTTCCGGCAGGAGCTTTTCCACTTCAGCGAAAGGCAAACATTCGTTGCAACTTGCGATGCATCCCTTCACCTGGCTCCAGACAAGTTCAATGGGATTGAACCCGCATTGGTATGGTGGTAAACGAAGCACTGCGTGGCCATGGGTAGCTGCCAGGCGGTCGATGTGGTACACAACGCTGGGTGTGTTTACCTTTTGAGAAAGCTCCAGCAGTTCTGCCCTCACCACGTCCTGTGAACACGGAACAAACACCTTTCTTTGTGAGCCAAACCTGAATATCAGCTTTGGGCGTAGACTTGGTAGGGGCTTTTTCAAGAGTCACGCTATGATATGGAGCAGTGTCCATGACGACAATGCTATTGGCCGCAATGTTTGGCAAAATCTTGTCGGTGAACTACTTCTTAAAGTAGAGGCAGTCCATCTCAGAGTGGTAGTCAGCATGGTTTCCCTTTTTTGCTCTGAAGAAGCCAGCAGCGTCTCGCATGAATCCTGTTGCACTGCTCCCAGTATGCACGAAGGATCAAACGGGCCCCTTTGCCCGAAGGCGCAGCCAATTCTGTTGTTAAACCTTTCAGGAAGGCATCCTGAGATGACTTCACAGTCTTGTCCTGCCAGACATATTCTTTTGTGTGTCCTGCCTTGACCCAGGTTTCATCTAGGTAGATAATGCACCTGTAAATGTGAAGCAACCAAGCGCACGAGTTAATACTTCTAAGTAAACAAACAAACTGCAGCATATAAGTAGGCAACGCACTGAAACACACTGCTGACCACTGTCTCGCTAACAGCCGCTCAAAGACAATCGAGAAAAAGAATTACCTCGGCTTTATTGCTCCCTTGTTCGGGCTTATACTTCGCGCCCAGGCGGAATATAATGGCCGGTTTATATTCACTGTATGTTTGCAGGGGGTACTTGACTAATTCGGCATTATTTGAAATCTCTTTGCTTGCGGCGACAGCGAACAAAAATTGCCAACGTTCGCAGCAGTAGCGCCAGTAACTCACGCCGCCGGAGCGACGGGCAGCGTACAGTGGGTGTTCATTCGTTCCTACGGTGACGACGAGATGGCACTACCCATTGCAATGTAGTCAAGATTCCGTGTGAAGATTGCGACCGGAATTATATCGGGGAATCCGGAAACTGGTGCAGACGGATCCAGCAGCACAAAAATGACGTGGCGAAAGGACGCAGTGCTGCTAACGCTCTGGCCGAACACGTGCAAGAGACTGGACATGTCATCAATTGGGACGGGGCACGTGTGCTTGCCAGAGAACGAATCACTTCTAGACGCCTGTATCTAGAGTCCTTGATGATACAAACCACTCCCGGTACACTAAATCGGACGCAAGGAAATCTGCCTGCTGACTACGCAAGATCATTACGACGCATTTTTGAATAAGATATAAACGCATGCTTTTGCCTGGTTTCACCCATTGTGAACAAGGAAGCCGTAGGGCTTCCGAAACGTCAATACGTTTTCTTTAAAATTTTGACTTGGTCAGTGACCCTATGTTTTTATTATACCCATTGCAATGCTACCACATTTATGGCAGTTTTGTTGTTTTTGCTTGCTGCACCAATTGGGATTTAGCGATTAAATTCAGACATGTGCCCCACCCAAACGTAGCGCAAAACTGGCCATGGAACGTCACCTCTACGAAAAGGTCGGCAACAGCAACGTGGTCAAGACGATTTCTTTTAAATGTGTTATTCTGAAGCAACGCTTACTGTTACGACTACGAGGTTGCAACGCTAACATCAAGCTATAAATGAAGCCAGTCTAAACGTGCTGCGTAAGAAAATAAGCAAGGAACTGCTCATACCTGCCCTGTCTTCGGATTTTTTTGATCGCCCGCAGGTACCTGCGACGCCAGGCAATGATGTCACTTCTCTCGATCAGCGCAAGGTTCCATTTTCCTTTTTCAGATGTGAATATGACGTCCTTCATCAACTTGCACAACGTCTTTTTCTTGAAGTTCGGCCGGTCGTCATCCTCATTGACTGCCTTAAGCACACTGTTCAATGCTGGGACTTCGCTCTTCGCGTGCATACTGTGCACTTTCAGACGGACGGTATGGACAGTGAAGCTGTCATTCTTGACTGTTCGCGAGCTTGAAATCTTCACGTTGCGAAGTTTTTCCTTGGGAGCCGCCAAAGGCCCACACAGACGCTCCGCCTTGATTTTGGCAACGGTACAGGGCGATACTCCGGTATCCTCGTTCGCAGCACTCAGTGCTTCCCGAACAGACTTCTCCGGAAAACGGGTCCTGGTACGGGAGTACACGTTTGCAATTACTTGATTGGCGTACTTTGACAGCTTGGATGTACGAACCTTCGCGAAAATGCGTACAGGAGAGGTGGCCGCGGCCGCTGTGCTGGACGCCATTTTCTCAAAAGTGAAAGGGAGCCGGAAAAGTAAACACGGCGGCCAGGGTTGCGGGGACAGCGATAACGTGGAATGGAAAAAGACGACAAACGCAAAATACAAGATCACAGATCTCGATCGCTCGCAATAAGAGCGTTTTTTGTCACGCACATGACAAATGTTTTATCTACGAAGCCTGCCGGCAAAGCATTTGCTATTTTTCGCTCACCACAAGCAACGTACTATTTTCTGTCGCGGATGCAGGCAGCGCGAAAAAGAGCGCTAGCTTTGGCAGCGTTGCACATGACATTTGAAACGGAATATAACGGGCGCGCGCAAGAGGACGCTCCCCCTATAGACCACATAGGACCTTTAGAAGAACGAGTTGACGGGCTAGTTGGTATTGCATGGTGTAGTTAGTAAAGCGAGGCATTATCAGCCTGTGCCTTCGCAACGCCCTTCAGAAATCCTGTGATCATCTCCTTCAAGAAAGTCTTCACAAGCAGATAGGCGCCTCCTTGCAGCGTGCTACCCCTTGCAGCTCCTGACAGCAGTAGCCGAATGCCTGATTAAAAAACGCCATGAACAGCGTCCACTAGCTGCCAATGGAAACGACCGCAAAAAAGGTGTCGTTGTACCCTACCTGCACAACGTTAGCCATTGCCTGAAAAAAATTGGCAAACGAGCAGGCGTGGACGTGGTGTTTTCGGGACCCAATAAGCTCTCTTCACTCTGCAAGAGAGTCAACAGTAATCAAGTTCCTCGTGGCTTTGGGCAGACGCATGATAATCCCCACGTTTCTTGCGCCACAGGTGTCATATAATCAGTCCCCCTGTCTTGCGGAAAGAAATACATTGGTCAAACGGGGAGATGCATAAATATCAGGCTGCAAGAACACAAGAATAACATGAGCAGTATTCCCATCTCCAGAAACCTTGCCAAACACTGCAAGAAATGTAAAAGCGACACCTGCACCCCAGTGTACGATGGATGCGCGATTATCGGCAAAGTACGAGATCGTTTATCTAGGTAGATAATTGAAGCTATTGAAATCCGTCGTGCCAAGGACTACTGTGTTAGCACTCCGTCTATCTGTCTATCTGAGAAAGAATTGATAATCCTGAGGGCAGCTGGCCATGCGTTTTGAGCGGTTGCTTGACCCTTGGTATTTCTGTGTTTTAGCAGCCAAACTTTCTGGTTTTAACAGACTTTCTAACCATTTTGGCCACTTTTAAGCTTCAGTTTTGCTGAATGTATTTTCCTTTTTATGTGTTTGGCCCTCTGCACCGCAACATTTTATCGTTCTTTTACTATCGTTTTCATCAGTTTTAAACACTCAAAACACCTTTGGCGCCATACTTTCGCATCCTGTTCAATCCTTCATCTGTTTCTTCTTAGTTCGCGTGACGGCCCTCTACACCGTGCAGCTTTTAACAGTTTTATCGCCTTCACCCATCCGTCATTCTCAGCTTCAGGAATTTATTACTTCCATTGTTTGAAGAGACTATTCACTGTTCCCCTGTGACCGCGCATGCCTCAATGTACCGCCCCCCTTACTGCCACCTCATATGTGTTTGTGCTCCGAAATAAAGATTCAGTTGATAGTCAGCGCCCGTGTTTATGCTTCCATGTTTGTCTCCTGTCCCCTACTTAGCGCTGTTCCTTCACCACATAGGACCACAGCGGTACTGTGGATTTTAGCGCACCTAGCGATTGGAGATAGCAACTGGCCCGCACTTCCTGTTTCGGTTTCATTGATGTGAATTTCGGATTTCTTGCCCGCCGCGGTGGCTCAGTATTTAGGCGCTCGGCTACTTATCCGGAGTTCCCGGGTTCGAACCCAACCGCGACGGCCGCGTTGCGATGGAGGCAAAACGCTAGCTAAGGAGTCGGTGCACATTAAAGATGCCCAGGGGCCGGATTACGCAACTGTCAATAAGCGAAATTGTCAAATACTTGTCATAAAGGTGTCAATTAGCCTCGCTCCTATTGGTCGGCCGTGGACGGCGGCCATTTCGCTTTTTTTGCGTCATGGGTGGTTGCAGATTACGTTACGGATGTGGTAGAAGTGTTGACGTTGCACACCTAATTATGCAGCCGCTAATTGACAGTTTTTGTGACAGCCTCGAGGCGGTCAATTTGACCGTTGCCTTTGTGACAGAAAATGGTGGCGGTGTACGCGGCGATACGACTGAGCCGGCTGCGCCAGCGCAAGCAACGGCGAAGGAGGGCGCACAAAGACTCGTTTGACTTGCCAGACGAGCTGTTTCGACGCCTTTTTCGACTGGATAAGCAGACTATGGAGTGGCTTTGCGGCGAAGTCGTCGATGAACTGGGAGGAAATTTGCTTGCGAACGCGCTGTCGGTGTGGCGGCAGGTGCTGTGTGCACTGCGGTTCTTTGCTTCCGGTGGCTTTCAAGCTGCCGTTGGTTACGAGGCGCACGTCGGCATCGCACAACCGATGGTAAGCAAATGCGTACAGCGGGTGTTGGAGGCAATCTGCCAACTTAGCGCGAAGAAGGGGTGGGTTCCCACGGTCACCTCTGTGCCACGGCTACATATAAATAAATCACTGTTATGCTGGCAAAGCACTTTGTTTTTCCCAGCAAATTGCAGTTCGTGGTCGTCTTCTGTTTCCCAAGGGAACAGAAACGGATAACCACACATCACATATACTGCAACACCTCGCCTTTTGGCATATTTGTCATCGATCGAAAGAACCGAACAACACAGGCTTCAACAAGTTCTCTTCGACGATTTCGTACCAAGCGCTTCTTACAAGTTTGCTCGGTAGACACGTACCCTTCAGTGCATTCGTTCAAATCTATCTGCGCACTTAGGTCAACCGCACAGTAGCTTGATTTCAGACGCCGCATAAAAAAACAATAACACGGCGTGGAATCGGCTGCTTTCGTGGAAAGCGGTTTTACGTTTCACCGCCGTCAGCGCTTCCCCGCAACGGCAAAAGTTACGCGCCAGACAATTTAGTAGCACAACATAGAACGCTTTTTGTTTTGGTTGATATTTTTGGAACTTTAAACACAATCCTCTGGCAAAATAAAATGTTAGTTATTTTGATCGCTGCGCATTCATTGTCTTTTTACAAACAATTAGAAGGCGGCCCTCTCGCCGTGCAAATAAATACTCTCGGGGCGCCGTCCTGCTGCAATTGGCTGATTCCTCGTTGCATCCAGCGGTGACGTCTCTTCGCTTCGTCATTTTGACGTCACTGTCAATAACTTTTGACAGAATTTGTGACAGTTGCGTAATACGGCCCCAGATGGTCGAAATTATTCCGGAACCCTCCACTACGGCACCTCTTTATTCCTTTCTTCTTTCACCCCCTCCTTTGTCCCTCCCCTTGCGGTGCGGTTCAGGTGTCCGCCGATATGTGAGACAGATACTGCGCCATTTCCTTTCCTCAACAATCAATTTTCAATTTTTCGCGTGCCGCTCAAATCGATTATAAGGCACCTAGCGGTTGGTGAAGCTGCTGGCCCACATTTCCTTTTTCGGTTTCACTGGAGCAAATTTCAGATTGCTTAAGCATCGCCCAATCGGTTTTAGCTCGCCCAGCGGTTGGTGAAAACAACTGCCACACAATTCTTGTTTTTTGTTTCACCTGCGCAAATTTCAAATTGCTTGCGTGTTACCCACGCTTGACTCGGGGCGGAGTTGGACAGAATGTCTCGTTTAATCCGTTCTGCAAATTTCGTCGTGCCGAAATTATTTCAATGTAAGTTGTAAAGAGAAGTGTACCTATAATGACAGGCAGCTATACATCCATAATTCAACAATGACACTTTCTATCTGGCGCGCTTGTCTTCTCTTCGGAACAAGTGGTCATTACAGGCAGGCAGTATTTAATAAATAGTTGGTGTCGTGGGAAATAGTTCATTCCAGGGCAAGATAAAGAATGAGTACACAAAGGGTAGACATGAGCCAGAACCATGATGGTACTGAAATGCTCAATACAAAGATCACTGCCTTCCTTAAAAGCAAATATGAATAAATTTACAAAGAGAACACAAGACAGATAGTCAACACATCACTTGTGCTTGCAAAAAAAAAAAACAAGCTGGACGTCCTAAAATGGTAATGCTTCGCAGCTGGCGCACAAAGTGAAAAGTAAACGGTGCTCCAACGCTGGCGGGTCGCTTGCCTCTTTTGTGTACCACCTTGTCATAAGTTAAGAGCATAGTGTGGCTTCTCAGTCGTCGTCAGTGGTCCAAATATCATGAAGGGGAAGGGAACTGCAGTCCTCACTCCTCCGAAAAACCCTTCAAGGGTTTCAAATACGCGCCACGCCGCGCCTGCGAAACAATACGGCCTGCAATGCATTTCACCACAAGAAGAACAATATATTCGCAATTTTCTGGTAATAAATAGGCCCAAGGTTTCCATGAATGCGCAAGACTTTGACCTGGAACCATAGGTCGGCGAAATCACTCATGAGTGGACTCACACGGGCTCGCGCACGCTCATTTCAGACCATGATCTGAGTTGTGAGTCCGGATTCACGTTCAGATTATGATCTGAGTCGTAAATGAGTCCGGACTCACGCTCAGATAATATGAGTCATGAGTGAGTCCAACCTCACGTTCAGATCATGATCTGAGTCGTGAGTGAGTCCGACCTCACGTTCAGGTCATGATCTGAGTCGTAAATGAGTCCGGACTCACGTTCAGATCATGTTCTGAGTCGTGAGAGTCCGGACTCACGTTCAGATCTCGATCTGAGTAGTGGTGAGTCCGGGCTCACATTTATTATTTGTGTCACGATCTGAGTCGTGATGAGTTCGGCAGTTAATCGGGGTGCAGATTACGCTTCTGGTCGAGATAATGACGTAGAGCAATTTCATTTCAGAATTTAATTTCTGTGGCGGGTGCATTCGCGAGAGATGTTTATTAGTCGCCGCGCTTGGTCCCGTTGGTATTTATTAGCCGTGGCTTGCTATATCGCGGGAGATTGGTGGGAGACTAAAGTGGCAGCTAGAGACCTCTAGGCCTACCAGCAAGCTCATCTCAAGTGTTTTACATTTTCACATTGATAAGAACTCGGAATTTTTGTTACTCACGCCACCTTATTTTTCACCTTTCTTATGCATGCAATGTCCAAGAAATACTAAGAACAGATTTATCTTTTTGTTAATTATGTCGCGCTATACCGTAGTAATGGAAACGCTAAAGTTAGCGCAGGAACAGCGGGATGATAGCGACAATGAAGGCAAGACGATGGCAAGGAGACAAAAGGTGGCAAATAATTCTTATAATTCGCACAATGCAGTGAGATGAAAATACATTCACTCTCTCTGTTCCCGATTCCGCAGCTTCTCTTCCGTATATGTTCGGAAACCAGGACAAGCTGATGAACAGTTCTGGGCAGCAGGGATGCTCTCCTGGCTCTTTGGAGTGCCCCTGAAGTAGAAAAGAGTCGCTCCACTGACCCCGATGAAGCCGGCACACCAAAACGGATAGAGCCAGTGTGGACAGTCGGGGATATTCCGGCCCATTCTTTTTCCAAAATGAGAAGCATCCTTCAGGCGAGCTCGCAGACCTCAAGTAGGTGTCAAGCTCGGAGCTTTCTGCAGGGCGACCCGGGGGGATCTAACTGCCTAAAAACGCGTACGGATCATGTCCGTCTCAAGCCGGTGGGTCGCGAGAGCTCCCAGAAGCCGTGGCGCTCGTTACAATGGGCTGGCTCTGAAAAAGACAAAAGAGACACGTAAGTCGAAGCGTTCAGAAATGTTTTACGTCTGAAAATTGATGGGTGTGGAAGGTCCTTTTTATTTGAAGTGAATTAGTCTTTAGCATCTGCCTTTCTCAGAAGATATTAAATAGCAAGGCCTGAACGTCTGTCATAAGAGCAGCTAGTAAAGCGGCCATCCTTGAACGATAGTCTTGTGTTCGCAGGCCGAACAAAATTTTATGAAGGGCTTCACTTACATTATGTGTGCAAGCAACCAGGCTGCCAATTTAGAAGAACTGATGAACCGGTAAACATTAGTTGTCCGTGCTCCGACCAAATCAAGATAAGCCCTGCAAGCAGTATGTAGAAAGGCATTTGAGTAGCACCTGTTCCTCTACGAGCAGACTCTCTACGATGGCCGTAGCCTCTCCGTGTGTCGGTTTCCTTAGGCCTGCTGCCACTGACGTCTGACAAACTCGCAGTTTCTGGCGAGGGTTGAGCACGCTCCCTGCAACAAAATAATTATTTCGAAGAATGTCGTTGAATCGTTCATCGATTTCTTGCAGGAGCTTCCTCTTCAAGCCCATAAAGCTAAAAAATAAAACAATCCGATGTACTTCAACCATACAACAATACATTATTATTTACGAGTAGGTGAGCCTACTAGCAGACGCCATAAGAATTTGAGAGCCCGGAGGCCCAAGGTGGGTCATTTGATAAGTCGTTTCATTCTCACTCCATTGAAATACAGAGAGGTCGCGTTTTTTTTTGTTGTTGTTGATTTCAGTGGCAGTCTCCAATCGCCGTTTACGCTTACGAAGAATGGCAGGCAGCACGAACAATATTTCTTTTTTTTGTTAATATCAGCTAACAAAGCCTCACCAAGGTAAATTATGAGCTTTTGTCGACAAGCGATGTGGGAAGGTACGTTCGATCGAAAAACTTTCATCGTGAGCCAAGGCTGTGTTCTGCCGCAAATTTCGCCACACTTGATATTCCATATTTTCGGGATGTTCACCGAACATATTTTAGAGAGGAGCTTAGGCCTTTTCAGACGAGTAAGCTTCCAAATATTTTTTTCAATTTAAAATTGCCAGAAATGTTCGAAAAATCCCCGTGGCGAGAATAATAATAATAATAATAATAATAATAATAATAATAATAATAATAATAATAATAATAATAATAATAATAATAATAATAATAATAATTCGTTTTGGGGGAAAGTAAATGGTGCAGTATCTGTCTCATATATCAGCGGACACCTGAACCGCGCCGTAAGATAAGGGATAAAGGAGGAAGTTTAAGATGAAAGGAAGAAAGAGGTGCCATAGGGGAGGGCTCCGGAATAATATCGACCGCCTGGGGATCGTTAACGTGCACTGACATTCACAGCACACGGGCGCATTAGCGTTTTGCCTCCATAAAAACGCAGCCGCCGCGGTCGGGTTCGAACCCGGGAACTCCGGATCAGTAGTCGAGCGAACAAACCACTGAGCCACCGCGGCGGGTGAAGTGACAATGAAAATTGGTTTTTCGGGAAAATAAATGCCGCAGTATCCACCTCGAATCTCGGCGACCTGAACCGCGCGAATTCGAAATTCGTCCGTGTGCTGTGCGATGTCAGTGCACGTTAAAGATCCCCAGGTGGTCGAAATTATTCTGGAGCCCTCCACTTCGGCACCTCATTCTTCGTTTCTTCTTTCACTCCCTCACCCGCCGCGGTGGCTCAGTGGTTAGGGCGCTCGACTACTGATCCGGAGTTCCCGGGTTCGAACCCGACCGCGGCGGCTGCGTTTTTATGGAGGAAAAACGCTAACGCGCCCGTGTGCTGTGCGTTTTCAGTGCACGTTAAAGATTCCCAGGTGGTCGAAATTATTCCGGATCCCTCCACTACGGCACCTATTCCTTTCTTCTTTCAGTCCCTCCTTTATTCCTTCCCTTACGGCGCGGTTCAGGTGTCCAACGATATGAGACAGATACTGCGCCATTTCCTTTCCCCAAAAAACCAATTATAATTATATTTCACTCCCTCCTTTAGTGTCCAACGATATATGACACAAATACTGCGCCATTTCCTTTTCCCCAAAACCAATTATTATTATTATTATTCTTATTATTATTATTATTGAGGCAAAACGTTAAGGCGCCCGTGTGCTGTGCGATGTCAGTGCAGGGAAAGAGTACCCAGGTGTTCGAAATTATTCCAGAGCCCTCCACTACGACACGTCTCTCTTCCTTTCTTCTTTCACTCCCTCCTTTATCCCTTCCTTTACGGCGCGGTTCAGGTGTCCAAAGATGAGACATAGTACGCCATTTCCTTTCCCCAAAAACCAATTATAATTAGTATTAGTGCCAAATGTACCTGCCGAATTTGTCCGAATATAAGCTCTCACTTCCAAACCATGCATCCAACAAACCAAACAGTCTCTGATCAAAATAAACGTACGTCCAATTGCTAAACCAGTTACTTTCCTGCTGTGAATTTCGAAAGTGCATGGTCAGCATAACAATAACAATGTTTTCAGCCCTGCAGTTATGCTTGAAATGGGTCGAAGACAGAAAGGACGAAATCTCAAAACATGTTTCACACTAGCGATGGTAGTAGCACGTTAAAGATCCCCAGGTGGTCGAAATTATTCCGGAGCCCTCCACCACGGCACCTCCTTCCTTTCTTCTTTCACTCCCTTCCTTATCCCTTCCCTAACGGCGCGGTTCAGGTGTCCAACGATATATGAGACCGATACTGCGCCATTTTCTTTCCCCAAAAAACCAATTATTAATATTATTCAAAGGCAACAAAATAATTTTCCGGTATTTACACACACAGGCACTTCAGGCATTAAATTATTGATATCCAACAAAGTTCGCAAGGGAAAAAAGACAGACAATGTAATACAGAGAATGTAGATGGTCAAACATAAGTGCGCTTTTGAACTGACTGGGGACAACACAGGGGCAGCGCAAACACTGGTGCGCAAACTGTCAACTGAAGTTTATTGCGGTTTGCACACATATGTAAGCTTCACATGTCAAAACATAATTAAAAAACACATTTAAAGCAGCAAATTTCCTATCGTATGAATAAGCATCAAAAAAAGACTTCCAGCAGATTGGTCTACCTTTGATATTACTTTTCCAAGAATTGCTTTTCTTGTCTGGAAAGCAAAAATGAAGGGTCACTTACACAAGTCCCCTCTTTTCCCGATTCCAAGCAGTAACCTTCCCACAGCTCCCTCATTGTCTTATCTCTGTCATTATGTTTGACTATGTTAGCTACCAAGTAGCCCAATTTGAAACCCTCTCAATGGAAGTGTATTGCTGCATGGTACTGGTACCCATCTTCGGTGACTTCAGTTAAACTATTAACTTCTCCCTTTTGTCTGCCCAGTACATGAGCACAACCCAGACAATTTTTGAGCCTAGTACAGGATCACTACTGTGGAGTTCGCTGACATTTCCGCGAACTCGTTGGTCTTGTGTTCGCAAGGAAGGCCCCTCCAGTGGGGTCGGAAGGCGCCAACAAACTGACCCGTCCTGTGCCGGCCTCCCCTGCTTGCGGCGGACGTCCTTATCTCCTCCGCGCAGTCACGGGCATAGCCTGTCTTAAGAAGCCTAACCATGTACAGGTGTCGACATGTGTGCGTTGTCAAGGGGTTGATGAGGCTTCGGGAATGCACGAGATACGGATGAGTATTATCCGAGTGACCGGAAACCCACTATTCCCGTAACGACTGTCTTCTTCTCTTTCGGTGTGTTCTGTAAACAACTTTAGTGATCGTCTCGTCGGCATATGTTTGTCGCGTGTGCGAAAGAGAAAACAAATGTTAGGAAAGTGGTAACCGCTGTGCCGTGGGTGCCGTGGGAGAGGGTGATCGCGTTTTTTCTGTTTGCGTATTTGATTGCAACCTCTCCTTTCCCAAATGTTTGATCAGCACTCTTTCCGCAATGTGTGATTAGTTGGCGGGAACCTTATTTTCCTTTCCCTGACCACCGATTGGTGAGGTGAGTCACCTGTAAACTTATTGGTTGCTGTCCCCGCTAAGGGCAGAGACAGAGGGTTTAAAAACAAGGCGCTTGGTTGAACGAGGGCTGAATTCGTCTGATCAACGGTTTAGTCATGTAAACACTTCTCTCCTTGCTTTGTTTCTTCTGGTTTTATTTATGTTGTAAATAAATAGTTAACCTTCGCCTTTCCTCGAGTAACGTGAACGTTAGCAAATTAGAACCACCGGGTCATCAAGAAACCCCGATTTTATCATCAACAAGGTGTTTCCTCTCATCGCCACTTGAAGGGGGAAACCCAACTACTACCTTCAGGGAGTGATGGTATGGCCCTCCTGTTGACATCAACCCCTGATAATGTAACAAGTATAAATCTAATACCTGGAATCAGCGATCACAACCTCCCCAAATTTCAAATTCAAATTCGCCTTCATTTTCAATATGTCACAATGTTGACGGTCTTCCAGGCAAAAAGCTGTGGGGACATCTTGACGAGGCCTGAAAGCCGGCGGCAGGCAACTGTGAGAGCAGTACAAAAAAAAGTTATACATGTACTTTTTTTGTACAAAAAAAAATGAGAATGAATGAAGAATGAAGACCCGCCACGGTGGCTCAGTGGTTAGGGCGCTCGACTACTCAGCCGGAGTTCCCGGGTTCGAACCCGACCGCGGCGGCTGCGTTTTTATGGAGGAAAAACGCTAAGGCGCCCGTGTGCTGTGCGATGTCAGTGCACGTTAAAGATCCCCAGGTGGTCGAAATTATTCCGGAGCCCTCCACTACGGCACCTATTTCTTCCTTTCTTCTTTCACTCCCTCCCTTATCCCTTTCCATACTGCGCGGTTCAGGTGTCCAACGATAAATGAGACAGATACTGCGCCATTTCCTTTCCCCAAAAACCAATTATATTATTAATGAAGAATGAATGAGAATGAATGAGAATGAAGACTTCGTCCTCAACTCGCTAATATCTTAAGAACCAATAAAGTTTTTCATTCCATTCCATATATACATGTACTGCTATTTCGAAAAAGACACATTTCATTATAAATTTGCAAAAGTAAGAGAAAATTAAGAGTAAAAAAAAAGACATCAAGATGTTATACAAAAACTAGCGTATGCATGCACACGAGATTACAACAAAACCGATCATTTCACTCAAGTTAGACATAAAGCTAACATTACTATGTTTATAGCACTCAAGCACAGGTCAGTCCAGAAATACTGAACGTAAAACTTTGCGGGTTATTACAGAGTTAATAAAACTGGGTACATTGAGCTCATTGAGTAACACTGGCATTGTATAGCTTAATGACTGTAGAAGGTAATTTGTTCGGTGGTGTGGAATCGCCCATTTTCAGGCGCGCGTGTTTTAAAAATATTTCAGCGTAACGTTGCACCTGAAAGTGTAAATAAGAATTGTTTATACATTTCATTAGCAGAATGACACGCATGTGAAGTAACGTCACGTGTCACGTGGGCATTGTACAGCACAAGCATAGTTTTTGCGCTGCATAGGAGCCTCAACGCTTTGGCGTTAAAAAGGAAACAAACGTGCGCTGTGCAATGTCAGTGCACGTTAAAGATCCCTAGGTGGTCGAAATTTTTCCGGAGCCCTCCACTACGGCACCTCTTTCTTCCTTTCTTCTTTCGCTCCCTCATTTCTCCCTTCCCTTACGGCGCGGTTCAGGTGTCCAACGATATACTAGGCGATATACTGCGCCATTTCATTTCCCAAAAAGACCAATTATTATTTGAAGTTTACCTTACCCTTGCCCCAGGAACGCCTCTGAAACTGCAAATTGAAACATTTGGAGTCACGCTACTTCTCCTACACGATTAATTTAGCAGCTTTGTTGACTAGCTGCCGCGGTGGCGGAGTGATTACGGCGCTCGGCTGCTGGCCCAAAATACGCGGGTTCGATCCCGGCCGCGGCGGTCGAATTTCGATGGAGGCGAAATTCTAGGGGCCCGTGTACTGTGCGATGTCAGTGCACGTTAAAGAACCCCAGGTGGTCGAAATTATTCGGAGCCCTCCACTACGGCGTCTCTCATAGTCTGAGTCGCTTTGGGACGTTAAACCCCCATAAACCAAACCAAACCAACCAGCTTTGATGACTTGTTTGCTAGCTGGATTCATAACAACTTGTCTGAATATCTGCCAAGGTCAATGGATAGATGGAAAACTTCATTGGCAAGCGAGCTTGGGCTCTTTAAGGTTTCAAGGCCACCGCACAGCCCTCACATTACGCGCATGTGTCCAGGCCGACGTCATGGGACGATTAATTTAAGTGAAATGCGTGCTCGTAGACAACGCCTATACGGTGTGCTATCTGGATGTGTGCGCGACGTCCCAACGTGCACATTCCGTAATCGGCGTCCTACATGGAAGCGTTTCGAGCTGATCGAGGTATTCCTGTGAAAACTTACATGCTTGCTAGATGCTCCAAAAACAAGCATTTGTCACGCGAACTGCAAAAGTTCCTCTTTCATCCAGTGGACTCACATGCGTCCGCCTCTGTTCGGCGCAAAGGTACAATTTAGTTCACAAAGGCGTTTGAGTGTAACGAAGCAGAGGCATAATACGCTTTCATGACCAACTTTACGTAAGGTCTACGCTTGAAAATATGTGTGTGCACTAAGCGTTCATATGCCGGCGTGCACATTTACAGCGCGGATAGTCGGGGATATGTTGAATAGAATGTTGAAGAGCTGCGGGTAAAGAAATCAAAGTTGCATGAGTCAGTCGTATCGTTGCTCAACGTTTCGCAAAGCAGCAAACAAATTGGGGAGCACACTTAGGCTCCGCCTTTAAAGATATCACGAGATAGAGTTAGTGTGGTTCCCGGCAGCGGCTCCTCTCGCTCGCGCAGATGCGGACCTTGTTTCCACATTACGTGAAAGACCACAGGACATACATACATATAAAGACCACCCTTAACCGGGCTGTACGTGTATGCCTGCGTGGCCTATGAGAATCGTGTCTCACTCGCTACCGAAGGGTCAGGGGTTCGATTACCGACAAATTACCTAACTTTTCCTTTTAGCGCAATTCATTTACTTCACATACTGACATGTCCTAATGACGTCTGATTCGTATTGCCACCTTGGAGTCACCAGTTCTCTACTGCTTTAATCACTTTTAAAGGCCGCCACTTCAGGCATGACGTAGCCACCTTTTCGACGAATCCGGATTTTTCGCTCACGCGGACCACAGTTGGCGCTGCCGGATTTTCTGCAGAACGAGACGCTTAAAGCTATCGCTTTAAAAAGATTGGCGGGGGTGAAGGGTTTTGGGCGGTGCTGTTCTCGCAACATCCTTAGTGATGCGCACTGAATTATATGGCTACCAGAGTTTTCGGTTAACCTCACCATGCACGCTAAATCATCATTATATAAAAAAAAACAAGTTCTTTACTTTCCGCTATTTCTTTCATGCGGCTCCGTCTTTCGTTTCCTTGCCTAGGTGAGCATAACCTTGAGCACTGTTCGAGGCTCTTTGATGACTAACCACTTTGTTTTTGAAGTTCTTTGTTTCATGAGCGTAAATTTCGCCGCTCTGTACTATGCCACGTCGTGCTTCAGTTATTTGTTTGCCGGTGAATGTGCACATGCTCTGTTGCTCTGCCTTTTTATTATTTTTTTAACTTGCTCTATTGGGCGCCAGGCACCTCTTAAGCTAGCTACCCTTGTAGCTTTTCGTCCGAGGCTTATTTCCTGTATTTCACTGGAAAAAATAAACATTCAGTCAAATTAAAAAAGTTCACTTCCTTTGCCTTTTGTGCCGAGCAGATGGCGTCGCCCTAATTCATACTGATATTGAGATTTTAATCCTCTTTTTCCGCATTACGAGCTTTGCGCATAATGGCCTTAGATGCCTATGTGCCATAAAACCGAAAACAGCACGACAATCTTTCTGCATTGCGAAACAAGAACAGAAAGTTTTGAAAACACGTCGGTCATCTGCGCGCAAGCCGCATTCAAAACTGTCGAGTCGTTATGCGGGCTTTATTCGACAACAGATATCTCGTCCATTTCGCTCTTCGTAGACCTACGGCCAGGGCGAAAAGCTGCGGAACAATTGACACGATACCTGCATATGGGATCTGCTTCTCTTTCCTCTTTTTTTTTTCACAGCCGCTAGCTAGTCAGCTTTTACCGACTAGAGTAGGAATGACGTAATCACACTGATGTGCAGCGCCTTTCACCTAAATTAGACAAAGGTTTATATCTGGTTCGATTGTGGCAAATCAAACACAAGTAGTCTTTAAACATACATGACACTGGGCTACTACTCTAACATTGTCTGCGAAGAGCCACACATACGTGGGCAAGAAACATTGCAGGGTGATTTTTTTTAACATTTAGACATCTTTATTTTATACGTCGGAGCGGTTTGTGCTCGTGGATCGTACAGCAAGGCGGACATTACGTGTCTGATATGAATTAATAATTAGACGGTTAATTAACTGAAACTAACAAACTTTCTTAATTTTATTTTTAGGGGGCGGGGTTATATTGCGAACCTATAGGCCGTCGGTACTGAAGGTGAGCCTAGTTTTTAATATTAGTTAATAGGGAATAGGGTTCGAAATATAACTATGTCAGCGGGCAACGAGTTCCCATTTTCTATACACAATAGAAAGGGGGAGGTTTTACATTTTAGCGTTCGTGCGAAGATGGGCTGCACTTTACGGGGATGATCCGTCGCAGATGAGATATGATGGGCAGCAGCGATGCGGTCAGCTATAAATGGGCGGCCACTGTAGCATAAAGAATGAAAGAACGATAAACGAGAGAACTTGCGTCGAATGATAAGGTCGGGAATATTGAGAGCTTGCTTTAGTAGTGACACACTTTGATACGGTGAGTATGACGAAAGGATGAACCTGACAGCTTTACTTTGCACGGACTCGAGACGGTTAATTAATGAAACGCTGATTGGTTTCCATATTATAGAGGCATAATCTAAAGCTGACCTTATGATAGTGGTATACGCGTGAAGCTTCGTCTTGGAGCTGGCAAGATGTAAACGACGTTTAATGAGTCCCAGTTTCTGAAATGCTTTGTTAGTGGTTTGATTTATGTGGGTGCTACAACATAAAAATGCACTGAAACAGACACCGAGGTTCTTGAAAGAATCCCTTCTGTCAACTATTTTGTCTTAAATGGTGCACATATTTGAAGGCGTATTAGTGCACGTTGATTGGTTTGGTTTATGGGGGTTTAACGTCCCAAAGCGACTCAGGCTATGAGAGACGCCGTAGTGAAGCGCTCCGGGAATTTCGACCACCTGGGGTTCTTTAACGCGCACTGACATCGCACAGTACACGGGCCTCAAGAATTTCGCCTCCGTCGAAATTCGACCGCCGCGCCCGGGATCGAACCCGCGTCTTTCGGGCCAGCAGCCGAGCGCCATAACCACTCTGCCACCGCGGCGGCTTTATTAGTGCACGTGGAAAACGTCATTAGCTCTGTTTGTTTTTTTCATGATAATCTCCATCTGCCATAGATCACGCCACTCATTTAAGTGCACTAAGTCAGAATAACTACGTCATATCTTTCTATAAATATCTTTTTTTTATTACGCGATCGTCAACGAAGGGTCGTACGTTAGATAATATGTTAGATGTTATGTCATTGATACAAATTAAAAAAGCAAAAGTCCTAAGACATATCCCTGTAGAACTCCCGATGTGACGCCTGAACTGCTAGAAAAACGCTCTTTAATTTCGACGCGTTGGCAGCGATTGCTTAAAAATTCTTCAATCCAACGGGTGATGTCGAGGTGCAGTTTGAGGTTGTTAACTTTCTTCATTAGTCTTTTATAGAGAACGCAATCAAAAGCTTTTGAAAAATCTTTAAATATGGCGTCAGTGCACATTAATTCGTGTACCGATTCATGAAGGTCTGTTATGAACTAGAATAACTGTGTTTGACAAGACTTCTTTTGTCTAATGCCATGCTGATTGTCAATAAGCACGTTATTGTCGTTTAGATGGGTCATTATCTGCGAACAAAGTATACATTCAGGCAGCTTGCAACAAATCGACGTTAATGATACGGGGCGATAATTTTCCGGAGACGTGCTGTAACCGGGTTTAAAAACTTGCTCACGTTTGCTGTTGTCCAGTCATCTGGAATGCATCCCGTATCTAAAGACTTGAAATATGAAAGTTAATAACGTAGCCGACACGTGTGCTTTATTAGAAGTTTAGTGTTGATGGCGTCCGGAACAAAGCTGCAATTAAGTGGTAGTCGCTAAATAAAATGGGCAACATTATAGTTGCGCTAATAACGACCGGCTCTGATGGGTGAAGAACTAACGGTTCTAGAGGTTCAGGAAAGTTA
This sequence comes from Amblyomma americanum, assembly GCF_052857255.1. Taxonomy (NCBI): domain Eukaryota; kingdom Metazoa; phylum Arthropoda; class Arachnida; order Ixodida; family Ixodidae; genus Amblyomma; species Amblyomma americanum. The sequence goes on along the minus strand of NC_135497.1, from coordinate 115,328,303 downwards.
AAAGCCAGCGATTCGGTTGTAAAGTGTGCAGTAAAATGCTTGTTAAAGAATTCAGGTGTTGCCACCGTAGGTACCACACGTCCATCCACATCTTTCAAGGAAACATGGTTAATCTTAGGGTTAATCACATGCCAGAATTTTGCGGGGTTGCTTCTTAGCAAGTCGGGTAAAGTGTGGTTAAAACAATTGTTTTTAGCCTCCTTAATGGTGATTTCGGTCGCAGCAGATACGTCTTTGTACTGTTGCCAGGCGTTGACAGGGTTCGCTTCCTTTGACCTGCGGTACAGTCTTTCTTTTTGCTGAGGCATTTGTTAACGTCTTTTCTGAACCAGGGGGCGTCAGTTCTTGATTGCATGTGCATTTTTGGGATGCAGGCATGTTCGATTTCCTGCTCCCTTTACGGTCTGAAAAAAGAAACCGTTGTCACAAAAGCAACGTCATCTTGGAATTTTTACCACGAATTTCTAATTAAAACTTTTGTCGTATCTAACGGTTAAATTAGTGAAATGAGACAAGAAATTAAAAATATTTTCAGATGCGCCGGGTGACTTCCGGCAATATTGCTTCAGCTTACTCCAAAAATGCATACTACTTGTTTATCATTAATGCCGCGTGAAAACAATTCGAAGCCAACAAAACTGCGTGCCTTTTGTGCAATCTGATGAAAGGGTGATAGTATAGTTTCCGAAAAATTATATCCTATCTAAATTGATTGCGCAGATCAATTTTATTCTCTAATAACACCCCAATGAAAAGAAAAAGAAATTAACATTCGCAAGTCCTTTGCAGTGCTGTGAAGACTGCGGCGGTCTGAGCCAATCAGAACGGCGTATGCTGCAAAACGTGTTGCTCCGCTCCACGTCACTGCAGTGACTGCGATGCCTCACAGTTGAGACAGCAGCATTTGTAAATAAACAAAAACATAGCGGACATGGTAGTGGCATTACATTCATTACGTCCATTCGATCCACTGCTCACAAACGGACAGAAAACGCCAGGCGCCGTTGATCTGAGAGGGTGCGGGGAATGCGACGCGACAGCGTTAGAGCGGGCGTTCGGAGGAAAAGCCTTTGCGCGTTGAGTGACGGCACACGGACGTTGAGGTGTGGAATAAAAATGATTAAAACTCGAGTTATATTGTGACTATGTGGTCGTGGCAAGACTGAACAGTCATTATGAGATATAAGGATGCAATGTTATTCCGCTGAAATGAATATTGATGTAGTTAGTTGGGAATAGAACCCATGACCCAATTGGGTAGCCAGTCAGATACGTTACTCTGTACGACATCGAGACACGTTTGTTCAACATGGTTCAAAGAGGAACTTTTGTGTCTTGCGGCGTACCACATGGTCTAGTATGCCAACTGATGTATGCTAAATAGGACGTGTAATTAATAAGTACCAATTAAGAAAGAAAGTCGGAAATGACCTATAACACTACTGCATCATACGTTTAAGGCGGAGCTTAAGTGTCCCCCTAATTTTTTTCTTGCTTTCCACCTGTAAACATGATCAAAATTTGCATCCGTATGTATCTACAGTAGCGCATGTCGACATTAAAATTCATGATCGCGAAACCACGCAAAACTGGGCCCTCTAGAACTCATGCGACAGTGGGAACGTTTCTAGCCGATTTTGTTCAAAAGCTGCATGACAGTCGCTGAGTCTTGCTTAACTGTAATGCTGCGCGAAAAAATAGCGCCTCTACAGTTCCGTCATTAACTCGCTGTACAAGTCTCCAACGTCGACGTTATTTGCGTCTGTAATTTCTTTACGTATGTAAGGAGCTTGCGGGGACCTTTTTCGCCGATCCTAGCTTGACGGAAAAGAAGGTGGAGCATTTGATGCAAGGTGCTAAGGGCGCAAACTTTGCCGGTGCGGCCCGCAATCCACGGAAGACCGTCGCTCAATTCGCTACTGAAGCGGCCACCACTCAGAAAACCCGGGAAGCAGGAGCCCGCCATTGCCTTCGCCCGCTCCACGTGACCTTGGCAACCCTCTCAGAAGACACAGCATGCGGAAACAACCTACGGTATGTAATCCTCGACATTGTACAGGCAGTGCTACGTCACCTGTTGCCGTCTTCCAACCAGCCCCAAGAAGAGCCCCTCGTGGAAACTGTCCGCGAAGAAGTGCAGCATGCGCTTGTCTCCCCGTCATCGACGCCTCCAGCGGAAGCTCAAGCCATGACTTACGCCGCTGCAGTACCCAGTCCTCGCCACCGGGGACACTTCCTAAGTCCTCATCGACGTGAACCAGTTGTTTCAGAACGCCGCTTCTAGCCCACGCCCGCCCAGTTTACGAGCGACGAGGAAATGCGACAACCGCCCGCTGTGCTTCAGTTGTTGTGAGGCCGGCCATATATTCTTCGTCACTGCCCGTACCGAACAAATCGGTCTTCGTGGTTTTGCCAGCGACGACGACCACGCTCCGGCCAACGCCCGCGGGCAAGAAATCGACGACTATATATCTGCGTAGAGAGGAGTGTGCGCCAAACGGTCTTCCCCGTTCACCACTACCGTCAACCTCGCGCTTCGTGTAGCCACGCCGCAGCTACGCAACCGCGGTGCGAAGAAGGTTCACGCTTTGTTTTGTTCTGAATGTCGGTTCTGAGTGTAGGAGGGATAATGCCCATGAGACATATTGGACTCTTGTGCAGGTCCCCCAGCCCTCGTTCCGGAAACTAAGGAGAGCAGCACGCTTAGGAGATGAGGTTGCTCACCAGCGAAACGGCGAAGATCCTTCACCGACCACGTCACATGAAGATGTCTAATCCACTACATCAATGTCGCGTGCAAAGACAAGCTCGACCACGACGCGACCCGATTTCAGAATGACGCCGGAGCCCAGCGAAATCACAACGACGCACCGCAATCACGATCGCAGCACAAGACGAAGCCGAGATTGGACTTCGAGGCCAACGCGCAATGCCAGGTCACGAACAACCGCCCTTGAAGTGCACGGTCGCACAGTTACTGCCTTTGTTGACAGGGCGTCGACTGCTCGGTCATCAGTGGACCTTTCGCCGCTAAGCTCAAGAAATTAAAGACCACATGGGATGGTCCCCAAATCTGCACCGCGGGCGGCCACTTATTACTCCGCCAAGGCGATGTACTTCGAGAACAAGAGTAATTGCACGCACTTTTCCTACCAGCTTCGTGATCCTGAAACAGTGTTCGCGCGGCTTCATTTTGGCTGTGGACTTCCCGAGTGAACACCGAGCGATCAACCTTCGGTCGAAGCTCATCACGTCTTCGAGAGACAAAGTCATACCTTCTACGACAACACTGAAGCATCACGTTGTTCTGATTGTCCGATCGATCAAGAAGTGAGCGTCCCACCCAGGTCAAGTGTCAGCAGGGACTCCGGAACGAGGGGCGTCCCCCCCCCCCCCCTATTCGACCCCGTCACCCACGGTGTAGTATTGGATGCAATAAACGCTTAAAATATATTTTAATTCAGCTGCAAAGAGTCCTCAACACCTTCCTGTCCGCGCCTATTCCCATCGATAGCCCGCTATCGATGGTTTCAAATTCGTATTTTCCCGTTTTGAAAGAGCTTTTGGACAGCTGCCACCATCCAGTGCTTAAAAAGAACCTATGTTTCAGTTTTGCTTTGAGTTTTGTTTTTTCCGTCACGCGACTATTTTAAAAGCTCTTTCGGAGTCACGTAACTGGCGCTCGTCGTTTACATCATGGCATCGACGTCGCGCGCCGTAGCTGCACGGAAACGGCGCGTTTGCACGTAAATTGATGCATCTGAGAGTTCGCTTTTGCACGAGAACAGCAGCATGATGACTCAGAAGGCGACCTTGGTTCGCTAAGGCGCCCGTGTGCTGTGCCACGGACGCTCGTTGCCATTGAGCGGCCTGGCCTTGGCTGTGCGATGTCAGTGCACGTTAAAGATCCCCAGGTGGTCGAAATTATTCCAGAGCCCTTCACTACGGCACCTCTTTCTTCACGGCACACTGCCGTGAGCTCCCATGGCCATTCGTCCCACCACTCTCTGCCGCGTCTCCAAACCTTGGCGAGTCACGGAGGATAAACAGATGACTGCGTTGCTGAAGGTAAGGCCTGGCACCGCCACTGCCTTCCATAACGATCGGGTGACTTCAAAACGGTTGAAAGCCCATAAGGCACGTGAGCTCAGGAAAGCCCGTCGTCTGATGGCCTTCGTCCGGAGTTGCTTCTCGAAATCCTGTACATAGTTGCGGCCTGCCGAGATTTCTATTCCCAGGTATCTAAAGGACGGCAACCAAAGGACACTGTTGTTCTGAAGATGCAGGGGTGGGGTCTCTTGTCCACTGTCCTCGGACGCTTCCGGCGGGAACCTGACTGCTGCAGACTTCTTGGCGTTGAAACGGAGCCCGAGGCCATCGGCCTCAGATGAACATATGTCTAGGAGGCTCTGGAGATCTCCCGTGTTGTCCGCAAGCAGTACTATATCGTCTGCATACAGGAGGGCTGGCAGCCTGCGAGTACGAGTGGCGCCATCCTCCATGTAGGTGAGGCTGTACCCAACTCCGCTCTCCACAAGGCGCTGCTCCATCCCCGAGATAAACAACAAGAACAGGATCGGCGACATAGGGCAGCCCTGACGCAATCCCCTAGACACGCTGATTGGCCTGGTGGTTGAGACCCCCCAGTGGATCACAGCCTGGGTTTCAGTGTATAAAGCCTTCACCAAGTGTAGTAGCGGTTCCGGGATGGCCTGTGCCTCCAGGACCTCCCACAGTCGATTGTGCTCCACTGAGTCGTATGCCTGGGCTATATCCAGAAAGCCCAGTACCAGCTCTCGCTTCTCTTTGGCGGCGATCTCAATTGAAGATGTCACAACGAAAAGGTTGTCTTCCAGTCGGCGATTGGGTCGAAAGCCATTTTGCAGCTCGCCCAGAAATTGAGCACCTTCCGCCCATCTCTGTATGCGAGCTCGCAGAATGTGGCAAAACAAGCGATACAAAGCAGATGTTACCGCAATGGGTCTATAGCTTTTCAAGAGGGTCTTGTCTCCTCCTCTCTTTAGTACCAGCCGTATCGTTGAGCACCGCCACCCTGGCGGAACAGTGCCTGTGGTCATTACATCGTTCAAGGCGTCCCTGAGTTGTTCCCGTGTTCTTTTCTCCATCTTTTTTATTAGTAATGGAGGTATGCCATCCAGCCCTGCTGCCGAGTATCCCGCCATGTGTCGAAGTGCTCGCTTCAGCTCTCCCTCTGTGACTGTGTCACATCCCGATCCGACAGGTGGGCTTGCGGGTGGTAGTGCTGCCCTATTCTGGCCTATCAGGGATTGGAACTGGTGGGCCATATGTGTTTCAATGTAGCCCAGACAGGCTGCTTCCACGTACTCCTCCCCTGTGGTTGGTTCTCGCAGGGTCATCGAGTCAGCTTTAGCCACTGGAACGGCGACAGGGTTGACGAGCTTCGACGAAACCGCTTGCACGTGCGGGTACGATGTGTGGTTGTTTGTGCTTTTTTTTCTTCTGAGGGAGAGAGTTCGAATCATACTGCGGAAGTAGGGGGCGTGGCACGTAAACCTGGTGGGCCACTCGTTTCGAGGGTCCATTCCCGAAATCTATTTTCTTATAACGATTTTGATGCTCTTTTCCTGTTGTGTATTTTAGGGAGAGGGTTTTGAACCTTGCCGAAACTGGAAGGCGTGTCATGCAGTTTGTAAACCAATCACGAGTTAGTTTGTTGTGATTGGGTGATACAAGGGATGGGCTGGGCCTTTAGGTATTTAAAAACAGGGCCCGGAGCCCTGGAAAATGTTCTGGGCTAAGGTCAGATGTAATGCATCTTCGGCTATGCCGAGTAGGGGCCTCCCCCAGTGTTAGCCAGTTCCACCTTTTTGTTCTTTAACCTTTTTACCGTTTTCAATTTGTCTCATGTATATCAAAGTGCTTGCAATGTAAATATTTCGTATAATACAGTCAATTCATACTCCCCTTAACGCCTGCATTCTGAGTCGTCGCAATACCGTCTACGACGGAGCACCCCTGGTGCGGAAAAGAAATCTGCGGCCATCCAACAAAGCAACCGTCTCGGGCGGTGGGCACCTCTGGTGCGGAGAAGCAACTCAAAGAACCTAGTAAGGTCTGCAGCAAAGGAAGAGACCTTACGACGAAGAACGTTTAGTCCCTCCTTTATCCTTTCCCTTACGGCGCGGTTCAGGTGTCCAACAATGTATGAGACAGATACTGCGCCATTTCCTTTCCAAAAACCAATAATAATAATAATAATAATAATAATAATAATAATAATAATAATAATAATAATAATAATAATAATAATAATAATAATAATAATAATAATAATAATAATAATAATAATAATAATAATAATAATAATAATAATCAATCAATCAATCAATCAATCAATCAATCAATCAATCTTTATTTTTTCGGTGCCCAGGAACAACCCAAAGGTCTTGGTGCTGGTACACCATTCACACGCACAAAATGTACATTTATTTCACTACAAAGGAAGACACTCAGGGGAGGTAATGCAGCAGTCAAGGCGATAGAAAAAAAAGACACATAAACTAGGCGCGACAGCAAGCATGAAACAAAAAAGCGAGAACAAGGAAACAGCGAGAACAGCGGTAAATGAAAACAGCTAGAACAGGCAACAGACATATAAATAACTAATAAAACAATAAACAAAAAGAATGAACACAAGAACGACCGATAACAGCCAAGTACAGCATATATCAAAATACAAACAAGAATAAAGCCAATACTAATATGAACGAATAAGAGATCTCTGAAATACAAGCTAGAAATACAATCATACACAATAAGAAATGTAATTAGTGAACGCGTTACAGACAATCAGGCGTGAGTACACAGTATTAAAGAAATAATATTAATGAAAACAAGTACACGTGATGTACAATTAAGGAGAGAAAAAAACAATATAATACCGGTGCAAACGCACAAGTGTAGTAAAGACAAAATGCATGAAAGGGGAAGTTATGTATGAGAAAAAGAGTGCTCAAAGTGGAACGTCACGGACATTCAATATAAAGGAAGGGAGAGAATTTTCGAATATATCAAGGTGAGGACAAAGAGAATTAAACAACTTTTGCATTCTGTCCAGAGGGGAGAGGGAGTGCAGGAGCGCAGAAACTTGAAATGGTCTGAATTCCCTTATGCTCTTTCGCGGTACACGCAAAAGGATACGCGCTAGGAGCTGAGGGCATAGAATGTGACCATGAAGAAGTTTATACAAGAAAATTATATCTGCCCTCACGCGACGGCAGCAAAGAGAAGGAAGCTGCAGTGAGTTACTCCGTCTGGGATGAGAGCTAGAAGTTTTGCAAGAAAACCGATGTTGAAATATGCGTAAAAACTTTATCTGAACTCTGTCGATTTTTTCACAGTTCGACTGGCAAGTGCCGCTCCAAACAACAGACGCATATTCCAAAAGCGGCAAGCATATGGAAAGGTAGAGCTTTAAGAAAGGGAGTTGGGATCGAAACTCTCTCGAAAGCCTGCAGATGAAGCCGAGTGTACGCATAGCCCGTAGAGCAATGCGTTTTGTATGAGAGGAGAAGCTGAGGCTACGGTCGAAAAGTACGCCGAGGTCATTAATTTCATCAACCCTGGGCAGCGGCCTACCATTCACAGAATAAGAGTAGAGAAGACTGTGCGTTTTACGCGTAAATGAGACAACCTTGGTTTTAGATGAATTGAGAGTGAGCCCATTCTTCAAGCACCAATCAGAGAAGGCGGATATGTCCGATTGCAATGACAAGCAATCATGAAGAGTATGTATTGCCTTGAACATTTTTATATCGTCCGCATAAAGGAGAAACGAGGAGTTTTTGACCACGGAGGAAACGTCATTGATAAAAACAGAGAACAGAAGCGGGCCTAATACCGAGCCCTGAGGAACTCCGCTGGTTGGAGTGTAAACAAATGAGGTCTGTCCATTTACACTGACAAAGCAGGACCGATCAAGAAGATAGTTGCGTAAGAGGGCTACAATTGAAACGTCGATCTCAAGCAGCAGAAGCTTTTGAAGAAGTAATGAGTGAGTAACAACGTCGAAAGCTTTGCTCAAATCACAGTACACAGCGTCTACCTGACTCCTCTGAAGGACTTCAGCTGATGTATACGTCATAAAAGTCACAAGGTTAGTTGTAGTAGAACGACCTTTTATGAAACCATGCTGATTATGTATGATTACATGTTTGAGGTGGAAGGAAAGTACTTTGTGCAAAGCTAATTCAAAAAGCTTAGAGGTTGCACAAAGAAGAGAAATGGGGCGGTAGTTCGAAACATCAGATTTGTTTCCTTGTTTGAAGACAGGGAAAACACGCGCCGTTTTCCACACGCGGGGAAAGGCAGAATTTTTCAAACAGTTATTAAATATCGTGGTTAAAACAGGGACGAAGGTACTATTGAAGGCTTTTATTATGGCGGCTGGAATGCCATCAGGTCCAGGGGACAAAGATGGTTTCAAACACTTAAGACTCTCACTTACTAACTTCTCGTCAAGAAGAACGGAATTAGGTGCGCCAGCTGGAAGGCATACGGAATCGCAACGTGGAGATTTGTACACGGAGGAAAAGTGTTGAGCAAAGCCGTCAGCGACGTTCCAAATTTCATTCCCATGAGAGTCAACTAAGTGAATATGACTATCAGATTTATTCGAGCGTTTGCGAACGTATCTCCAGAATTCAGTAGGACGATTAGAGGCACTATTCTCTAAATATTCAAGATAGGACTCATGATCACGCTTGTACAGGCGTTTGCAAAGGGAACGCAAGCGGCGAAATTCATCTGCCCATGTATCCAGCCCAGGGCGTTTCGCTTTATGGTGGGCCCGCTCCTTAAGTTTCAGCGCTGTTCTAAGTTCCTTGGAAAACCAGAACGGAAACTTGCTACGAGTAGGAGTGCGCACACGTATGTACTGGCGCATACCATTGAGAACTATTTCAGTGAAGCGACTGACTTGTTCGTCAACATCGCTGATTTCGTTTAAGACGGACCAGTCGACAGAAGAGAAAAAACCGAAGAGACCAACATAGTCGCCAAGTGCATAAGCGAAACGGGGGGAATTCCCCTCACGATTTGAATTAGCAGAAGGTGGGACAGAAACCGAAGCCGTTATTAGAATTGGAGGATGAAATTTGTCACAGCGAGTAAGTGAGATGTCAGATGTCGAGACACGAACATTTTCAAAATTAGATAAACAAATGTCAAGAACATTACCACAACAGTTTTCAATTAAATTGTGTTGCTGCAAGGTGTTAAAAGCTATGAAATCTAAAAGCCGGTTGCACTTACTAACTACATAATGATTGTTGTGTGAATATGTAAAGGTATTCCAGTTAATACCTGGAGTATTAAAATCCCCTAAAATGAGCAGTTTGTGCTTGCTATGAGAAGTGATAACATATTCAATAGAATGTAGTACATCATCGTAGGCAGGAGGAGGCAGATTAGGGGAAATATAGAAAGCTGCCAATAAGAGTTTTTGATGTCGAGTTAAAGTTAGCTCTAACCAGACAGATTCTTCGATGGTTTCCAGGTCGGAACGCCGAACGCACTGCACGGAACTGTCAATAGCAATGAGCACTCCTCCTCCCTTTTGTTTAGAAGCTGATTCAGGGCGGTCACTTCGAAAAACAGAATAGTTATTAGGAAAGAAGTCACCTGAGTTAACTTCGCTAGACAGCCAGGTCTCAGTAATTACAACAGCCGAATAACAAGAGGCTAAAACATTGGAAAAAAATACAGGTCCCTTAGTCCGAAGACCTCGGGCATTTTGGTAATATATATCCAAGTTAGGGTTGACTGCAATCAACCGTATAAAAATAATAATAATAATAATAATAATAATAATAATAATAATAATAATAATAATAATAATAATAATAATAATAATAATAATAATAATAATAAAAATAATAATAATAATAATAATTAATATTATTATTATTACTTTAGTCTCCTTATGTGCGCAAATTCGAAAGCCTTTCCGCGTCTTCTTTCTCCCTCCATTTTTCTTTCTTTCTTTTTTCTGCAATTTTGTGTTATAAATAATTGGTTTTTTTGGGGAAAGGAAATGGCGCAATATCTGCCTCATGTATCGTTGGACACCTGAACCACGCCGTAAGGGAAGGGATAAAGGAGGGAGTTAAAGAAGGAAGAAGAGGTGCCATTGTGGAGGGCTCCGGAATAATTTCGACCACCTGGGGATCTTTAACGTGCACTGTCATCGCACAGCACACGAGTGCCTTAGCGTTTTTCCTCCATAAAAACGAAGCCGCCGCGGTTGGGTTCGAACCCGGGAACTCCGGATCAGTAGTCGAGCGCCCTAACCACTGAGCCACCGCAGCGGGTCAATTTTGTGTTTATTTTCTGTGTTTATTTTCGTTTTTTACACGACAGCGTGTACACTTCGTTCGGTCGAAAAGCCGTCGGCGTCGTAGTAGTTGGCACCGCGCTTCAGAAGTATTCCTTCCCTTACGGCACGGTTCGGGTGTCCACCGAGATATGTGAGACAGGCATCATTTCCTTCCCTTAAAACCAATTTTCATTTTTCTTCCCTTACGGCGCGGTTCGGAGTCCACCGAGATATATAAGACAGGTGTCATCTCTTTTCGTTAAATTGTGCAACGGTAAAGGCGTCGCACCGAACGGGCAGTGGCGTCCCGTGAACCCCTTGTCAACGCTGTAAGACGCTGTCGCGCCCCACTCTTGAAGACGAAGATTAAGCATGGAACTATTAAAGCGACAGCTTTACTACGCAAGCCAGCCATTTCGGCTGGTCGCACACTTCAGCCGTATGCCATGTGCCGTGGCTGACGAACGACCTTTAACCGCCGCTGCCGAGCAACACCGCCGCCACGCTCCAACAGACGGCGCCGCCATCGACGCCGCTTCCGTCGCCACTCGCTCCACCAGATGTGCTCCGCTGTTATAGAGGGAGAGGAGGTGTCGCCTCGCGGGGGGTATTAATATATGCGCTTCACCTTAGTGTATTGTAGTCGTTATGGAGAGCGCGAAAGAGACGCAGAAACGACAGAACGAAGGAAAGGACAATGCGCTCAAGAGACGCCAGAAGAACACGCCGCACGACTCGTAAAGCGTCGTAAGATGTGGCTAGAAGTCGTGCCACATCCCGGTGTGACTCAACTGCGGAAAAGACCGGTTTGAGTTCTCGAGAGTGTCGGAATCAGACGCTGCGTAGACGACGTCCCGAGGAAAAGAAGCTTTTGTAATTCAACTACGGTTAACCCAGCCATCACGACGTCCTTCTACACTCCGTGCAGCCAGGGCAGCAGCGCATCCCGAGTGATTGAGAATCCCTGCGCAGAGCGGAAGTCTGGCGTGGCCTTGACCGCCGGCGTTTGTGCTTTCACTGTGGGGAACCCGGTCACCTGTTCCGCCGGTGCGCATATCGAGAGCTTGGCCTGCAGGGTTTTCCCTCCGATGCGCCCAGGCCCCGGTTTGGCCAGCGGCCCCGTGAGATTGCAGTGTACCTGACTCATTAACCTCAGTGGTCCATGGCGCGCCGTCAGTTCCGATCACCGTCACCCCTGACGACCAGGCGCTCACACCAGACGCCGAGGAATTTACCCGGCACGCAGAGGAAGCCCGCCAACCGGCCCGTATGCACATCCGCCGGCAGCAGGCAACGGATGCAGAACGCTACAACCAACGACATCGCCACGTTGAGTACCACCCCGACGAAAAAGTGTAGGTATGGACCCCGGTACATCGCCCCGGCCCGTCTGAGAAGCTTCTGAGCCGCTACTTTGGACCCTACACAGTGCTGCGACGCATCACGGATGTGACGTATGAAGTCCTCCCCGATGGCACTCTGCCCAGCCTGAGGTCGTACACGTACTGCGTATGAAGCCGTACTTTACGCAGTAACGTGCACCTCGTTCGCTCCAAGTGCGCCCACGTATTTGCTTCATTTTGTTTTATTGGGGAGGGGGAATAATGCCGCCAGGTGTCCCCGGGCGGTGCCTTGAGGACAAAGAAGTGAGTCGCGCGTGCTCTTTGCAGCTGGACACTGCTTGATTTCTTGCGGCCTGTGCCTATCGTCTTTATTCTGCAGCCCATTTGTGACAATATCGAGAAAATACAGTTGAAATATCATTGGAAGGAATTAAGAGTACAACAACTGTCGAGGTACACAAAGCATAAAGGCAAGGTTGTCCTCTATCACAGCTGCTGTTCATGCTTTATATGAAAAGTATGGAAAGAAGGCTACAAGGAAGCAATCTAGGTTATGATCTGTCGTACAGATTAGGCGGAAATGTATTTGAGCAACAACGACTACCGGGTTTAATGTATGTGGACGATATTGTACTGTTAGCTGAGCCAGGAAGATTTTCAAAATTTGGTTAATTGTTGTGGAGACGAAAGAGACAGTCTAGGTTTCAGTTTTAGCGCAACTAAGTCAGGTGGGATGGTTTTCAACGGTACAAGTGATCAGGAGCTTACTATACAAGGCCATGAAATACCTCGAGTGGCCGAATACAAATATCTCAGCGTATGGGTAAACGAAGGGCATATGTATACGGAAAAGCACGAGCAGTCTATCGTAGCAAAAGGGCGTAGATATGCCGGAATAACGAAACATAGGGCACTCTGGGGGTACAACAGGTATGAAGTTTTGAGAGGTATTTGGAAAGGAATAAAGGTGCCGGGGCCTAATTTCGGGAATGCGGTTCTCTGCTTAAGGGCTGAAGTTGAGTCGCGATTAGAAGTAAATCAGAGAGCTATTGGAAGATTACCACTGGGTGCTCACGGGAAAACCACAAACGAGGCAGTACAGGGGGATAAGGGCTGGGCATTATTCGAAGCACGGGAAGCTCACAGTAAAATACTATACGAAGAACGCCTGAGGAAGTTGGACGATAACAGGTGGGCAGCTAAGGTATTTAAATACGTATATAGAAACGTTGACTCACAAGAGCTGAAAAGAACTAGGAAGCTAACCAGTAAGTAGGCCAGACACGAGCACTGAGAAAGAAAGAGCGTTAACAGGTTAAAAAAGCGGAAGGTTAAAATTGGATAGTCAATGAAAAAGAAGCATATAGTGTAGAACTGTATCGATGCTGGAAAACGCAGATAAGGAAGGAAACGTTTTATGGTAACTCAAGGGGCAGTGCCTTCCTCTTTGAAGCTAGGTCGGGGTGTCTTAGAACACGCAGCTACAAAAAGAAATGTAACGAAGAAGATGACACATGAGCTGTGTGTGGTAAATCTGTAGAAACCGTAGAATACCTCATTCTAAATTGTGATGGTATCCATCCTGATGTCGATGCAGGCACAGTCACTCTTCCTGAGGCTCTAGAGTAGAGAGATAACAAGTCATGTAGATAAATGTGCAGTGGAAATTAGCAAAGAGCGATTGGAACATTGGTGGTTAAAAAGCAGAGAGGTGGCATAAGTTTAAAATTGTAGGATGACGTATTTTAAAGAAAATGGCCAATTTTATTAACAACTTACAGCAGAGTTAAACAAACATAAAAGAAAAAACTGCATGGTGGCAAAAACCACTGCCCAGTTTCAAAGGGGACGCTCCTACCTTCCATCCATCCATCCGCCACTGTTCATTCTCTGTCTCCAGTTGTCTTCTCGTTACATTTTTTTGGCTATGGCGTCCGTCGGGCGGTTTTTTCTTCGCTGCATTCTGAGTGTCGTCAGCTTGAACAGCAGCGTTCGCTTCCACGATACATTTAAGCCATACGAAAATTGTCGCTTCTAGCTTTATTCCTATTCGCTTTCGTTCGCTTGTACTGCTTTTCTTTTTTTTAAGAACGAAGAAGCAGGCGGAGTGCAACTGTTTATTTCGACGACAACCATACGACTAGAGACACAAAGGGATCATATAGTCGTACGGCGATCGCGGCTGCCGATACAGACACGTGATCGACTCCCGCGCATGCAGTAGCATAAACACTTGTTAACTCCGGTGGTGGCTTCACAAACACAGGCACCGCGGATGCACGGATCAGTTTTGTAGCGGGAGCTACACTGGGCTACCAGTCGAGAATTTCGCGGAACATGGGAGAGGACTGTTGTGCGCATGCACCGTTACCATAGCAATCGAAGAGGAGCAAGGTGCGGCGTGCACTTCGCCGTCGCCGCGGCCGCGCGCCAGCTCGATCGTCACAGCCGAGCGTGACGTCACGCGAACTTCCAGTTGTGCGCATGCGCCGATACCATGGTAACCAGACAGACCCCACAGCTGCGCCGCGTTCTTCGGCTGCGTTCCAATAGTTCCAAGTAGACGGCTACTTAGACGTCTAGCCGGACAGCCGCCATCTTGGGACGCGTTCCATTTCTCGGCGAAGCAGTCTCATAAGAATGCTTCGCCGAAGTCCACATCGATGCAGGCTAACTTGCTGTCTAAAGATGGCGGAGCTGATGTACGCGGATGAGCGAGTCGTGCTCTTGCGGGCGTCGGACTGTACACGGAGTATAGGAAAGGAAAAACGTGAGTCATTCCATTATGTTGTTTGGTACGCAAACTTGTGGCTAATTAATCTTCGTGGACGTGCGATTCCTAGCAGTGAATCACGCAGGAGAAAATCGTGCCCTTGAGAGCTTTGCTACAGCAGCGGACGCTGTAGGTCTGTTTACGTGATCCGGCATCTGACGATGCCGGATCCTAATACCTTGATTTTAGAGAATACTCGTCGCTGTCGTTGGTTTCCTCGACAGGCGTTAAGACGGCTGGCGTGACGGTTAACAAATGTGTTCTTCTCTTGCTGTGTTAGTGGCATCAACTCTTTCGCGTGCATTATTTTTTATCTCTACACTCTCAGAACAAATACACCAGCATGTTGCGAATTGATTTTAGTCTTTGCAGGATTAAAGATCGCTGCTGTATTTAGGTCTCTCGCTGTCTCCGAGTGCCACGTACGGCGGACAGCAGGTTTAATGTCACGTATGTGTTTTCCTGTTGCAGTGTATATTAGCCGTATCGCATTTCGCGCATATTGATTACAGTCTTTCGTATTCTTTCTTATGTTTACAGGGCCGTTTGGACGAGCACGTTCGAGGAGCATGTACAGTTTAGCATCAATAATAAAAGAATAATCGCATATCTCTTTAGCGTCGTCTTTGGGGAGCGGCCCCGTCTGCTACAAGTAGACTAACCGATAGGCACATCCACCAGTCCGGTTTACGCGCAAAGTCATTGCAGAAGAAATGTGTAAACTTGTTGAAAACACGTTTTTAATTATTGTTATTGCTCAGTTTGTGAAAAATAGTAGTACAACTGTTCATAAGCTTTAGTTGCATTATTATACCGCGAGGCGGCGTGAGCAGTAGACAAGTTCCAATACATGGACATGTAGACTGCTTCCTAGACGTCACACTAGACGTCTTGTTAGACGTCTAGAGTATTGGAACGCAGCCTTCGTCGCCGCCTCGCCGCACGCCGCTCTATGGACCTCCTCCATGTTTGTAAACAAACGTGGTGGCGCTGCAGTCGCTAGCGAGCTCGTGGTAGGCAAAAGGTCGGGGAGTGGCGTCGCGGATAGGTGTTGAGCGCGGGTTTTCAAGGCTTGTAGGCGCGTTTCCAGTTTCTGCGAATCACAGTAATGGTTGATGTTTTCAACTTAGTAATTTCTTGAATTACACGAGCTCGCGTTGGCCACGTGCGACGTATTCCGAGAAACAGTTTGCCACTGTGTATTGTATATATGGTTATTAGTAAACAGAAATCATTTCTGCCGTTGATTTGTACGCTAGGCAATAAATAAAATAGGAAGTTTTTGACACTCTGCTATAGCCAGAATGATATTACTTCGGGACAGTAGTGAGAGGATGTGCTGGCGTTCTCTCGGCGGAGCAGACGTGCGCTCACCGTCTGCTGACACACGTACCTGTCGCGCTGAGCGAAAAGTGGGGACAGCGTCGTCTCCCATTCTCCGTCTCGCTTAAGCGCTGTTTTTAGCCGCAGGATCACGCACCAGCCAGACCAACTTCTGTCTCCCCTTGTTAAACTGGTCGATTTGGTGAAAATTTTTGATTTCTGGAATTATTTTCTTTCTTACCCTGGGGTGATCTGTTTCGTGACGAAAAAATTATAGCAAAATATTCAGTAGAATATTATAAATTACGCTTTCTTGATGTGTTGTCAAAAATTGTGAGGTAATTTCTCTGATTTCTTTAACGCTTTCTTTGAGTTCATTGCCACATTTCTTTGACCAAAGCGCAAGCGAAGAGGCCAAAAACGAGGGAATGAACGTTAAGGTTCGTTTTCTGACCTTTCACATTTTCTGCGATTGGGCATCATTCACACCTTCGTAATTTCGTAACGCAGGAAAATAGAATGATTCTATTTGTCGCAAACGATTTCCGAGTGAGAGATGGAGAAGTGTAATAAATCGCTTAATTTTTTCCTACACGTGCAGTACTATATATATGTTGGTTATTTTTGTAAGAAACGTTTTCATGTAACTATGCATGCATAAGTACATGATCATCTAAAAGAAGAGCTAACAGCGTCATCATATAGAACAGGGCTTTGTGAACATGCTGGCATAAAAAAAATAGTGCACTTTCTACTCTTATTTAAGACCTTGGGGTGACTTGACGAGGGTGTTAATTATAATGACTCAAGAACTGCACTAGGTATACGTAAAAATAAAGCGCATTACTGAAACTAGCGCAGCAGTTTAATATTTGCACCAAATTTAGGTACATATCGCATGCATAAATAACTAAAACACTTTTCATATCCGTGTCTCCTCTCAATCTCGCCACGTGTCTGTTAGTAGCACGCCTGCTTCTCCAAACAAGCTTCGCGATCATGGACCACATCATGAAACATGATACATGCGTGATGCAATATATGAAAAAGCATGTGGCGTTTAGCACACTTAAGGTACGTTATTCTAAGCATGCCAACGTGACCGCGCAAGAAGTTACCAGACTTCTTTCAACTCGAATCAGATAATTACGTGAGTCATATTTAAAAAAACATTTTCAGGTATATATTAAATGCCACAAAACGCGTCGTTTAAACATGCTGTGCTATTAACAAAAGAACGCATTTCTTGGGGACGAGTGAACCTGCTGGCGCCCCGTGCACACCGGCTCAATGTGGTAAATACGTGCACAGCAACATATGTGCTTTTTTTCTTTGCACAGTTATGAGCGCAACACGCTGATGTTCAGGTGAATGAACGCAGTAACTTCCATGCTATTAAGTACATTGAGTGGCAGTGCCGATCGACTCCCAGAATTCGCGATTTACTACCGCGGCCCATTCCCTGCTAGCCAGTTTCCTTATGCGGTATTTATCTGCTAGAAACCTATCGGGGCTAATTTAAATTTCCTTTTATACTACTATGCGGATCCAACAGTGGCACAGCTGGTCAGTACATAGTAAAATAATAATTGGTTTTTTGGGAAAAGGAAATGGCGCAGTATCTGACTCGTATATCTTTGGACACCTGAACCGCGCCGTGAGGGAAGGGATAAAGGAGGGAGTGAAAGAAGAAAGGAAGAATAGGTGCCGTAGTGGAGGGCTCCAGAATAATTTCGACCACCTGGGTATCTTTAACGTGCACTGACATCGCACAGCACACGGGCGCCTAGCGTTTTTCCTCCATAAAAACGCAGCTGCCGCGGTCGGGTTCGAACCCGGGAACTCCGGATCAGTAGTCGAGAGCCCTAACCACTGAGCCACCGCGGCGGGGAGGTCAGTACATGCTGCTTCTGCAGTACTCAGGCATGATGCAGCCGCCGATAGCTAAGGCAGCTGCGGTAGGCACGGGCAGCCGGAACCTGTTTTGCCTACCATGCGAAAGTCGCTCCTGACATCAGCGCCACCGCACCCTCGTGACGTCGCGGGGTGAAGGAGGTCCATAACCTGAACCGCGCGTCATATGCGGAGAAATGCGTATAAAAGGCGGAGATGTAATCGGCGTCTGTATCACACGTTTGACATGCATGCAGAGAAGGAGAGTCCGCCGCTTCTAAACGGCGGTATAGACAAAAGAAGATTAACTCTTCCGACCCTGAGGTTGTCGCTTGGCACTTGGCTACTCAACAGAGATATAATGAGCGTAAGAAGGCGAAGAGAGCAGTGCAGACGCCCGAACAGAGAGAGAAACGCCTTGGCAAACGCAGATGCCAGACTGCCGAGTGTAACAGACGGCGCATAGCCGTCGAAATGAAGCCTATGGAAGGCGTCGGTCAACGGGAACCAAACGAAGAGGATGTGAAGGCCCGTCGTATGACTGATTACACCATTCGTGTTTCCGGAAAACAAGCTCAGCCAGGGAATGGTACCTCTCGCTACGTATATCCTGGCATATAGCGGAGTTAAGCCACCGCCAATTTTTGTTTCCTTGCCGCGTTGCCCACGCTTGGCTCGTAACTTTTCTGAGTAATATAATAGTGCGTATACAACTCTCCTCCCCAAATAAGATGAGCGCATGTCATATGTCAGCCGGTCTGGCGGCCGCCGATTGCGGGTGCTGCGCCGTGGCTCGAGCGATGCAGCTGTTTTGCGGTCAGAAAGCACTCTGATCACTTAAAACTTACCACTCGCATGCGTGCGGCAACTCACTGACATCGTCATGCACTTCAGCAGGTTGATTACTCGCAGACGGCAGCTGAATTACGTCATCATGCAACTCAGATTCGTCTTGCGTCAAAAAACAACATGTCGGGTGATCGGCGTGCACGAAACGAGTTTGGTTGTCTGACGAAGTATGTTACAGGGGACTTCACTCGGACAACCCTCCCGGGGCACCACTTGACAAGTTCAGCACGCACCGTGAGCACGAGAACTCTATGTTATCATATTTTTTGGGGCTCAATAACTTTCGCAGTTATCGGCATGTTCGGCTTGGCAGTAGAGAAGCAAAATATTTCCTCAGCAGCGTCGGTAAGCTTAATCCAGAGGCAGGCGTGACAAACCATCAGCGCTGTTTTTCTTTTTGTCTGACTTGTGCGCTATTCGAAAACGGTTATTGGCAAGAAAAGTGCCCCGTCGATGAATTCGAGCTGCAGCTACAGGATTTGCATGCTTTTTCGGCTCAAATGTCACTGTGAGTGTCTGATGGCCTGTTACAATATTGAAACTACGACCACAGGTATTTGAGAAACTTCTTAACGGCGCACACGATAACTAGCGCTTCCTTTTCGATGTGCGTGTATTTTCTGTCAGCCGCGGTGTCATTGACCTAGACACAAACGCAGTCGGACGCTCCTCGCCGTCAACCTCATGTGCTGACACCATTCCTAAGCCAAACCCAGAGGCATCGTAAGTCAGTTGGATTCCTTTGCTTACGTCATATAGTTGCAAGACGCAATCTTGACTTAGTACCTGCTTGCACTGTGCTGAAGTGTCGCCACATTGACACGACCATTTCCATTCTGAGCCCTTGCGAAGAAAGTGGTTTAGCTATTCTAGCAAGTTCAGGTTGGGTTAAAATTTGCCATAGAAATTTACTAGGCCCGAAAATGCCTTCAGCTGAGTCACGTTCGTAGGTCTCGGCGCTTCACGAATCGCCTTCATTTTGTCTGCAGTTGGATTCAGACCAATTCGTACCTTAGGTACTGCATTTTTTTTTAAATTTCGTCTTGCTTCATTTACTCACAGAGCGTGTCTGCTTAATGCGCCCACCACTTGCTCTGAACGGCTGTAGCACTCTGCTGGGCCTTTGTCAGCACTCAGCACATCGTCTATGCAACAGGCGGTACCATGCAGGGATGATCTGCAACACAGGCTTATGCATGATGGCCTGGAACATTTCTGGTGCACTTGCCATATGATTACCGTCGTAACCTAAATAGTCCCATGTGCGGGCTCACTGTGCGCAGCACTTGAGAATGCTTGTCCAACTCGAGCTGGAGGTATACGCTTTAGAAAGGTCCCGAACGGTGAACATGGTTCCGCTTAAAAGATTCGGAAAAATCTGCTCAGGAGGAGCTAAAGGTTAGTGGTCCACTACAATGGTTTTGTTATCAGTCCCTCTGTAGTTACCACATATCGTTATTTCTTCTGCATTTTTCTTTTGACACGATAACCTGTGGCGTTGCTCATGTGCTATGTCTAACCCAGTATATAATATCACCTTTCTCTGGTTCCATCAACTCCTTTTCTATTTGTTCTCGCAAGGCGTATGATGCCGTTCTCGCCATATAGAATACCGAGTTTCTATTTTCTTTCAATCGCATGCTTCCCTTTTAATGGCATCAAGTGCTGTACATGCACTATTTAATTACTGAGAAGTGTTGCGCGGCAAGGAGAGAAATTTGATTCGTGCATCTAGGGTCCCTGTATTCGTGAAGCCAAAACCGGAGTTGACAAGTGTTTATGGCACTACTGCATGCGCGTACTCTTTCTCGTGCTTGGCAATGACTAGCAGCAAGCGATATCTTTCACTCCATGGCTCACGTCTACACGCGCACCCCTTTCACACAAATGGAAGCTCCGTTGTACATTCCCAGCTCAACTGTCTCGCTACTGTAAGTGAAGCTGGGAAAGCTTTGGCCGTTGACAGAATCGTAACTGCGGCCCCTGAGTCCAATTCCATGGGCATTTCTTTGCCATTTTGCATAATTGTGATCACAGTGAAGGCGCATGCTCCGCGCTCCTGTTTTGCTCGTTCTGCATACCGTTAGCAAATCCTGTTCTGCTATTTACTCTTCAACGGTGCGTACGCTTTTCGTCCTACACATTTTCGCGACACATGTCCTGGCCTACGGTATTTAAAACAACTTCTTTTCAAAAGTGGACATATATAGTAGGACTGTGCTGCCCACCGCATCTGTGACACGCGCGGGTAGTCTTTCTTTCCACAGTCCATGGACCTTCTTTGAAGACGTGCTCTCGATGGATGGCTGCGAGCTGGCGGCTCGCTCCGTGGTCCGCTTCCACTTAGCCAGTGCACGTCAGCGAAGATTCCATCGCTATTGTTGGGCGGCATGTCACTTGTATCCTTCTGCGCCGAAATTTCGTGGCACAGGCAATTTTGCAGACTTTTTTTCACGTGACCTCATCATATGGTAGTTCAAGAAGGCGACACCTAATGTTGTCCGTTCGTAGTCCCGCAAAGCTTCTCCCAGGAAGCTTTCGGAACAGCTTGTCGCAGCTAGCCTTGAGTTCGACGATGAACTGACTTATGCTTTCATTTGTCTCCTGGGTCCGTCGGTAGAAGTGGTATCGCTCAGTGACCGTTTCGGAGCGTAGTGTTGTCGCAGTGCTTTCGTAGCATACTTAATTTCGGTGGGCTTCTTTGGCGACAGCAGACTGCGGAGCCTCTCGTACGCTTGCTCAGTTTGGAAGGCTGGCAACTTCTAACTTCAGTCTATTTCATTTGCTGTAACAAACAAATCGAACCTTTCCGGGCGGACGCCAATGTTGCCGGTCACCGGGCAGAACTACGGCAGCTTTCATATAGGTTGGCAGTCATCGCGGTTTGTTTATCCAATCCTCTTCGCCATTTTATGTCCAACATTCTTGGACAAAAATTCCGAATTTTGAAAAATTGTATGGTACTGTTATGGCAACATTAAAAGTAATAGTCCATTCTTCCTATGTGCAGCAAAATCTTTCTTTTAAATTGTTTCCATAGATCGCATCGAGCAGTTAACACTGCCATATAATAATAGCAAAAATAGCATATAATAATAGCAAAAAACAAAAGCAAGCCTGCCGACGGGAGACTTCCGGATGTATTGATTGTTATAGGAAACTCTTACAGTATATAAAAAAATGCTTTCATAAACTGCTTCCCGTTAAAAAATGGTTTTGTCTAGAATTGTTGCGTTGGTTGAGAACGAGATGCAGGCGGAGTGCAGCTATTTATTTCGGCAGCTATCCAACTACAGACACAAACGGAAGAGTGTTTTGTTTCATATAAGCATTACAGTCACATGGCGATCGCGGCTGCCGACATAGACACGCTGTCGAGTCACGCGCATGCAGTAATAACATAAACAGTAGTCAACTCCTGTGGTGGCTTCACGAATACAGGGGCCGTGGATGCGCGAATCAATTTTCTCTCCTTGCCGCGCAGCCCGTGCTTGCCTCGCAACCCTTCTGAGTATATACAACAGCGGTATACAAAACTTTTGTAGTTTTTTGTGGAGCAAAACCTAAAGTTACTCTAAGACGTTATTCGTATTAGTTAAAACAGTGGGGTTGTTAGCACCACCAAGAACTTCCATAACACTTCTGTTGGGCCTAGTTGGGGCATGACAATACTACAGATGATCGATGTGAGCACAACATTAGACAATCCACGTACACCTGTCCTTGTGTTTTTCTTGTGTACGTGGATTGTCTAATGTTTTGCGCACATCGATCATCCGTAGCACCAAGTTTGTAAGCTTGAATAAGAACATTTATTTTCACGCTTGCGTCCTCTGGTGTTTGGAGAAAATACTAAGCAGCTTACGTAGTCGTGACGTACATCCTGAGACCAGTTTCAGCCTAGTCTCCTCTAGTTAAGTTTTCTTTAGAAGCGAAAGCTTCACTACGCTAGGTAAGCCGCTCTTCGCATGTCGCTCAATTTGATCTTCCCAGAGCCAGGGGTGATGCTTTCGCGGGGTTGAGGTGTGCACCGAGATGCCGAGATCTGAGAGCTACTCCGCCCTTTCCTTTCTTCGTAACACATGCTATCGCACATTCCTCCCCATAAGAAGACCGAAGTGCCCTCGATTGTGTTTTGCCTCCATCGAAACGGGGCCGCCGTGGTCGGGTTCGAACCCGCGGGTACTACGGCTCAGTAGACGAGCGCCTTAACCACTGAGCCACCGCGCGGGGTACCTATCCAGTGCGCGGAACGCACTCAACGTTAATAACGCCAAGACGCGTCTACTTGCCCGATACACCACAGCTTTCGCTGTCTAGCCAGGTTCAACACTATAGCCTAACCGCACCGAATTTTTTAAGCGAAAAGCTTCACTACGCTAGCTAAAGCAGTCATTGAGTAGGCTAGAGAATGACCTTGAACAACCTTCAGCCCAACCACGTTTATATTTTCCTTACGGCGCGGTTCGGATGTCCCTCGATATAAAGTTAGTTAGTTTATGGGGGTTTAACGTCCCAAAGCGGCTCAGGCTATGAGAGACTCCGTAGTGAAGGGCTCCGGAAATTTCGACCACCTGGGGTTCTTTAACGTGCACTGACATCGCACAGCACACGGGCCTCTATAATATCGCCTCCATCGAAATTCGACCGCCGCGGTCGGCATAGAACCCGCGTCTTTCGGGCCAGCAACCGAGCGCCATAACCACTCAGCCATCGCGGCGAATGTCCCTCGATATATGTGAGACAGTTATTGCGCGGTTTCCTTTCCTCTAAACCAATTTCCAAAACCATTTAAATTTTTTTCGAAAGCAAAGGAAAGGTGCTTAACTGGCCCCCTGGGACAGTGGACACCTCATTCGCGCTTTTACCAATTTTCATCGAAAGCAAAAAACGTGAGATTTCACTGCGCCAACCCACATTGGAGGAATGCGAAAGCATCCATGCCTTCGTCCTCAGCCGCTTTCTCTTCACGCTCCCCTACCTGAAACTCCAGGCCACAGAAATCTCCACCCTGGATGCCATGATCAGAACAGCATTTAAGACAGCACTACACCTACCCCTAAATACCTCAACCGAAAAACTCCTCCAGCTAGGCCTACACAACAAGACAGGTGAGCTTTTCGAGGCCCACCGACAGACAATACATACGTCTCGCGAGAACAACCACCGGCAGGCACATCCTACACACCCTCGGCATCAGGATACCAGCCACGGATCCCACACAACTCCCCGTCCCCCACCACATTCACCGCGAACTACTTATTAAACCTCTCCCTAAAAACATGCACCCCACCTACCACGAACCCCGCCGCAGAGCTCGCGCACGGGCGCTCCACAAAAACGATGGCATGGAACCGGGTGCCGTGTGGGTGGATGCCGCATGCACAGGCGAGGACGCGGTTGTAGCCATCACGAACCCCTACCTACAACTGATCGCTACCCTTCACATATCCCCCACTGCCACTTCGGATGAGGCTGAAGAAGCCGCTATTGCCATAGCCATCACGCGCACGGAGGCCCGGTATATACTATCGGACTCTAAAACTGCCATACTAAATTTCGCCCGCGGAAGAGTTCACTTCCCTGCATTTCGCATATTGAACTCCCTCGCCGCACACCCGCCCCGCCACATGGAGCTCATATGGGTGCCTGCCCACTCTGGGAATCCTGGAAACGAGGCTGCCATTCCTTTAGTCCGAGGTTCTTTCAACCGGGCACCGGCGGCCTCCGATCTGGGGTTCTCACGGGTGCGCATGCATTCCTTCAGTGAACTGACGCAGGCCTGCAAAGCCGAGCGTCTGCTGTACCCCCCAGCCCATCCCTCCTTCGACAATTATCATCAGACACTTTGGAGGCGGCTCCAAATACGCACCTTACCCTCCCCTTATATACGCTCGCGCTATAACCAAGTCCACACAAACCCCTCCTGTACCCTCTGCCACCACCCCAAAGCCACTCTCGATCATATCATTTTCCTCTGCCCGGCGGATCCTACACCGCGGGGCCTTGAGCACCTTACCAATTGGGAGGCTTTGGAGACCCTACTGCGCTCCGTGGACCCGGCCAAGCAAGCCATCGCCACAGGCCGGGCTGCCAGCGTCATGAGCCTCCGGGACATGAACGTATAAGTGCAGTCGGGCCGTGCGGGGGCCCAAAGACCTGTGTGTCCTTAACTCCCCTGTATGTAATAAAGTTTACACCACCTGACGCCTCCCTACACCCTTTGCACCTCTTTCATTCCATTTGCCCTTGTTTGCCTTATCAACTGATTGATTAGTTATCGATTGGTTGAATGTCTTTATTGACTGCGAGGTTCGACGTTATTTCATCAATTTCCCGAATTTCTTTTATTCCTTGCCTTAATTAATCACATTCGGAATGATTATATTTTTATCACTTCAATCGCCCATTTTGAGTTTTCAAATTTGGCGTCACGATTTGTTTTGAAATTTGGCGCCATGGTTCGTTCCCACCCACCTAGTTGTTTTCACAACCATTCGCTACTTTCACACCCATTCTCTACATCTGTTACTAATCATCCGATCGACATAAAACTTTTTTCGCATCATCCTCGCATTGTCCTCTATCGATTACAACCATTCGTTTGATGTTATCTGTTCTGAAAAGGCCATAAATGCTGCGGACACATTTTGGTGACCCGCTTGGGTGACCCGACCCCGTCGACATAGCCTAGAAATGCTTTCGCATTAATAACTGGCTCCCTGGGACAGTGGACACCTCAGTCGCGCTTTAACCTACGTGGCGGTAGTGACAGATGGGCGCTGCATGCGTTGGCATTCACAACGTTGCAGCAGAAACGAGGCACTGAAGCTATAAACCGTTGGCGTTCATTGTGTTCATTGCCGTTGGCAACGTTCTAGACTCCGATGATTTTGAGAAACGGCAGGGGCATAAGTGGCTAACTAGCTCCCCGAGCAACACCCTGTAGGCTAGGCAATGCCTTTCTGCTCCTGTGTGACGTCATCACATCACACTACGATTGGCACCGGAGTTCGTGTTCTTCATGAAGGGATGGTGCTGCGCGCTCGTTCGCTCTTGTGTAACTGCGGCGCTATGTGAAATCGTTCTTTGAAGATTTTGGCCCCATGATTTAATGCTGGCATATATGTATGATGTCATTTCCGGTACACAGTCAGCGGTGAATAGGTTTAAAAACTGAATCTTAGGGGTTTCCGTATTATGAACATATATGTTGGCTATTCAGTGTCTTTCACTATCGCCTAATATTGCCTGAAAGTCCGCACATTTTTTTTTCTGCGGGGCATTGATATTCCGCTGTGCGTTCACATATATCTTTATTTTGCTAATAGCTCGTTGCATGACGCGAACTTGGAAATTATTTTCGGGCAAAATTTGAACCGTGCGGTATATCACCGAGCGCCGACTGTTTTCCAGGAATCTCAATACTATTTGTAACCTTTTTCTTCCAAACAAACGCTCAACCCTCCCTCCAGAAACACACAAAAAAAACATTGCCATACGGTATGGCTCTCAGAACAGCTTGCAGCTCCATGCATGGCATCTGAACTGAGCGACTGAGCACATGCCTTTCTATTTGATAAAATTGAAGCAAGCTGTGTTACATAAAAAGGATATGTTTATTAAGAAGTACTTGCAGCTGGGCTTGTTGGTACGTATTCGTGAAAGACATGAGAGCGCAATATGGCAACACCGACGAGAAGAGAACAGGACGAGCGCTGAATATTGTCAACGGCGATTAAGAGCATGGATAAGGGCAGAGGCTATATAAACGCTCTTCCTTAAATAAATCCTGTTGAAAGTGCAGCGCTCATTGTCGACTGCGATCAATAGCATGGATAAGGGCAGAGGCTATATAAACGCTCTTCCTTGAATAAATCCCGTTGAAAGTGCAGCGCTCATTGTCAACTGCGACTGATAGCATGGATAAGGGCAGAGGCTATCTAAACGCTCTTCCTTGAATAAATCTTGTTGAAAGTGCGGCGCTTGTTCTGTTCCCTTACTCGTCCGTGTCGCCATTTTGCGCTCTCATGTCTTTCACGGATATGTTTATTACAGAGTGCACGCATTCAGAAAACTTTCAAAGGTGCGCAACACAAAGAGTCAGAACAGTCAAGATTTCGAAGTGTTAAGCTTTCGTTTTTGAGCACCTTTTGCTTGCACAAGACTGTCGTTCCTATTTTTACAATAGTTTTTCAGTAGAATGTTTGTTGCAGCGCTAAGAATGTGATGCAGGACCAAATGAGGACTATGACCGCTTTCGCATTCGTCGAAACTGTCACCGTCTTCTATCAGGTTGGTAGCCAGTGTGAAAAGGGCTTGCCTTTGGTTCGCAAGAGAATGGAAATGCACAGCATACTTTTCACTTCGCAGCTTGTCCAGGACGATTTCAGCAGTCATACAGCTGGAGGTTGGAGGAACTTGAGCCCTCCGCGATTCATGTTTGCTATAATTTCAGCATTCTCAATTATGATGTCTTCATCTTCTACCAAATTTGCTCGGCAAGCAGTGCATGCAGGTTTTTTAAGTGCTGCATGGGCGAAGTATCCGGTCACGTACGTTATAGCTGGCAGATTTTGTGAATTAATTTCGAAGTCCTTGTCATTTACGTCAATGTTGAACCTCTCTAGAATCGCCTAATCAATGCTGACAGCAGGTGCCCCTAAATCCATGCCTGGTAGCGCCGGAGCTCTTTGCAGGCGAAGCTCGGGTTCGGATTCGAAAACATGTCTGATGGACACGTGGTACTGCTACCCGGAAACCTGCCTATACTTGACAAATCTTTCCTCCAAGCAGTCTGTCTGGAACTTCCCTAGAAGTACGTAGTCAAATCCAAGGTCTTCAAGGCAATAGTTTGTTATCTTGACCAAGGCTTCCATAGTGAGACGCAAGTCACTGTGGGTCTCCCGAGTGAGAATTCCATTGTCAAACTTGAAATCTCACAGAGGTGAAGCCACTGCATGATTGTTTGGAGGAATTCAACTTGTGGACACAGCTTTTCTGTAATGGGAGCCTGCAGGTCATCACGAAGCCGGCGTCCTTTGCTGGGCGACTTCACATTAACAATCTTCCACCAGGTTTCGACAACCTTTAAAAATTCCGCTGTTCCAGGTGCATGTTGCAGTGCATAGCGTTGACCGCATGTTTCTAGAGCAGCAGCTATGGTTGATAGGTTGAACACTTTTAGTGCAAACTTCACATTTGGCCTTTTCATATTAAATGGATTTAGGGCCTTTGCTGACAATGTTGGAGCAGCCTTGATAAGGTGGTCTTCTTTTAGGTGAAGATCACGGAGGGTCTTGAACGAAGCAGTGATAATTTTTGGGTTGGAGTTCAAATTCATAAGTGAAGGAAAAAGCATGCATGTTCCATGGTTCTTTTGGTTGATCCAATTGTTCCGAATACATGTCAACAAGTGAACAAGGTCAATAACAGAAAAAGAGGACGAGTGGGATCCAATAGGTGAGGACAGGAGCTGCTGAATTTTGATGACAATTCAAACAGAGACATTGTTTTGCGATTGATAGAGTTGTTATCTATGATGATTGCAATGATGCGAAGCTCAACCTTTTCAAGCTCATTTATGATTCTGCGGAGCACAGTGTTCAGCCTTTAAGCATTGATTTGTTCAACTAGCAAAATGTGAACACTTTTTTGTGATGACAGGAGGCTTTGAGTCATAGACATGAGCAGTCTTTGCTGCATTTGAAGTGTTGCTGGCTGTGCCGACAATCGTGCCTCCTTTATAATCAAAATACGCCTGTAGATGGATCTCATCCACCATGAGAACCACTGACTTCTCATGATCCTTCATTATTAATAATAATAATTTGTTTTGAGGGAAAGGAAATGGCGCAGTATCTGTCTCATATATCGTTGGACACCTGAACCGCGCCGTAAGGGAAGAGATAAAGGAGGGAGTGAAAGAAGAAAGGAAGACAGAGGTGCTGTAGTGGAGGGCTTCGGAATAATTTCGACAACTTGGGGATCTTTAACGTGCACTGACAACGCACAGCACACGGGCGCCTTAGCGTTTTTCCTCCATAAAAACGCAGCCGCCGCGGTCGGGTTCGAACTAGGGTACTCCGGATCAGTAGACGAGCGCCCTAATCACTGAGCCACCGCGGCGGGTTGCTCCTTCATTGCATTCGCGATCTTCGCATAAAGCAGGAAAGAAGCATCCTGCTGCTCAGCTGCTGGATTTATAACATATGCATTGCATACACGCCTGATCGTGGACTCAAGCGGCAATGTGAGACCTCCGTAGTTCCGAAAGTACCTATAAGCATGAGGAGGGATGGTAAATAGAAGGCTGGAAAATACCAACAGCTCTGAAGAGTAGCGGGGTGACTTGCTTAAAAGAGGACTTGATCCTAAAAATGCTAAAGCATCTTGCCGATCTTCGTCTTGCATTTCTTGATTTGTTGCGTCTTTAGAAAGAGATAGCACGAGCTTCAATGTGCCACCTGTCTTGTCTTTAGGTTTGCGGAAGGCAGGAGCCTTATCAGAGCTCTCAACGGCATCCAACAGACCTGTCAAGCATCGAATATCAATCACAGTTTTTTGAATGATCTCCACGCCATCAAGTTTGGTGACCTCGGCATCATGAAAATACAGCTTTAGAGAGAGATCCTCGACGACATTAACTGACTTTTTGATTGCTGGGGCACCATCTACAGTCAGATTGAGGAAGAGTATAAAGTCATGCTGGGAAACCACCGTCCAGAATTTGGAGACCTTGCTACATGTTATGCATTTCAAGAGCGCCTGAAGGTTGTCAATTTTGTTTCTGTCCTCTTCCGCCTGGTGTGCTTCAATAGACATCTTGATGGCATCCTGTAACGCAGCTGCCTCTCGGCGCGTCCTCTCTTCATCTGGGGCCCCTCGAGAAGTGCTTGCATTTAGGGCAGAAAGATATGCCGGGAAGTCTGGAAGTAGGCTTGGAACAGCATCAGGTCGTAACCGTACGAGCTTCAGAGCCACTTCAATTACTTTTCCGGTATTTTTATCTGTGTAGCTTGTTCTATTTACCATGTCGGACGGTTAAAAATGGCGCTCGCAGACCTGGGATCAGAAAACACAAAGACATTAAAATCTCTAGAACCTGAAGTTTAAAAATCAGACAGGTGCATGACAGTACGAGATAAATTTCTATAAATATCGAGTGAACTGAATGTCAGCAATACTATTTCGCTGCGACTTTACAGATTTACCCGGTCCAAAGGAGGCAGCACTACGGAATTATCTCGCAACATGCTGCCCGCAGCGTTTTCAATGCAACTGAGGGAGTAGTACTAACGACAGTTAGATTAATGTTTCCTTACCACCGACCGCTTTCCTGCAGTGAAGTCCGCACGGTGGATAGCTCTAATCCATTGAGCTCATCTTGCTTGGTCCGAAGGGAAGGTGAAGATTCGCACACTCTCACCACTATCATAGTTCCCGCGGTACCGCGGTACGCAGGAATGCCCAGGCATTATCGCAGCCTGCACACTGGACACACACTTCCCGGCACCGACGTATTTTTTTTTGATAGCGTTGTTTATTGCCTCTGGGCATAAGAGGGGTTAGGAAGAAAAGAGAAAATAAAGTAAGGAAAAGAGTGGGTTGGTGTTAAATAAAGCAGGAAAGATGTGCCGATCTAATGAAGGCGAGAAGGGAACGGTGATGTGGCCCCTGCGTCCAATCAATGTATGAGGACGGGTTGTCTGGGTGAAGACCCGCTGCTGCCAGGTGGCGAATTCTAGTTGGCTTCAGTGCCGGGCAATCCCACAACAAGTGGTGAATGTCAGCTGCAGTGTCTTGTGAGTTGCAGACTGGACATCCTGGGCGGATATACAAGTGGCGAAATTGAGGCCACGTCGGAGTAACGGCAGGAGTGAGGGCAACTCCGACCCGGATCCTCCGGAGCACAACCTCCTCTGCACGGGTAAGACCGCGGGGGAGGGTTATTGCACACGGAGGGACGAGAGCATGTGTAATGCGCCGGAGGTGTTCCTTTCTTGTGAGTAGGAGGGTAGCATCATTCATAGTGAGGAATTGAGGCATTGACGTGGGTAGGGTTGGCCAGCGGGTTGCAGAATCTGCAGATCTTTGTGAATTGAGCAGGTCACGTGGGACCCACTAAATTCGAATGGCATGCGGGATGCGAGCCGCCAGGCGATGTATATTCTGGCACAATTCTGGGCTGCGGCTGACGCGTCGGAGTAGACGAATTCCTTGAAGGGCTTCAGTACGGATGATAATGTGAGCTGTAAGGAGCAATGTAACTGCGACTACAGAGCGAAGCGCATCTTGTATAGCAAGCAGCTCAGCACACAAGGAAGTAGGGGGTTCCTCGAATCGAAACCTGGCCCTCTTGTTAAGTGCAGGCTGGCAGGGACAGTGAAGCGCTGTCGTCGTTATACAGCCCTGTCTACCGGCATCAACATATATAATAATTGAGCCGTGGGGTAAGTGGCTGTCTTGTTCCGCGATTCGCTCGCGAAGGGATGATGCCGCATAAGGTGAGGTTGGGCGACGTAGATCGGTAGGTTTGTTGTCGCTCAACTGCACAAAGTCCCTTGGAGGAAGAACTGACGGTGGCGGCGGCAGTATGGTGTGTGATGAAGCAAAGGTCCGGAGTGCTCGCGGTGAATGCAAAAGGGTGGCCTTAAGGCTACGAGCATCACGGCGCTGCTGCACAAGCTCGTCAAGGGTATTTAACTGGGCATTTTCTTGAAGTGCCACGATCGGCGTGATGCGTGGAAGGCAAGTAATAACTCTCATTGCCTCTCGATTGACAGCTTTCAGACGATCCCACAGAGCTCTGGTTAAGTATTGGAACTGTGCTTGGTAAATGAGGCGCGGTTGCAAAACCGCTTTCACCAAATGTCGTGCGACATTGGAGCGAGAGCCGCCGGTTTTGGGAGCAATACGTCTGATTAGGCCCAAAGTCTGCAACGCCTGCTTTTTAGCCTGAAAAAGCCAGGCAGTACCCGTTCCCGACTGATGTATCGACAAACCCAGAATTTTTAATGTCGAATATTCTTGAACTGGGGTTCCAGATATTTGGAGACGGATTGGCGTGGCAGCAAGTTTACGGCGTCCCCAGCGGTTGGCCACTGATATAAACGTAGTTTTGCTCACGGAAAGCTGAAGGCCGACAGACATGGCGTAATTTGCGGTAATATCTAAGGCTGACTGTAGGGCCGCCGCTTGAGTTAGCAGGTCATGGTGAGTGCTCCATACCCTGATATCATCAGCGTACAGTAAGAACTTAACGTCCGGGACATCATGTAAGCGCCATGCAAGAGGAATGAAGGCAATATTGAACAGTGTTTGTGACAGCACCGAGCCTTGGGGTACACCGCGAACAGATTGAAATGATCCTATGGAGTCACCACTGAGGCGTATGGCAAATCGTCTGCCTTCAAGGAAGGAATTTATAAAATTGCTTACTCGAAGAGGGAAATGCGGCATGTCAATAGAATGCAAAATGGCAGCATGACTTATATTATCGTAAGCCTTATCGATATTCATGGCGAGGACGGTACGTACACTGTGGCTGCGAGTTGATAACAGAACTTACGACGCCAAGACAGCCAAACCATCTTCAGTGCCGATGAATGGACGGAAGCCAATTTTCGCGGGGTGGTAGAAACCGTGGTGCTCCAGCCACCACGACAGTCATGTGGCTAACATTTTCTCTGTCAGCTTGCGCAGTGTTGATGTTAGAGAAATAGGCCTGAAGTTGCCAAGATCCGTCGGTGGCTTCCCGGCTTTTGGAATTGGGATCACAGTGGCTAATTTCCAAGCCTCAGACACAGAGCCGTTTAGGCATACTGTGTTAATGGTGTCGAGAAGTTGAGGGAGGACAGCACAACTCATCTTCTTGTACACCTCATATGGAATGACATCTGGACCGGGCGATGTCTTTCGTTTAGCCTCATCTATTGCTGCAAGCAGCTCAGGCATGGTAAAAGGAGACGCAATACCCTCGGCATCTGGTGCTGATGGCAGTGTATCTACGTGAGCTGGAATCCCTGCCAAGTTAGACTGGTTAGCTGAGGGGGGCAACACATCATATTTTGGAAAGAATTTCCGTGCCGCTTCTCTGGCGAAATCATCAGGAGACAAGTTAGCTGCGAAGCATGCGGTGCTAGCTGCGTCGGGGCAACGGTGACCGTGTTCCATTGCATGGAAAGTTCGCCAGAGAGATGGATTCGACGACTTCGCAGAAAACTGCTCGCACCACGCATGCCACTGCCTTCGTGATAGATCGCGTTCGTATTTGCGAGCCTTGGCAGTAATATAATTCAGTCTTATACGTGCCTGTGCCCATGTGGGATCACGTGACGCTGCCAGCTCGGCCACTCGGCGAGCACCCCACAAGTTTAGCAGAACGATATCCGGAACCGGACGATCGATTTCTGCCCAGGTGCAGGTGGTAGTCCTGTTTAACGCGCACTGTATGCGGTCAACAAGCGATGGTGACTACTCTGCAGGGAGATCCTGGAGAATAGCACGGAAACAATCCCAGTTGACCACCGTGCACTTGCGGCGTAACCGGCGAGCACGTGATGGATGGACACCGATGATTATAGGGTGGTGGTCACTACCCCAACAGTCAGGCTCAAGGTGCCACGAGGGAGTGCCGGGGCCATACCACCACCTCAGATAAGGAGCATAGGTGGCACTGTGACTGTGACGCATAGCCCGCGTTGCTGAACTGGGGTGATTTAGAAGAATAAACAACGAATCGGCGAAGGCATCCCGCAGACGCCTGCCGCGGAGGCTCGAAGCAGGGTACCCCCAGTCTGGGTGTGGGGCGTTGAAGTCACCTCCGACTAAAATCGGACACCCGGGGTATCTCCTACGCACAGTCAATAACCAGCCCAGATTAATACGGGAGGAAGCGCCACCCGCTGGTCTTACGTAGAAGGTTACCACCACAACAGTTGCTTTCGGTAATTTCGCAGCAACTGCAACTACCTCCTGATACGAGGTGCACCAAGTATCTCGAGAGAGGCACACGTGAGGGAAACTCGTCCTAACGTACACCGCCGCCTTTCCCGGAGGGGAAGCATTGTGCACACGATGGTCATTCATCGAAGGTGACGCGTAACCACTGAAGCCCGGAATTGCTGGCAATGCATTGGTCTCCTGCAGTAACATGGCCCACACCTGGAGCTTGTGCAAGCGAAGACGGGTTTTGAGCTCTCCCACTTTAGTGGAGAGGCCTCTACAGTTCCACTGGAGCACACCAGGAAAGCCGGAACGCGCCATCTTCGGTTAGTAGTCCAAGCGTTGCAAGAGAACAGATGTCACGTTTGATAACTGGGTAACTATGAAGCGGAGCAGGGACGCTACAGAATTATCTGGCAATGTGGCAGGTACTCTGGGAAGAGCGGTGAAAGGAGCTGGTGGGCTGGACATGCTCGGTGCTCATTCATCATTTCTAGTGACGATGCCAGATCCTGCTACATGTCTACGGCGGGCAAGCAGTTCACGGTGTTGTCGGAGCCTTGAGACCTCTGCCAAAAGGCGTGCAATTTGGTCATCAACTGCTACCATGTCATCGTTGAGAGGTTCCGGGATGCTACTCTGTTTTGTAGCCTGCTGATGTCGGCAGCCCTTACGCACTTTATCGCTATAAGTCTGCTTGGTAGCAGATTCATGCATGTGCAACATGGGAAGTTCGGGCCACTCGTCATCATCGGACTGGAGAGGTGCAAACCGGTTGGAAGTCTGCACAAGGGGCGTATTCACATTCTGAGTTATTTGTTTAGAATACCCACGACGAATATTTTCTGTTGCCTTTTCCTTTGTGGGGCAAGTGGGTGATGTGATGTCGTGGTCGTCAGTTTTGCAGAGGCCACATCTGTACGCCGCTGCGCCTTCTGACGCAGGTTCTACTTGAGTTGTGAAAGGGCAGGATCTACGCATATGGCCAGGTCTGAAGCAACTGTAGCAGTAGACGGCGGTTGGTTTGTATGGCCGAGGGCGTAAAATGCAGCCATAATAATACAAGCAGGCCGGCGGTGTTGATGGGCCTTGCAGGGTGACGATGCATGAGCGCCCTTTTCCCATGTAACGTGCCTGGATCACTCGGTGAGTGGGACAATAAAACTCACGCTGAAGGGCGGTCTGGTCCTCAATCATCGACGTTGTAGACAACACAACGTTGCAAGTCGGATCCATCAACCAGGTACACCTGTACCGGTACCGAGACCTCGCTGCTAACTGTAATGCACTGTAGCGTTTGCAGACGTTCCACGGCAGCTAAGGTCGGAAGCCACACAGCAATGGTATTGGACTTCTTTCTGGCCGTAAAGCCGCGAAAACCTTTCGTTCCGAGACATGCATCCAGATTTGCCTGCAGGATTCTGGTTGGTATATCTGTAAGGCTTTTCGTTGCCAAAGATTTGATAGTGGCTTTGTAACTCACTGAGCCGTGGGTAGACACAACTGGACGGTCTGTGGTTAGGCAGGAACGTTTGCCCTGTGAACCGCCGCTGGCCGAAGAGGAACCCGTAGTAGCGTCTCCCGAAGGGCGCTTTTGAGGAGAGCGGAGGGCTGGCGGCCCGATTGGCGGGGCTGATGACAGGTCCATCGCAGTGCTCAACGTGCCATGTGGTATTGGCGAGGTCGATCCAGAAGTACAGGCTGAGCAGCCGTATCTGTGTTCCGTCCAGAGGGTAAAGCACTCACGAGCTGTTGTACATCTGGAGAAGGCAGGGCAGGCGCCGTATCTGATGAAACAAAGGCACGATTTTGGAGGTCCGGCCCATGCTAAGTGGGTTGTTGTACTGGCGGGAATGCCACCGAGGCAAGCGGCGCAGGCGGAGATACCCCCGCCAGCACGTTACCGGAGGCGCTAGGCCTAGCCTCGGCGCGCAGTTCAGGTCCAGGAATAACTGCGTGACATCTGCTGTGTGAGACGCAATCAGGCGGCGATTGGGCGTCCGAAGCCTCCTCGGATGGCGTGAATCCAGTTCGTTTGCTATAGGGAATGTGGTTACATGGCAGGCGAGATTTCCACAAGAGCGATGTGAAGGCACCTCGTGACACACGCTGCACGAACAAAAAAGAAACGCAGAAATGCGAACGCGTGCAACTACATTCACGAACTGAAGGAACCACTGATGTTTACCGCAATGCGAACGCATTTTCCACTCGAGCACTCTGTACGAAAACGAAAAAGTATAGCAAAACCGCTTACAAAAAACAATTTTACCTTCCAAAATAAGCGGTTCAACGAAAAGCATAAATTTTTATAAAATAACATTTTTATTTTTGCAGTAAACCAGTAATAAAAGCATCAAAATGTTTAATTAAATTCGATACTTCGGCTGGTACTGCTCCGTGCACGCGTTGTTGCACCAAGATCACGGAGACCGGCTGGAGAAAGTGGGGGCACGACAAGCGTTCCTCGAAAGCGCCGGGAGCTGGGGGCCTATTCTCGACAATTCGCCATTTTGTTCAAATTGTGACGTAGGCGTGACGTAAACATCAAGGCGGTGCCAGGACACGTAAGCGCAGAAAGAGGTTATGAAATGCGAAGAATGAAACAAAAAAAGGATAAACACAAACGATGTCGTCTGCTACTGTTGGCGCCAAGTGCGAAAAAGAACGACGTTCCGGGAGCGTCTTTATTGTTATTCTGCGGCGAGGCCGTCTTAAATAGCACTCACTGTGCACCAGCTGTAAACAGGATCAAACGGTGCGTGCAAACATACCATAGCGGCCTCGGTGAGAACACGCACATGCAGCGACTGGGGCACACTTTCACTGGCAGAGTGATTAATGCTTGCCCTTGGCGAGTGGGCCTTGCAAAGTGCCATGGTCGAAAACGAAAAGAGCACATTAAGTAACGTCTCGGCCGCTGGAAACGATTTTCACTCCATGGCCCCAGCATCGCACCGTTGTATATAAGTGGTTCTGGTGACAAAAAATGCCGATGATTTCCAGAGCTTCGTTAAGCGCTAAAAATGACGCTCATCCAAAAACTAGAGGCGTTTCGCAATCAGCAATGAAATAAACGCAACTCAATTTTTTTGTACAGTTGCTACTACACTGACAGGGGGGCTGCGAATGAACTTGTGAGCAGTGTGTTCGTTTTGGCAGTCGTCTGCTGTCGTCTGCCACGGAGCGCCAGTGACGAGCATGGAGCCTCCGTGTGCGAGCGTGACCAACAGTCAGCAGCGCGGTGTTTATACACCGCGTTGCAGCGCAGAGCAACTTGAGGCCATGCTCTGTTTTATGGAGCAGCATGCCGGTCTGGGCCGCGGGGCCAGCGAGGCGATGCCGGCAGAAACACGGCAGCGCCTGTGGGGGCAGCTCGCGGCCGAGGTGAACGGGCTGGGGCCGGCAACGCGCTCGCCGGAAGGCTGGGAGCGCTTCTGGCAGCAGCGGGTGTGGCAAGCGCGAACTGCAGGCTTGCTAGTCGGTGCCGTACACAGGTGAGCTAATCTGCTTTCGGTGTGCGGCATGGCACGGTAACACTTTCACTATCACGTGTGTGCTCTTCGGTGCCCGCGAATTTTGCCCGTTCGTCCAGTTAGGAGCGCCTGTGCAAAGGCCAGTGTACTGCTGTGCACTTGTGCTTGCTTAGTGCAACATGTGCAGACGCGCCGAACGTCGTCACACGCTCTGGCGGCTTCTAAACAACCAGTGCTGCAATACATGGCTTTCAGCACGGGGCCCGTTAAGAGACGGACAGCTGAAAACTGTACATATGGAATACCTTACTCTGTGTAATCCAGCTGGGCAACCTATACATTTGGCATATTAGGCTGCAAGCTTTTTGTCCTAGATTTTGTCAAGGAATAGTCGGGCCTCTTGGAATGGTTATAATTCTCCCGCCTCACTCGCCCTTTAGGTATGAGAGCCATATCTTTTATTCATGCAGAACTACAGGCGGGGGGGCTGCCGAACCCGGAGGCAGTGCTGAGCCCAAGTGATGCCCGAATTCTGGGAATCATTGGTGAAGACTGCTCCGGGGGGTGCAGGTCCCCGGCCGTATTCGGCATGGCACCAGCAGGTGCAGTTTCACCGGTGAGTAACTATCAAAGACTTTTCCCAGCTTGCAATAAGATATGTCAGCACCTTTCCACAGCAAGTGGTGGATGCTAACAGGCAGGAGCTGAAATCAGAAGGCAACTCTGCGAGCACAATAGAGAATTACACAAGCATGAATGCTGGCTGGCCGTGCGTAAAGTGACATAGCTTTTGTTCCCAGATCACCATGGTACATTCGAAACATCCTTCTGAAGATATGCCACAACAAAAGATTTCTCAAAAAGATTGAAGCTAGAATCATAAATATATAAAAAAAATTATTCAAAATTATCTATAGCATATGGCACAGCGCCGAAAGCATAACCAGAAATCAATGCTTGTGTTGCCGCTGAAGTATGACTGAAATGAGAGTATTCATCTTGTGCACTCGCAGGCACCCAGCCCAGCGCCACAGGCGTCACAAGTCGTGGACGAGCATGACTATTGCTCAGTACAAGGTTTGTCATGTACTTCAGTAGACAACAGCTTTCTAAGCATGGTGCAGGTGACCGTTGCTAGCATGATGAGACAAAGCTTTTAAGCATTGTTACAGAAATTGTGATCATAACTATAACACTGTCAGTTGGCTAATATATCTGCTGATTTACACTGAACAAACTAGTATTTTTCAGCAAAATTAAACACCTCTGTTTCTGAAGTCATAACATTACTTTTAGCATTTATGGCCAAATTGTGTTGTATAAATGGCACCACATTTCAATGTATGCTACCTGAAATGGAAAAAGGTGTACGACCCAAAAATGCTCCTGCAGTAAAGT
The DNA here is from genome assembly GCF_052857255.1 of Amblyomma americanum. Taxonomy (NCBI): domain Eukaryota; kingdom Metazoa; phylum Arthropoda; class Arachnida; order Ixodida; family Ixodidae; genus Amblyomma; species Amblyomma americanum. The sequence goes on along the minus strand of NC_135497.1, from coordinate 115,289,945 downwards.
GAGGATAAGACAATGCAACAGAAGTGTGACGCATGTTTCAAGGATGAGGTGTCTTGGGATTTCACTGCAGGAAAACACACTGAAATTACATATATGCCGAGAACGAGGACCAGCCAAGTACGCGAGCTGCACCGCTACCAACACAACAAGCTGCACCGCACCAGCAAGGTGGCCCAATCAGGCGGGAGCATGCGCTTCCACCTCGCCCGAAAGACCACCCAGGCAGTGTCCAGCAAAGGCACAACGCGATCGCCGCCCTAATAGAACAACAAGGGCCCCTGGCCACAACACAGGACCAGCAGCTCCGGCAGATCACGACCCACCTGGCACTAATCAGGGCCCACTTGGCAGGAGTAAAGTATTGAAGACTATGTTTGTTCAGTGTTTCCCTCAGGGTGGTGTTAAAGAACGCTTGTTGTCTTTGCATAAAAAAAAGGTTGAAAGCCTGCAGGTCCGCCAGGTCTACGCCGTCGAGCAGCTGGTGCAGGCCCTGCGCGACATTAACAGCACACTGCAGGGCCGCAACCAGGCGCCCTGTTAGGATGGTGGCCAACCATGAGGTGAGTTCAGAGGAACAGAACAGAGCACGACCTTGGCAGTCAGAGCAGTGTTATGAGAAAATCTGTGATAGGCCGTGCAGGCTACTGAAAGGAGAGGCATTTTTGGCTCCTCAACTCTAGGACGCAGGTTAAATACCGGTCACAGCGGCCGCGTTTCGATGTAGGCAAAATGCCGAAGATACCCATGAGCTGTGCAATGTCAGTGCATGATCAGGAGCCCTAGGCGGTCAAAATTAATACAGAGACCTCTGCTACTGTGCCTCTTTATCTCTTCCTGCTTTCATTTCCTCCTCCATCCCTTCGCCTAGAGCACTGTTGAGGTGACCCCCCAGAAGTGGAATAGTTACTGTGCCTTTCTTTTCTATAAAAACCAAATTTCATAGCTTCAGGTGTTAAAAGCATAATTAATGGCATATGTGACAGGAGACAGTCCTCGAAGGATAGCAATGAATGGTCTGCAGCGGAAAAAGAAATGGAGGGAGCAGTGTCAGATTAAGATGCTATATCAACCGTTGCACTGCTCTGACATTTTGATAACATGCTGAACATGCATGCTGATAAAGCCAGTAAGGTGTTAACTCAATCTACAGTACAATGTGTAGCAGAGCTGTTGGCAATGTAGAAATGTGCCCTTAGGTTATAACTACGAACTTAATTGTGGCACTACTGTGCCATACAGAGGTGGTACATGTCGCCAACAGAAGTAAAAAAATTTCAACGCCTCGATACAGCAAGTGAGGTTTGTATAAGTGCAGTCAAGACACTCCAATCACTCATAAGTGGCAATGAGAGTGTTTGGAAGCAGCGCTAAGGTGGTAAATGCAATATGGAATAAGAGGGCCACTATGACTGCTTTTCATGACATTTTGTTTATCGTGTGTTCATCGAAAACACCAATGCCCTTAACATCATTTCCTTCAATGAACAAGTAATTGTGTATACATGTCTTTCCGAGGTCATACTTCACCTGTAATGCCATTCGACTGTGGAGCACAGGCTGGAAAATCTTTACATCTCTGATATAACGTGTCTTGGCCGTGATAGTGATGCGGAAACGGAATGAGATGTAAGGCTGCTCATTAAGGATGTGTAAAAACTACGATTCACATGCGAATCACATCAGTCAAAGTTCCTAGCATCAAGCCTTGGGAAGTTAAACAAGTTGCAGCATGGCATAGTTGACCTCTGTAGCTAGACTGTGCTGGCTTGGCGTGTAGTCTAGAAACTGCCACAGCCAGCTGTTGTCATTACAATAAGGACAACATGTTCACAATAGAAGCAAAAAAGTCGCAGAGAACCGTTACTGGGCGCAGCAAAATAAAGCAGTGTGCTATGCTGGTTACTATAGCGCTTCACATGTTGCAGCTGGAAAGAGAGATGAGTGGCAGCCTTGTCAAGGTGACAACAAATCTTTGTGCGCAACACACAAAAAAGCAACAAGGACTTGGCTTCACGAGAAACGGCTTGTTGGCAAATTGTTGCATTCCCCACTGGGTACAAGCTTACTTGTCATAGAAAGCAATGCGTCATAGCTAACGGTGCGCCCCCTAATCTGTTGATGCTACATTGGGTGTGTCACAAGGATTCGTTTTAGGAGCGTTGCATTTATTAAACTTTGCTAAGAATCTTACTGAAGGGCCCTCGTCTAATATATGCCATTATGCCGACATCCATGTTCCTCACAGATGTATCCGCAGTACAGGCGATGTTGACATTTCGCAAAATGATTTCAATTCTATGCCATCACACTCCGATTAATGGGAAATACGCCTGAACACAGAGAAGTACTTTTATATGCGCTTCACATGAAAGAGACATTTCTGCTGCAGAACTATATTACTGCCAATTGCCTTCACTGTGCTGATTATTTTCTGTAATTAGGCTTACATTCCTCATCCTGCCTCTCAAATTAACTCTGTCCTTTGCCGGATACGGTGCCACAGCTGGCAAAAGGCAGGGTTAATAGTAGAGACTCGAAAGAGGCCTCTGCCCTGCATAGAACAAACATATAGACCACTCAACTAACATGCTATATTAAACTACTTCAAATGCAGCTTAACAACTGCTTCCCGGACCCTCAAAGGGGCATTTTACCTTACAAATGTCAGCCTCATTTTAGAATATACACGTCCAAACTGAGACGCACATATGCACAACCGAAATAAGAAGATATTACGCAACCAGAACTGCAGTGCACGTTTTATCACTGTCTACTATAATTTAAACTTAAACATAACTACTAAAAGTAAGCTTGGATGGTAAACTCTTGGGCAATGTGGCTGTAGCTATATGAAGTAAGTAGCTATATGCATGGCCAGATCAATGATTGAATGAATGAAGGCTGCAAGAAATGCTACAGATCAATGTTATACTAAGTTCGTGACGATAAAAGCGCACCGAACATTTCTACTCCTGTCTTGCGCAAACACTTCTCTACCGGATGAAATTGCACTCTCAGGGAGATACCGTTGGCATCTTGCATCTTGTGTACTATGCGCACCTTGTGACCTGCAGCGATGCTGATGGCCAGAGAGGTAACATAATGCTCAAGTAGTTGCCAATGAACGGTAGCCAAAACACAACACACACGACACAGGCTGCATACCGGGGGCACTGAGGACTGGGCAAAAATTATGTTCTTTTGCAGATGGACGGTGAATGCACAGACTGTTGTCTTGGCATGCTGCATACATACTGACACTACACGGCACAGCATACAAACAAGTCCTGAAGATAGCATTAACATACAGCCCACATTAAACCGAGTAGGATAGGCGTGATGCAAGGTCACACACATGGCCACAGTTTTCTCCAATGGCGAACGACGCCCACCTCATTTAACACTGCAATGCTGGCAGGTGCAAGGGCGACGACGACCACTGCCACAATGTCGACTATGACAGGACTTTGCCAAATGCTGCACATACCACTGTAAAGAGCACTGTCCACAGTAGCAGCTTTTCACAACACTGCACCACCACACATAACTTCACCCATGAAGCACACAGCTTGAAGCAGCACACTGTATACTGCGTTTGTACAGCACCACTGAGCTGAATTCCTTGCGGGGCACATTCTTTTGATGAAGACAATGCAGTGAGAAGTAAGCAGAGGCTTCCTGCCTCAGGGAAGAAATACTGCGAAGACAGCGTTCTGTGCTCACAGACACAACGAAGTATGTTGAAACAGAGCACATGCTGCTGCACGAATATATTAAATAAATAGCTGGAACTGAGTTTTCACTCTTAGCAAAAGCTTAAAAATAAACAGTGCAACATACTTGTTGCCGTATGAAACAAAGCATGCAATAATGCCAATCCTTGCTTGCAGGGTGGCTGGTGCTGGCGAGGTGGCTGCTGCAGGCGAGGTGGCTGGTGCTGCCGAGGCAGCTGCTGGCTGGACATACAACGTGTCTACAGGCGAGGCTGGCGCACAAAAGTCTGCAGCAGCTGGTCACGCTTATGTCTACCTGCCTGGTATAGAGCAGGAAAGGCACCGTTGTCATCACAGAGGTCTGTGTCATTATCAGGGTCATCGTTGTCAGGGGGGTCAAGTTGAGGCAGTCGTGAATATATGCACACATTGTGTAACACTGCACAAGCTGCAACATTCTTCGCTGCGGCCTCCGGTTCGTAGTGCAGTGCTCGGTACCGTTGTAGACACCTGAACCGGCTCTTCAGGACACCAATTGTGTGCTCGACAACAGACCTCAACGATGAATGTGCACTGTTGAACCTGGCAGCAGGACTGCCAGGAGTGTGACATCCTGGAATAGGTGTGACCAACCAACAATAATTATTGCTATCAATGTTATCAGCCAACATACAGGCATTTTGCCAGCCTGTAAGTTTGCTGTATACAAATGGTGACATGTACCTGTAGACATATCGGCTTTGAAGAAGAGCCTCAGCTATATCTCACCTCACATTTTCTGAGCTACAGCATAAATAAATATCACTTATTTTTCCACCCTCTCGGTTTACAAGTAAAAGCAAATCTGCATGTTATGATATTTATGTTGTGACATAGTTGTGATACTACTGCATATTGCATTTCTCACAAGTGAAAGAACATGAACAAATAACTTATTTTTACTCACTCGATGTGCAGGAATAAGCAGGTCTGCATCCTATGGTGTTTATGTTATTATGTTATGTTATTTATGTTATTGTGTATCTATGTTATGTTATAAATACCTTGAAGGAAAGCCTCAACTCTTCCTGACCTCCGATTTCCTTACCGATAGTAGTTTCACTAATGCAACTCCTTCGTTGACACCACTGCTGACATGTGGAAACCCTGGATTTGCATTATTTGAAAGCAAATTGCCTCAACAATGTGTTCACTATACATTTGCTTAACCAGCTGCATGCAGCCCCGCCGCGTTTGCTCAGTGGTTAGGGCGCTCGACTACTGATACGGAGTTCCCGGGTTCGAACCCGGCCGCGGCGGCTGCGTTTTTATGGAGGAAAAACGCTAAGGCGCCCGTGTGCTGTGCGATGTCAGTGCACGTTAAAGATCCCCAGGTGGTCAAAATTATTCCGGAGCCCTCCACTACGGCACCTCTTCTTCCTTTCTTTCACTCCCTCCTTTATCCCTTCCCTTATGGCGCGGTTCAGGTGTCCAACGATATATGAGACAGATACTGCGCCATTTCCTTTCCCCCAAAACCAATTATTATTAACTGATGTCTGAGAACTACTGACTGGATTAGGTTTGTTCAGTGCAACTATTTCGCCCTTGTGCCAGTATTCACATACCTAGTAGATATTCCCCAGATTAGAAAAAATTGTGATTGACAGTGCATGATGCACCGGTGATGCCCGTCACACGAAAGAATCATGCACAGACCTTGGGAATGTAGCGTAAAGTGCCCTGATGCGAAGATGGGCATCACACACCTGTGAAGAAACCTGAACAAATATTTATTTTTTTACCCGCCCAATTTACAAGTGTGAGACAATCTTCGTACTGTAGCATTTATGATGTGGCGTAGGTGTATATTTTGTGTTGCAATTTAAAAACTTCAGCCGCCGTCTGGGTTGTTAGCAGTTTTTTTTACCTTATGCCATAGATTTTGCTAGCAAGGACATGCGCCAAAACACTGACTTTCCTCCACTGCATTATCAACTGCACACTGGTACAGTATTTTGCACAACAGAAGACAGCATACTAAAATCATAAAACCAAACTGATTGATTGTGATGCTTGACACAGATGAGAAAAAAGAGGCTCCAACACTCACTGGACTGAGCACTCAGAATCTAATCTCACAGTGAAGTGGGAACACACGCATCACCCACGACAAACTGTCATAAAACAATGAAAATAACATTGCACATGACGTTAACTGTGCATACAAGCTCATACTGTGTAATCCTTGTCCAAGAGCACCTTGATTATGCAACTGCCACTACTCCAGCAATGAACACTGTTTTGTCAGTAATGTGCAGTTGCAGGGCTGACAGGAACAAATACATGGGCATGCAATGAGCTATGTGTGCAAGTGCCAGTCTACTACCTCTTGTTTCTACCTTTCAGTGTCATGTTGCCAGAATATACGAATTCAGACGCAGCAAAATACAGAAAATCACAAAGGCTGCACTCCAGGCAGTTTGGAGGCTCCATGCATTGTATGTTCATTTTTCCGAAGGCAAGATTGTGCCATTTTTTTCTGATTTCATTTACAGGCACAAATGTTGACCTGCTTTCTCCAGCAGACCGTTCTCCCTTTAGTCTAATAAAACGTACAGGTAAGTAGGCCGCAAACGAGTGCCGACGACGGCATGTTTCTGGTTACAGGAGACCAAAGGTCATGCACCGAAGAGCACCGCTACAAATCTTATTGTTTTCGTTCTTACCACCATGATGTTGAAGGCCTAGTAACCCTTGCGGCAGAAGTACGCCGGTCTGTTGACCTCGTCAGATGGTGCGGCTATGCAGACAAGTGTCCCATCGATAGCGCCAACACATCCCGGGAATCTACTATCCAACAGCTTGAAGCCTTCGCGTGCGGTCACCAGTTCAGTCGGAGAGCATGGGAAGGAGATCCACTCGTTCCCCAGGCAGTTCCGAATCGTGTCGGTGACTGAGTGGATGCAGCGACTCACACTCGGCTGACTAACCGCTAAGTGTTCGTCGCTTGCTATCTTGCCCTGAAAACTGCCTGTGGCGTAAAACCGGAGCGCACACAGCACCTGCTGCTATACGCTGAGCACAGTTGCCGTGTTGACGCGCTGCCTCTCTTGATCTTCCCGCAACTCGTCACACAGCCACCTCACCAAGTCCTTTTCCAGGCGAAAATGCTGCCTGAACAAGTCGTCGGGCATCTCGAAAGCGTCTCGATGCTCGCGATAATGCCTGTCCGACAGCACTCCTAGCCAGTCTAATACGACGGGTAATGCCGGAAACAAAGCCATCGTCCAAACTTCTAGCAAACTTCTAGCTAGTCCGAACGTCGTTGTTGTTGCCTCAAATACGCTGGAACATACCGCCGCACGTTGCTTCCGCGTCTTCGTCGTCGTGGAAGGGACGGTGCACTGATGATGCCGTAGTAACGTCTGCAAAGTGTTTGAAGCAGAAAAGTACGTACAGACCTCATGAGACGAGAAAAATGTTTACCCTTCTTTGTATCGGTCCTTCAAACGAATAGTTACTGTATAAGTGTCCTTAAAAAGTCGTTTCAAAGTTTCCTACACTCAAAACAAGATTTACCTTGCCATAATTCCTCACTTCAGATAAATTGGTACCAAACTGCGGAGCTAGACGTATAAATCCGCGTTGTATCCGCCATTTTCTTATTACCATAATCCAACCACCTTTAGGCCGTACCAAATTACTGCGGCCAAACGGCGTATTTTTCAGCAATGGCAGCATTTCCTTTGCATCACTCAACGTCATTTTGACTTCACTGAATTATGCTTGCGTATCACGTGATTCACTTGACATTTCTCCAGCCAATCGCATTCTAGGAAGCAACCCTACACAGTACGAACTTTTTTCCCTCAAAATTGCTAAAACGAGCCAAGTGCTTTCTTCCATGCCAGCTGTAGCTTCGTTTCCCCTCCACAGACACTTAAATTTACCATCCCGGCACCAACTATAACTGTGCTAAAAATCAGTTTTCAAGGACACGTCATTTTGACGTCACAGCAGAAAGCGATTTCGAAGCCTGACGGGTTCGCGTCACAAATTTGAAACCCGTGACTTGCACGTGATCGCCTTATGAGCCAATCAGAGCGACAATATGGCGCTGAACGGCGGCCATGCGTGTCGAGAATTCGCAAGTCAAGCGACCTGCAGGGGGCGCCAAAGTAGCACGGCGAAATCTGGCAACAGTGCAGCAATGGTGGATTGAGGGAGGGTCGCGCAATATTTGGCTCTACGTACCGTAGTGGGGTTTTTGAATTGCGACGTGACGTCCCGATGTTTCGTTGAGGGTGAACGAGTCCTCGGCGCAGGACGCATAATCTAATTGGAGCAAAAAACAAAACTGATAGCGACACAGAGGTTGTCGCACTTTGCGTTCAGTCGTACGGCGTGGGTTCGGACCCGCATGAGATATTGGTGCAAGTGACGGGCGTTTTTCAAGAGCCTGGGGTGGTCGGGGGCACCTGTTCCTGCACAGCTGGACTTTCGGCAAAATGCAAGCACATTGATGCAGTCCTCATCCAACTGTACAGGTAAGTAGAACGCTCTTTTTTATCTTTTTGCCAGCCGGTGTAAAACATCGGTGTGGGAACGCACGACTTACTGCTCGTTTAGTGCCATCTATGTAGAGCTGTCTCGCTGCTATGAAAGAGGGGAATGGTTTGAAAAGTTGAGTTCATTAGATTGCGCCGATTGCACAGTGCGGCACGCGAACTCGTCTTCCCTTTCATAAAGCTATTGGCTGCACGTGCTTGGCTTTTTCGCTAAAACAAGTATCAAATAACCTGTGGTGGTAGGGGTGTACAGAAAATTTTAATCACTTTTGTGCATTGATATACCGTTTATTTCCCCTCAGGCTTGTAAGGGTTCAGTAAGCCGTAGGCTGATCTTGGAATTGCCTAGGCACAATGGAATGTGGTCGGTGGTATTACCGGCAGATCCTGTTGCTGGCAGAGCGCGGCCTGTCGGATAGACCGACGACGACGCTAGCACGACCAAACGATTGGTTTTCTTCGTAGTGTGACAGTTTTTCAGGCCGTCGGAGAGTCGCCCGATCTCCTCGGCAGATCGGCGGTTGAGCGAAATCACGCCTTTGAGGAGACGATGCGTTCGTTTCCAGAAATAAGCGAAACGAACACTTCGACTCTTACCAGGGATAAACACAGCAAAACCAGTTGCTGGAAGTTTGCTTACATACATTAGAGAAGCCAAATGTTCAAGTTTTGTTGTAGCATGGCTGCAAGAAGTTTATCACTATGCACTGGGCCTTTACTTGTGCCTAGCTAATATCTCATTAATTTTGTTCAGATATCTGTCTCATTATTAGCAGCGTGAGCCTGATGTTGCTTTAAGGGCCTGTTTTATGTATTCTGGCTAATGGAATAATGTGCACTTTAACATTTGTTTTAACTGTTGTCAAAGATTAGTAAATCCTCTGATTCATTCAAAATATTTCTTTTAGGATAGGGCTTCGGGCATTGCAGGTGCTGAGCTGCACAGATATGGAATGTGCTTGGGCATCAAAAGAAAAGGAAGTGCAAGAGAAGTACGCACCAAGGCCGCTGTGGAAATTTTGCCACACAAAACTGCCCACTCCTGCACGTCTGCTTCCCAACAACGATTGGGAGAGCATGGCTGCATTACTTTGCAGCAGTGCACCGAAATCTGCATTGACATTCCACAGGTAAATGCTACATGCTTATAGTTTATGTTTTAGTGTTGGTGGGTTCAGTATGCTGCCTTTTTAGGAAATGTGAACGCCTTATCTTTTCATGATGTTTTTGAAATTATTTTTGTATGGAGTTTTTGGTTAATTTCTTTTATCTCCTTTAAGCGTGGCTCCTTCTGTGAATTATGCATTTCTCTGCTGAGTCTCTACCAAGATTTCAATGTCTGTTTCATTTGCTTTTGCAGCTTTACACAACAGTTGCGGTTTTTGATACGCCAGCATTTCTGATAATAATTGAGGGTAAGTCAACAGGAGTACTCAACTGCCATAATATAAGGATGCTTGACATTGAAATAAATGATTTGGGCAGCCCTCAAGGCAGAGTTGGTTTGTTTCCCCTGCGACAAATGCCATCATCCGTCGGCTGCAGCTGCCAAGTTTCGAGAAAGTTGCACAGCCTTCCTTTGCAGTTGTACAACTTTGGTTAGGTAAATGCAAACATTCCACTCAATGTAAAGGCACCACTAAGGTTCTGCACAGATGTTACTGTAAGCAATAAAAGAAATGTACAGGCAGCGTGGTTTAGCATGCTTACAGATAACAGAATGTGATGACCATAGACAAGTGAGGACACAGACGGCCCTGGGTGTTGCAACTGCTTTGCACTGTATGTTGTAATGCTTATGCACCATGATTAATCATATGGTGCGACCTTGGCGTGGTATTCAAAAAAATTATGTGAATTGACTAAAAATGCAGAAAGATATGTCTGCTTCTACACTCAAGTCTTGTTCATAGTGAGGTGCACTTCATTATTGCCAAGTGTTCAACAATATTGTATTCTTTTGCAGAAAACCCGAGCAGCCAAGACAGCTGAATTCTTCAATGCCTGTTCAAGAAATAAGCAGTGAGTATTGGCAAGATGTAACAAGAAAATCTGGGATAAATATGTAATAAGCGGCCCACATAAAAAGTGTAGTAGCAGGAACTTTCACTTCGTGTAATGGTAAGCACATGCTTACAGCCAGCCTCGTATCATGTATTTTTTTACATGCCATAACTGGACTGAAGAACTTATTCAGTGAAGTCTGTGTAGCATAGCTTCTGTTTTCATAACGGAACACGTAAGAGCACTACCATGCTATAACTGTCATCATGAGGCCATTATGGCCTGCTGATTTCAGAAGAAATGTGGCTGAATGTAAAACAACTTTCTATTCTTGCAGTGAGGCAAAAGTGCTGCAATAGTCTGCATATATATATATAAGTATGGAAACGTGTTTGCCACTGTTGTTCAGAGTCTCAGCACAGCGTTTTCAGTGGAACATTTTTTGGTGTAGTGTGCTTGTCTAGTATCATTCGTATCATTCATAATCAGTACGTTTTTTGTCTTCCATGGAGCTGTTTAGATGGCGAAACGCTCTTGAATAGCTCTTGAAACTATTTTAAATTTGTTGTCTTGTGGCTCAGAAGCATTTTAAGAAAACTGCTTTGCTTTGCGACATCATGAAAAGCTGAATATGCTTCTTAAAAAAAGTGCAAAAGACATGGACGCAGACAGAAGGGACACACACAGCACTGACTCTGCTTTTGCAGGTACTGGAATATGCTTTTGAACATGCGCTGAATATGATTTTCGCAGGTACTGGAACAACACACGCAGAAAAACAGATAGGAAAAAGCCTGACAAGCATTAAAATAATTTCATGTTACTCCACTCGCTTCACACAGATCCACTAAATGTACACCTTTCAAGTAAATCATTTAGAGCTTCCGCAAGGTGAAAGAGAAACTTCCTCATTCTGGTGAGCAACATGAAGGAAGGGAATGTTTAGAGGGTACCTGTAGGTATATATAAAATTATTTAGACTAAAGCTGGTTATTGAATAATTGGCACCGGGGGAACACCAGTCAATGAGCGCAAAGTAAGTTGAGTGCAGAGGTGTATGTTGAGAAACACTTAGTGCTGGCATGATTCTCATTTCAAGTTAGAAAACGAAAGCAAGATGGTTCATAAGTGCCCTTGCTCTTTATTGTATAATATAGATCAATGGCTGATTAAGCGGCTAAACAAGGTAATTCCTTGCATCGTCATGTGCTGATTGCAGTGGTTTGACATGAAGTGATTAATTGCACTGTTGTAGGAAGCAGCTGGGTATTTTTGAGGCAAATGTGTTTAAAAGAAAGTGAGTGTTAATTCACTAGTACCGCTGCTATTTTTTGATGTTCAAGAACAGCTGTTTTAATGTTGCTATGTGCTTATTTTGTGCAGAAAGGAAGACCCGCTGCCATTCCTGCCCTCCACCACTTCTGGTGCTGCTCAAAGAAGAGGCAAAGGACCTAGAGAGCAAGACTCCAGAAGGCGTGTTGGAGTACGTATGCGACGTGTATGGCCCAGAGACTGTCCGGAAAGAGATTGAGCGGTCAACAGTCTGCACCAGCACGGCATAAATATAGGAAGGGCCTTGTAACTGCAAGCATTGCACACGCTTCCATGACCCGTGCCAAAACATATCTTCGCGCAAAGGCTGTACCAAATATTGCTCCATTTCTGAGTCTCATTCTCAGAACATTTCATGTAAGCACCCCTGCCATGCGAGCTGGTAGTGCCAAGGAAGATGCTGCACGCAACACATATGTGCAGTGGCAAGAAGCCCAGGGCTATAAAGTCGAGTTGCAGCAGACTGGCCTGATTTTGCACTGCGATCTGCCATTTATTGGCTCCTCGCCCGGTGGCAGGGTAACCTTTCTCTGCCAGTGCTGCGAGGGCAAGGAGGTCCTTTTGGAAATAAAGTGCCCTGTAAAGCTGCAAAATTCCTTTAGCAGTAGTGAAATGCTGAGGCCAAAGTTAGAATATATGACTCAGCTAAATGTGCAGATGGCTATATGTGGTGTTAAGGAAGCACACTTTTTGTTTTTTTTTGTGATAACCTGCAATTTACATGTGTAGATATTATTTATGAAGAAGAAATCTTCGAATCTTTCAAAGACTCGGTTGTTGACATCTACAAGGCATGTGTAGTGTCCGAGCTTTTGCAGAAAGTAGGACAATAAATTATTTTTATTCGTTTAGTCCCTTGTGTGTTTGCTGCTAAGGGCCAGATGTTCTTTCATTCTGCCTAAAGGGGCCATAAAACATGATAAAAAGAGAGCAAGGAGAAAAAACTAAATTGTGGGGTGTATCATATTCTAAAGCAACCTGTCGGCTATGAGGGACTCTATACTAGAGGGCTCCAGATTAATTTCGACCAGCTGGGGTTCTTTAATGTGCACAGAGAGACAGTAAAACTTATTTGTTGGTCAGTGTTGAGCAGTTTTCAGGGGAGGGCCACCTATTTCAGGAGGCCTATGGCGTCTGAAACTGCTGTTGACCAGCCGATCAGGTGAAACTGGTCAGCCAAGTTGTAGCTGGCCAGGGCGGCTTCACACTGCTCCAGAGAAGGGTTAGGAATTGGGGCACCACGAGATCACGGCAACATATTACAGCATGCGTCCTCCTTTTGCGTTAAGCCTCCGTCGAAATGCAGGCATTGCATCTATGAAGTTGCTAATACATATCACTGATGAGGCGCAGGTAAACGTGCTCTTTGCCCTCACCACAAAATGTACATCCTTGTTGCATAGGCGAATTTTCAACATGCTTAGCCATTTCCCTTGCTCTTTTGTTATCATACCCTTTAATGCTTAGGACATAATGGCAGGTGCTCAGTCTGTGGTATGAAAACTGTAAACATTACTTCCTGCTTCTCACAGACTACCTTTCTGCGCAGCTGTTCAAATTAGGAGACTGGGAGCACTTTTGATTGTATTCAATCTGAAATAAAGCCCAAGAATGCCTCTATCTTTCGGCAGAGCTAGGCAGCCATGCTCGAGTTACGACTATCTGCTTCTGGTTGTTTCTCGGGAATATGCCTGAAGTATGTGTATGCACTGCCCTGGCTTTTGGAATTGTTAATGCTTTATGGTCACGCCTAACACGTCATCACTCGAAGTGCCTTGCAATGGTCCTCATCTTTCAACACGCCTTTATTGAAATGCTGGCTGAAAATTTGTTTGGATATGGTTTGGTCATGCATGCAAAACATGTCAGATTTATGCTCTATATGCACTCAGGGAAGAGAGTCGAACAGCCAAAGGATAACAGGTTACAGTACAGCTCGAAGAGCACACGAAATAGAGGTACAAAACAATTGTGTGCATGCAACCACAGCAGTGGCCAGTGGTTTGAGCATTCGCTTCGTACGCAGGATGTGCAAGGTTCACTGTCCAATGCTACCAAACAGTGACCATTGGGTATAAGCTTTTGTGTTTGAATTGCTCAGAAGAATGGATTTCTTTCCCCACCTGCAGCACACCACACTTCAGCCATGGTGTTCCTTGCACCATAAATGAAATAAGTTTGTCAGAGTTATGCAGGCACATTTATTCAATAAGAGCAACTTTTTCTACAGTAGAGTTAGTTCTTGGGCTAGTTGGTAGTATTCTTGATTCAAGCTCATAGTTTTTCAGCGCAACAGCACACAGCCAAAGAAAAATAAGAAAAGAAGGACGAACACAGCGCTGTGTTCGTCCTTCTTCTTATCCTTCTTTTCTTTGACTGTGTGCCGTTGCGCTGAAAAACTATGAGCTTGAAGCAATTTTTCCATTTTGTTACATTAAGCATTCACATACAACTTCAAAAATTTATACACAATTGCAGTATCTCACAAGAAACGATGTGCAGCAATAATTGGGGATGAAAGGTTTGTTATACCGGCAATGATCATAAAGATGACGCCCAATTTCTCAACCGTGTTCCACGGCACTTTTGTTGCCAGGATCTTAAACGTTTTCATCCGTTGGATTGCACGTTCGACATGCACCCTGGCCGAAGCAATTGTCGGGGTTCGAAGAGCTTCCCCTTTAGATAGCTGCTTCTTTTGTTTCTTGAACGGAGGCCGGATAAGGTCAATGAGATAGTGTGCACAAATTTCGTCGATTAAAAACCGACGATCAGCCATTATTGCATCTGATATTCACTCAAGTGCATCAATCAGGCCACTTTGTTCGAATATGGCCTTGTCGGATGCGCGTCCCCCATAGCCTTCGCTTATATAAGCAATCATGCCAGCTGGAGTGACAGCTACTATGTACTTAGCTGTAAATCCCCTCTTGTAGTGTGAATACACTCTCAGTGCACACTGCAAACAGTTGGTCTGCCCCAAAGCTATCTATGTGCAGTCGACAACAACTCTTACATTACTGAACTGCTTAAATTGCTTTGGCAAGTGTTCAATAATTTCCTCTTTTGAGGGGAGCATGACAACAGATTTTAGAACTTCAGACAATACCTGCACTGTTTCTGCAATGATGCTGCTGCATGTTGTTATTCTGGAGTCAAACAAATGCCTGAGGAGGGCGGTTGATATATTATGTTTTAACTTCATCAACGTTAAAACAATCCTATCTTTTGCTGACATGTGCTGTCGACCAGACAGTGGGCGTAACTTTTTGTAGCACTCTACGAGTGCGTTCAGAACTGCTCCTGACGGCAGCCCTGTGAATGTAGTTACATTTTTGTCACTTATCATGTCTGCAAACCTTTTTGGAAATCCTTCAGATTTCACTTGCACTGCTTTGTTTTCTGTACAGCGCTTAAGTGAGCCTAATTCCAGGAGGATGCCTGCTATATCTCTTTCTTGCTCCGAGTGCTTGGTCAGAAATTGTGTCGCTTGAACTGTAGTTGTGCACGAAGAATCCTATTGGAAAAAAGAAGTGGCAATTACATCGCTTAGTAAAGCAAGTTTTGCTCTACAAAACACATTTACACATTGGAAAACAAGACAGTTGTAGCGTTCATGCTAATGCATGTAGTTATTGCATCAATAAATAGAGTGTCGAGTGAACTGTGAACCCACTGTATTCTCTGCGTCTTCGCTGCTCAGAACCATTGGGAAACTGTGCTCTATCTCTGTGTCCCCGTTGCACAGAACCATGGGGGAACTGGAACCCCAGGTCAGACTGGAGTCCTGGAAGAAAAGTTTGGTCTTAAGATAAAGTGATTTGCTTCACAAGTAAAACAGTATGAATGGCAAGTTGCCCATGCCAATAGGATTGAGGTGCAGTGCATTTGGCAAGTATTCGCAGATAGTGAATGGCAGTTTACCAGTTTCTCTTGCTGTATGTTGCTAGTACTTGCTATGGGGCAGAAACACTGAGGCTATTGAAAGAGGCTGAGCTTAACGCACCAAGGTATGGAAAGCAAAATGATAAATGTAGCGTTCTGAGACTGGATGAGAGCAGGGTGGGACAGGGAATAAACACGCTTTAATGATATTCTAGTCAAAAGCAAGAAGCACTGAGCACTGGCAGGGCATGTAATGCAAAGGTGAGATATCTGATGGTCAATAAGGAGGGCAACTGGCTGAATTCCAAGAGAAAACAAGCACAGCAGGGGGCAGCAGAAAGTCTGGTGGGTGGACGAGATTATGAAGTCTGCAGGTGTAAGATGGCTGCAGCTGACACAAGACAGGGTTAATTGGAGAAATATGAGAGAGGACTTTGTCCTGCAGTGGGTGAAGTTAGGGTGATGATGAATGATGGTAAATAACGTGCTCGTGCTAGCCGATTTGCCAGAACAAAACTCGGCTTTCTCGGGTGACGGTGAACAGGGCTGTGTGACTGGTTCAGCCTGGGACATTTGCAGTAATAAAAGGAATCATCGTGCGGTGCAACTGTTTGCTTGGAACAATACTCCACACAAACATATGGTACCTGGGCAGAGCGTCGGGCACGTCGTGCAAGCTTAGCCGACGACCACTCCTTGATGCGGGCAGCCTTGTTTTCATCGTGTGTTGATAGTTTTGGAAGATTCTCTGTAGGTATAGCTGCTTTCTTCAGGCGTTTTCATTGGCACTTGAGCTCTGAGAAATAAAACAATCACTTTTATGTCTTGTGGCTTTTCTCAAGTGGGAAAAATGGTGATTGGAGATGATGGCCATCGACCATGGAAACAACAAATTTTCCATCACATTTAAGAGACTAACTCAAAACAATACAGATGACTACCCCTTATCCATGTGGTAGAAACTATTCGAAGCCCTCCCCTATGATCTCCGTCATAGTTCATGTGCACCTTTTTAAACCCCACATACCATAACACATTGCCCCCAGCCTAGGTGTCGGAGTCAATATACTGCTGAAGTAAAATTTGTTCAATACAAATGAGAATAGCAAGTAGTAAACAGAGTTTGGCGCAGCCATTTGTGCTTGCTATATATTTGAAGTATACAGTAATGAACAACCTTTTCTGGAAGGATCGAGCAGTGTATTGTGTAGTAAAGAAGTGAGCTTTAATGGAGCTGCTTTGCTAGGGCCAAGGAACGTACTTGTGCCTGCACAGTTTATACTTCCTGAATTTTTCGCATGCGGCGACTCAAATACAACGAGGACATAACTAACGAATTCATTGGGGCATTTACCAGGCTGCCTTGGAATTGTGAAGTTTTTGAGCTGTTAAGCAGCTCCCTTACTGGGATTTATATGACGGTTGAACTTTGATCAGAGGTCGGCTCACTTGAGCAGAGCACTCGAGCGGTGTGTTGCAGAGCAAATTAAGCTAAAACTTTACACAGCTGCTTCGCTAGGGGCAATCCACCGTGTTGGCTCAGTGCCTTGGCGTTCAACTACTGATCCCAAAGCAGCATGGTCGAATCCCGACCGCGGCGGCCGTATTTCGATGCGAGGCGAAATACAAAAACACCCATGCGCTGTAACATGTGGGTGCATGTTGAATAACCGCGTTAAAGAGTGATATAAATTAATTTGAAGCTTTCTCTTACAGCCCATGTGCCGATAAGGGACGTTAAACCCGACATATATCGCTAAGGGCAAGGCGCTTTTGCGCCATTGCGGTTAGCTTATCGGCTGCGCTCGAAAGCAAGGTATGTGCTTTGGAATTTCACCTCATTTATTTTGCACTGCACCCCTTGAGCGCTCTAAACTAATCTGGTCGCACCTGTACGCACAGAATGACACCGCGCGTTTGGACAACGGCCGGCATTGGTATAATAATCTACTACACCATAGCAATGGGGCAGTGCACGCCGCCTTCGCCGAGAATTTTGTGAAGAAGACGCCTCTGGCCCGAACATCTTCAAAACGGATACATGCAACTTGAGGCAGTGTTACTCAATTGTCGCCCAGGCGGACACACTACACAATCGAAAGGATCCCAGAGTCACCAAAATCGGCACAATTGCAATCATTCTCAGTCAGCACGTCCCGCGTCTGCACGCACGTATCGAACTCGCAAACTTTATTATGCTAACAGTATTTCACTACAGGCGTAATTTCTTTTCCTTGAACTGTGCAACGGGCAAGGCATCGCACCGAACGGGTGGTGGCGTCCCGTGAACCCCTTGGCATCACTGTAAGCCGCTGTCGCGCCCCACACTTAAAGACGAATCTTACGCATGCATTTTTTAAAGCTAAAGCTTTACTGCGCCAGCCAGCGAGCCATTTCGGCTGGTCGCGCACTTAAGCCGTATGCGTGTGCCGTGGCGGACGAACAAACCTTGAGCAGCAGTTGCCTAGCAACACCGCAGCCGCGCTCCAACAGATGGCGCCGCCGACGACGCCGCTGCCGTCGCCACTGCCTCCACCAGATGTGCTCCGCTGGGGTAGGAGGAGAGGAGGCGTCACATCGCGGGGTGTATATATATATATATATATATATATATATATATATATATATATATATATATATATATATATATATATATATATATATATATATATATATATATAAGGTCTTTACCTTATATAACTGAGGGGCCCGTTTGACAAACTTATGAAGGGAGCCAACAGTCACCGAAACCAAGGTGCATAGAGGAACGTTATTATTTTTTTAGTGTGTTGTGCTTATCAGTGGGATAATATTACTTAGGTTAATAAATCACTTAAAGAAAATTACTTATAATGCATCAGAAAAAAACAACCATGCCGCCGGTGGGATCCGAACCCACGACCTCCGAATATCGCGTCCGGTGCTCTTACCAACGTAGCTACGGGTACGGCTGTCCAATCTGCTGCTCTCGTGGGTATTTATTTGGTGCACGCGAACCATGAGAGTGTTCACCAGCGCCACCCTCGACCATAGACCATAGCGGCGGACGTAGCGCGTCCTGTAATACCGCGAGCGTAACGTAGAACGTCATCTAACGGCGAGGGCGGAAACTATATATATATATATATATATATATATATATATATATATATATATATATATATATATATATATATATGTATATATATATATATATATATATATATATATATATATATATATATATATATATATATCTATGAGCTTCGCCTTAGTGTATTTTTCAACTTCAGGCTGTGCTTTCGCCAGCAGACCATATCTTATACCTGATTTAATATCTGCAGATGGTCCTTGGACCTAAGATATTAAACATTTTTGGATAATGGCGCTGTGCTTGGCTTGAAGCACTCTGGCGCGGGACGGCCCGGTATTGCACTGCCTCCGGGATCGGCCCGGGGCATATTAGCGTGGCGCGTCTTTTCTTTCATTCTTTTGCTTTCTGCACGCGGCAGCGAGCGTGGCTCGGCTTGAGTTAGTAGGCAGGCCCGTACACTTTCCATTCGTCCTGTCAGCAACATAAGTGTGTTGTAGTCGTTATGGAGAGCTCGAAACAGACGCAGCAACGACAGAACGAAGCGAGGAAGAGACAACAAACAAGAGACGCCAGCAGAACGCGCAGCACGACTCGAGAAGCGTCGTAACGAAGATGTGGCTAGAAGTCGTGCCACGTCCCGGTGTGACTCTTCAACTGCGGAAAAGACCGGTTTTTCTCAAGAGCGTCGGAATGAGACGCTGCGTAGACGACATGTCGAGGAAACGAAGCTTTCGCAATTGAACTACGGTTAACCAGATATTAACCTGAGCATTTTTTATTTTTGCTTTTTATTTCATTAAATGTTTGCTTAATCAACTTTTGCATTTACATTTTTAACATACTAACGTTTGACAGTTCACGCGGACACCTCTTTTCTACAGCCGACGGTGTATTTCATCTAGTAACTGCAGCAATAGACTGCAATGCTCATTCATATAGTAACGTACACTATGGCCAATTAGTTGACGAGTACCTTATATAACCGCCGTCTGCCAGGGCTGCCGACTTCCTATCGCGAGCGCGGAACGCACTGACCGCCAATATAAGCTGCCTTTGTTTTCGCTGCGCCCCACTCATGGGCGGCATACAGGACGCACATCGATTAATGCGTAGTTGGACAATTCCGCTTAAATGGAAGATAACTTTCTTTTTCTTTTTGCGGCGCCCCAATTAGGGGCGGCATACACTGCGCACCTCAAATAATGTATAGTCGGACAATTCAAGCCCTTCGTGTTAGATCTCGCCGAAAATCTAGATGCAGATTGAATTCAAAATGTCGTCAAAACGGTGGAATATGAGCTGAAAACGACTGCCACAACAAGCCAAGAATGGGAAAGCTTTGCCTGCGAAGTCTAGCAGGAGAAGACTAATAATATGCACAAGTTACTCTTAGCATAACTCAAAGTTTCCAAGCCAATTCGGCAGAAAATTTTCACGCAATGGATCATTTAACTAAAAGCATCACAAGTCACGATTCCTTATTAATCCAGGAGCGCACAAGGACGGCGAAGGGCGCTAAAAATTCCTGGTGAATACCGAGAAAATGTGCGCTATTCTGTATGACGACACTACGCCCTCCACTACGGTACCTCTTTCCTCCTTTCTTCTTTCACTCCCTCCTTTATCCCTTCCCTTACAGCGCGGCTCAGGTGTCCACCGAGATATGTCAGACAGGAGTCATTTCCTTTCCTTAAATTGTCCAAGGGGCAGGGCGTCGCGCCGAATGGGCGGTGGCGTTCCGTGGACCACCTGGCAACGTTGCAACACGCTGTCGCGTCCCAATCCAGACGCCTCCTGAATGCCGATCAGGAAGGTTGCCGCCTAGAGCGGTAACCGCATGTGGCGATATTCCTTCGGATACGTCGCGCGATGGCGCCGCCGTCGCCCATCGCTGCCGCTGGCACAAACCGCACGAAGCGACGGGACTCGGCGTCGGAGCGGCGCGATTTCAGTTGTTGCTCGATTGCGGCAGCTTCAGCGTTCAGTCATTTTGCGTCAATTAACGCGTAGAACAACGCTCTTAAGGCTTCATACAAGATAAAACACAATAACAACATTGAAAAAATATATTTAGGTTATGATTTTAGTTTTAGTCGACTACACAAAGTCACGTGACGCAGAAAAGCGCGCCCGAGGGACGCTGCATGCGATGAGGCGCCAGGCGACATTTCGGCGCTCTTGTGACTTATAGTGCGTGTAGGACATATCCCACAGCACCCCTTACTTTTGAACTTCATTAATGAGCCTTTCATTAAATTCTTGCATAGCTGCCATGGTGAGGGATGCGTCGGCTGTTGCTCCGCTGAAAGCCCGCTGAAAAAAAAAATCTACTTTCGCGCCTAATACGGATTGGAAGTTACGCACCCGCAAGGCCTACCGTCATTGGCTAGTCTCGCACGGCACTTCCGGGCGATGGGCGAAATTTTCTGCAAACCCAGAACCTGGGCGACGCGATTAGCGACAGTGCCTCGGCGGCCCTCACCACATCGCGCGATGCTATCGCGCGGCGTGTCGCCGCGAATTGGGGCCTCATGCGGTTAGCGCTATACCTTTCTTATCGCGGCTCCCCACTCATGGACGGCATACAGGACGCACATCGATCAATGCATAGTCAGACAATTCCACTTAAATGGAAAATGGTCTATGGTTTATGAGAGTTTAACGTCCCAAAGCCACTCAGGCTATGAGGGACGCCGTAGTGAAGGGCTCCGGAAATTTCGACCACCTGGGGTTCTTTAACGTGCACTGACATCGCACAGTACACGGGTCTCTAGAATTTCGCCTCCATCGAAATTCGACCGCCGCGTCCCGGACCGAACCCGCATCTTTCGGGACGGCAGCCGAGCGCCATAACCACTCAGCCACTGCGGCGGCATAAATAGAACTTTCTTTTTCTTTCTGCGGTGCCCCAGTCAGGAGCGGCATACACTACGCACATCGACTAATGTATAGTGGTACAATTCAAGTCCTCTGTGTTCGATGTCGCCGAAAATCTACATGAAAATTGAATGTCGTCGAAACAGATTGAAGAGAAGTTTATTGACCACGGGCCTGGAAGGGACTGGTATCCCTCGCAAAAACATAGGCACAGAACGGCGAGTAATGTCGCCCAACATAAACTAATGACATGCTTTAGCGGCAATCTACTTATGCAAAAATGCACATTGGCATGAAATGCACAAGTACAAAACGCATAAAAGTCCAAAAGAGGTCAAAAGAGGGTCCATACGTGCGGGGGGGGGGGGGGGGAGCACGCGGGGCATGCACGCACAACACACCGCGCACAATCGCCGCACACAAGGAGCGCACAGCACACTCAGTATGGCAGGAGCTGCACGGTGACGCGGCCCCTGCTTGTGTGGATGAACCGGGTGCTCCACCGGCGTAGGAATTCTTCCTCGTCGAGGGTGACCCAGTCTAAGCACGCCTGTTCAAAGAGGCGCGTTCTCACCCTCATCAACAATGTTAACATGGCCCGCTGAGGACGACCCTGCAAGGAAGCCACGCCTCTCTGCCGCCACAAAACAAACGCACCCACACAGAGCAGAAGCCGCACAAATGACTCACGTGGCCGGGTGCGGGAGTTGAGGGAAACAAAAAACATACGCGACATGAGCCGCCAAAACGTTCTAGCCACCACGCAGTCATACATGGCATGCTGCAGGGTTTCAGTGTCGCCACACTGAGGACACCGCGAAGAAGGGGCGATGCCCCACGCTGCAACACGGACTCCCGTGGGCAAGACCCTCCAGCCTCGCAGCCAGCCGAAGTCACGAACGTCTGGTGGAAGAGTGCCAGACGTCAAATCTCGCCACCGCACCCGCCTGCTCCGTGCGAGCTGTTCTGGAGTAGCCTCCTGGATAGCAAGGAGCTCGCAAACACGGGAGGCCTGTGTCTTAGTCACGTCGACCTCGGGCAGAGCGGCGGTGAGAGACTCGGCCGCCCGACAGACATACTTAAAAAACCTCGGCGGCTGTTCGGCTGAAGGACCTGTTACCGGACCAAAAAAGAAGCGCCGCGGCGTCCCAAGAAGGTAGGCGAGAAGTCCCCTCCCCGGGTAGTCGGTGACGTTGACCAGGTCGCGGACGCCTCGGACAGCTAGAACACTGCACATGGTGCGTAAATCGGGCAAGCTGAACCCGCCCATGGGCGTGGGAAGGTGGAGGAGCGCGCGGGCGACGGTCTCAGTCTTTCCCGCCCAGAAAAAAGCGCCACAAAGTGTGGCCATACGACGCATGAATGTGCGCGGCGGACAGGCGACGCGAGCTGCTTAGAAGAGTGGCGCGCACACAGATGATCTGATTACAAAAGCGCGCTCAGTTAGCGACAAGCGAAAACGCGCTGCCACTGCGAGACGTCGCTCTGCGGTCGTTCTTAACTGCGACCACGACTCGCGAGCTACCTCTCCTGAGGAGAGGAACACGACGCCAAGGACCTTGACCGCCGAGACCCACTCAACGTCGCCCAGCAGGTCTGACGTAAAAGCGCCAAAGCGCAGAGCTTTGCTCTTGCCCCTGTTAAGCAGGGCGCCGGACAGCTCGCTGTAACACGCAAAAAGCCGTAAGAACGCTGCGTAGCTGTCCTCGTCTCGCAAAAACAGGGACACGTCGTCAGCGTACGCGGACACCTTCACCTGACCTTGGCCAGGCAAAGGGAACCCGCGCACCGATGGACACTCAGTTACGCGCCGCAGGAGTGGGTCTAAACACAACACGAATAGCAAAGGCGACATGGGACAACCCTGTCGTATGCCGCGCTCGATATTGAAGTGGTCGCTCAACGTACCGTTAAAAAACAACCGAGCTGTAAGGCCGGAGTACAACTGCGCTAACCGCGCCACGAACTCGGACGGAAAGCCGAAAGCCCCGAGAACTCCAAAAAGGTAGCGGTGCTCAACTCGGTCGAAGGCTGTAGCCTGATCAAGTGAGACGAAACAACCCGGTATTCCCGTTCTCGAGGTGAACGTGAACAAGTCACGTGTTAGTGCGAGAGACGAGAACACCGATCGTCCGGGCACACTGCATGTCTGTGCAGGGCTTATGAGCTCCGCTAAAACCGTACTCAACCTTTTAGCCAGCAGTGACGCTACAATCTTGTAATCTGCATTAAGCAGTGTGATCGGGCGCCACGCCTGCGGGTCAGATGGGCTCCCGCCAGGCTTAAGGATGAGGACAATACGGCTCTCTCTGAAGGACTCCGGCCTCTCGCCGTCCCTGACGAAGGCGTTCACCGTCTGGAGAAGGTGTTTCTCCAGAACGGTGTAAAACCGCGCATAAAAGCTAATGGGAATGCCGTCAGGGCCTGGAGCTGAGGCAGCGTTCATGCCTTTAATTGTGGCAAAGAGTTCCTCTGAGCTCACCGGAGCGCCGAGCTGTGTGCAGACATCGCTCGGCACCTGCGGCAGATGGCCGAGAAAACTGCTTAAAGCGACCGTGAAGGAGGCGGCGTCCCACCGTCCGGCCTCGGAAACAAACAGCTTTGAGAAGTGATGCTGAAAAACGGCAGAGATGACAGCCGCGCTGCTGCTCCTGGAACCGTCCGGCAAAACGACCTCCTCCACGCGAACCTGACGTGTCACGTCAAGACTACCTGTGCGCACCTGCCGCAGCACTGTTGGATCAGACACAGGTCTACCCTGCACTAGTGCCTGGCTTGCGGCTCGCGAGGACTGGCGTAGAAGCATGTGATAGCGCGCTTATAAAAGGGCGAGGTAATCGCGCATGGCAAAGGTAAGCGGCGCGCCGCGCTGCACAATGCGAATACGGGCAAGGGTTGTGTTTATCTCCTCCGAGATACGCCTCCTACGCTGGCGCCCTTCGCTAACTAAAAGTGCCCGCCATGCCGATTTGAGGTCATCCCAGGTGTTGGCACTTGCAATGTCTCCCACCGGGCCTTCCAACGCCTGTTCAATAGAGGTCACGCTCGACCAATCTGTCAGCAGACATGGATCTATACGCCACGCGTCGACACGGGGGGCGCCACCGCCCATGTCCAGTACTGCTGACAGAGGTCGATGGTCGCTAATACGTGGGGTGCCCGGGGGAAACGCGAGCACGTCACACGATACCACACAACAATCCAACTCGCGAGGAAACAGGAATTTGTCGAGACGACTAGCTGACCTGCCCCTCTCCCAGGTAGCACCAAAACTGTCACCATGTAGTTGTACCCACGCGTCGGTCAAAGAAAATTGAATACAAATATCCCGCAGTGACCGTGCCCCGGCGTAGGGTCGCCCCTGGACTGGACCGCGAACATCACGAACGGGATCTAGAACACAATTGAAATAGCCAACTAGAAAACAAGGATAACAGTCCAACAAAAAAGAATCTAACAAATTAAAGAAACTAGACGAATCAGAACGGCGGGCTGGTGCATAGACCACTACCGCCCTGACACGCCTGCTACCCAAATAAAAATCCACCGCAAGTGTGCGGCCGTCAATGCCGTAAATGCAGTGCGCGCCAGAGTGAAAAGAGCTGTTAACAAAAACCACACCAACATCGCACGAAACAGAAGTAGTTAACGAAAAAAAAGCATGAACACAAAACCTGGACTTAAAATCGGAGACCTCGCGTGGGTAACGTAGGTTAGTTTCCTGTAAAAACAGGATGTCGACGCCCTGCGCTCGGGCGAAGTGCATCACCTCTCTCTGCTTGTCCGGCGACCTAAATCCCTGAACATTCAGGGAGAGAAGGTGCACTAACGCCATGATGGTGATACAGAGCGTCGACGGTGACAGTACTCCTTTAGGGAGCCCCGCCAAGAGCGGAGCTTGGGGCAGACTTTTTTGCCTGGGGCGAGACAGCGCCATCGGAATTATCATCCGCGTCCCTCGCGTGCTTCCCCGCTAGCTTTCCTGTGTCCATTTCCGCCACTGCTCGCAGATCGAGCGGCTTACTGACCGTCACGTGGTGACTCAGCGTTCCACTTGACGCCGATGAAGTAGCGACCGGTGTTGACGACAAGCCACCACCGGCTGGTTGAGTCTCCTCTCCCTTGGGCTGAGGGCGGGGCGCTTGACAGGGCAGGCTTGTTGTACCGAGGTGGAGAGGGCTTGGCGCTGCTCGCAGGTGGGGTCCCCCGTCAGGCGCAACACGGCACCGCTCACGGACGGCCCGTCCTGATCCGTCTGGGACGAGGTGGAGTCCTCGAGTCCTGGCTCGAGTCGTCCTCCGAGCCGAAAGATGCGAGCGGCTCCGGCGAGAAGGCGCCCGTTGCATCAGAGATGGCGGCCAGGGACGAAGGGGAGTGAAAGGAGAAAAGCTCCGAGAAGCTCTCTGGCGGCGCGTCAACGGTGGGGTCCACGCTGGGGTGGCACATGGGGGTGGCAGCCGGGGGGTTCGCACTCTGCTCCTCTCGGGGGGAGGCGTCCGGGGGGTGCTCAGTCTGATCGTCTCTGCGGGTGGCGAGCGGAGGGTACGCGGCCTGGTCCTCCCCGGGGGTGTCGACGGGGGAGCCTGCGGCCTGGCCCTCCCGAGGGGTGTCAGCCGGCCGTTGCTCGGCGGGGCGTCGCAAGGTGTCATCTCCAGGTCCCTTGGGCGGCCCAGGTCGGGGAGCCCCGGGTCCCCTGGCGGCGGCCGCATCCGCGTACGAACGCGGCCGCAGGCAATCCGCCGCCGCGTGCGGCCCGCCACACCGCCTGCACATCGCCCGACACCCGACCGTGTCGTGGCCGAAGGCCTCGCAACGCGAGCACCGCGGCGTGCGACATGCTGCGCCGACGTGGCCCTCCTGCGCACAGCGAGAACAAACTTTGCGGACGCCTCTATAATCGCACATGGCGCGGTGCCCTAGGACAGAGATGAAGTTGGGTACGGGTTTCTGCATTTCCATCCGGACCAGCCGCTGACCGTTGTCGACATGCCGCCGGCCCTTCAGGGTAGGGTGGGTGATCTCAAGCACTTTCCCGTAAGGGCTGAGTGCCGAGGCGAGCGAGGCGTCACCTACGAAGAGCGGCAGCCTGAACACCGTGCCGTTCACGACCGCTGGACCCACGCAGGAGACCGGGACTGAGGTGCCGTTCACAAGGAAGGCACCCGCTGCGAGAAGCTTGTGAGCCGCCGCAGCAGAGACTACGGCGACGCAGAACTTGTAACCGCCCTGGTGCTGGAGCGACTCCAGCCCCTTCGGGCCGACAACAGCTTCGATGCCGTCGACTACGTCGTCGGCCGAGGCCTCGGTCGTTAACGAGAAGTTGAAGCAGTGCGACTTCGGGGGAGGCGCGCGGAAAGTTGGTCCGCCAGCGGGACCGGTAGAAACCATGCTTGAGCCGGGCCTGGGACCTGGATCAGCAGATGGGCGGCGCGTAGAGGGTGGGGGGCCACGGTCAGCACCTCCACCAAGCTCATGGGTAGGCTGGGCGGCCGGGATTCCCGGGCGACCGGCCAAAAGCCCGGCGCCGGGACGACGATCCTCCAGGGGGATGGGGGCCTCCTTCCGGGAGCGGGGCTACAGACCGCTACGCTCCAGGCACGTGGGTTTGCCTCTCCGAAAACCAGCAGCCTGACGGCTCTGATCTTAGCCAAAAGGCCGAGAAGCGATGTTGTCAAAACTATGGAGGACGGACAACCTCAACGGCCACAACCAGCCGCGAAAACCAAGGTTTGCCTGCGAAGTCTAGCAGAAAAGACTAATAATATGCACAAGCTGCTTTTAGGCATAACTCAAAGATTTCCATGTAGATTTGGCAGAAAATTCTCATGCAATGGAGCATTTACCTAAAAGCATCAGAAGTCACGATTCCTTATTAATGCAGGAGCGCGCAAGGGTGGCGAAGCGCGCTAAAAATTTCTGGTAAATATCAAGGAAATGTGCTCTATCTGCTGAATTACGACACACTACCTAGGTAGCCAGCATGGTGGCTACTGCCTTGGACGACCGTTTCAAACATCAAGTGCAACGCTGTGAAGGCTACGGAAGTAGTCAGCGAAAAAAGAAATAAAGAGTGGCATCACTCCGCGCTGTTCTGTGGCCGTGTGCTCTAACGCGTCACTCCGGAGAATCGACATACAACGGGGGGTGCAGGGGTTCCGATCCCGTATGGTGGAACATTTTTTTCGCACATTTTTTTTTTTCATCGCAAGTTGCATTTCGCGTGACACCCCTCGTTTTGTTCAGAATCGCTTGAATATTATGCCGCGTTCTGAAATGAAATGCATG
The DNA here is from genome assembly GCF_052857255.1 of Amblyomma americanum. Lineage (NCBI taxonomy): Eukaryota > Metazoa > Arthropoda > Arachnida > Ixodida > Ixodidae > Amblyomma > Amblyomma americanum. Next base: position 115,262,226 of record NC_135497.1, on the reverse strand, counting down.
CATCTGTTCATTTGATGCATACCGCGTTAATGTGGGCTGTGTGAAATGCGTTGTCAGTGAGCTCCCACTGGCTTTTGGTCAGCAGTGGCGGTTTTCTTTTGTGTGAAAAGATGACGTTCGTTCGTCGGTTTTAATTAGCACAGTGGTGAGTGCAACAAGTGGCCATCTGCAACTTTCGATTTTGACGTTGCTGAGGAACCCACTCCTTTGTGGGACTCTCTTAAGGTTCCTGGCATGTTATGAATTGATCCTTACAACCGGTTAGCGGCAGATCCAGTTTTCGCCAAGAGAGTCTGTGACCGACTTTAGCACTGTGCTGTAGAGTAGCCCAAAGGACTTGGCGAGAGCAGTTATTTTTTACTGATCGTAAAGTTCAGAAGGAAGATGTCTGTTAATTTAGAAAACATATTCTAGACTCCTTATTCGCCTATTTTCTGGCTGTATATATGCAACATTCTTGTGCATATATACACACACCATCCCAATATGGCTTGTTTTCCAGTGTTAAGCGTTAAATTTAGAACATAGTCTTGATTCACACAGTGACAGAAAACAGTACTGCCTCCAGAGATGGAGATTTGTGGTCGGGCACAAATGTATCTGAAGGCAATAGAGAGGCAAGTCAGCTTGTCTGATTTCCCTGCTCTCCTAGAAGAGCAGAAGCTGCTCAGGCACGATTTTCATGCAGCAGGGAAAAAAAAGTTCCGAGCAGTGGGAAGGCCAAGTAAGAATGCAGTAAAAGTTGTACAACGCTATCAAGAAATATTTTCAAAGAGCAAACAATAAATGAGACAGGACAACAAAGAATGTTGACTCCGCGGTGTCTGAGAGAAATGTTTTTTTCTGGAAACAGCCAATGCATGGATCACAGTGCATACAGTGCACACAAAGGACACGTGCAGTGGAGGTACACCAACACACAATCAGTCAAGTGCTCCAAAGTTTAAAAAAAATGTGCAGGCCATCGAACAACATTTCATACAACGAGAACCAGACCAATGTCTGGACAGGGTTCAAAAAGCAGTGCATTTTCAGTGAACAAAATCAAGTTCCTGGGACATGTACTAACAAAGACATCACTCGAAAGAAATTCACACTGAACCGAGCAAGAGCCAGCTTGAAATCATTCACAACCCCAGAAATTAAGGACAAAACATACAGTACTGGCTACCTCAACACTGGCACTTCAGCACTGCATAACATGTCAAAACGACCAGAGATTGACAGTGACGCAAGACAACACCAAACCAGGACTCCCTTTTCAGTACATGAAGATCAGACACCCATACATACCATTGCCAACCCTCACACACAAAATAAGGTCCATTCTTAGGGGTGTCTGAACGTTCGAAATTTTTGGCCTGCAAAATTGAATAAATTCCTATTCAACTAGTCGAATGAATCAAACAGTACATGTTAAAAATTATTTTAAACGAATCGAATTTGCTGTCAGGTTTTCATATACTTTTCGAATAATTTACACAACGCTTGATTAAGCGCCGCTGTATTTTTCTGCAATGAATCTCCCAAAAACTGCACACATTGACGACGTATAACACTATTCATATTCTAAATGAAAAAAGTACTATTTGCACTCCCTTACAAATTCTACTTCTATACAGACACAATTAACACGACCACGCACCACCACCACCCCACAACGTCCTCCTCTGCCGCTACCACCATGTCCTTTACATCCACCTCAACACCTACACTACAAGTTACTGCCTGATACAATTTCATGCTAATGAGCATGTGCTTTACACACATGCACACACAAGAGTGATCACAGCATGCCGATGAGCCCTCTCTTTCATCGGTAGACTGATCAACACACACACCCACAGGCACACATATTTCCACCTTTCCATCCATACACGCACAAAGGTGATCACAGCATGCCGATGAGTCCTATCTCTCTTCTCAGTAGCATGTGTATTACACATCCATTCGAAGTCAAAAAAGTCCCTCGATGCCACTTAGATCTTCATCACTAAAATGAGTCCTCGACTCATCAGAAGAGGAGTAGCACGATTCACAAATGCTGAAAACAACCGGTTCAATTTCAGCGTCAAAAATCATATGACGTTGCCATGATTCAGCATCAACTTGCTCCAGATGAGCACAAAACTTTTGCCAGTTTTCCTGGCTTACACATGCCAGTGCTTCCGGCAGGAGCTTTTCCACTTCAGCGAAAGGCAAACATTCGTTGCAACTTGCGATGCATCCCTTCACCTGGCTCCAGACAAGTTCAATGGGATTGAACCCGCATTGGTATGGTGGTAAACGAAGCACTGCTTGGCCATGGGTAGCTGCCAGGCTGTCGATGTGGTACACAACGCTGGGTGTGTTTACCTTTTGAGAAAGCTCCAGCAGTTCTGCCCTCACCACGTCCTGTGAACACGGAACAAACACCTTTCTTTGTGAGCCAAACCTGAATATCAGCTTTGCTCGTAGACTTGGTAGGGGCTTTTTCAAGAGTCACGCTATGATATGGAGCAGTGTCCACGACGACAATGCTATTGGCCGCAATGTTTGGCAAAATCTTGTCGGTGAACTACCTCTCAAAGTAGAGGCCATCCATCTCAGAGTGGTAGTCAGCATGGTTTCCCTTTTTTGCTCTGAAGAAGTCAGCAGCGTCTTGCATGAATCCTGTTGCACTGCTCCCAGTATGCACGAAGGATCAAACGGGCCCCTTTGCCCGAAGGCGCAGCCAATTCCGTTGTTAAACCTTTCAGGAAGGCATCCTGAGATGACTTCACAGTCTTGTCCTGCCAGACGTATTCTTTTGTGTGTCCTGCCTTGACCCAGGTTTCATCCAGGTAGATAATGCACCTGTAAATGCGAAGCAACCAAGCGCACGAGTTAATGCTTCTAAGTAAACAAACAAACTGCAGCATATAAGTAGGCAACGCACTGAAACAAACACACTGCTGACCACTGTCTCACTAACAGCCGCTCAAAGACAATCGAGAAAAAGAATTATCTCGGCTTTATTGCTCCCTTGTTCGGGCTTACACTTCGCGCCCAGGCGGAATATGGTGGCCGGTTTATATTCACTGTATGTTTGCATGGGGTACTTGACTAATTCGGCAACATTTGAAATCTCTTCGCTTGCGGCGACAGCGAACAAAAATTGCCAACGTTCGCAGCAGTAGCGCCAGTAACTCACGCCACCGGAGCGACGGGCAGCGTACAGTGGGTGTTCATTCGTTCCTACGGTGACGACGAGATGGCACTACCCATTGCAATGCTACCACATTTATGGCAGTTTTGCTGTTTTTGCTTGCTGCACCAATTGGGATTTAGCGATTAAATTCAGACATGTGCCCCACCCAAACGTAGCGCAAAACTGGCCATGGAACGTCACCTCTACGAAAAGGTCGGCAACAGCAACGTGGTCAAGACGATTTCTTTAAATATGTTATTCTGAAGCAACGCTCACTGTTACGACTACGAGGTTGCAACGCTAACATCAAGCTCTATATGAAGCCAGTCTAAACGTGCTGCGTAAGAAAATAAGCAAGGAACTGCTCATACCTGCCCTGTCTTCGGATTTTTTTGATCGCCCGCAGGTACCTGCTACGCCAGGCAATGATGTAACTTCTCTCGATGAGCGCAAGGTTCCATTTTCCTTTTTCAGATGTGAATCTGACGTCCTTCATCAACTTCCACAACGTCTTTTTCTTGAAGTTCGGCCGGTCGTCATCCTCATTGACTGCTTATGCACACTGTTCAATGCTGGGACTTCGCTCTTCGCGTGCATACTGTGCACTTTCAGACGGACGGTATGGACAGCGAAGCTGTCATTCTTGACTGTTCGCGAGCTTGAAATCTTCACGTTGCGATGTTTTTCCTTGGGAGCCGCCAAAGGCCCACACAGACGCTCCGCCTTGATTTTGGCAACGGTACAGGGCGATACTCCGGTATCCTCGTTCGCAGCACTCAGTGCTTCCCGAACAGACTTCTCCGGAAAACGGGTCCTGGTACCAGAGTACACGTTTGCAATTACTTGATTCGGGTACTTTGACAGCTTGGATGTACGAACCTTCGCGAAAATGCGTACAGAAGAGGTGGCCGCGGCCGCTGTGCTGGACGCCATTTTCTCAACAGTGAAAGGGAGCCGGAAAAGTAAACACGGCGGCCAGGGTTGCGGGCAAAGCGATAACGTGGAATGGAAAAAGACGACAAACGCAAAATACAAGATGACAGATCTCGATCGCTCGCAATAAGAGCGTTTTTTGTCACGCACATGACAAATGTTTTATCTACGAAGCCTGCCGGCAAAGTATTTGCTATTTTTCGCTCACCACAAGCAACGTACTATTTTCTGTCGCGGATGCAGGCAGCGCGAAAAAGAGCGCTAGCTTTGGCAGCGTTGCACATGACATTTGAAACGGAATATAACGGGCGCGCGCAAGAGGACGCTCCCCCTATAGACCACATAGGACCTTTAGAAGAACGAGTTGACGGGCTAGTTGGTATTGCATGGTGAAGTTAGTAAAGCGAGGCATTATCAGCCTGTGCCTTCGCAACGCCCTTCAGAAATCCTGTGATCATCTCCTTCAAGAAAGTCTTCACAAGCAGATAGGCGCCTCCTTGCAGCGTGCTACCCCTTGCAGCTCCTGACAGCAGTAGCCGAATGCCTGATTAAAAAACGCCATGAACAGCGTCCACCAGCTGCCAATAGAAACGACCGCAAAAAAGTTGTCGTTGTACCCTACCTGCACAACGTTAGCCATTGCCTGAAAAAAATTGGCAAACGAGCAGGCGTGGACGTGGTGTTTTCGGGACCCAATAAGCTCTCTTCACTCTGCAAGAGAGTAAACAGTAATCAAGTTCCTCTTGGCTTTGGGCAGACGCATGATAATCCCCACGTTTCTTGCGCCACAGGTGTCATATAATCAGTCCCCCTGTCTTGCGGAAAGAAATACATTGGTCAAACGGGGAGATGCATAAATATCAGGCTGCAAGAACACAAGAATAACATGAGCAGTATTGCCATCTCCAGAAACCTTGCCAAACACTGCAAGAAATGTAAAAGCGACACCTGCACCCCAGTGTACGATGGATGCGCGATTATCGGCAAAGGACGAGATCGTTTATCTAGGTAGATAATTGAAGCTATTGAAATCCGTCGTGCCAAGGACTACTGTGTTAGCACTCCGTCTATCTGTCTATCTGAGAAAGAATTGATAATCCTGAGGGCAGCTGGCCATGCGTTTTGAGCGGTTGCTTGACCCTTGGTATTTCTGTGTTTTAGCAGCCAAACTTTCCGGTTTTAACAGACTTTCTAACCATTTTGGCCACTTTTAAGCTTCAGTTTTGCTGAATGTATTTTCCTTTTTATGTGTTTGGCCCTCTGCACCGCAACATTTTATCGTTCTTTTACTATCGTTTTCATCAGTTTTAAACACTCAAAACACCTTTGGCGCCATACTTTCGCATCCTGTTCAATCCTTCATCTGTTTCTTCTTAGTTCGCGTGACGGCCCTCTACACCGTGCAGCTTTTAACAGTTTTATCGCCTTCACCCATCCGTCATTCTCAGCTTCAGGATTTTATTACTTCCATTGTTTGAAGAGACTATTCACTGTTCCCCTGTGACCGCGCATGCCTCAATGTACCGCCCCCCTTACTGCCACCTCATATGTGTTTGTGCTCCGAAATAAAGATTCAGTTCATAGTCAGCGCCCGTGTTTATGCTTCCATGTTTGTCTCCTGTCCCCTACTTAGCGCTGTTCCTTCACCACATAGGACCACAGCGGCCCTGTGGATTTTAGCGCACCTAGCGATTGGAGATAGCAACTGGCCCGCACTTCCTGTTTCGGTTTCATTGATGTGAATTTCGGATTTCTTGCCCGCCGCGGTGGCTCAGTATTTAGGCGCTCGGCTACTTATCCGGAGTTCCCGGGTTCGAACCCAACCGCGACGGCCGCGTTGCGATGGAGGCAAAACGCTAGCTAAGGAGTCTGTGCACATTAAAGATGCCCAGGGGCCGGATTACGCAACTGTCAATAAGCGAAATTGTCAAATACTTGTCATAAAGGTGTCAATTAGCCTCGCTCCTATTGGTCGGCCGTGGACGGCGGCCATTTCGCTTTTTTTTTGCGTCATGGGTGGTTGCAGATTACGCTACGGATGTGGTAGAAGTGTTGACGTTGCACACCTAATTATGCAGCCGCTAATTGACAGTTTTTGTGACAGCCTCGAGGCGGTCAATTTGACCGTTGCCTTTGTGACAGAAAATGGTGGCGGTGTACGCGGCGATACGACTGAGCCGGCTGCGCCAGCGCGAGCAACGGCGAAGGAGGGCGCACAAAGACTCGTTTGACTTGCCAGACGAGCTGTTTCGACGCCTTTTTCGACTGGATAAGCAGACTGTGGAGTGGCTTTGCGGCGAAGTCTTCGATGAACTGGGAGGAAATTTGCTTGCGAACGCGCTGTCGGTGTGGCGGCAGGTGCTGTGTGCACTGCGGTTCTTTGCTTCCGGTGGCTTTCAAGCTGCCGTTCGTTACGAGGCGCACGTCGGCATCGCACAACCGATGGTAAGCAAATGCGTACAGCGGGTGTTGGAGGCAATCTGCCAACTTAGCGCGAAGAAGGGGTGGGTTCCCACGGTCACCTCTGTGCCACGGCTACATATAAATAAATCACTGTTATGCTGGCAAAGCACTTTGTTTTTCCCAGCAAATTGCAGTTCGTGGTCGTCTTCTGTTTCCCAAGGGAACAGAAACGGATAACCACACATCACATATACTGCAACACCTCGCCTTTTGGCATATTTGTCATCGATCGAAAGAACCGAACAACACAGGCTTCAACAAGTTCTCTTCGACGATTTCGTACCAAGCGCTTCTTACAAGTTTGCTCGGTAGACACGTACCCTTCAGTGCATTCGTTCAAATCTATCTGCGCACTTAGGTCAACCGCACAGTAGCTTGATTTCAGACGCCGCATAAAAAAACAATAACACGGCGTGGAATCGGCTGCTTTCGTGGAAAGCGGTTTTACGTTTCACCGCCGTCAGCGCTTCCCCGCAACGGCAAAAGTTACGCGCCAGACAATTTAGTAGCACAACATAGAACGCTTTTTGTTTTGCTTGATATTTTCGAACTTTAAACACAATCTTCTGGCAAAATAAAATGTTAGTTATTTTGATCGCTGCGCATTCATTGTGTTTTTACAAACAATTAGAAGGCGGCCCTCTCGCCGTGCAAATAAATACTCTCGGGGCGCCGTCCTGCTGCAATTGGCTGATTCCTCGTTGCATCCAGCGGTGACGTCTCTTCGCTTCGTCATTTTGACGTCACTGTCAATAACTTTTGACAGAATTTGTGACAGTTGCGTAATACGGCCCCAGATGGTCGAAATTATTCCGGAACCCTCCACTACGGCACCTCTTTATTCCTTTCTTCTTTCACTCCCTCCTTTGTCCCTCCCCTTGCGGTGCGGTTCAGGTGTCCGTCGATATGTGAGACAGATACTGCGCCATTTCCTTTCCTCAACAATCAATTTTCAATTTTTCGCGTGCCGCTCAAATCGATTATAAGGCACCTAGCGGTTGGTGAAGCTGCTGGCCCACATTTCCTTTTTCGGTTTCACTGGAGCAAATTTCAGATTGCTTAAGCATCGCCCATTCGGTTTTAGCTCGCCCAGCGGTTGGTGAAAACAACTGCGACACAATTCTTGTTTTTTGTTTCACTGGCGCAAATTTCAAATTGCTTGCGTGTTACCCACGCTTGACTCGGGGCGGAGTTGGACAGAATGTCTCGTTTAATCCATTCTGGAAATTTCATCGTGCCGAAATTATTTCAATGTAAGTTGTAAAGAGAAGTGTACCTATAATGACAGGCAGCTTTATACATCCATAATTCAACAATGACTCTTTCTATCTGGCGCACTTGTCTTCTCTTCGGAACAACAGGTCATTACAGGCAGGCAGTATTTAATAAATAGTTGGTGTCGTGGGAAATAGTTCATTCCAGGGCAAGATAAAGAATGAGTACACAAAGGGTAGACATGAGCCAGAACCATGATGGTACTGAAATGCTCAATACAAAGATCACTGCCTTCCTTAAAAGCAAATATGAATAAATTTACAAAGAGAACACAAGACAGATAGTCAATACATCACTTGTGCTTGCAAAAAAAAAAACAAGCTGGGCGTCCTAAAATGGTAATGCTTCGCAGCTGGCGCACAAAGTGAAAAGTAAACGGTGCTCCAACGCTGGCGGGTCGCTTGCCTCTTTTGTGTACCACCTTGTCATAAGTTAAGAGCATAGTGTGGCTTCTCAGTCGTCGTCAGTGGTCCAAATATCATGAAGGGGAAGGGAACTGCAGTCCTCACTCCTCCGAAAAACCCTTCAAGGGTTTCAAATACGCGCCACGCCGCGCCTGCGAAACAATACGGCCTGCAATGCATTTCACCACAAGAAGAACAATATATCCGCAATTTTCTGGTAATAAATAGGCCCAAGGTTTCCATGAATGCGCAAGACTTTGACCTGGAACCATAGGTCGGCGAAATCACTCATGAGTGGACTCACACGGGCTCGCGCACGCTCATTTCAGACCATGATCTGAGTTGTGAGTCCGTATTCACGTTCAGATTATGATCTGAGTCGTAAATGAGTCCGGACTCACGCTCACATAATATGAGTCGTGAGTGAGTCCGACCTCACGTTCAGATCATGATCTGAGTCGTGAGTGAGTTCGACCTCACGTTCAGATCATGATCTGAGTCGTAAATGAGTCCGGACTCACGTTCAGATCATGTTCTGAGTCGTGAGAGTCCGGACTCACGTTCAGATCTCGATCTGAGTAGTGGTGAGTCCGGGCTCACCTTCAGATCGCGATCCGAGTCGTGGTGAGTCCGGGCTCACATTTATTATTTGTGTCACGATCTGAGTCGTGATGAGTTAGGCAGTTAATCGGGGTGCATATTACGCTTCTGGTCGAGATAATGACGTAGAGCAATTTCATTTCAGTATTTAATTTCTGTGGCGGTTGCATTCGCGAGAAATGTTTATTAGTCGCCGCGCTTGGTCTCGTTGGTATTTATTAGCCGTGGCTTGCTATATCGCGGGAGATTGGTGGGAGATTAAAGTGGCAGCTAGAGACCTCTAGGCCTACCAGCAAGCTCATCTCAAGTGTTTTACATTTTCACATTGATAAGAACTCGGAATTTTTGTTACACACGCCACCTTATTTTTCACCTTTCTTATGCATGCAATGTCCAAGAAATACTAAGAACAGATTTATCTTTTTGTTAATTATGTCGTGCTATACGGTAGTAATGGAAACGCTCAAGTTAGCGCAGGAACCGCGGGATGATAGCGACAGTGAAGGCAAGACGATGGCAAAAAGACAAAAAGTGGCAAATAATTCTTATAATTCGCACAATGCAGTGAGATGAAAATACATTCACTCTCTCTGTTCCCTATTCCGCAGCTTCTCTTCCGTATATGTTCGGAAACCAGGACAAGCTGATGAACAGTTCTGGGCAGCAGGGACGCTCTCCTGGCTCTTTGGAGTGCCCCTGAACTAGAAAAGAGTCGCTCCACTGACCCCGATGAAGCCGGCACACCAAAACGGATAGAGCCAGTGTGGACAGTCGGGGATATTCCGGCCCATTCTTTTTCCAAAATGAGAAGCATCCTTCAGGCCAGCTCGCAGACCTCAAGTAGGTGTCAAGCTCGGAGCTTTCTGCAGGGCGACCCGGGGGGATCACACTGCCTAAAAACGCGTACGAATCATGTCCGTCTCAAGCCGGTGGGTCGCGAGAGCTCCCAGAAGCCGTGGCGCTCGTTACAACGGGCTGGCTCTGAAAAAGACAAAAGAGACACGTAAGTCGAAGCGTTGTGGAAGGTCCTTTTTATTTGAAGTGAATTAGTCTTTAGCATCTGCCTTTCTCAGAAGATATTAAATAGCAAGGCCTGAACGTCTGTCATGAGAGCAGCTAGCAAAGCGGCCATCCTTGAACGATAGTCTTGTGTTCGCAGGCCGAACAAAATTTTATGAAGGGCTTCACTTACATAATGTGTGCAAGCAACCAGGCTGCCAATTTAGAAGAACTGATGAACCGGTAAACATTAGTTGTCCGTGCTCCGACCAAATCAAGATAAGCCCTGCAAGCAGTATGTAGAAAGGCATTTGAGTAGCACCTGTTCCTCGACGAGCAGACTCTCCACGATGGCCGTAGCCTCTCCGTGTGTCGGTTTCCTTAGGCCTGCTGCCACTGACGTCTGAAAAACTCGCAGTTTCCGGCGAGGGTTGAGCACGCTCTCTGCAACAAAATAATTATTTCGAAGAATGTCGTTGAATCGTTCATCGATTTCTTGCAGGAGCTTCCTCTTCAAGCCCATAAAGCTAAAAAATAAAACAATCCGATGTACTACAACCATACAACAATGCATTATTATTTACGAGTAGGTGAGCCTACTAGCAGACGCCATAAGAATTTGAGAGCCCGGAGGCCCAAGGTGGGTCATTTGATAAGTCGTTTCATTCTCACTCCATTGAAATACAGAGAGGTCGCGTTTTTTTGTTGTTGTTGTAGTTGTTGATTTCAGTGGCAGTCTCCAATCGCCGTTTACGCTTACGGAGAATGGCAGGCAGCACGAACAATATTTCTTTTTTTTTGTTAATATCAGCTAACAAAGCCTCACCAAGGTAAATTATGAGCTTTTGTCGACAAGCGATGTGGGAAGGTACGTTCGATCGAAAAACTTTCATCGTGAGCCAAGGCTGTGTTCTGCCGCAAATTTCGCCACACTTGATATTCCATATTTTCGGGTTGTTCGCCGAACATATTTTAGAGAGGAGCTAAGGCCTTTTCAGACGAGTAAGCTTCCATATATTTTTTTCAATTTAAAATTGCCAGAAATGTTCGAAAAATCCCCGTGGCGAGAATAATAATAATAATAATAATAATAATAATAATAATAATAATAATTCGTTTTGGGGGAAAGTAAATGGTGCTGTATCTGTCTCATATATCGGCGGACACCTGAACCGCGCCGTAAGGTAAGGGATAAAGGAGGAAGTTTAAGATGAAAGGAAGAAAGAGGTGCCGTAGGGGAGGGCTCCGGAATAATTTCGACCGCCTGGGGATCGTTAACGTGCACTGACATTCACAGCACACGGGCGCATTAGCGTTTTGCCTCCATAAAAACGCAGCCACCGCAGTCGGGTTCGAACCCGGGAACTCCGGATCAGTAGTCGAGCGCCCTAACCACTGAGCCACCGCGGCGGGTGAAGTGACAATGAAAATTGGTTTTTCGGAAAAATAAATGCCGCAGTATCCACCTCGAATCTCGGCGACCTGAACCGCGCGAATTCGAAATTCGTCCGTGTGCTGTGCGATGTCAGTGCACGTTAAGGATCCCCAGGTGGTCGAAATTATTCTGGAGCCCTCCACTTCGGCACCTCATTCTTCTTTTCTTCTTTCACTCCCTCACCTGCCTAGGTGGCTCAGTGGTTAGGGCGCTCGACTACTGATCCGGAGTTCCCGGGTTCGAACCCGACCGCGGCGGCTGCGTTTTTATGGAGGAAAAACGCTAACGCGCCCGTGTGCTGTGCGTTTTCAGTGCACGTTAAAGATTCCCAGGTGGTCGAAATTATTCCAGATCCCTCCACTACGGCACCTATTCCTTTCTTCTTTCAGTCCCTCCGTTATTCCTTCTCTTACGGCGCGGTTCAGGTGTCCAACGATATGAGCCAGATACTGCGCCATTTCCTTTCCGCAAAAAACCAATTATAATTATATTTCCCTCCCTCCTTTATCCCTTTCATTACGGCGCGATTCAGGTGTCCAACGATATATGAGACAGATACTGCGCCATTTCCTTTTCCCCAAAACCAATCATTATTATTATTATTATTATTATTATTATTATTATTATTATTATTATTATTATTATTATTATTATTATTATTATTATTATTATTATTATTATTATTGAGGCAAAACGTTAAGGCGCCCGTGTGCTGTGCGATGTCAGTGCAGGGTAAGAGTACCCAGGTGTTCGAAATTGTTCCAGAGCCCTCCACTACGACACGTCTCTCTTCCTTTCTTCTTTCACTCCCTCCTTTATCCCTTTCTTTACGGCGCGGTTCAGGTGTCCAAAGATGAGACATAGTACGCCATTTCCTTTCCACAAAAACCAATTATTATTATTATTTGTGCCAAAAGTACCTGCCGAATTTGTCCGAATATCAACTCTCACTTCCAAACCCTCCATCCAACAGACCAAACAGTCTCTGATCTAAATAAACGTACGTCCAATTGCTAAACCAGTTACTTTCCTGCTGCGAATTTCGAAAGTGCATGGTCAGCATAACAATAACAATGTTTTCAGCCCTGCAGTTATGCTTGAAATGGGTCGAAGACCGAAAGGACGAAATCTCAAAACATGTTTCACACTAGCGATGGTAGTAGCACGTTAAAGATCCCCAGGTGGTCGAAATTATTCCGGAGCCCTCCACTACGGCACCTCCTTAATTTCTTCTTTCACTCCCTTCCTTATCCCTTCCCTAACGGCGCGGTTCAGGTGTCCAACGATATATGAGACAGATACTGCGCCATTTCCTTTCCCCAAAAAACCAATTATTATTATTATTCAAAGGCAACAAAATAATTTTCCGGTATTTACACACACAGGCACTTCAGGCATTAAATTATTGATATCCAACAAAGTTCGCAAAGGAAAAAAGACAGACAATGTAATACAGAGAATGTAGATGGTCAAACATAAGTGCGCTTTTGAACTGACTGGGGACAACACAGGGGCAGCGCAAACACTGGTGCGCAAACTGTCCATTGAAGTTTATTGCGGTTTGCACACATAAGTAAGCTTCACATGTCAAAACATAATTAAAAAACACATTTAAAGCAGCAACTTTCCTATCGTATGAACAAGCATCAAAAAAAGACTTCCAGCAGATTGGTCTACCTTTGATATTACTTTTCCAAGAATTGCTTTTCTTGTTTGGAAAGCAAAAATGAAGGGTCACTTACACAAGTCCCCTCTTTTCCCGATTCCAAGCAGTAAGCTTCCCACAGCTCCATCATTGTCTAATCTCTGTCATTATGTTTGACTATGTTAGCTACCAAGTAGCCCAATTTGAAACCCTCTCAATGGAGGTGTATTGCTGCATGGTACTGGTCCCCATCTTCGGTGACTTCAGTTAAACTATTAACTTCTCCCTTTTGTCTGCCCAGTACATGAGCACAACCCAGACAATTTTTGAGCCTAGTACAGGATCACTACTGTGGAGTTCGCTGACATTTCCGCGAACTCGTTGGGCTTGTGTTCGCAAGGAAGGCCCCTCCAGTGGTGTCGGAAGGCGCCAACAAAGGGACCCGTCCAGTGCCGGCCTCCCCTGCGTGCGGCGGACGTCCTTATCTCCTCCGCGCAGTCACGGGCATAGCCTGTCTTAAGAAGCCTAACCATGTACAGGTGTCGACATGTGTGCGTTGTTAAGGGGTTGCTGAGGCTTCGGGAATGCACGAGATACGGATGAGTATTATCCGAGTGACCGGAAACCCACTATTCCCGTAACGACTGTCTTCTTTTCTTTCGGTGTGTTCTGTAAACAACTTCAGTGATCGTCTCGTCGGCATATGTTTGTCGCATGTGCGAAAGAGAAAACAAATGTTAGGAAAGTGGTAACCGCTGTGCCGTGGGAGAGGGTGATCGCGTTTTTGCTGTTTGCGTATTTGATTGCAACCTCTCCTTTCCCAAATGTTTGATCAGCACTCTTTCCGCAATGTGTGATTAGTTGGCGGGAACCTTATTTTCCTTTCCCTGACCACCGATTGGTGAGGTGAGTCACTTGTAAACTTATTGGTTGCTGTCCCCGCTAAGGGCAGAGACAGAGGGTTTAAAAACAAGGCGCTTGGTTGAACGAGGGCTGAATTCGTCTGATCAACGGTTTAGTCATGTAAACACTTTTCCCCTTGCTTTGTTTCTTCTGGTTTTATTTATGTTGTAAATAAATAGTTAACCTTCGCCTTTCCTCGAGTAACGTGAACGTTAGCGAATTAGAACCACCGGGTCAAGAAACCCCGATTTCATCATCAACAAGGTGTTTCCTCTCATCGCCACTTGAAGGGGGAAACCCAACTACTACCTTCAGGGAGTGATGGTATGGCCCTCCTGTTGACATCAACCCCTGATAATGTAACAAGTATAAATCTAATACCTGGAATCAGCGATCACAACCTCCCCAAATTTCAAATTCAAATTCGCCTTCATTTTCAATGTCACAATGTTGACGGTCTTCCAGGCAAAAAGCTGTGGGGACATCTTGACGAGGCCTGAAAGCCGGCGGCAGGCAACTGTGAGAGCAGTACAAAAAAAAAAGTTATACATGTAGTTTTTTTGTACAAAAAGAATGAGAATGAATGAAGAATGAAGACCCGCCGCGGTGGCTCAGTGGTTAGGGCGCTCGACTACTGAGCCGGAGTTCCCGGGTTCGAACCCGACCGCGGCGGCCGCGTTTTTATGGAGGAAAAACGCTAAGGCCCCCGTGTGCTGTGCGATGTCAGTGCACGTTAAAGATCCCCAGGTGGTCGAAATTATTCCGGAGCCCTCCACTACGGCGCCTATTACTTCCTTTCTTCTTTCACTCCCTCCTTTCTCCCTTCCCTTACGGCGCGGTTCAGGTGTCCAACGATATACTAGGCGATATACTGCGCCATTTCATTTCCCAAAAAGACCAAATATTATTTGAAGTTTACCTTACCCTTGCCCCAGGAACGCCTCTGAAACTGCAAATTGAAACATTTGGAGTCAAGCTACTTCTCCTACACGATTAATTTAGCAGCTTTGTTGACTAGCTGCCGCGGTGGCGGAGTGATTACGGCGCTCGGCTGCTGGCCCAAAATACGCGGGTTCGATCCCGGCCGCGGCGGTCGAATTTCAATGGAGGCGAAATTCTAGGGGCCGGTGTACTGTGCGATGTCAGTGCACGTTAAAGAACCCCAGGTGGTCGAAATTATTCGGAGCCCTCCACTACGGCGTCTTTCATAGTCTGTGTCGCTTTGGGACGTTAAACCCCCATAAACCAAACCAAACAAACCAGCTTTGATGACTTGTTTGCTAGCTGGATGCATAACAACTTGTCTGAATATCTGCCAAGGTCAATGGATAGATGGAAAACTTTATTGGCAAGCGAGCTTGGGCTCTTTAAGGTTTCAGGGCCGCCGCACAGCCCTCACATTACGCGCATGTGTCCAGGCCGACGTCATGGTACGATTAATTTTAGTGAAATGCGTGCTCGTAGACAACGCCTATAGGGTGTGCTATCTGGATGTGTGCGCGACGTCCCAACGTGCATATTCCGTAATCGGCGTCCTACATGGAAGCGTTTCGAGTCGATCGAGGTTATCCTGTGAAAACTTACATGCTTGCTAGATGCTCCAAAAACAAGCATTTGTCACGCGAACTGCAAAAGTTCCTCTTTCATCCGGTGGACTCACATGCGTCCGCCTCTGTTCGGCGCAAAGCTACAATTTAGTTCACATAGGCGTTTGAGTGTAACGAAGCAGAGGCATAATACGCTTTCATGGCCAACTTTACGTAAGGTCTACGTTTGAAAATATGTGTGTGCACTAAGCGTTCATATGCCGGCGTGCACATTTACAGCGCGGATAGTCGGGGATATGTTGAATAGAATGTTGAAGAGCTGCGGGGAAAAAAAAACAAAGTTGCATGAGTCAGTCGTATCGTTGCTCAACGTTTCGCAAAGCAGCAAATAAATTGGGGACCACACTTAGGCTCCGCCTTTAAAGATATCACGAGATAGCGTTAGTGTGGTTCCCGGCAGCGGCTCCTCTCGCTCGCGCAGATGCGGACCTTGCTTCCACATTACGTGAAAGACCACAGGACATACATACATATAAAGACCACCCTTAACCGGGCTGTACGTGTATGCCTGCGTGGCCTATGAGAATCGTGTCTCACTCGCTACCGAAGGGTCAGGGGTTCGATTACCGACAAATTACCTAACTTTTCCTTTTAGCGCAATTCATTTACTTCACATACTGACATGTCCTAATGACGTCTGATTCGTATTGCCACCTTGGTGTCACCAGTTCTCTACTCATTTAGTCACTTTTCAACGCCGCACCTTCAGCCGTGACGTATAGCCACCTTTTCGAAGAATCCGGACTTTTTGCTCACGGGGACCACAGTTGGCGCTGCCGCATTTTCTGCAGAACGAGATGCTTAAAGCTATCACTTTAAAAAGAATAGCGGGGGTGAAAGGATTTGGGCGGTGCTGTTCTCGCAAGATCCTTAGTGATGCGCACTACATTATATGGCAACTAGAGCCTTCGGTTCACGTCACCATGCACGCTAAATCTTTATTGTATGAAAACCCATTAATTTTTTACTTTCCGCTATTTATTTCACGCGGCTCCGTCTTTCTTTTCCATGCCTAGGTGAACATTACCGTGAGCACTGTTCGAGGCTCTTTGATGACTTACCACTTTCTGTTTTTGAAGTTCTTTGACTTCCTTTCTTCTTTCACTCCCTCCTTTACCCTTCCCTTACGGCGCGGTTCAGGTGTCCAACGATATATGAGACAGATACTGCGCCTTTTCCTTTCCCCAAAAATCCAATTATTATTATTATTATTATTATTATTATTATTATTATTATTATTATTATTATTATTATTATTATATTATTATTATTATTATTATTATTATTATTATTATTAAGTTCTTTGTTTCATGAGCGTAAATTTCGCCGTTTTGTACAATGCCACGTCGTCCTTCGTGTATTTGTTTGCCTGTGAATGTGCACATGCTCTGTTGCTCTGCCTTTTTATTATTTTTTAACTTGCCCTATTAGGCCCCAGGCACCTCTCAAGCTAGCTACCCTTGTAGCTTTTCGTCCGAGGCCTACTTTCTGTATTTCACTGCAAAAAATAAACATTCAATCAAACTCATAAAGTTCACTTCCGTTGTCTTTTGTGCCGAGCAGATGGCGTCGCCCTAATTCATACTGACGGTGGGTTATAATCTTTTTTTCCGCATTACGAGCTTTGCGCATAATGGTCTTAGATTTCTGTGCCATAAAACCCAGACCAGCACAACAATCTTTCTGCATTGCGAAACAAGAGCAGAAAGTTTGAAAACACGTCGGTCATCTGCGCGCAAGCCGCATTCAAAACTGTCGAGTCGTTATGCCGGCTTTATTCGACAACACATATCTCGTCCACTTCGCTCTTGGTAGACCTACGGCCAGAGCGAAAAGCTGCGGAACAATTGACACGATACCTGCCTATGGCATCAGCTTCTCTTTCCTCTTTTTCTTTTTACAGCCGCTAGCTAGCCAGCTTTTACCGACTAGAGTAGAAATGACGTAATCACACTGATGTGCAGAGCCTTTCACCTAACTTAGACTAAGGTTTATATCGGGTTCGATTGTGTGCAAATAAAACACAAGTAGTCTTTAAACATACATGACGCTGGGTTATATAGCTACTACTCTAACGTTGTCTGCGAAGAGCCACACACACGAGGGCAAGGAACATTACAGGGTCATTTTTTCAACATTTAGACATCTTTATTTTATACGTCGGAGCGGTTTGTGCTCGTGGATCGTACAGCAAGGCGAACATTGCGTGTCTGATATGAATCAATAATTAGGCGGTTAATTAACTGAAACTAACAAACTTTCTTATTTTTCATTTTAGTGGGTGAAGTTATATTGCGAAACTAAAGGCCGTCGCTACTGAAGGTGAGCCTTGTTTTTAATATTTGTTAATCGGGAATGGGGTTGGAAACATCGAACGTCAAGACTACTCATTTGGAGGCTCGTTGAGGTCACTTTGCCGCGTAACATATTTATAAAAGGGCGTTGCTGCACGTGGTATCGCTGCCAAAATTAAGCCAACTTCTTCTACGTCATCAAATACTCAAACACCATTCGTATTTGATGGATAAAAAAGGCTAGTGACGCATTTTCTAAATTTACCAGGCGGGAAAGCCAGCTCTACGAGTCTTCAAAAGCCTACCTTTGGCGTTCGACATTTGTAACCGTATTGCCGATTAAGAAAATTTAAAAACACGGCTCGCTGGCGAAGCCCTTCCATTTCGCAATACAATTCTGCCCCTAAAGTTTAAAATTTATTTATTTATTTATTTATTTTTTTTATATATTTATTTATTTATTTATTTATTTATATACCCTGAAGGCCCAAGTGGGCATTACAGCATTATGGTGGGGGGGGAGCATAAAAACAGCACACTGCATAATCTTGACATACGTAAGTCAGTGAAGCTAGAAGCTAGTGAAGAGGAAGACGATTAACGAGTTACCCATAAGAAGGAAAGCACAGGAGTTTAGGATAGCGCTGCAGAACAGATATTCGGCTTTAACTGAGGAAGACGATCTTGATGTTCATACAATGCACGATAATATGACATCAATAATTACGGAGTGCGCAGTAGAAGTAGGCAGCAGGACAGTTTGACAGGATATCAGTAAGCTATCTCAGGTGACGAAAGATCTGATTAACAAGCGCCAAAGCATGAAGGCGTCTAACCCTACCTACTGAATAGAACTAACAGAGCTATCAAAGTTAATAAATAAGCCCAAGGTAGCAGACATAGGGAAGTTTAATACGGAGAGAATCGAGCATGCTCTAAAGAACGGAGGTAGCCTAAATGCAGTGAAGAGGAAACTAGGCATAAGTAAAAACCAGAATTTGCAATTCGCTGATAACATTGCCTTGCTGAGTCACTCAGGAGATCAACTGCAAATCATGATCACTGAGTTAGAGAGGCAGAGCAGAACGCTGGGTCTAAAATTAACATGCAGAAAACCAAGGTAATGTTCAACAGTCTAGCAAGGGAACAGCAGTTCACAATTGGCAGCGAGAGCCTGGAAGTTGTGAAGGTCTACTTAGGGCAGGTAGTGACAGCTGATCCGGATCATGAGAGGGAGATAACTAGAAGGATAAGAATGGGGTGGAGCGCATATGGCAAGTTCTCGTAGATCATGACTGGCAGTTTACCAATTTCCCTCAAGAGATAAGTGTACAACCGTTTTATCTTACCGGTACTCGGGCAGAAATATGGAGGCTAACGAAAAGAGTTCAGCTTAAGTTAAGGACAACGCAGCGAGCCATGTAAAGAAAAATGATAGGTGTAACGTTAAGAGACCGGAAGCGGGCAGAGTGGGTGAGGGAACAAACACGGGTTAATGACATGTTAGTCGAAATCAAGAGAAAGAAATGGGCTTGGGCAGGGCATCTAATGCGAAGGCAAGATAACCGCTGGTCCTTAAGGGTAACGGAGTGAATTCCAAGAGAAAGTAAGCGTAGCAGGGGCCGGCAGTAGGTTAGATGGGCGGATGAGATTAAGAAATTTGCAGGCAAAGGGTGGATGCAGCTGGCAAAAGACAGGGTTAATTGGAGAGACTAGGGAGAGGCCTTTGCCCCGCAGTAAAACAGGGCTGGTGATGATGATGATGATGGTGACGTTAGTTTACAAATGCAGTAAAGAACGTAGATACAAACAAATGATAAGTACACAACACTGCATTCGCTAAGGGATACACAGGTTGATTACATAGCACATAAGCCTTAATAAGACAATACTATACTACGGTGAATTTAGCAACCAAGATGCGCTGAAAGTTTTGTTTGAAAATGGGATAGATCAGTTTCAGTAACTATGTCAGCCGGCAACGAGTTCCAATCTTCTATATAGATAATAGAAAGGGTAAGGTTTGACATTTTAGCGTTCGTGGGAAGATGGGTTGTACTTTACGGGGATGATCCGTCCGGGAAGACATATGATATGCAGGAGCGATGCGATCAGCTGTAAATGGGCAGCCACTGTAGCATAAAGAATGAAAGAACGCCGAAACGAGAGAACTTGCGTCGAATGATAAGGTCGGCTATACTGAGAGCTTGCTTTAGAAATGACACACTTTGATACGGTGAGTATGAAGAAAGGATGAACCTGACAGCTTTACTTTGCACGGACTCAAGACGGTTAATTAATGAAACGCTGATTGTATTCCATATTATAGAGGCATAATTTGAAGCTGACCTTATGACAGTGGTATACGCGTGAAGCTTTGTCTCGGAGTTGGCAAGATATAAACGACGTTTAATGAGTCCCAGTTTCTGAAATGCTTTGTAAGTGGTGTTATTTATGTGGGCGCTACAACATAAATCAGCACTGAAACAGACACCGAGGTACTTGAAAGAATCAGTTCTGTCAACTATATTCTCCTTAATTGTGTACACATTTGAAGGCGTATTAGTACGCGTGGAAAAGGTCATTAGCTTTGTTTTTGTTTTCATGTTAATCTCCATCTACCATAGCTGACGCCACTCATTTAGGTGCACTAAATAAGACTGAAGAATAACTACGTCAGATAGGAGGGGGGGGGGGGGGCAACTATCTTTCTATAAATTACGCAATCATCAGCGAAGAGTTGTACTTTAGATGACATGTTACATGTTATGTCATTGATAGAAATTATAAATAGCAAAATCCTAAGATGTATCCCTTTAGAACTCTCGATATGAAGCGTGAACTGCTAGACGAACTCTCTTTAATTTTTGCGCGTTGGGAGCGATTACTTAAAAATTCGTCAATCCAACGGGTGATGTCGTGGTGCAGTTTGAGGTTGTTAACTTTCTTCATTAGTCTTTTATGCGAAACGCAATCAAACGCTTTTGAAAAATCTATAAATGTGGCGTCAGTGTACATTAGTTCGTGTACAGATTCATGAAGCTCTGGTGTGAGCTAGATTAACTGTGTTTGGCAAGACTTCTTTTGCCTAAAGCCATGCTGATTGTCAATAAGCACGTTATTGTTGTTTAGATGGGTCATTATGTGCGAATGAAGTGTATGTTCAAGCAGCTTGCAACAAATCGACGTTAATGACATGGGACAATATTTTTCCGGATACGTGCTGTCGCCGGATATAAAAACTTGCTCAAGTTTGCTGTTGTCCAGTCATCTGGAATGCATCCCGTATCTAAAGACTGTTGAAATATGAAAGTTAGAACGTAGCCGACACGTGAGCGGTACTAGAAGATTAGTGTTGATGGCGTCCGGAACAAGGCTACAATTAAGTGGTAGACGCTCAATAGCATGGGCAACACTATAGCTGCGTTAATAACGACTGGCCCTTATGGTTCAAGAACTAACGGTTTTAGAGGTTCAGGAAAATTAAAAGTCGGCGATTCGGTTGTAAACATTGCTGTAAAATGCTTGTTAAAGAGGTCGGGCGTTGCCTTCGGAGGTACCACACATCCATCCACATATTTCAAGGACGCTCATGGTTATTCTTAGGGTTAATCACATCCCAGAATTTTGCAGGGTAGCTTAGCAAGTCTGGTAAGGTGTGGTAAAAAAATTGTTTTTAGCCTCCTTAATGGTGATTTCGGTCGCAGAAGATACGTCTTTGTACTGTTGCCAGGCGTTGACAGAGTGCACTTGCTCTGGCCTGCGGTACAGTCTTTTCTTTTTGCTGAGGCATTTCTTAACGTCTTTTGTGAACCAGGGGGCGTCAGTTCTCGATTCTTGGGATGCTCGCAGGTTTGATTTCCTGCTCCTTTTACGGCCTAAAAAAAAAACTGCTCTCACAAAAGCAACGTCATTTTGGAATTTTTGCCACAGAATTCTAATTATAACTTTTGTCGTATCTAATGGTTAAATTAGTAAAATGAGACAAGGAATTAAAAATATTTTCAGATGCGCTTGGCAACTAGCTACCGGCAATATTGCGCCAGCTTACTTCAAAAATGCATACTACTTGTTTTTCATGAATGCCGCGTGAATACAATTCGAAGCCAACAAAACTGCGTGCCTTTTGCGCAATCCGATGATCGGGTGATAGTGTAGTTTCCGTAAAATCATATCCTATCTAAATTGATTGCGCAGATTAATTTTATTCTCTGATAACGCCACAAAGAAAAAGAAATTAATATTCGCTGGTCGTTTGCAGTGCTGTCAAGACTGCGTGCTTTTCCTTTTTATTAACTGCGTTCTGGTGAATAGCCACCCGATTCTTGGCCGATCCCCAAGTGTGGGTATGTGCCATCTTTTGATAGGCTAACAACAACAACAACGACTGCGGAAACCTGAGATAATCAGAACGGCGTACGCTGAAAAACGTGTTCCTCCGCCCCACGTCACTGCATTGACTGCGATGTCTCACAGAGTGGAGACGGTAGCATTTGTAAATGAACAAAAACATAGCGGCCATGGTAGTGGCATTACATTCAGTACGTGCATTCGATCCACTGCTCAAGAAACGGACGGAGAACGCAAGGCGCCGTTGCTCCGAGAGTGTGCGGGGAAAGCGACGACACAGTGTTAGAGCGGGCGTTCGGAGGAAAAGCCCTTGCGCGTTATGTGACGGCACACGGACGTCGAGGTGTGGAATAAAAATGATTAAAACTCGAGTTATATTGTGACTATGTGGTCGTAGCAAGACTGAAATGACATTATGAGATATAAGGATGTAAAGTAATTCCGCTGAAATGAAAAATCATGTAGTTAGTATGGAATAGAACCCATGACCCGATTGGGTAGCCAGTCAGATGTGTTAGTCTGTAAGACATTGAGGTGCGTTCGTTCAACAAGGTTCAAAGAGGAACTTTTGTGTCTTGTGGTGTACCACATAATCTAGCATGCCAACTGATGTATGCTAAATAGGGCGTGTTATTAATATGTACCAATTAAAAGAAAATATAGCAAATGATCATTAACACCGGCGCATAATACATTTAAGGGAGAGCTTGAGTGTCCCCCTAATTTTGTTCTTGCTTTCCACCTGTAAACACGATTAAAAATCTGCATTCGTATGTATCTAAAGTAGCGCATATCGCCAGTAAAATTCATGAGCGCGAAACCACGCAAAACTGGGGCCTCTAGAACTCATGCGACAGTGGGAATGTTTCTCGCCTATTTTGTTCAAAAACTGCATGGCAGTCGCTGAGCCTAGCTTACCTGTAATGATACGCGAAAAAATAGCGCCTCTAGAGTTCCGTCATTAATTCACTGTACAAGTCTCCAACGTCGACGTTATTTGCGTCTGTAATTTCTTGACGCACGTAAGGAGCATGCGGGGACCTTTTTCGCCGATCCTACCATCACGGAAAAGAAGGTGGAACATTTGATGCAAGGTGCTAAGGGCGCAAACTTCGTCGGTGCGGCCCGCAATCCACCGAAGACCATCGCTCAATTTACTAGCGAAGCGGCCGCCACTCAGAAAACAATGGAAGCAGGAGCCCGCCATTACCTTCGCCCGCTGCACGTGACCTTGGCAACCCTCTCGGAAGACACAGCATGCGGAGACAACCTGCGGTATGTAATCCTCGACATTGTACAGGCAGAGCTGCGTCACCTGTTGCCGTCTTCCAACCAGCCCCAAGTAGAGCCCCTCGTGGAAACTGTCCGCGAAGGAGTGCCGCATCCGCTTGACTCCCCATCATCGACGCCTCCAGCGGAAGCTCAAGCCAGGACTTACGCCGCTGCAGTACCCAGTCCTCACCACCGAGGACACTCCCTAAGTCCTCATCGACGTGAACCAGCTGTTTTAGAACGCCGCCCCTAGCCCACGCCCGCCCAGCCTACGACAAGGAAATGCGACAACCGCCCGCTGTGCTTCAGTTGAGGAGATGCCCGCCATATATTCTTCGTCACTGCCCGTACCGACCAATCGGTCTTCGTGGTTTTGCCAGCGACCACGACCACGCTCCGGCCAACGCCCGCGGGCAAGAAATCGACGACTATATATCTGCGTAGAGAGGAGTATGCGCCAAGCGGTCTATCCCGTTCACCACCGCCGTCAACCTCGCGCTTCGTGTAGCCACACCGCAGCTACGCAGCCGCGGTGCGAAGAAGGTCCACGTTTTGTTTTGTTCTGAATGTCGGTTCTGAGTGTAGGAGGGATAATGCCCATGAGACATATTCGACTCTTGTGCAGGTCCCCCAGCCCTCGTTCCGGAAACTAAGGAGAGCAGCACGCTTATTAGATGAGGTTGCTCACCAGCGAAACGGCGAAGATCCTCCACCGACCACGCCACATGAAGATGTCAAATCCACTACATCAATGTCGCATACAAAGACAAGCTCGACCATGACGCGACCCGATTTCAGAATGACGCCGGCGCCCAGAGAAATCATGACGACGCATCGCAACCACGATCACAGCACAAGACGAAGCCGAGATCGGACTTCGAGGCCAACGCGCGATGCCAGGTCACGAGCAACCGCCCTTGAAGTGGACGGTCGCACAGTTACTGCCTTTGTGGACAGGGCGTCGACTACTCGGTCATCAGTGGACCTTTCGCAGCTCATCTCAAGAAAGCAAAGACCACATTTGATGGTCCCCAAATCTGCACCGCGGGTGGCCACCTTATTACGCCGCCGAGGCGATGCACTTCGAGAAAAAGAGTAATTGCACGCACTTATCCTACCAGCTTCGTGAACCTGAAACAGTGTTCCCGCGGCTTGATTTTGGCTATGTACTTCCCGAGTGATCACCGAGCGATCATCAACCTTCGGTCGAAGCTCATCATGTCTTCGACGGACGAAGTAATACCTTCTACGACAACACTGAAGCATCACGTTGTTCTGATTGTCCGATCGATCAAGAAGTGAGCGTCCCACCCAGGTCAAGTGTCAGCAGGGACTCCGGAACGGGGGGCGGTCCCCCCCCCCCTCCCTGCCCCCGTCACCCACGGTGTAGTATTGGATTCAACAAACGCTTAAAATATATTTTAATTCAGCTCCAAAGACTCCTCAACACTTTCCTGCCCGCTCCTATTCCCATCGATAGCCGCTATCGATGGTTTCAAATTCGTATTTTCCCGCTTTGAAAGAGCTTTTGGACAGCTAGCGCCATCCAGTGGATATAAAGAAACCTATATTTCAGTCTCGCTTTGCGTTTTGTTTTTTTCGTAACGCGACTATTTTAAAAGCTCCTTCGGAGTCACGTAACTGACGCTCGTCGTTTACATCATGGCGTCGACGTCGCGCGCCACAGCTGCACGATAACGGCGCATTTCCACGTAAATTGATGCATCTGAGAGCTCGTTTTTGCACGAGAACAGCAGCAGTGATGACTCAGAAGGCGACCTTGGCTCTCTAAGGCGCCCGTGTGCTGTGCGATGTCAGTGCACGTTAAAGATCCCAGGTGGTCGAAATTATTCCGGAGCCCTCCACTACGTCACCCTTTTCTTCCTTTATTCTTTCACTCCCTCCTCTATCCATTCCGTTACGGCGCGGTTCAGGTGTCCAACGATATATATGAGACAGATAGCGCTCCATTTCCTTTTCTCAAACAAACCAATTATTCTTATTATTCGTCAGAATTTAGTACGAACAGTGAAACTGCGTCAAACCGACCGGGAACGTCAACAGCCATGCTCCGGTAAGTTCCGCTTTTGCTGCGCGCTGATCGGAAGAGATGAGATTGTTCTGAAGGACACAACTCTTATCTGCAGGTTGTCAACGTCTTTCTGGCGGGATTGCATGCCGCAGGCAGCCCAGAGAGTCGTGTTTTCGGCTATAAGACAGCCAGGCGTCGACATCGGCGCTGCGCGCCGTAGTGCCGCACGGTGCTTCTTCAGAGCCGTCGATTTCTTCCTCCTATTTTTCCCCGCGGAAATCATCAGTGAGATATGCAGGAGCACGAACAAGTATGTGTGGAGGCATATTTTGAAGAAACCGTACTACAGCGAAAAGGACGGATCTTGGGGAGAGGTAACTCCGGAAGAGATGCCAAACCTCAAGGGCTGCAGCGCAAGCCCCCAAGATGGAAAAATACCGAAACTGCAAATTGTGCTATGAAAAAATGAAGCTCGAACGAAAGACAAATGTTTTCTGTGAAACATGTGCTGCAAACCTCTGTTTCACGGTAACAAAGAACTGTTCCGCGCGGTGGCACGATGGTCGGTAGACTACTGTGTCCTTGCCTATCTCAGCGAATACTGTACACGGAAAGCTGAAATTTGCTGCAGTGTTGCATCAGTCCCCGTTGTAAAAAACGTATATCCTGAACTTTTTGTTTTGTTTGTGTGAAGAAATTTTGGTGTTTTTGTGCGTTTTCTTTTTGTGAATACAAATCTTTCCCTAATAATTTTTTTTGGTAGCCTTCAGCGTGGCGGCGCCGGCACCCGGTGTCAGGGCTCAGCCAGCTGTAAGCACCGCCCCCTACACCCGCCGTTATATGCAAGAAATTAACTTGGTTCTCTCCCGAAAAAAATTCTTGGCTACGTGCCTGGAATACCGGTATCTCAACAAAGCCACGACGATTTCTTTTCTGTAAGAACTAGCAGACAGGCGGGAGGTCGTAAGACCATAAGCCCACCTTCGTCATCAACTCAGTGCTACCTCGGAACGGACAAGATCAGATCCGCGTTATTCTCAAATGTTACAGCAAGTGCTTTTCATATCGTGGTCAAAGGTACGACAAACGCCGTTTTCCAAGCAACGCATTGTAACTGACGAACACGCCCGACCTCTCCGACAAAGCCCCTAGCGTATATCGCCGCGAGAACGCCTAGCAATCCGGCATCAGGTGGAAGAAATGCTTCGCGACGACGTCATCCAGCCGTCGAACAGTTCCTCAACGGTTGGCCTGGTGAGAAATAAGGACGGCACACACCGGTTCTGCGTCGATTACCATCGCTTGAAATCTATAACGATGTAGGAGGTCTCCCCGTCCCCCGCTACGACGACACACTTGATCGGCTCTGCAACGCCAAGTACTTCTCTTCGATGGACTTCAACAGCGGCTACTGGCAAATCAAAGTCGATGAGAGAGACAGAGAGAAGAACGCATTCATAATGCCGGATGGCCTCTTCGAGTTCAAGATGATGCCATTTTGACTGTGTTCCGCGCCAGCGACATTCCAACGGGTACAGTCTTGTCAGGTCTGAATCAGCAGATTTGTCCAGTGTATACTTAGATTACGCCACTGTCTTTGGTTCGAGTTTTGACGACCAGCTAAAAGCGCTTCAAACAGTGCCGGGAGCAATCAAGTCGCCCGGGCTAACCTTGAAAGCAGAGAAGTGCCACTTCGCCTATGAAGAGCTGCTGTTTCTGCGACACATCGTAAGCAAGGATGGAGTACGCCCGGACCCGCAGAAAACAGGTGCTATCGCGCAGTTTCCGCCGCGCATGAAAAACGTGCAAGATGCACACGTGGTGAAATATTAACACATCGCAAGCAGATAATCAATTTCTCTGTCACGAAGTGCTATTGAAGGTATGCAGACAGATATGTCGCTCTTTTGTCGGATGTTGAAGGCTTCTTCAATCTCCCTGGTCCGTTGATCAAAATACGACGGGATGACCATTGTGCTGATAAGCTGCGGAGCGCATTCATGCTCTCTGCAATGTTTTGTTAATTCACTGCTAATGGCGCCCTTTGGGGATCTTTTGCGCTCTCGAAGCCCTTTATTCAAACATCGCCCTGTTTGACCAATGTATGTGCGTCCGCATGACAGAGGTATTTCATAAACCCCGCTTTTCACACATTTCACATGTTTTTTCCGGTGTTCTTGCATTGATTTTTTTCTTTGCTGGCTGCTGACTTTGGCGCACAGGCTCCTTAACTTGTTGGGTGCTGACATGAGCACTTTTACGCCAGCTCTTGCTCTTACCCTTTTGAGAGTGTGGGAAATGCCATTAATGCAAGGAATGACCGCGTACGGCTTCCTTTACTCTTATGTGGTTGTGACATATTTTCTGCCCCTAGGTGCTTGCAGAATCCCTTGTGCGACACTGGATAGCAGTCTCGTCGGGCAACCTGCTGCTTTCAGCCGACGGTTCTGGGTGTCAAAACTGCCTTGAACCTCATGATGACAGGATCTCGTCAATGCGGCTCTCATTGCTGTTTTTTCTACCCCCGCTTGATGATCTTGGAGTGCGCAGGTGTGTAGGGGAGCAGTCCCTTCTAGCTTCGTGGTCGATACCGCCAGCATTGTGAGCGCCTAGAAAGGCTAGCGTCAAGTCAAGAAATCGCATAACGTTGTTTTCTGCAGGAGTTAACTTGTTATTTCTAGTCCTTAGCGAAAGTAGCAATTTGAGCCGCATTGACGAGATCCTGTCATCATGAAGTTAGAGGAAGTTTTGACGCCCAGAACAGTCGGCTGAAAGCAGCAGTTTACCCGGCGAGACTGCTATCCAGTGTCGCAGAAGGGATTCTGCAAGCACTTAGATGCAGAAAATATGTCACAACCACATCAGAAGAAAGGAAGCCGTATGCGGTCACTCCTTACATTAATGGCATTTCCCACAGACTCGAAAAGGTAGGCGCAAGAGCTGGTGTAAAAGTGCTCATGTCAGCACCAAACAAACTAAGAAGACTGTGCGCCAAAGTCAACAGCGAACAAAGAAAAATCAGCGCAAGAAAAAGCACCGGAAAAAACATGTGAAATGTGTGAAAAGCGGGGTTTAGGAAATACCTCTGTCATGCGGACGCACATACATTGGTCAAACAGGGTACTGTTTGAATGAATGGCTTCGAGAGCACAAAAGATCCCTAAAGGGCGCCATCAGCAGTGAATTAGCAAAACATTGCAGAGAGCATGAATGCGCTCCGCAGCTT
Organism: Amblyomma americanum; assembly: GCF_052857255.1. Lineage (NCBI taxonomy): Eukaryota > Metazoa > Arthropoda > Arachnida > Ixodida > Ixodidae > Amblyomma > Amblyomma americanum. Next base: position 115,233,619 of record NC_135497.1, on the reverse strand, counting down.
ATCAACACAATGGTCATCCCTTCGTATTTTAATCAACGGACCAGGGAGATTGAAGAAGCCTTCAACATCGGGCAAAAGAGCGACGTATATGCGTCAACATACTTTCGATAGCGTTTCGTGACAGCGAAATTGATTATCTGCGTGCGTTGTCCTAATCTTTTACCACGTGTACATCTTATGCGTTTGCCATGCTTCTGTCCTTTCCTTATTGCACGAGCCAGATGTATATATTCGATCGAACGTGTATTAAAAATCTGGTTGTTAGTCAGCGTTGATTCCCGCCTCTCTCTTCTTTGTTTCATGCTGCGCTGCTCCCGCCACAAGAACATGAAATGTGCTAGAATTTTACACCCCCCCCCCCCCACACACAAAGGAAATATTAATTCAAAAACGTCGCCCGATCCCGCCCATATAACAGGAAATAGCAGCGCAATGCAGATGTAATTTCAGTTTATTAGATGTGCTCTTTGCATTTAAATGAATACAAACAGGAGACGCATATGTATGCGCGATTTAACACACAATGTACGGAGCACTACGACACCAGCAAATAATAATGGCCAAAATTTTCTCTACCTCTGAGAAATCTGAAAAAAATGTACCAATAAAAACATAATACAGGATGAAAGTTGATGCACCTTAAGCAAACATTCTAAAGGGTACAAAACATATATGCACACGCAAAAGCAAACGCATGTAAAGAGCAACCTGGGTGCCAAAAGAAAAGACGATATGGGCGTACGATACAGATACGCGGTTTCAGGTCACTGATATTCTGCAGGGTGAAACCTCCCTCTCGCTTTGCCTCTCGCACGAGCCTCAGAGTAATCTTGAGCGTGTTATCAAAACAGGAAAAAAAATTAATTCTACGAGGCGAAAATAAATAACGAGCATAAACCGCATACCTTGAAGACGTTGCCAACAGAAACCCGGGGATGAAATAAAATGCTGCAACTATATATATGAGTTCAACGCAGCCTTCTGTCCTGCGCCTTCTCACGGCACAGCGAGCGCTCAAACATACGCGTTACATCCTCCTTACACCCCCGTTTTATTTTCTTGTGACTAAGTGTGGAGATAAGACTGCTTGGAGCCGGATGGAAAGGGGGGATGTCTTGAGGTAGGAGCCCTGGCTCGCCGCACCCATGGTACAGCAGACCACGCGTGCGGCACAATACGGCGTGGGAGGCGAGATCAAGGTGATCAAGGCACAAGTATAATCCGGTGGGGGTGGGTTGGGAGTGAACGACGCGAACACAACACAAACTATACCGCTGCGACAGGACGGCAATGTAGGTAGAGCAGGTTAATCCATGGGCACTCGCAGCAAGACTTTGGTGGGCTTCCGAAGATCTCTCCCGCCTATGACCGCAGTGGACGGCCACGCTGCCACCAGCAACACGCCACAGTCGTCGGAGGCGCTGAGGGATGCAGAGTGCGCGCTAGGAGTCGCTCATTGCCTTGAAATCCGCTGCCGCGAACGACGCCTGTACGAGCGCCATTATGGTGTAGGGCCGTGAAGCTGTGCAAAAGACTTGCGATGCGCCGCGCGCCGATGCACCAGTTCCAAAAGGAATTATGTGGGCACGCCGAGGTGCGCGGGAAAGCTGCCATGAATCCGCAGCTACGAAGTTCACGACAGCCCAGTGATGAGAGCAAAAGCTGCTGCGCGCTGGGGCTTGCGCGCGAGCGGCTAGGGGCTGCGCGAATACGTGTGCGCAAGATGGCTTCCGTCCAGCGAGGAAGCCGGGCGAGCGACGGGAGGCCCATTACTGCGCCTCTGCTAGGCAGCGGCGCAACGAGGACTGCTGGTAGTTGGAGATGCCTGCAGGGACCGCCGCACCGTGCTGAAGTTGGAAACACTATTGAAGACGGGCACGTTGTTGACCGCCGCTCCCGGCGATGCGATGAAAAGGCAGACCGCCGTCGCCTGCCTGCCTGCAGCATGGAGCCGACGGCCCACGAGAGAGATGCGGGGCGAACTGCGCTTCCTTCGGCTGTTCGAAAAAAACTGTCTGATCTCTCAAAACGGCGAGTGCAAGCGCAAAACCTTCTCTCCCCGTAGCGTTTGGCGCGAGAGAGAGAGAGAAAAGGCAGCGAGGAGTCAATTTGTATTTTTTGTTGAAAAGCATTGGTCCCAAAAACGTTCTCCCAGTTACGTTTCTGGGACCAAAATGCTAGGATTTGTTTTTGTTTCTGCTTAACATCCGCGAAGAAACGTTTCTAGGACATTAGTGGGCGCACTTCCCTTTTGCTTGTGTTTCTATGTCCTGCCTCTACGGCCTGGAAATGTTCGATAAATGTTGTACTGGGACAGGGACATTCCATCCTTTCTGGGCGCTCCTGGGGAGGTACGTTGTTTGCTGGGATGTCTATCACAAATGCTTGAATTTTACAGTTGTGTATTTACTGTAGGTGCTCGAACTTAGCCAATGTTTTGTTGAGTGAAGGGATGAACTTTTGCCCAACGTTTCTCTCTCTCTCCATCTCGCTCCATGTAAATAGAACAGGTGTCCAGCTAAATGTAACCGCGTTTTTAACAATTGGAGTGTCCTACTGGTGTGCTGTACGATGTCAGTGCACGTTAAAGATCCCCAGGTGGTCGAAATTATTCCGGAGCCCTTCACTATGGCACCTCTTTCTTCCTTTCTTCTTTCACTCCCTCCTTTATCCCTTCCCTTACGGCGCGGTGTCCAACGTCGCGTGTCCAACGATATATGAAACAGATACTGCGCCATTTCCTTTCCCGAAAAACCAATTATTATTACTAAGGAGTGTCCTAGGCGCGTAAAATGGGTTCAGTACTGCTGAGGGTCGTGTGGCCTACTCTGCAGTATCCATTCAAGGCAAAACTTGAGTTTCAGTCCGGTGTGCGTATATGAAATTGAAGTGACCTTCGCACTTGGCGATTTGATTGCAAAACACTGAAGAAGTTGGCGCGGGAAAAACGAGGACAAGTGAGACAAAGACGAGCGCCTGTCTCGCTTGTCCTTGTTTTTCCGCGCCCACTTCTTCAGTATGAACATCAACCAACTATCCCAACTTTCTGCCCTCAACGCAACAGCTTTAAGCCAGATGACAAGCATATTTTGACTGTGGCCTAAGCAATGGTGTCTTCAAATTAGACCCGGGTCGTTTCTGAAATGTTGCCCGATACGATGGTAGTCTCTAAATGTGACCCGGGCCAGCCCGGGCCAGGATCCGGTCAGCGCCCGTCCCTGCGTTTCCATGTTTGACTTCTGTCCTGTTCTTAGCGCTGTTCATACACCATGCAATACCAACTAGCCCGTCAACTCGCTCTCGTAAACTTCATTTCTTGTTTCTCGGGCTCTCTCGACTGTCTCATCTCGGATCCTAGTCTTCTGATCTCAGTCGCTGCTCTTGCAGTTTGCCGGTCAGCGCCCATCCCTGTGCTTCCATGTTTGACTTCTGTCCTGTTCTTAGCACTGTTCCTACACCATGCAATACCAACTAGCCCGTCAACTCGCTCTCGTAAACTTCATTTCTTGTTTCTCGGGCTCTGTCGACTGTCTCATCTCGGATCCTAGTCTTCTGATCTCAGTCGCTACTCTTGCAGTTTGCCGGTCAGCGCCCGTCCCTGTGCTTCCATGTTTGACTTCTGTCCTGTTCTTAGCGCTGTTCCTACACCATGCAATACCAACTAGCCCGTCAACTCGCTCTCGTAAACTTCATTTCTTGTTTCTCGGGCTCTGTCGACTGTCTCATCTCGGATCCTAGTCTTCTGATCTCAGTCGCTGCTCTTGCAGTTTGCCGGTCAGCGCCCGTCCCTGTGCTTCCATGTTTGACTTCTGTCGTGTTCTTAGCGCTGTTCCTACACCATGCAATACCATCTAACCCGTCAACTCGCTCTCATAACTGAGCGTCCAACCTTATTGAGCGTGCAGCCATAAGTGAGCATGCCCGACACGATGAGAGCCTCGAAATCTGGTTCGGGCCATTGCCAAAATGCTTTCACTCGACCTTTGGTATAACCATGTTTTAATCCTGCCTGACTTTCTCGCACTGCACAGTCAATTAATTAGTTTATACTGACTAACTAGCTTTTTAAATATAAACTTCATGTTCGCAGCAAGGTACCGACCGAGTAATTTTTTCTTCAAGCTCTAAAAGATAGCGCGAGAAATCCAAACACACAACAGTGGTGCTACTTGAGCGCGGCACATGCATATTCACTTATCGTATATCCCGCGCCGAGTGCAAACACAAAACTCATTGGAGACTCGTTTACCTGGAACGCCTCGTATATTGCCAAATAAAATAAAACCGTCATCCGCTCTCTGTTCCTTGGCAGCGGCCCTTTTTTCGGGGCGAGAGACGCGTGCATCTCCGTTGGGAGAAGAAAAGAAAAAAAACGGAGGGGTCTTTTTTTTTTGCGCCTGCACACCCACGCTCAGGCGCATCGCCGCCGCCGAAGACGCGATTGGGAAACTGCGACGGCCCCGCCGCGGTGGCTCAGTGGTTAGGGCGCTCGACTACTGATCCGGAGTTCTCGGGTTCGAACCCGACCGCGGAGGCTGCGTTTTTATGGAGGAAAAACGCTAAGGCGCCCGTGTGCTGTGCGATGTCAGTGCACGTTAAAGATCCCCAGGTGGTCGAAATTATTCCGGAGCCCTCCACTACGGACCTATTTGTTCCTCTCTTCTTTCACTCCCTCCTTTATCCCTTCCCTTACGGCGCGGTTCAGGTGTCCAACGATATATGAGACAGATACTGCGCCATTTCCTTTCCACCAAAAACCAATTATTATTATTATTATTATAACTGCGACGCTCGCCAGCGCCATATCTCGCTCGCAGCAAACAAGCCGTGAGTCACGTGAGTCGATTTCAAATCAGGTTGAGCAGTATTTAAACCGTAAACAATTTTTCTGTAGCCTCGCCACCAATGTTTCAATACAAGATGCGAAACGAGGTACCAACCGCGAAATGGAGCCAAACATTCCTGGCGACTATACGGTTCTTTTTAATGCGCAGAACGCTCATAAGTGCACTAGTATTCTAAAGAAATGCAGCACTTTTTGCTCTACTTCGTGAACGCTTGAGCGTAAGTTGCGAGAAATGTCACTGTATCTCACATGCTTCTTTTATCTTCAAATTAATATTTGCATATAATTGACCTTTATCCTAAAGGAGCCAACATTGTAAGGAGAGCTTACAGCATCCCATTCCTCCGTCGTAATTGAGAGCAGCCGCGGATTACTACAGCATAATAATAATTGGTTTTTGAGGAAAGGAAATGGCGCAGTATCTGTCTCGTTGTTCACCTGAACCGCGCCGTAAGGGAAGGTATAAAGGAGGGAGTGAAAGAAGAAAGGAAGAAGGAGGTGGCGCAGTGGAGTGCTCCGAAATTATTTTGACCACCTGGGGACCTTTAACGTGCACTGACATCGCACAGCACACGGGCGCCTTATCGTTTTGCCTCTAAAGCAGGAAAATCTAAAGCAGGATCCCTCGGCCCCAGTTAATCATGGTCCTCAATCAGAGAAGCCTACCGCTATATATACTACGGCAGTGGCCTTTTTCAGGCATGCAAGCGCAGTAGCACCTGACGTCAACATCCTTACAGACCGTGTCGTGAATATTATGGGCTCGCTGTTGTTGCCTGTTGTGCCGGCGGCTCGCCGCTCACCGATGCGCCGCGTTCAATGGGCGCGCATAACATCGACGCCTCTCCCAGACCATCTACGTGACTTTGTGTGGAAACTTGGTTGGGCAGTGCTGCCTACTTGTGATCGGCTGGAGCGGTGGGGCGTTTTACGCTCCAGTACCTGTCCGAATTGCCCGCTTCCGGAATCTAATCGCCATGCTACAGTCACCTGCATGGTAGCACGTGTCTTTTGGCGCGCCGTTCATGCGGGATTCCGTGGGCAGGGCATTTCGAGCTTTGTCTCCCGCGGCCGCTTCCCCAGCGGCCGTTTTGCTCGCCTGTTAATTGTTGCAGGTCTTTTTAGTTTATGGCGCAATCGATGCACCGCGGTCGCTGGTGGCTTTCGACGCCGAGCTGTGTGGCCAATACTTGGCCGTCTTAGAAGGGAGCTGATCAGTTTCTTGTCAGAGGAACTCTTTTTCTTGGGAGAGGAAGAGTTTCTCCGGCAGTGGTCATGCCCATTCATTTCTGTTAACAATGAACGTCTTGTTCTGGTCTTTAGACCAAACTGGCGCTAGGGTCTTCTTCTTTATTCCCCCCCCCCTTTTTTTTCCGTGTCAGATTTTTCCGGTATCACTCACTGTTAATAATCATGCCACGCCGCTTTAAATCGCACACAAGAAATTCCTGTTAGTTATTCAAAGATGTTTTGGCACTCTAATTAGCTCGCCTTACATGCTGAGCGTCATGTCAACTTGTGAATGTCAAATGTATCCGGTAACCTTGGCATGTGTACATATGTAAATAAAATTTTTTCTAATCAGAAGTTATGTGGATTAGCTCAGCTAATCCAGGATATACAAAGCGAAAGACCTCGGCGTTCACTGTGTTCATTGGCTTTGGCGTTGACAATATTCTAGACGGCGATGACTTTGATCAAAGGAATGAGGGTATAACTGGCTTCCTGGATATGCAGACGCCTCATTTGTACTTTGATACATGTGGCGGTGGTGAGAGAGATGTGGCCTGAATGCATTAGCGCTGACAGCGTTGTGGCTGACATGCAGCACTGCAGTAATAGCTAGGCCGCATCGTTCATTTGGCTGCGTTTTTGTGGAGGAAAAACGCTAAGCCGCCCGTGTGCTGTGCGATGTCCGTGCACGTTAAAGATCCCCAGGTGGTCGAAATTATGCCGGAGCCCTCCACTACGGCCCCTATTTCTCTTTCTTCTTTCACTCCCTCCCTCATCCCTTCCCTTACGGCGCGGTTCAGGTGTCCAACGATATATGAGACTGATACTGCGCCATTTCCTTTCCCCAGAAAACCAATTATTATTAATATCAATCTCGCGATCAACCGCTAACGGCATGCAACCTCCCAGGGTGGCAGGGAGGGCGCGCTGCCTATCCAGTGTGCGGAACCCAATGAAACCAGGCTTTTGCAGTTGGACACCAACGTCACGTACATGAACGTGAGATTTAGGTCTCCACTTACCCGCGGAGCAAATTGTGCGCCTCTCCTTTCGTGAAAATGAACGGCCTTTGCAAAGTTGTCAACGCCAGTGAACTCTATGAACGCCGTCGGCTCACTTGTTTAGTTTTTGAGGAAAGGAAATGGCGCAGTAACCGTCTCACATATATCGGTGGACGCCCGAACGCGCCGTAAAGGAAGGGATAAAGGAGGGAGGGAAAGAAGAAAGAGAAAACTGATAATTGAAAGTAGGATTTTGAGGAAAGGCGCCGCGCTGCGCAGCGGCGGTACACCTGTGGCTCGGTGCTACTAGTGGCGCATGTGCAGTAGTGACTAGAGAGCGAGAGAGAGAAACGGGGCAGCGGCGAAAGGTCAGCCGACACAGTCGGCGCCGGCCACCTGCGCCGTGCGTGACGTCACTGGTGCTCCGACATACGCAGGCTCGCGCGAAGCATGGTGTTGACTAGCGTAGTGAAGCTTTTCGCTTCAAAACTGCTATTGCCGCCCTCAGCCGGCTGCAATCCACCGGCCGCGGTACCCCACTAGTGCGGGACATTCGCTCGTTTATCGAGCGTCTCGCGCAGAGAGAATGCGCCGTGCGTGCACAATGGGTGCCCGGTCACTGCGGCATCGCCGGCGACGAAAAAGCTGACGACCTCGCGACCACCGCACGTCTACTACCTGCCAGTGATCTGCCCCTTGCGCTGGAGGACGTGCGTGCGGTCATCCACGAGCATCTCCGAAAGCAGCACCCCGACCCACGTATCGCAGGAGGTGAGCGCATCGAAAGCATCAACGGCTGTCGCGCACTTACGCGGTCGCAACGTGCAATGATATTCCGCGTGCTCATTGGCTGCGTGTGGCCCGGGGAACGGCGGGAGCGTCACGGAATCGCGACAATTAATGCGTGTGACGGATGCGGTGCAGTGGAAACACTAGACCACCTGCTCCTTCACTGTGCCACGTACGCCGGTGCTCGTCGCGATATGCTTGCGGCCTATGGGACGCTGGGCATACTACCAGATTCCCTCAAGACGCTATTGTGGCCGCAGGGCAGTGCGCGCACCCCTGAGCGAACCTTGGTGAGCCTCTGTGCGTTCCTCGAACAGACGGGCTTGACGTCCCGTCCCGTCTGTTCTCCGCCAGGTAGTTGCAAGCAGTGATCGAACGCTCCGCGAGTTCTACCTTGGACGATAAACAACTGGACGCCCCGCTCCAGCTGTAGTCAACATAGTGCTGTGCGCGAGTGTTTTTATTGCTCCATCATGAACTAATCACGCGCACAACCTGGACCCATTTCTTATTGTGTAAATAGTTTGTTTTTATTACCTCTCCCCTTATCCACTGTTCCTGTCACCTTACCTCTTTCATTTCTCCATTCTGCCTGCTATCCTTTATTTCCGCTGCCCCACCTTAGGTGCTTCAGTATCGATGGCAGATGCCGGGGCTAGTAAAAATCTTTTACTTCCTTTTTATTATTATTTTAATAAAACCCACCCACTACTACTACATCCCCTACGGCAGCTCTTTCTTCCTTTCTTCTTTCACTCCCTCCTTTATGCCTTCCCATAAGTTTCGGTTTAGGTGCTCGCCGAGATATGTGAGTCAGTTACTGAGTGACTACCTTCCTCGAAAACAAATTTTTGCATTTCACCAACACCCGCCGCGGTGGCTCAGTGGTTAGGGCGCTCGGCTACTGATCCGGAGTTCCCGGCGGCTGCGTTTTTTGGAGGCAAAGCGCTAAGGCGCCCGTGTGCAGTGCGATGTCAGTGCACGTGAAAGATCCCCAGGTGGTCGAAATTATTCCGGAGCCCTCCACTACGGCACCACTTTCTTCCTTTCTTCTTTCACTCCCTCCTTTATCCCTCCCCTTGCGGCGCGGTTCAGGCGTCCAACGATATATGAGACAGATACTGCGCAATTTCCTGTCCCCCAAAACCAATTGTTATTACTATTATTTGCCAACACAGCCTCAGTGTTGGACTTTAGTGCGTTAAATACGGGAGCTTCAGTTGTTTACATCGGCGTGCTCAGCGAATGTGGAGAAGACCAAATGGAAACATCCGTGGATGTTTGTCTTCCGGAAACATACCTTCTAAGTAGGGTGCCTGGATGCGCGCCCATCGAGGTATACCCTACATGGATGGATGGATGGATGGATGGATGGATGGATGGATGGATGGATGGATGGATGGATGGATGGATGGATGGATGGATGGATGGATGGATGGATCTGAACCCTTTAAATAGGGCGGTGGCTCAAGCCGCCTAGCCATGCCTTATGAAATTTTACTCTTGTCTTGATTTTAGCCACGAATCAGATAACATTGGCTTAGTTACTTCTACCCGCTTAAAATCTACTTTCCCTTCAGTGTCCTTAAATCCCAATGCCTTGGGTAAATAAGCTCCGCTGCTTTCCACTGTAGGGTGTAGCCCTTTACAGAAAAGTATCAAGTGTTCAGCCATTTCCTCCTCCTCTCCGCACGTAACGCACAGCGTGTCTATCTCGTGGTACCTGACTTTATATGTCTTAGTCCGCAAAACTCACGTCCTGGCATCAAACAACAAAGAGCTTCCCCTACAATTACCATAGGTATTTTCTTTGGCAATTTCCTGCTTAAAGATTTTGTATGTTCCCAGTACCGATTTCGTCAGCATCCCTGTTTTACACAGAGCTCTCTCTGTTTCTTTAATCTTTTTCGTAACCGATAATTGCTGATTTGCCCCCTACTGCTGTCCAGATATTTGCTTGTCAGTTTTCTAATTCGGTTTCTGCATTTCGTGTCAACATTCCTTATATACAGCTATCTGAAAACTTTCCTAGCCCACTGCTTTGCCCCCATTTTTCTCAATCGCTCCTCAAATGCTATATTACTGCTATCTTCTCGGCTCACGAACGACGCCCATTCCATATCACCCTGTACCCCTTGATTTGGTGTATTGCCATGTGCTACCATAGCTCGCCTCCTTACGCCACGTTGTTTAATTTCTAAGCTTGCTTGAACATCTGGTCTCATGTACAGGACCGCACTACCGAAAGTCAGGCTAGGAACCATCACCCCTTTGAAGATCCCTCTTACCACTTCATACCTTTTGTAATTCCACAGTGCCCTATTTTTCATGACAGCTGCATTCCTACTAGCTTATTTCTTTATATATTTCATTATTTATTCATAATCGAGCGTCTCGCGCAGAGAGGATGCGTCGTGGGTGCACAGTGGGTGCCCCGTCACTGCGGCATCGCCGGCAACAAGAAGCTGACGACCTCGCGACCGCCGCACATCAACTACACGCCAGTGATCTGCCCCTTCCGCTGGAGGACGTGCGTGCGGTCATCCACGACCATCTCCGAAAGCAGCACCCCAACCCACGCATCGCAGGAGGTGAGCTCATCGAAAGCATCAACGGCTGTGGCGCACTTACGCAATTGCAACGTGCAATTATCCTCCGCGCGCGCATTGGCTGCGTTGGCCCGGGGAATGACGGGAGCGTCACGTAATCGCGCCACATTCTCACAGCCGGCCTACTCTACGGCGCGGCGGCGACGGAGCCGAAAACCGCGGCAGCAACGGAGCGGCGCGGTGTTCTGATCAGAGAGGCGCCGGACACCGGCAAACCAGTTGTGGTGGGCGCTGTTGTGCTCGCGCTTCCTTCCTGCTTGGAGTTCGGCGAAGTTGGGCATGGGGAGGATTCCCTGAAGACCACCGCGAGGGTGGGTGAGCCCTCTGGGGGAGACGTGGCCGCAGGAATGCCGAAAGCAGCGACGACAATAGCGTCCCCACGTGTTCGAACAGGAACGCCGGAAGCAGCGACGATCATAGGCGTATATGTTCCGGTCCTCAGACGACGAAGTGCGGTATCAGTGTGGTCCCCTTCGGTCACGCTGGGGTTGAACAATTGCCCGAGTGCCGCACCTTCGACAGAGCTTCCACGTTCCGGTCACCAGTTCAAGATCTTTCAACCCCTGCTGGGAGACAGCCTGCATTCCTGTGTCATGCAGGCGCCTTCCGGGTCAACATGGGCACGGTGCGGACACGTGTGCGCGCCCACCTGGAGGCCGCGTGGACGACAACATGACCGTGTCTTGTTCCCTTTCCCTCGACCGAGCTGCGAGGAAACATCAGGACCGCCCTGTCGTGGGTGCTACAATCAGTGTCATCGTGTCATTGGACATCATTGTTCGAACTGTATTCCCTAGCTAGGGATCTGATAAATACGAAGAGTAAGGAGCTGCTGGTTTGGTACCAGAAGAGAGCCCCCTTCTTGAGAGATACCAGACTCTCCCGTCTTCTAAGAAGCTCTCTTTACTGTGAAGCACTCTCAGTTGCCCGTACTTGTACATTACGTAAATAGTCCTTGTATAAAGTTTCCTAAGTTCTCTTCCTCAGATCGTCCTCGTCTCTTCTCCGGCCCAGTCACGCTACCTGAATACCAACTGGTGGCAGCGGTGGGATGCTGCTACCTGAATTCCAACAGCGCTCGCTTCTCCCAAGTGACTCTACGCCAGTGCCTTATTTTTTTTTCTCCCGCGTGGAAAAAAAATACTCAACAGCGGCAGCGTCGGCGGGGTCCGAAGAAGATGCCGAAGGTGCGGTGAAAGTCGTCTGCATGTGCTTGCGTTGCTTGACTTGACTATTATCGCAGAAGAAACAGTGCGATCTCGCAAGCGGTGGAAAAAGTTTGAAGTTAATTTAATAGCTTTGCTTAACTCCACAGTTTTTACAGCGAAACACCATGCGTAGAGCACCAAAACATATTTATACGATTATAGCAAGCTACTAATAAAGGGCTGCGCACACTGCAGTCACATTATTCTGGCCAATATGAACGAAATCGAAAGTATGTAGCGGGTAATGAACTCTGTTAACAATACAGGAATGATTTTCCGGGGCTTGCTAGATTTGTCTTTATACCAACGTTCGAGAATTAGGCTAACGAAACAGATTGGAGAATATCATACCAGTATCGGCTAATACACATGCAAATTTTCAGATTTTGCTCGATAGCAGAATTCAGTGAGTGTCTGAAAGAGATAAATCCGTCATGCTAGTAACATACATTACCGGATCGTTTTGCTGACATTCCTGTCTGTTTTAATGCACTTTATTCTGATATGCATCTTTGTGTACAACCATGTCTATCTCAAATGCCTGTATTTTACTGTTGTGTATTTACTGTATTATCTCAAACTTAGCCAATGTTATGTTGAGTAAAGTGATGAATTCTTGACCAATATTTCCCTCTCTCTTTCTATGTAAATAGAACAGGTGTCCAGTTAAATGTAACCACGTTTTTAACAACTGAAGGAGTGTCCTACTGCTGTGCTGTGCGATGTCAGTGCACGTTCAAGAACCCCATGTGGTCGAAATTATTCCGGAGCCCTCCACTACGGCACCTCTTTCTTCCTTTCTTCTTTCACTCGCTCCTTTATCCCTTCCCATATGACGCGGTGGGCAACGTCGCATGTCCAACGATATATGAGACAGATACTGCACCATTTCCTTTCCTCAAAAAACCAATTATTATTATTAAGCAATGTCCCAGGCGCGTAAAATTTGTTCAGTACTGCTGAGGGTCGTGTGGCCTTCTCTGGAGTATCTAGATATTCAAGGCATAATAATAATTGGTTTTGGGGGAAAGGAAATGGCGCAGTATCTCTCTCATTTATCGTTGGACACCTGAACCGCGCCGTAAGGAAAGGGATAAAGGAGGGAGTGAAAGAAGAAAGGAAGAAGAGGTGCCGTAGTGGAGGGCTCCTGAATAATTTCGACCACCTGGGGATCTTTAACGTGCGCTGACATCGCACAGCACACGAGCGCCTTAGCGTTTTTCCTCCATAAAAACGCAGCCGCCGCGGTCGGGTTCGAACTCGGGAACTCGGGACCAGTAGTCGAGCGCCCTAACCACTGAGCCACCGCGGCGGGTAGGTATTCAAGGTGGTGGTGGTAGTGGTTTTATTAAAAATAATAGTAAAAAGGAAGGAAAAGATTTTTGCTAGCCCCGGCATCTGCCATCGATACTGAGGCACCTGAGCTGGGGCAGCGGAAATAAAGGACAGCAGGCAGAGTGGAGAAATGAAATTCAAGGCAAAACTTGAGTTTCAGTCCGGTGTGCGTATATGACATTGAAGTGACCTTCGCACTTGGCTTATTTGATAGCAACAGGCTGAAGAAGTTGGCGCGGGAAAAACGAGGACAAGCGAGACAAAGACGAGCGCTTGTCTCACTTGTCCTTGTTTTTCCGGGCTCACTTCTTCAGTATGAACATCAACCAACTATCCAAACTTTCTGCTCTCAAAGCAACAGCTTTAAGCCGGATGACAAGGATATTTTGACTATGGCCTAAGCGATTGTGTCTCCAAATTAGACCCGGGTCGTTTCCGAAATGTTGCCCATCTCACCCCCGAAATTTGACATTCATTGATTTGGACCAACATCTATTTTCAGGCTAATTTCTATGTGCACGATAAGGTGGTAGTTTCTAAATGTGACCCGGGCCAGCCCCGAAATTTGACCTCGGCCTATTTGGACCAACCATAACTAAGTGTCCAACCTTATTGAGCGTGCAACCATAAGTGAGCGTGGCCGACACGATGACTACCTCGAAATCTGGTTCGGGCCATTGCCAAAATGCTTTCACTCGACCTTTGGCATAACCATGATTAAACCCTGCCTAACTTTCTTTTTCGCACTGCACAGTCGATTAATTCGTTTATACTCACTAACTAGCTTTTTAAATATAAACTTCATGTTCGCAGCAAGGTACCGTCCGAGTAATTTTTTTCTTCGAGCTCTAAAAGATAGCGCGAGAAATCCAAAAACACAACAGTGGTGCTACTTGAGCGCGACACATGCATATTCACTTATTGTATATCCCGGGCCCAATGCGAACACAAAACTCATCGGAGACTCGTTTACCTGGAACGCCTCGTATATTGCCAAATAAAATAAAACCGTCATCCGCTCTCTGTTACTTGGCAGCGGCCCTTTTCTCGGGACGAGTGCATCTCCGTTGGGAGAAGAAAAGAAAAAAAAAAGGGGGGGGGGGCTTTTTCTTTTGCGCCCGCGCACCCACGCACCAGCGCACCACCGCCGCCGAAGCCGCGATAGGGAAGCTGCGACGCTCGCCAGCGCCATCTCTCGCGCTCGCAGCAAACAAGCCGTGGGTCACGTGAGTCGATTTCGAAACAGGTTGAGAAGTATTTAAACCGTAAACAATTTTTCTGTAGCGTCGCCACCAATGTTTCAATACAGGATGCGAAACGACGTACCAACCGCGCAATGGAGCCGAACATTCCCGGCGAATATGCGGTTCTTTTTATTGCGCAGAACGCTCATAAGTGCACTAGTATTCTAAAGAAATGCAGCACTTTTTGCTCTACTTCGTGAACGCTTGAGCGTAAGTTGCGAGTAATGTCACTGTATCTCACATGCTTCTTTTATTTTCAAATTAATATTTGCATATAATTGACCTTTTTCCTAAAGGAGCCAACATTGTAAGGGGAGCTTACAGCATCCCATTCCTACGTCGTAATTGAGAGCCGCCGCGGATTACTACAGCATAATAATAATTGGTTTTTGAAGAAAGGAAATGGCGCAGTATCTGTCTCGTTGGTCACCTGAACCGCACCGTAAGGGAAGGTATAAATGAGGGAGTGAAAGAAGAAAGGAAGAGAGAAGTGCCGCAGTGGAGGGCTCCGGAATAATTTTGACCACCTGGGGACCTTTAACGTGCACTGAAATCACACAGCACACGGGCGCCTTAGCGCTTTGCCTGTAAAGCAGGAAAATAGTAAATATTTGTTGAAAAGAAGTTATGTGGATTAGCTCAGCTAATCCAGGATATACAAAGCGAAATACCTCGGCGTTCACTGTGTTCATTGGCGTTGGCGTTGACAATGTTCTAGATGGCGATGGCTTTGATCTAAGGAATGAGGGAATAACTGGCTCCATGGATATGCAGACGCCTCATTCGTACTTTGATACATGTGGCGGTGGTGAGAGAGATGTGGTCTGAATGCATTAGCGCTGACAGCGTTGTGGCCGACATGAAGTACTGCAGTAATAGCTAGGCCGCAGCGTTCATTTGGCGATCAATCTCGCGACCAACCGCTAACTGCATGCCACCTCCCCGGGTGGCAGGGAGGGCGCGCTGCCTATCCAGTGTGCGGAACGCAATGAACGCAGGCTTTTGCAGTTGGACACCAACGCCACGTACATGAAAGCGAGATTTAGGTCTCCACTTGCCCGCGGTGCCGATTGTGCGCCTTTCCTTTCGTGAAAATGAACGGCCTTTGCAAAGTTGTCAACGCCAATGAACTCTGTGAACGCCGTCGGCTCACTTGTTTGGTTTTTGCGGAACTGACGTGTGAGTTGGTGCCCATATGAGGCTAATTTTCCTATCTTTCCTCCTGTTAGTATCCGCACCGCTTCTGGTGGCAATGAGGTGGCACACGCTCTGGCTCGAGATCTCTACTTCCGAGCCTCCGAGCCGGAGCAGAACCTCCCGACTGCAAAAAGCTAGACGACAGACTGCAGAATTACACGGAAATAACTGAAAACTACAGATTCCAAAGGAGACTAGTCCCTCCACTGGACAGAGAGCTCGGAAACAAAGAGGCGACGATCTGGCGCAGATTACAGGCAGGAAATTACCTTAATCTGGTCGTGGCATCGCACGTCCTCAAAGACGAAGACATAGATGATAAGTGCAAAAAATGTGGACAGAGGGGGACCCTCGATCACGTAATTTGCGAATGTGTAGACTCCCTAGGGGCGAACGAAGGAATTGATAGTAGAGAAGCCTGGGAGACCCTTCTGCGGAGCTCGGACCACGTCAAGCAGAAGCAAGCCATTCATCTGGCGGTGGAGGCCGCGAAGAGCCAGCAACTCTTTGCCTGTCTTTAATCGCGGGGGTCCCGGCCCCTACCTCCTAGGCCTGCGTGCCGTGGGTAGGGAGTAGGGGGCCTCCCTTCTGATGGAAATAAAGGTTTTTGGAATGGAAATGGTTTTTGAGGAAAGGAAATGGCACAGTAACCGTCTCACATATCTCGGTGGACGCCCGAACCACGCCCCGTAAAGGAAGAGTTAAAGGAGGGAGGGAAAGAAGACAGAGAAAACTGATAATTGAAAGTATGATTTTCAGGAAAGGCGCTGCGCTGCGCAGCGGCGGTACACCTGTGGCTCAGTGCTACTAGTGGCGCATGCGCAGTAGTATCTAGGGAGCGTGAGAGGGAGAAACGGCGCAGCGGCGAAAGGTCAAGCGACAAAGTCGGAGGCGGCCACCTGGTGCCGTGCGTCACGTCCCTCGTGCTCCGACAAACGCCGGCTCGCGCGAAGCGTGGTGTTGACTAGCGTAGTGAAGCTTTTCGCTTCAAAACTGCTTTTGCCGCATTCATCATCATCATCATCATCATCATCATCATCACCAGCCTTACTACACCCACTGCAGGGCAAAGGCCTCTCCCATGTCTCTCCAATTAACCCTATCCTTTGCCAGCTGCATCCACCCTATGCCTGCAAACTTCTTAATCTCATCCGCCCACCTAACCTTCTGCCGCCCCCTGCTACGCTTACTTTCTCTTGAAATCCACTCCGTTACCCTTAAGGACCAGCGGTTATCTTGCCTTCGCATTAGATGCCCTGCCCAAGCCCATTTCTTTCTCTTGATTTCGACTAAGATGTCATTAACCCGTGTTTGTTCCCTCACCCACTCTGCCCGCTTTCGGTCTCTTAACGTTACACCTATCATTTTTCTTTCCATAGCTCGCTGCGTTGTCCTTAGCTTAAGCTGAACTCTTTTCGTTACCCTCCACGTTTCTGCACCGTAGGTGAGTACCGGTAAGATTAAGCTGTTGTACACTTTCCTCTTGAGGGAAATTGGTAAACTGCCACTCATGATCTGCGAGAATTTGCCATATGCGCTCCACCCCATTCTTATCCTTCTAGTTATCTCCCTCTCATGATCCGGATCAACTGTCACTACCTGCCCTAAGTAGACGTATATTCCGTCACAACTTCTAGACTCTCGCTGCCAATTGAACTGTTGTTCCCTTGCTAGGCTGTTGAACATTACCTTGGTTTTCTGCCTGTTAATTTTTAGACCCATCGATCTGCTCTGCCTGTCTAACTCATTGATCATGATTTGCAGTTGACCTCCTGAGTGACTCAGCAAGGCAATGTCATCAGCAAATCGCAGATTATTTAGGTATTCTCCATTTATTCTTATTCCCAACTGTTCCCAATTCAGGCCTCGAAATACCTCCTGTAAACATACGGTGAACAGCATTGGCGAGATCGTGTGTCCTTGCCTGACCCCCTTCCTTATTGGAATTTTATTGCTGACTTTATAGAGGACTATAGTAGCTGTGCAGTTGCTAAATATATATCTTCCAATATTTTGACATAAGGCTCTTCTACCCCCTGATTACGCAATGCCTGTATGACTGCTGAGGTTTCCACTAAGTCGAATGCTTTCTCGTAATCAATGAAAGCTATATATAGAGGTTGGTTCTATTCTGCTCATTTCTCTATCACCTGATTGATAGTGTGAATATGATCTATTGTGGAATATCATTTACGAAAGCCTGCCTGATCATTTGGTTGATTAAAGTCTAACGTTGCCCTGACTCTATTAGCGATTACCTTAGTAAATACTTTGTAGGCAACGGATAGTAAACTGATCGGCCTATAATTTTTCAAGTCCTTGGCGTCTCCATTCTTATGAATTAAGATAATGTTTGCATTCTTCCAAGCTTCTGCTACAGTCGAGGTCATAAGGCATTGCGTATACAGGGTGGCTAGTTTTTCTAGCACGATGTCACCTCCATCCTTCAACAGATCTGCTGTTACCTGATCCTCCCCAGCTGCTTTTCCCCTTTTCATTGCTTCTAAGTCTTTCTTTACTTCATCTTTCGTTACTGGCCGGATCACGCATTGCTGTGCACTGCTGTCTTTCACATTAACGCTCTGATTACATAGGCTACTGTACAGGTCTGTGTAGAACTCTTCGGCTACGTTAACTATCTTATACCCCTGTCACACAGGACGTTGAATGTCATTCGCAGCGAATGACATTACGTTTGAACGGCGTTTTTTCGCTGCTACACGGGCACAGTCAATGACATTCACAGCTAACGACATTCGCCCATTGAATGAGTTTCCCGAACATATGTACGCGCGACCTGTGTAATCTCGACGACAGCGGCTTGGCGAAAAATTACAAAACTGATTAGTGAGAACAAAACGTATTCAAACAAAACTTTATTTTAATTGCTGCAATGAACTTTTGAATCATTTTTTGATGTAAAATAAGGTATTTGAAGCGATTTGCGCAACTACACTTTTGTTCCCAGTCGCCGCCAGTTACTGTAGAGACGGCCGCGTTTGTTTACAAACCGTCCTCCATCTTGCCTGAGTAGCGTGGTCGTCACTCCATTTGCATTCAGTGCTCGCAATGGAAAACAACTCTGCAGCTTCGCCAGCCCAGCAGAAGGCGTGTGAACAAGCAATGTTCGCTTGCACTGTTGCTCAGTAGCGACTGTCAAGAATTCGGCACCAATTTCGCAGCCCTCCATAGTGCCGACAGCAGGAGGAAGTGCGAGAGGCATGTACGGGAGGGATCGTGAGCGGCTTTGAGCCTGTCTTGCTTTGGATATTTCAGTGGATTGCTTGTTGACTATTGCTGCCGCAAGGCGTTGCAAAAAATTTTTAAAGAGTCTATTAATGTGTAACAGTGTGATACTAGCAATAAACATAAAATATGTGTATGAAAAGCATGATTTGTAACGTTCTGCTGTCATAGCAGTTAGCCGATGGACATCGCCATCATTTGCAAATGCCGTTATGTGTACCCGTGTAGAACAGGAACGCCAGCAGGCAATGACATTCGTTGTGAATGTCATTCGCTGCGAATGACATTCAACGTCCCGTGTGACAGGGGTATTATCCATATTGCTAATGACATTGCCCTGCTTGTCTCTTAATGCATACATCTGGTTTTTACCTATGCCTAGTTTCCTCTTCACTGCTTTTAGGCTACCTCCGTTCCTTAGAGCGTGCTCGAATCTCTCCATATTAAACTTCCTTATCTCGGCTACCTTGCGCTTATTTATTAACTTTGATAGCTCCGTTAGTTCTATTCTATCGGTAGGGTTAGACGCCCTCATGCTTTGGCGCTTCTTAATCAGATCTTTCGTCACCTGAGATAGCTTCCCGGTATCCTTTCGAACTGTCCTACCACCTACTTCTACTGCGCACTCCGTAATTATTGATGTCAGATTATCGTGCATTGAATGAACATCAAGATCGTCTTCCTCAGTTAAAGCCGAGTATCTGTTTTGCAGCGCTATCCTAAACTCCTGTGCTTTCCCTCTTACGGCTAACTCGTTAATGGTCTTCTTCACTAGCTTCTTCCGTTCCCTCTTCAAGTCTAAGCTAATTCTAGACCTTACCAATCTGTGGTCGCTACAACGCACCTATCCGAGGACGACCACATCCTGAATGATGCCCGGTTTAGCGCATAGTATGAAGTCGATTTCATTTTTAGTTTCACCATTGCGGCTCTTCCAGGTCCACTTCCTGTTTTCTCGTTTGGGGAAGAAGGTATTCATAATCCGTAAATTATTTCGATCCACGAATTCGACTAATAACTCTCCCCTGCTATTTCTAGAGCCTATACCATAGTCACCTACCGCGTGGTCGTCAGCCTGCTTCTTGCCCACCTTCGCATTGAAGTCGCCCATCAGTACAGTGTACTGCGATTTTACTTTATTCATTGCCGATTCTACGTCCTCATAGAAACTTCCAACGGTCTTGTCATCAAGGCTGGATGTGGGTGCGTAGGCCTGCACCACTTTCAGCTTGTACCTCCTATTCAGCCTAATTACTATAGCTGCTACCCTCTCGTTAATACTATAGAACTCCTCGACATTCCCAGCTATATCCTTATTAATGAGGAATCCCACACCTAGTTCTCGTCTATCCTCTAATCCGCGATAGCACAGTATGTGTCCGTCCTTTAGTACTGTATACGCCTCACCTGTCCTCCTAACTTCGCTAAGCCCTATCACATCCCATTTAATTTCCGCTAGTTCCTCCAACAGCCCTGCTAGGCTAGCCTCCCTAGATAAAGTTCTAGCGTTAAACGTTGCCAGGTTCAGATTCCAATGGCGGCCTGTCCGGCGGCCTGTCCAATGGCGGCCTTGCCGCATTCGGCCGGCTGCAATCCACCGGCCGCGGTACCCCACTACTGCGGGACATTCGCTCGCTCATCGAGCGTCTCGCGCAGAGAGGATGCGCCGTGCGTGCACAGTGGGTGCCCGGTCACTGCGAAGAAGCTGACGACCTCGCGACCACCGCACGTCAACTACCTGCCAGCGATGTGCCCCTTGCGCTGGAGGACGTGCGTGCGGTCATCCACGAGCATCTCCGAAAGCAGCATCCCGACCCACGCATCGCAGGAGGTGAGCGCATCGACAGCATCAACGGCTGTCGCGCACTTACACTGTCGCAACGTGCAATGATCCTCCGCGTGCTCATTGGCTGCGTGTGGCCCGGGGAACGACGGGAGCGTCACGAAATCGCGACGATTAATGCGAGGGACGGATGAGGTGCAGTGGAAACAGTAGACCACCTGCTCCTTCACTGTGCCGCGTATGCCGATGCTCGTCGCGATATGCTTGCGGCCTATGGGACGCTGGGCATACTGCCAGACTCCCTCAAGACGCTATTGTGGCCGCAGGGCAGTGCGCGCACCCGTGACCGAACCTTGGTGAGCCTCTGTGCGTTCCTGGAACTGACGGGCTTGACGTCCCGTCTGTTCTCCGCCAGGTAGTTACATGCAGTGATCGGACGCTCCGCGATTCTACCTTGGACGATTAACAACTGGACGCCCCACTCCAGTTGTGGTCAACATAGTGCTGTGCGCGCGTGTTTTTATTGCTCCGTCATTAACTAATCACGCGCAAAACCTGGACACATTTCTTATTGTGTAAATAGTTTTTTTATATTATCTCTCCCCCTATCCTCTCTTCCTGTCACCTCACCTCTTTCATTTCTCCATTCTGCCTGCTATCCTTTATTTCCGCTGCCCCACCTCAGGTGCTACAGTATCGATGGCAGATGCCGGGGCTAGCAAAAATCTTTTCCTTCCTTTTTATTATTATTTTAATAAAACCCACTTACTACTACTACATCCACTACGGCAGCTCTTTCTTCCTTTCTTCTTTCACTCCCTCCTTCATGGCTTCACCTAAGGTTCGGTTTAGGTGCCCACCGAGATATGTGGGTCAGTTACTGTGTGACTACCTTCCTCGAAAACTAATTTTTGCTTTTCGCCAACACAGCCTCAGTGTTCGACTTTAGTGCGTTGAATAGGAGAGCTTCAATTGTTTACATCGGCGTGCTCAGCAAACGTGGAGAAGACCAAATGGAAACATCCGTGGATGTTTGTTTTCAGGAAACACACCTTCTAAGTAGGGCGCCTGGATGCCCGCCCATCGAGGTGCCCTTCTTGGATGGATGGACGGATGGATGGATGGATGGATGGATGGATGGATGGATGGATGGATGGATGGATGGATGGATGGATGGATGGATGGATGGATGGATGGATGGATGGATGGATGGATGGATGGATGGATGGATGGATGGATGGATGGATGGATGGATGGATGGATGGATGGATGGATGGATGGATGGATGGATGGATGGATGGATGGATGGATGGATGGATGGATGGATGGATGGATGGATGGATGGATGGATGGATGGATGGATGGATGGATGGATGGATGGATGGATGGATGGATGGATCTGAACCCTTTAAATCGGGTGGTGGCTCAAGCCGCCTAGCCATGACTTATGAAATTTTACTCTTGTCTTGATTTTAGCCACCAGTCAGATAACCTTGGCTTAGTTACTTCTACCCGCTTAAAATCTACTTTCTCTGCATGTGTCCTTAAACCCCAATGTCTTGGATAAGCTGCTTTCCACTGTAGGATGTAGCCGTTTACAGAAAAGTATCAAGTGTTGAGCCGTTTCCTCCTCCTCTCCGCACGCAACGCACAACGTGTCTATCTCGTGGTACCTGACTCTATATGTCTTAGTCCGCAAAACTCCCGTCCTGGCCTCGAACAACTAAGAGCTCCCCTTCAATTATCATAGGTATTTTCTTTGGCAATTTCCTGCTTAAAGATCCTGTATGTTCCCAGTGCCGATTTCGTCAGCATCTCGGTTTTACACAGAGTTCTCTCGGTTTCTTTAACCTTTTTCGTAATCGATAATTGCTGATTTGCCCCCTAAGGCTGTCCAGATATTTGCTTGTCAATTTTTTAGTTCGCTTTTTACATTTCGTGTCAACATTTCTTATATACAGGTATCTGAAAACTTGAATTCCTAGCCCCCTGCTTTTCCCCCATTTTTCTCAATCGCTCCTCAAATGCTATCTTAGTGCTAGCTTCTCTGCTCTCGAACGACGCCCATCCCATATCACCCCCTGATTTGGTGTATTGCCATGTGCTCCACCCCGCCGCGGTGGCTCAGTGGTTAGGGCGCTCGAATACTGATCCGGAGTTCCCGGGTTCGAACCCGACCGCGGCGGCTGCGTTTTTATGGAGGAAAAACGCTAAGGCGCCCGTGTGCTGTGCGATGTCAGCGCACGTTAAAGATTCCCAGGTGGTCGAAATTATTCCGGAGCCCTCCACTACGGCACCTCTCTCTTCCTTTCTCCTATCACTCCCTCCTTTACCCTTTCCTTACGGCGCGGTTCAGGTGTCCAACGATATATGAGACAGATACTGCGCCATTTCCTTTCCCCCAAAAACCAATTATAATTATTATGTGCTCCCAAAGCTAGCCTCCCCCCGCCACGTTGTTTAATTTCTAACATTGCTTGAACATCTGATCTCACGCACAGGACCGCATTACCGAAAGTCAGGCTAGGAACCATCACGTTTTTCCAGATCCCTCTTACCACTTCTTACCTTTTGTAATTCAACAGTGCCCTATTTTTCATGACAGCTGCATTCCTAGTAGCTTTATTCATTACATATTTTTCATGCTTTGTCAGATTCTCAGCACCGTTATTTATCTACACGCCAAGATACCTGTACTTCTCCACTACCTCTAGCGTTAACTCCTGTATTCTATGCTCGCCGCCCTCATCATTAAATATCATGACTGCAGAGTTTCCCCTACTAAACTTGAAACCTAATCTATCTCCCTCTGTACCACATATGTCTATCAACGTCTGTAAATCTTCCTTGTTGCCAGCCATTAGCACTACATCATTCGCGCATATTAGTCCCTGTAATGACTGTTTAATCCATTCTCCTTGCTTGAAAAAAAGTAAGGTTGAAGCCTAGTCCGCTCCTCTATAGCTTGGTCTCCAACCCTTGCAGGTACAGCATGAACAAGAAAGGAGACAGAGGACATCCTTGCATAAGCCCCCGCTGTATCTCTACAGGCCCTGATACATTTTTTATTCATTTTATAAGCACTCTGTTACCATTATATATATCTTTTAAAAGATTAATTACTCCATCTTCCACATCCAATGTGCCCAGTATGTCCCACAAATACTCTTGAATGACGTTGTCGTATAGGCTTCCCTAATATCCAGAAATGCTACCCATAGGGGCCTGTGCTCCTTTTCCGCAATCTCTATACACTGCGTCAATGAAAATAGATTGTCCTCCAACCTCCTTTGTTTTCTGAACCCATTTTGTGGTTCCCCTAGCACCCCCTCTGTAAGGCCGCGCTTCATCGACGCGTACATTTTTTTTATTGCCTTAGCTTGCGGTCACTGCGGGCCTCCGGTACATGTGGAGTGGAGTGCTCTCAGTGAAGCTCCGAGCTCCCCCCTACCCGCGTGCCCCCCACTGCACCCCCCCCCCCGCAAGCAGCGGCAAAGGCGCAGGAGGCACTGGCTGCTTGACAGCACCGCTGTAACGGCCGAAGACACCTGGCTTTGTTAAGCGCACCAAGAAAGCATACTAGGAGCACACAATGAGCACGTGGCGCCGCTTGGTCTTAGGAAGCATTCCCAGGGCGGCAGACCCCCATACTGCGCGTCTGCGGAAATGTGCGTACCACCTAGCAATCCGCGATGGGTCCCTTTTTTTTGGCATTCTCAATGGCACCGAAGCATCGCGGTTCTCGGCCGTCTGACATTCTTGCGGCGTGCCAGTGGATTAGTGGTCCCGCCAATTATGGCCGATTCACACGATGGTCGGTTCGCCCGCGGCCCGCGCATCACGTGTTCATGCGGCACCAAATCGAGAGGCGTGGTGTCGGCCCGCGGACTGGACAACCAAGGAAGTTCAAGTGCCTGTCCCCTCGCGGGAATTAGCGGCGGCTCGCGAAGATGCGCGCGCCAGCTCTGGCAACCACCGCTCTGGCCAGTATTTCAGCTGCTGCATTTCACTGAGTGGCGTTGAGCTGGCGCGCAGTGTTTACAAGCTGCACTGCGTTCGCTACCGTGACGAAGCGATCGACTCGGCTAGCAAGACCACTCAGGCCATTGACGAATTGGACAAAGGGCCGCACCTGCACCATTCAGTCGCAGTCATGGGTCGGGAGGAAAAACCAGTTTGACCAGCGTTGATAATTAAAAGCTTTAAAATAATCTGGCAACAGTGGTCGTGTGAATCGGCCATTAGCTGAAAAAAACTTTTCATCCTTCGAGAGGCGACGCGCGGGTGCGGCAGGGAAGGGGAAAGCATCTCGCAATAAGGGCGCGAACTCCCACCGGAGAGAGGGTTTTCAGAATGTTATCGGTATGTGTTTCTTTTTCTTTTTAGCCAAGCCCCGGGCTCGAAGTTGGGCCCAACCTTCAGGGGCTGTGGCTACCTCCATTGGTTATCGAAGCTTAGGGTGGGCCTTGAAATATGACCGCCCTAACTTCTTTACAAAAGCTTTAAAATTGCATGTAAAATCATTGAAGGGCAGCCTTGTCTAGTTGAGCTAGAGGCTCCGTGCAGTGGCACGTAATTCTACAGACCTAGACTCTAACGTCGGGTCGATGAGTAAGGTCTTGTCGAGTTTCTCTGTGTGAGATCTTTTCTTTTACGTTACACTTTGTCTGTGTGGCTCAATTTGTAACGCAGTTTGCCATTGTACATCCTGTAAATATATTTTCTCTTTGTCTCCATCATCTCGCATCAATCATCGTTTGCTCCTTCAACACTCACGTTTGGAGACGTCCTGTGCCCCTCCGAAGAAACGCAAAGAACAATCTTGAATTTAATCCCTCGTTCTCCACCGAAGCCTGCAATCTGTCCTTTATAATCTGCATCGCCACCCTGTAAACCACAGATGTCACTGTTATGGGACAGTAGTTACTTACGTCAGCTTTGTCCCCCTTTCCCTTATATATCATGTTCATTCTAATTAATCGCCATTCATCGGGGACTTTCCCATCCACTATCATTTTATTCACTACCTGCATTATGTTTGCTTGGATTTTGGTCCTAGATTCTTTATTAACATAATCGGAATACCATCTGGTCCTGTTGATGTGCTACTAGGAACTTTCTTCTCTGCTCTTTCCCACTCTCTTTGCTCAAGCGAAGCTATTGCAGTAACCGGTCTATCCTCCTTCGATAAATTATGTGCAATATTTCTTTCTTTAAATTTTTCTGTCATCCTTGTTCCTACGTGTTTTATCGCTTCATCCCCTTCTAGTCGAATACCCTGATCAGTAACAATAAGCCTTTGTTCTCGCCTAGTCTTATACGCATTGTATTTAGATGTTTCCAAAATTTTTGAGCTGCTTTTCTATCCTTTTTATTTACTTTTGACATCCATTGGGCACCCTTTCTTCTGATTTTCTCGTTAATTAATTAGGATGCTTCCCTTCTACACTTTACGAAGGCATCCCATTTTGTGTCTACTTCAACTTCTGATTCCCCCTTTTCTTGGAATATCTGTGTTCCCTGGACGCTTCCTGACGTTTCTCTATCGCCCTCTTGACCTCCTCATCACACCAACTCTTGGGTTTGCATCTTTTCCCTTTTAGCTTTACTCGCACCTTAGCTAAAGCTAAGTTGCGTATACCCTCGCTTGGGGGCGGCGCGTGCGGAGACCACGTGAACATCTGCGTGGGTCGAGGAAACGTCGTTCGCGGAAGAACGCGTATGTAGCTAACTTTTCAGCCATTTTTCACTGCATGCCCTTCGGAAACGGTGGCGAGGAGGCTGTGAGCTTGTGAAGGACGTTACTGGAAAAAGGCCCATTCCAAAAGTTGTTAGAGGAACTCGTATCTGGTTCAGAAGATTACTCATGCTGTCCAGATATCAGTGCAGAGAGAATTGCTATGATTGATTTTGGCAAACAAAAGTTATCCCGCTTACAGTATTCAAAATACAAAGATGAAATGAAATCGCGTTTCACAAGCCCTCTTCACTCGCCCAGTTCCGAAGATTGGACGCTACCAATCAGAACTGCGCCTTGCACACAAGCAGCTCAAGCTTGCATGCAGTTGATGACTTGCCAGGGAAGCCCGCAGCTACAGTGTACTACCGAAGCCGTGCAAATTGCCGGCGTCATGGATCCGCGTACATGTCGCAGGCAAGTGAGGTACGAATGAAAGGTGGGACCACAATAGGGGGAGCTCCCCTATGCACCCCCGCTTACGGACGGACGACTGCGAGAACACCGTGACTACGACAAATAAATAAGTTTTTCCTTTATTATTTTGAGAGTTGAGATTTAAGCTAGTTTTAGATCTATGCTAGTTAGGTGAAGTGCTCGCGAAAGAGCAGGAGAGGGACCCAACGGCCGGGCCTTTTCCGGCCGGCCGATATAGATGAGTAGCGCTCATTTGTGAGTTCGCTACATTAGACAGGTAGTTAGTATTTCTTTCTAGGTGATTGGCTTTTGCGGTAGGCAGAATTTTGTTTGAGTACGTGGTTGCAAGTGCTTTTTTTTTCTTTTCTAACATTTTGTAGTAGTAATAATAGAGTGCTGCTAAGATGGTCAAGCAACTGAAGGTTAAATGCAAGGAGTGTTAGGTGTCGGTGAATCTGAAGGAAACGCGGTTCGAATCTGTAGAGGAGGCCGAAGGCGCGGATTTTATGTGAAAATTCTGCATATTAAGTGCACACTGGGACAGGGCTGTCGAAGCGAACACCAGCCTAGCGCTACGTATGGATGTAATAGAAAAAGAGCTACATGTAGAGAGGGCAGAGAAGCGGAAACTTCATGAACAGCTTAGTCAATTGTTGGAGGCAAAAATGGCTGACACCACATTGGCGGACATTCCAGTGCCAGCTACGTGGATGGGGCCTGCACTGGCATAAGCAGCGATCAGGAAGTAGGTCAGGCAGGCTCAGACAGGAACAGCTACGCACACGTGCAAGCTGGGAAGTTTGGAGGCGATGGAGAGAAGGGGAACGAGCTAACTCTCAGGAATAAGGTCACAGTCACAGATAAGAGGCGGCATAATAATCCGGAAGTTAGGATGGAGGAAGGGAATAGCCTAGCGCTTATCTGTGCTGACTCGAACATGAAGAGGTGCAAAAGAACTATAATGGAGTGTGTAAAGAGTGATAAGCGGGTAGCAGTCGGGGCATTCCCAGGCAGGACAATGGGCGCAGTACCGAGAGATAAAAAAAGAACTTTCTCAGAATGTTGCAGAGTGCAATTTGGTAGTGGTTGCGGCGGGGCTAAATAATGTCCTGAATGGTGAAGCCGCAAAAGTAGTGGGAAGATTAGCGGAGGGAGTTGACGATTTAAGGGCGATAGCACAGGAAGTCCAGGTCGTGGTGTGCACAGTGCAGGAGGGGCAAGGACGGAACGGAGGAGTTGCCACGAATGTTGTGGCTGTTAATCGAGAGATAAGGAAGCTAAGCCAGGAGGAAGGGTTTGAAGTGGCAGTCATAAACAAGGAAGTGCATAGAGCAGGCTTTGGCGGAGGCTTTACACGAGATGGCATCCACTTTAATGGAAGGCTAGGAGCCGAGATCGGGGGGGCGCCTGGCAGGCCGGGCAGTAGCTTTCTTATGGGGTCCACTGCGGCTCAGGGCGTAGGGGTAGGTAGAAGCAAAGTAGAAAGTGTAACAATAGAGGCTGACACCAATAAAATGGCCACTAGGAGGTCCAGGAAGAAAACTACAAAAAAGAAATTTAACACCAGGATCAGGTACATAAACATGCGAGGCGGTAGAAAGAGAGCGAAGTGGTTAAAAATAGGACAGCAGTTAAAGTACGAATAATTAG
This sequence comes from Amblyomma americanum, assembly GCF_052857255.1. Taxonomy (NCBI): domain Eukaryota; kingdom Metazoa; phylum Arthropoda; class Arachnida; order Ixodida; family Ixodidae; genus Amblyomma; species Amblyomma americanum. Next base: position 115,205,324 of record NC_135497.1, on the reverse strand, counting down.
GTGTATACGCGCAATGCGAGACACATCTCAAGGATCTAGAAGACCCACCATTTATTGGTGGCTACGTCTGGGAAGGAAGCAACAGAACAACAACGGAGAGGAAGGGAGGAGGAGTAGGTATGCTGATACAATAAAGAACAAATTGGCAAAGAATAAAGTCAACTTGCAAAGAACATGTCTGGGTATCAGGTACAATTGCCGGTAAAAAGGCATGGCTAGGAGTAGTTTATTTAGGGACAGGGGACAAATGCAGGCAGGAGAACACGGATCTAGTTAAGCGTCTCAATGACGATATAAAGCAGTTTGGAGAAAGTGCCGATATTATTTGGCTGAGGGACATGAATGGCCACATCGAGGATCTGGATGGATACACTGATTGTAATGAGAAGTTGATGCTAGATTTCTGTGAGTGACACAACCTACTTATTGTAAGAAGAGAAACTAAGTTTGAGGGACAAATCACGTGAAAATCCCGTAACAGGCAAACGAACATTGACTACTCTTATTGTCGCATGGGATGTATAGCAAGCGCGCAATAATGGAAACAGAAGAAGAGGGGAAGTACAGCTTCAGAAGTGATCATAAGCGTATTAGTATGCAGTTGGGAGTCCTGCTCAAAATAAAAAATGTAGGGAAGTCAAAAAGAGTACGCAAAATTAAATGACGAACCAATCGCGCTAATAGCGGCCGGCATAAAGGAAGCAATAGAGAAATTTCCCATGGAAAAGTGGGATTATAATCAGTTAGAACTACTCATTAGTACAAAAATAAAAGAAATAAAAGGAGTAAACCGCTGGAGAGGTAGGAGGTAGCCAGGAAGTTGGTGGAATAAGTAAATTAGGGAGGCCATCGAACAACGACGGTTTTCATCACGGGAATACAGAAAAGCAAAGAGGGCGCAGTTATGTGAAGAGAAAATATGCCGAAAATGGGTGTCGTATCGACAAAAGAAACAAGTGCAGGTCCGCGTCTAGGCTCAAATAAAGCAGTCCTCTGATCGCTGGCTGGCTGAAGTTCGCGATGCAACTAAAGGGGGACAAGAAATTTCTAGAACCATATAAGCTGGCTGGGCAAAGCGAATCACAGAAATCAGGAACAGATTCACGTTGTAATGTATATAGTAGCTTCTTCTGAATCTAGCGATAATGCTAAAACTTTGAACTTTAAACATTTGGGGTTCGAATAAGAGCAGATAAATCACAAGGGGACAAACACTGCTTGGCGATAACAAAAACATTGGCTATATTCAAGAAACATCACACACGTCTTCTTCCGGCGACTCTTAACTCCTATCGCACTGGCCCCGTCCACCCGCTTTTTCACCCTCAATGTCCACGAGGCACTCTATCTCCCCCGCACGAGCGCATGGTTTGGTGGCCGCGTCCCCACCCCCACACTTGTGCCGTGGCCGACATCTGGAGTTCGTTCGGGAAGGAGACCGCTTGTGGGCGTGTAGAGCTGAAGCGCCGTCTGTAGCCGACCGCGCGGCTCTCCCCTGTCGCTGCCAATTAAGGGCGCCGTGCTGTTGGTGGTCTTTTGTCCACGCTCTTGGGGGTGCCGCCTTTCGGGTGGCTCCAAGGGCTGCTTTGTAGCACTTAACCGCAGTTTGGCGTTTCTTTCCGTGGAACAGCTGTTTGTGCTTCTTCGTTTCCTTGTTTCTTTATATCCCCCCCCCCCAAAGTGAGTATAAACTCATTTTACGTTCGTTTCTAATGGATAGAGGAGCTGCACCGGTCGTCTTATGATGACCCCGGACGGCATCTTGGCGGTGCACGATCGGACATGTCCATCTCGCCGCTTAAAGACCTCCACAACGCGAGCAGTCTGCCACATATGCCTCGGCGCATTTTCTTTGTGCGCGATCACCAAGTCATCCACGGCTATGACACTCGCAGGGCTAGAAGAGGCGAAGTGGGCTGACCGTAACTGAAGGAGCTACTCCTTCAATTGACCATCGCTTCCAAAATGAATTCATGATAGTTTGCCGATATTTCCATCTTCGACATATGTCTGTTGCAGTGGCCGAAGGAATGTACGCTGTCCTTGCTTCGGGCAAAGCGATCAGCCGTTTGCCCGTGATGAGATGGGAAGGCGTAAGGACCGATGGTTCCTTTGGGTCTGCGGAGGCGTATGCCAGTGGCCGGGAATTAATTGTTGCCTCTACGTCTGCCAGCACTGTGGCCAGCTCCTCGAATGAGAGGCTTTGATGTCCGAAGATTTTACGCAGCGTTTCTTTGACTGTCTTCAGCATTCGCTCCCACCAACCTCCCCACCATGCTGCTTTTTCTACGATGAACTTCCAAGATAGCTGCTCAGAAGTGGTGTAATATTGCGTTTCGCGGCTGCGAAGAATTTCCCATAGCATCTGCAGGCCTTTGGAAGCCTTCTCAAACGTCAGAGCGTTGTCGCTGTATATAGTGGAAGGCAGTCCCCGGCACGCGACAAAGCATCGTAGAGCCAGCAAATAACAATGTCGTTAAATTAGAGACTAGCTCCAGGTGAATTGCTCTTGTTGTTGGGCAGGTGAATAGGGCAATCTAACTTTTGGAGCTGCCATCCTTCTTTCTTGTGTACAATGGACCGGCAAAATTAATGCCCACAACTTCAAAAGCCCGATTGCCGCTCACTCTGTAGCAAGGAAGAGGTGCCGTGGGTGCTGTTGCCTGTTTAAGTCGTTGTCGGCAGCACACAGGGCAGGACGCTATGATTTTCTTTAAATGTCGCTGGGCGCAAGGAATCCAGAACGACTCGCGAAGTTCAGTCACACTTGACTCCCCCCCCCCCCCCCGGTGTAGGGCGCGGCGTTGCGCTGCATTCACCACAAGGTATGTGAAAGCGTTATCCTTCGGCAGGAGAATAGGGTTCTTCACTTCTTCTCGCAGCGTTGCAAACTGCAGTCTTCCTGTGACCCGGAGCAACCCCTCAGGATCTAGAAAGAGTTGAAGCTGAGCAGCTTGCGAGTTACGTACCGTTTCTCCGTGGGATAGCGTCATAATTTCATGCTCGAAGCCTTCTCTTTGGGTACATCTAATCCAGAAGTTGCGTGCTGTATGAATCTCCTCCGCGCTAAGGAACTCCTCAGCAATAACATTTCTTCGCCACCAGTTGTTTACAAATCTTCGTATCCAGGCTGTCACTCTCAGCAAGCGAGTAAGGCTGCTATAATTTTCTGCTCGTAGCAATGGAGTATTGGGCTCAGAGACGAAAAGTTGATTTGTTTGTCTCTTCCTTTCCTTTGCAGCCACCTTGTCCAGTGCTGGTGCCTTGGGCGTCTCTGGGAAATCTTCTATGCCTATGGCGTCCAGTTTCGCGAAGTTCTCCGGCACAGTGTGTACCTGTTCAACTATCTCCTAACCTATCCGTAATACGCAAACATTGTTTGCTAGTATGAGGTTGGAGGTCACATTGAACGGCCCCTGGATGGTACAACCAAGCCTGGTGTTAACGGCTGCCAACTGTTCATTTTCGTCGTTTCGCTGCACTTCACATGTTTGGAATTTCCAGATGTGATCGGCGCCAATTAATAATGCCATTCCTGGGACAGATGCAATGCCGGGATAGAAAAAATTGTCTGCTATTAATGCTCCTCCGAGTTCCATCTTTTGCACAAAACTGTGATCTGCGGGCACCTGCCGGACATCGTTGCATATAAAGGGCACCTCAATAGCCTCTACTGTGGTTTCTTGGCCGCTATACTGGCTCCGAAGGCGAAGTTCGATGAGCCGGCATCTTTGCAACTGCGCGGCAGACTTCCCAAAGATGTTCATATGGAAGTCGCTCTCTCCCAACGTCTTCAAATCAAGTGTTTTTGAGATGTCTTCTCGAATGAACGTTACTAGCTTCCACCGTCTATTACGCCCCGGATGTAGTCGTATTTAGTGTCCCCCACAGCGAAGGCGCGGAAAGTCTGCAGCGCTGTCTCTTGAGTCTCTTTTCTGTTAGCGGCTGCATGCACGTTCGTGGCAGTGACCTCCGTTGGTGCGTCGGTTTTGTCTATTGCCCAATTCGGATTGCACATTGAGATAGCGTGTGTTCTTTCGCAATGCTCGCAGCTTGTCTTTCTCCTGCAATCTTTAGATCTGCGCCCCCACTTCGTGCACCGAAAGCACCTTTTTGCCTTGGCTAACTTCTCTGTCTTTTCTTTGTTTGTCAGTGTAGCTGCGCAAAACTCTGTGCCGTGCTAGCTTGAATCGCAGAAGGCACATTTCTCAGCCTTTTCCGATTGCGTAGAAAGCACAGCGGCACTGGCAGTATGCTGATTCGGGCGTTTTCCTAAGCGGTCCATGTTATATGTCTTCTCTGCCACAATGACAGGATCTTGTTTGCACCGCTCTCGGCACTCGATCTTAACTAGCAGAGACTCTAATATCTCATTTAACCTGCCGTTGTATCTGTTGCTGTGTGCGTAGAGGCGGACTCCTGCGCTGGCGAGGCGGGGCTGCTATTGCCTGGCGACGACGCACCTGTCTTTGTAGCTCGGCAGCGCTGTTAGTACGATGTCGCAAAGCATTGCGAGTAAGCATGCGTGGTCACCTCCAGGCCCGTGAGCCCGCATATGTGTGCTTGCACATAGTCGTAAAGCCGGCGGAGTCCCCTCACATCTCCTGAAGACGATACAGACGGCAGCATACTTAACTCGGCAAGGTGTTCCTGCTATACTCGTCCCTTGTCGCCAAAACGGCGCTGCAGTATCTGTACTGCGACGTCATAGCAGGCCTCTGTTGCCTGCAATCCTCTTACTGCCGACGAGACGGCCCCGGTGAGGAGGCTGTTTAAGTAATGAAACTTCTCCGCTTTCGACAAGCTCCGATTTTCATGCACTGTCTCGCGGAAGCATTCCCAAAAAGTCTGCCAACTGGCAACCTCACCGTTGAATGATTCTCGATGTGGCTTCGGGAGCTTTATGCCACTGTGCCTTAGTGTCGGCAGTGACGCTAGCGTCTATTCGGCGCTGTGTACTGCAGGTGTTGTCGGTTGCTAAGATGCTGCCCGAGCCTTGAGTAGACCGATTGTGTTCATGGCCCGGTCGTCGTATTCGATGGCCTATGTGAATTCGGTCTCGAAAGCTTCCTCTGGTAGATGGTCCTCCAAGTCGTCGTTTAGCTTCAGCAGTTCATCGTTGCTTACTTAATTGTAGTGTGTGCAGCAGAGCTGTCAACTGATAAACGTCGGCTGTCTGCAGTACTGATGTGGCTTCGTGGATTGTGATGGTGTTCTGCCCTCGCCGACTTCTCGTGTTGGCCTTGAGCTTTTCAAGTTGTCGTTTCTTCAAATCAGTCTTTGGAGTCCCTCGTGATTCGTTCGGATTTCACCGCTGTCTTCACATCCCGGCTTTCGGCACCATGCAATGTATATAGTAGCTTCTTCTGAATCTAGCGATAATGCTACAACCTTAAACTTTTAGGGTTCGAATAATAGCGGATAAATCACGCGGGGACAAACACTGTTTAACGATAACAAATACATTGGCTATATTCAAGAGACATTGCACACGTCTTCTTCCGACCACTCTTCTTTTCGCACTGACCCCGTCCACCCGCTTTTTCACCCTCAATGTTCACGAGGCACTTTGTCTCTCTAAACCGCATGTGCACATGGTTTGGTGGTCTCGTCCCCACCCCCACACTTGCGCCGTGGCCGACATCTGGATTTCGTTCGGGAAGGAGACCGCTTCGGGCGTGTAGAGCTGAAGCGCCGTCTGTAGCCGACCGCGTGGCTCTCCCCAATGTCGCTGCCAATTAAAGGCGCCGTGCTGTTGGTGGCCTTTTGTCCGCTCTCTTTGGTGTGCCGCCTTTCGGGTGTCCCCAAGGCCTCCCAGGTTCCTGCTTTGTAGCACTTTACCACAGCTTGGCGTTTCTTTCCGAGGAACTGCTCTTTCTGCGTCTTCGCTTCCTTGTTTCTTTACACAAGATGCCGAGGGATAATGTTTAGAGGGAGATGATGCTGTGAACTACGTTTCATCAGTTATAGCTGAGTCGTTTAAGAAAGACGATACGGTAAATAACGGGAGCAACACAGGACAGCACAATAGAAAACAGCCTAGAACTGATCAATCTTAACTGGAAATTCCAATCCAATGTACGATTCCAATGTACGAAATTCCAATCGAGCTAATTAATGAACTTGGCCGAAGAGGCAAGGAAACGCTGATAAAAGCATTGGAGGCAGTCATAACAAATAAGGAAATTCAGCACAGCCGGAAACAGAGTAAATTGAATTTGATATTATAAAGGTAAAGGCGATAAGACGAACATAAAATCTTTCCGACCGATTACGATAACATCAGTTATATACAGGCTGGCGATGCAGGCGGTGAAAATAAAAATGCAGTCATGCGTAGAAAGTAATAGAATACTCGGAGAACTTCAGAACGGGTTCAGAAGAGGTAGGCGCTTAGATGGTAGCCTGTTCGTGCTTACCCAGAGCACAGAAATAGCTAAGGCTGACAACAGACCTCTGTATTTAGGCTTCCTGGACATAAGCGGTGCGTACGACCACGTGAAGAGGGAACCCCTGTGAAACATATTAAAAGATGAAGGTGTCCGTCATAAGGTAATTGATTTTCTACAGGAAATATATCGAGAAAATACAGTTGAAATATCATGAAAAGGAATTAAGAGTACAATAACTGTCGAGGTACACATAGGATAAAGGCAAGGTTGTCCTCTATCACCGCTGCTGTTCATGCTTTATATGAGAAGTATGGAAAGAAGACTACAAGGAAGCAATCTAGGTTATGATCTGTCGTACAGATTAGGCGGAAAGGTATTTGAGCCACAACGACTACCGGGTTTAATGTATGTGGACGATATTGTACTGTTAGAAGATAGCCAGGAAGACTTGCAAGCTTTGGTTAATTGCTGTAGAGATGATGGAGGCAGTCTAGGTTTCAGTTTTAGCGCAACTAAGTCAGGTGGGATGGTTTTTTCAACGGTACAAGTGATCAGGAGCTTATTATGCAAGGCCATGAAATACCCCGAGTGGCCGAATACAAATACCTCAGGGTATGGGTAAACGAAGGGCATATGTATACGGAAAAGCACGAGCAGTCTCTCATAGCAAAAGGGCGTAGGTATGCCGGAATAATGAAACATATGGCACTGCGGGGGTACAACATGTATGACGTTTTGAGAAGTATTTGCAAAGGAATAATGGTGCCGGGGCTCACTTTCGGGAATGCGATTCTCTGCTTAAGTGCTGAAGTTTAGTCGCGATTAGAAGTAAATCAGAGAGCTATTGGAAGATTACCACTAGGTGCCCACGGGAAAACCACAAACGAGGCAGTACAGGGGGATATGGGCTGGGCATCGTTCGAAGCACGGGAAGCTCAGAGTAAAATACTATACGAAGAACGCCTGAGGAAGTTGGGCAATAACAGGTGGGCAGCTAAGGTATTTAAATACCTATACAGAAACGTTGACTCACAAGGGCTGAAAAGAAATAGGAAGCTAACCAGTAAGTATGCCAGACACGAGGACGGAGTAAGAAAGAGCGCTAAAAGGTTAAAAACGCGGAAGGTCAAAATTGGATAGAGTCAATGGAAAAGAAGCATATAGTGTAGAACTGTATCGATACAGGAAAAGGCAGATAAGGAAGGAAACGTTTTATGGTAACTCAAGGGGCAGTGCCCTCCTCTTTGAAGCAAGGTCAGGGTGTCTTAGAACGCGCAGCTACAAAAAGAAATTTAACGAAGAAGATGACACATGTGCTGTGTGTGGTAAATCTGTAGAAACAATAGAATACCTCATTCTAAATTGTGATGGTATCCATCCCGATCTCGATGCAGGCTCAGTCACTCTTCCTGAGGCGCTAGGGATTATAGATAACAAGTCATGTAAATAAATATGCGGTGGAAATTAGCAAAAAGCGATTGGAAGATTGGTAGTTCAAAAGCGGAGAGGTGACATAAATTTAAAATTTAGTTCTAACAGCGTAGCTGAGCAGCTACCCAAGACATCTTTCACCGCATCGTCGAAGCTGTCAGACTGCCTACTTTTGGTCCTGCATATAAATATATCCGCACAATGTTTTCTTGCAATCACTGATTATCATTCAAATACTGCAGGAAATGTGAACCATGCCAGTACCGAGAGGAAGGTCCATTGGATGCTCGCCTTTTGGCAGACCTGCAGGACAGGCCACATCATTAGACTCAAGAAATGCACTGGAAAAGTATGTCTGCTTCCAATAAAAGAAAGTGCGCACAGATTTGTTACCCTGAATCTGGGGCAGCGGCTCCTGCTTGTGAAGTTGACAACCTGCCTAAAAAAATGTTTGTTATGGTGTCTTATTCCGACACAAGAAAGTGAACACCAACTTACCCTGAAGAGCCAGCAGCAGATGCCGCACCTTCAGATGTGCTGGGGAGCCTATAGAAAAAATAAAAATGCTGCAATTTATGCCGTGCAAAAAACATGTCTACTTGCAATGCTATGAAAAGGAGCAAGACACATCACACTCATATAGTACCCGAGAGCTTGGTTGCACACCTTGTTGCAGTTTTTAGACGTGCAGTCATTAAATAAAACACTTAAGTTTTCCCCGTACATTGCAATGCAGTGCTGAGTGTGTAATTCACTTGAAACTGCAGACCAGCGGCGAGTCATGACAGCAGCTAAGCCAAGATCTGTATGCACATAAAACTAATCCATTTCTATGGGAGTGCAGCATAACAGCGCATAATATTGTGGACGCACTCCTAAACGTGAAAGGCTGGTGAAAAGGGTGTATTAATATGAAACCTGCGATGCACCACAGCTAGGAAAACTGAAAATCACCACCCACCTCAAATCGTCTTCATCGGTAAAGTCATTAGGGCTGTCAGAGTACCAGCATTATATAAAGACATAGGATAATGCTACTATTGGTGGATAATGACACTACAATTAGTTCAGCTTACATTTCTTGAAAATGCGCAGCAGCCGGGCTTGATATACAGCTGCACAGGTGAATGAAAGGACAATGCTGCACATAAACTGTTTCACTGCAGTAACCGTTATGGTAAGCAAACAATGAGGTGCACACCTGGCCACCAGTCTCGGACTGGAAGGGCTGTTTGATGACAGTGGAGATGCCAGAATGGAGCTGCACAAAAGCACAGATGCATAACAAGTTAAATCACTTGAAGCTTTACAAACTGAAGTCACACTTATGGAAACAAGACTTAACGTACATGTCCTCTTCTGGGGGCACATTTTATGAAGACCTGAAATGTAAAATTTGAGGTGTTTTGATGCAAAGCCTTGTGGGGATGAATTGGGGAGATAAGTACGTTCTCCCCACTCAATCGCGGCTGACACGGTTCAAAGCCGCCCGGACCCCACCCCGTGATAGCGTACGCTACCGAGCGCTCGCCGACCACGGCGGGCCTTGCTCTGGGGGAGCAAAGGAACGACACATTGGCTGCCACAAACAGGCATTTATTGCTACAGCAACAATAACGCCAGCTAGCAAAAGGTACGCTAATAAATCGAGGTCGTCCGACTCACCAGCAAGGTTCCGAGCGAATGTTCGCCCGCGCTAGGGCAAGGGATATATACTCCGAAGGCCGGACGGGACGAGTACGGGAGCCTGTCTCCCCGTCGCTTTCTCGCCCCGCCGGCGAAGAGCGGAGCCGCGAGCGACACGTCCGCTTGCGCCGACGATCCCAGCCGAAGCCCCCTCTCCCGCGCGCGGGCTTTGGCAGTCTCCCCCGCAGCGATGCTGGCGCCCTCTCTTGCCAGTTAATGTAACTCACAAGGGAATGCGCTCAGCCTGCAGGTGAGACCGCCGCTTCAAGGTGCCTCGCGGGAAAGCAAACTCAGGGGGCTGCAGGGCAGGTCCCCACATCCCCCCAACCTTAAATAAACCCACGCGCCAGAAAGTAAATGCTATAGATAGATAGATAGATATGTTTATTTGAGTGTGCCTCAACAGCCAAGTGGCCTAAACGAGCGCACACTAGGTCAGATACATCAAAACACCACTTCAAAAGATTTAAAAGCAGGCACGAAAACAACAATTAGGCAAATATGTCCATGTCATTAAACGTTTTGTTATATAGGATTTGTAAACGAGTCATTGGACAGATGGCGTGCAAATCAGGATAAAATGTGTCGAAACATTTTGCAGCTTTTGCATGCGGCACACGAAAATTCAGCGACATCAGTAAGGTCCCACAGTTAATGTAACCGCGCACGACGTTATGGAGGAGTCTCCTGGTCTTCATGTCCTTGAGGCACGTCTTGCAGCGGAGGTCACGCCGACAGCCTCCACGCAGACTTCCGCGGTATTCCGAAGGCGGCGTGAAGGTCTCCACTGGGACGACTCGTATGGCCCGCGGACTTCCGTGTCCGCAGGCCCGCGAATCGAAGGCCGGTGGGAAAACTGCAGGCCAGGATCCTGCAGTAGTCGCCAGGGCAGCAGCAGCCGGAGGTGACTGCTGACTGGTCTCGCCACAGCTGCCCCGGACGGATGCGACGAACAGGATACAGGCCGCTCCGTCGCAGCAGGTGGCAGCGAGACGATGTGCACCGGTCAGCAAGCCTGGGTGGCTCCACCGGATCGGCAAAATTGCCGAAACGCTCTCGGCGTGCCCTTAATGTAGGTCACGGGAGGGGAAACGGCATCCGCAAGGGCCTCGTGGCACAATGCCTAACTCGCTAGCAAAACGTGTCGGCGGCTGTGCAAACACAAAGTTCGAGTGAACAAAGCCATTTCTTGAGTTGAACGAGACTGCTCAGTTCGTGCGAGGTTACAAAAAAAACGGGCGGGAAGCAAAGTGCGCCCCCTCTCAACGACACGGTCCGATGGTCGTGTCTCCTTTAACGTGGTGCAGGCAGCTCCGAAAAGCCTCAGGCTCAACTACCACTCCGACAACGACCGTGACCACAACAAAGACCCGAAACGGGTTATGTGCGCGCAGCCGTGAGGAGACGTCAGCTTTGTGGGGTGGTCCTACCCCGCTCACTGCACAAAGCAGCTTCTGAGCGGTCGGCGCCCACCGTATCGGACGGTGTCGGAGCGCCCGGTGCCGAGCTGCAATACCAGCGAGCTCGTAGCGGCACCCGTGGCCCCAGGCCACCCGGCTCCCGGAGCCGCGACTCCCATAGTCGAAAAAGAGACAGTAGAGAAAATATATACAGAAACTCGGACCACCCACGCGGCTTCCGTACTCACTGGCTTCGGGCTCGGCGACTCCGCGGGTGCTAGGCCTCGCGCTCTCTCGATGTGGACCAAGTGATTCTCACGAAGAAACTCCAGGGAGAAAAATGTGCTGAGCATGTCGAAAAGTTCAAACATGCTGCCGCGCAATACACCTCGCACTCAAGAAAGCATGCAGCAATTCCTAGCGTTCAAAATTCACTCTAGGCCTAGCACTTGTCAAGTCCGGACAAAGAGCGTTCCTCGAACCGAACCGACAGTCGTCCAATGTTCCAAGAGCAGGCCCCACGTTGGGCGCCAGATGTGGGGGTTGAATTGGGGAGATAAGTACGTTCTCCCCACTCAATCGCGGCTGACACGGTTCAAAGCCGCCCGGACCCCACCCCGTGGTCGCGTACGCTACCGAACGCTCGCTGACCACGGCGGGCCTTGCTCTCGGCTCTGGAGGAACAAAGGAACGACACATTGGCTGACACAAACAGGCATTTATTGCTACAGCAACAATAACGCCAGCTAGCGAAAGGTACGCTAATGAATCGAGGTCGTCCGACTCACCAGCAAGGTTCCGAGTGAATGTTCGCCCGCGCTAGGGCAAGGGATATACACTCCGAAGGCCGGACGGGACGAGTACGGGAGCCTGTCTCCCCGTCGCTTCCTCGCCCCGCCGGCGAAAAGCGGAGCCGCGGGCGACACATCCGCTCGCGCCGACGATCCCAGCCGAAGCCCCCTCTCCCGCGCGCGGGCTTTGGCAGTCTCCCCCGCAGCGATGCTGGCGCCCTCTCTTGCCAGTTAATGTAACTCACAAGGGAATGCGCTCAGCCTCGAGGTGAGACCGCCGCTTCACGGTGCCTCGCGGGAAAGCAAACTCAGGGGGCTGCAGGGCAGGTCCCCACAGCCTGCAGATTTCTTGCCAGGATAATGGTAATGTGAAAATACCAATAGCGAAGCTATCAGTGCAGCTGAAGAGAAAATAAATTCTTAAAAACAAAGACGCTTGGGCAGTCAAAGCAGGTAAAAAGATATTAAACACGAAGAAAGCGGCTGAAAAAAGAATGGTAGGACAGGTGACAGTAGTGAAGTTATCATTGCCAGGCTTGAGTTGGCGCAGATGGCTACGCAACTAAGTGCCTTTTTTACCTTTCGGCATAATGTGGTGTGCTCCTCAGCATGCCATCCACGATGTCAAAAAGTGTCCACTTCGTGTGGACCTTTCCGGCCTCTCCTCCGGCGCCACTTTTCCGGCTCCCCTCCGACGCCGACACAATTTTCAGCCAACGATCGTTCACTTTTTAAATTTTGTGGCTGCTTGCGGTCCTACAGAAATGCCACTGTTTATCACCAAGAAAGGTCGAAAAATGAAAATATGAGCAATTTGTTTGAGTGCTCAAGCGGCGCTGTACGAAGCGCGCAGGCCGATACGACATGCGAACCGCTCAGGCAAAATCACCATGCCCATAGGAAACCGAGATTCCATATCATTTGCTCCGCAGCACACCGCTAGAGCACTTGAAACAAGTGTGCTCACCCCCGCACATTCCGGCCGACGTGAACATTCAGCGGAAACTCAGATAAAGAATGAAAACAACTCACCAGTCAGATCGAATGTTCTGCCGATGATCGCCCACCGGTTCATTTTGGCGTCCTTATCTTTGTACTCCGGGTCAGTTTTGTCGTACAAAAAGGGGAACACGCGAACAGTCTCCAGAACTTGTTCCATCATGTTCTCCCGGCAGAAATTCATTTTGCCATGTGGATGTACACGAGAAGAAAGCACTAGCGCTGTTGGTCGCGGCTGGCTCGGAGCGCTCGGTCGTCGATCGTGGTTCTGCCGCCGCCGCTGGAAATTAACTTCGGCAGCAGCCAAGAGGTGGCGCTAGGAGAAAGCCCGGACGTTTCTCATTGGTTCGCGGCACGCGGCAAGCCGCCTAAAATGTCTCCTCGACCCATCCTCTGCGCGGCAGACCAAACCGCCTCCGCGGCAGGTTTCGCGGCACGCGGCGCGCCGCCGGTCGGCGTGCCGCGCGCGTCTTGCCCACAGTGTGTTCGTACTATCGTTCCTCCATGCCCCATTTGTGACATTTCCCTCCCAGTCTTCAAGGTGAACAAATCCAGGGGGGTTGTACGTTGTCCTTGAAAACACCGAATCTTTCATTAGAAAATTGTGGAGCGCCACACATGCCCTTACAATGTTCTCAGTGGTTTCTTCTGACGCTCGATAGGGTCTCTTCAGTATTCGCCACCTACTAGCCAGGATACCAAAACTGTTTTCTATGAGCCTCCTTGCACGACTCAGCCGGTAATTAAACACTGCCCTCATCAAGTACTCGCTGTACTGGCTGAACCTGTAGGCATGAAGAGCTGGAAAAAACAAAAGGTCAGAGCATTAAAATTGCAGCAAACACAGTACAGCTGCATTGATATTTCATCTCGGCAATGAGAGTAAGATGGCAGCGTTAAAAGTAATTGAAGCAACTTGCCACGTCGAGGATAAGGCCGCATGAGGTAATGCTTCAATAGAAAGGCCTCGTCGCCCACCATCAATTATGGTATCAGTCTCGCTGAGCCCACTGTTGCTGCTGGGGGGATCCCAAATCTGCGCTCGCCAAATATGTGCATCAACTTCGTTCTTAACAAAACTCCTCCATCGCTTTCTCCCCCGTAATGGTCAACGACCACATACACAAATCTGAAATAAAGCAAGAAGTTTCAGTGTAGCCCATTTAGCATCTGATGTAGCACGTGACTTTCTCCTTGCTCCTTCTGAAGTCACTACTGCGTTCAAGTCTCGTAAAGTCATTTCTGTGCTGCATTATAGTTTGACTAAATATACATGCCACACACAATCCCAATTCAGATTACCATTTTAACATCTGCTGCTATTTGTGCAGAACCAAATATATTTACTGTCAACCTGCATGAGCAAACCATTGCAATCATACACCTGTCTACGCTATGCTCCTTAATTCGTCATGTAACTTACACCACTGAACTGTCCTCTTTTCTTTCAGTGCATACAATAGCACTCTCTTTCAATGAATATAATACACTGTTTTCATGATTCACAAGAAAAATGCACCATTAACGAGTAGTTTAACAAAAGTATTGTTTTGCCATGAATTCACCATACCTACAATGTGCATCGCATGTTGCCATGAGGACTGTGCTGAATGACTTCTTGTAATTGAAGTTTCGTGACCCTGAATTTGCAGGACATTCAATGCTCACATGCTTTCCATCAATACATTCAATGCAGTTGGGAAAATTCCACTCGACAAGCATGTCTGTGGCAATCTGAAAGAGTGATCGGGAGGCAATATAATATGAGACTGTGACAAAACAATAGCGTAGTAATGCTTAAGACAAACTTTAGTTGTCTTATGCGTTATGAGATGCAGGGGTTCAACACATTTGAAAAGTCGGTACGCAGGGGGCATTGGCAAAGTCAGTAGCATAACAAATGAGGTAAAGAAAGGCAAGCTGGACGCTTGTCAACACTATAAACCCTCTCCGCAGTAACAAAAATGGACTGCAGTGCACTTACTTTTTTCCATTCTTGTGCTGTTCGTGGAAATCTTACATAGATTGGCTGAAGTATTTCCCATAATGCAGCACAAGTTTTCCTTACGATCATTCCAGCCGTTGATCGTCCTGCCAGGAAGTTGAACGACAAACTTCTCATTGTGTCGCCGTTTGCGAGAAATCTGAAAAGCGTATTCTAATCACATACGTCTCAAAGGATAAATGAGGAGCGGGGGGGTGAGTTGCTTCACAGTGCTCATGCGGTATGTTTTACACAATATTTTCCCAGGGACTGCTGATCAGGCACTGTGACTGGACAGTACCGGGTCACGGACTTTCGGACTTACCATACTGTCATGGCAAGTCGATCGTGTGCAGATATAGACCGCCTGAAAGGAGTGTCCTGCCCCTCAATCACAGGCCGAACTAGGTGGAGCAGTGTGTCGAACGAGCTCGGCGGCATCCGAAGGAAGCTATAATCAAGAATCGAAGACAACATCACTATCGCGTCACACACACGGCACACTACGCGTTTAAAAAGGTTGTAATCACTCACTCTCGGAAGAAGCCTTCATCTCGGGCGCGCAGCCGGGGAAGCAAATCATTCGCTTGCCCTTCAACTTCTCGGTAGCACAAGCAGGGGTGCACCCAAAACCTTTGTCTGCGTGCCTTTTGCGCGCGCCGCCGTCGCAACAGCAGAGAACACAGAATGACCAAAACGCTCATCGTCGTCAGAACATCGTCGTCTGCAGCTGCCATTGCAGAAGTCCGCGTGATCAGGGCGGTAGATGACGAGGGACGAGGAGCTGGTATGTGGTCTGTTTACCGAGCAAGGAAAAAGCGCGCGAAAACCGCGAAATCGCGCCTATGCTCGCGCAGTTCGAGACAAGGCGAGATCAGCGCTGTCACGTGACTCCACGGCGGCCGCCGCGCGCACAACCAATGTGGCCTCTCTGCCGCGCGGCGTTCTTGCCACCGGCGGCGTGCCGCGCGTGCTTTGCCGCCAGTGTGTCCGTACCTTTAGGTGCTCGACGCTCGCTGCGGCGGCGTTCCGCGGGCCCTCGCTCCTCTTGCTTGGTTCCCGCGTCGGGCTGCCACTGACGAGCTTAACTAACAGGCGGACACCGCAGCAGCTCCCATGGGATGACGAGGCGCAGAAAGCTTTTGATGAGGTGAAAGCTTGCTTGAAGAGCGCATCCTCACTTCATGCGCCTGACCCAAGTCGGGAGTTCGTGCTCGCAACCGATGCTTCGGACTACGCGGTGGGTGCCTGCCTTGCCCAGTGCGATGACGATGGCCGCGAGCAGCCTATCGCTTTTCTGAGCAAAAAGCTAAGCCCGGCTCAGACCCGCTGGGCGACAATCGAGAAGGAGGCTTATGCCATCATTTGGGCATTAGGGTGACTTGAAGTCTGGTTGTGTGGCGCACAAATTCGGGTCATAACGGACCATAACCCGCTCAAATATTTGACTCTGAGTAGTCCGCACAGCGCCAAGCTAACACGCTGGGCACTCGCTCTGCAGAGATTCGATATCCGGGTCGAGCACAAAAAGGGGGAGCAAAACGCCAATGCCGATGCAATGTCGCGACTCGTAGCTGCCAACTAGAGGCGTGGGGGAATCCGGGGCCTGGAGTTATGCCATTTATGGAGGTGTACCCTGAAGCTTTGGCAACGCATATGGTTCGGCAGCGGCAGGTGGTGCTTCTTCGGCTCCGGGCCCGCGGCACGTTGGTCTGTTCATTTTTCTGTGTGTGCTTCATTCCAAGATGTTATGCAGCACGCTTGGTAGGGAGGTGTCGTGCGCGGCTGGCTTGGGCACATCCGGAGCCCCAAGTAATCAGCAGCCGCGGTCGGGTTCGAACCCGGGAACTCTGGATCAGTAGTCGCGCGCCCTAACCACTGAGTCACCGCGGCGGGTCTTAGGCGTTGATGCCGAAAGGCATTTGCCGCTTTATTCTTGAGTGGTATCCAACTATAGCGATACTGTGATAAATATGAATGCTGCAGCCTTTACACATTTGCGCAGTAATCAAGGTTGCGTTACTGTATATTTCTTAAAGTAAAGAATCAAGTGCGCAGAGTTTTTATGGTACAAAAATTAAATACACAAGGACATATTCATAAGGTGTAAAGCGACATAATCTGAATGCAGGGGCTCACATACAAAATAAAAGAAAGTCTTCAAAGGCAACAAAATAATTTTCCGATATTTGCACACGCACACACTTCAGGCATTAAATTATTGATATCCAACAAAGTTCGCTAGGGAAAAAGACAGACAATGTAATACAAAGAATGCAGATGGTCAAACATAATTGCGTTTTAGAACTGTCTGGCGACAACACAGGGGCAGCACAAACACTGGTGCACAAACTGTCAACTGAAGTTTATTGCGGTTTGCACACATATATAAGCTTCACATGTCAAAACATAAATAAAACACATTTAAAGCAGCAACTTTCCTATCGTATCAACAAGCATTATAAAAAAAGTCTCTCCCAGCAGATCGGTTTGCCTTTGATATTACTTTTCCAAGAATTGCTTTTTCTTGTTTGGAAAGCAAAAATGAAGGGTCACTTACACAAGTCCCCTCTTTTCCCGATTTCAAGCTGTAAACTTCCCACAGCTCCCTGATTGTCTTATCTCTGGCATTATGTTTGACCATGTTATCTACCAACTAGCCCAGTTTAAAACCCTCTCAATGTAGGTGTATTGCTGCATGGTACTGGTACCCATCTTTTTCGGTGACTTCAGTTAACCTATTAACTTCTCCTTTTTGTCTGTCCAGTACATGAGCACAATCCAGGCAATTTTTGAGCCTAGCACAGGATCACTACCTTCAGGGAGTGATGATATGGCCCTCCCGTGGACATCAACCCCTCCCCTGATAATGTAACAATTAACTATAAATCTTATATCTGGCATTAGCGATCACAAGCTTCTCAAATTTCAAATTCGAATTCACCGTCATTTTCAACATATCACAATGTTGACGGTGTTCGAGGCAGAAAGCTGCGGGGACAGCTTGACGAGGCCTGAAAGCCGGCGGCAGGCAACAGTGACAGCAGTACAAAAAAGTTATACATGTACTGCTATTTCGAAAAAGACACATTTTATCATAAATTTGCAAAAGTAAGAGCATTAGTAAGAGTAAAAAAAAAGACATCAAGATGTTATACAAAAACAAGCGTATGCATGCACACGAGATTACAACAAAGCCGATCATTGCACTCAAATTAGACATAAAGCTATCATTACTATGTTTATAGCACGCAAGCACAGGTCACTCTAGAAATACTGAATGCAAAACTTTGCGGGTTATTGCAGGGTTAATAAAACTGGGTACATTGAGCTCTTTGAGTAACAGTAGCATTGTATAGATAATGACTGTAGAAGGTAATTTGTTTGGCGGCGTGGAATCGCCCATTTTTCAGGCGTGCGTGTTTTAAAAATATTGCAGCGTAACGTTGCACCTAAAATTGTCAATAAGAATTGTTTATACTTTTCATTAGCAAAATGAAACGCATGTGACGTCACGTCACGCGTTACGTGGGTATTGTGCAGCACAAGCAGAGTTTTCCGCTGCATAGGAGCCTTAACGCTTTGGCGTTAAAAAGGAAACAAACGTGTGCTGTGCGATGTCAGTGCACGTTAAGGATACCCAGGTGGTCGAAATTATTCCGGAGCCCTCACTACGGCACCTCTTCCTTTCCTCTTTCACTCCCTCCTTTATCCCTTACTTTACGGCGCGTTTCAGGTGTCCAACGATATATGAGACAGATACTGCGCCATTTCCTTTCCCCGAAAACCAATTAATAATTAATAACGGATGCTGAGCTTTCGAAAACTAGGGGCGAGTTAGATGCATACACATCTGCCACGCGCAAGAAAGCGCAACCACGTGCATTTTTCCGGGAGAACCACTGCTCATTGCACCATTCACGGATGAAACTATGAAAATAGTAAAAGCTTCATAGGGAAGATTAGGAATGCAGGGAAAGAAAATGGGCAACTTGGAGAATATCGAGCGCACTCTACAAATTTCCAACCAAGATCCCTCCGTTTTTTTAATAAACCACTACTACTACTGCTACTACTACTACTACTACTACTACTACTACTACTATTACTACTACTACTACTACTACTAGACAGCAATCTCTCATTATTGTTCGAAAAGGGAGGGGGGGATGTCACTTTTTCTGTGTGAGAGGGAAACTTGAAAGGGCACAATAGACCACGGCTGCTAACGCGAGCAGCGGGTCGTAAAGGGTACTTGTTACATCTATGCAACCGTTCGACAACTTCCCTTTACACTCTCTCTCTCGAAAGCTGGTGGTTACCGTCGGGGCAGCCCCCCGACCTTTTCGAAGAATGATACAGTGGAGGGCGACTGACTCAACTCCCGCGCCAGACCGCTTCAGTCAGCAGAGCAGGAAGTGAAAACACGGTCTATGAGCGAGGGTTTTTAGTTGGAAGAGACCTTACTCTAAGCTTTCTTGTAATTCTGCAAGTTGCCCATTCAAAGGGAGCTTGAAGGCCACGCATCATGTGATGACGCCAGCGAGAGAACTGCCGCTGAACTTTCACAGGAGCCAGGGAGCTATACATATAATCTGTTGTCGTTAGACCTTTCAAGTGATGTGGTGGTTATTATTCCACTAGGGCTCGTTTACCAGGCGACACGTTACGAAGCAGAACTGAGACTGCTTTCAAACTATGCACAGGGTTCTTAAAAAGTTACCAGGGCACATGGTCTGCTTTTCAGCACAAGACGCCTGTGAAGCTACTATGGTTATCTGGGGTGAGAATAATGCTGCTGTTAACCTGTACAGAGATTTTCTGATTTGCTGGTATTACAATTCTTACTACACGTCTTTTTGGCGGGGGGAGGATTGACGCACCCCACGGATTTTTCCACAACAGTGAAAACGATCATGCAGGAGCGGTATGGGCCACTCTTGAAGGGGGAGATTAGGGTGTCGCCTCCCCCCCCCCCCACTCCTTTTGAGCTAACCTTCCCGCTTTTTTCATAGCTTCGCGATCGCAGAAATAAGGCAAAGCAAGACAAAAAGCTACAAACATGAGCACTGCCGTCACACTTCACTCTTCGGCATGCACAAAAATAACCTCTTTCACTGACTCCGGAGACCAGTTGTCAGTAAACTTTCCGACAATGCCACCACCGCCTTTATGCAAAGCAAAAATGCGAACGCTTAAGCATAACGTGTGTATCCGATAAGGCAACTGTAGCTTGACTCCGCACCTTAAATGCGCAGATACTCTCGGCGCACGGTCCCGTGCCTATATAATCAAATGTTAGAATAAAGCAATCGTTCTTCTTGTTCCGGCCATCATGCTGTTGCGTCGTCCTTGCTATTTACCTGGTGTCAGAAATAGCCACCGCGGACCGAAGCCCGCGGAATGGACCTACTGAGGATGCCGGAGCCTTTGCGTCTATCGGGCAACATATCGGAAAATTGGCAGCGCTTCAAGCAAAGGTTCGAGCTGTATCTGCAAGCAACGGCAGTAGAGAAGGGCCCGAAATGTGATGCTTCAAAAGCTGCACTCTTGCTGAGCTTTGCCGGAGACGAAGCGCTCGACAGCTTCAACAATTTCCAGTACGGCCCCGGTGAAAGCAAGGAAAGCTACGGAACTGTGGTGAAAAATTTCGACGCTTATTTCTCCGAGGTGAGCAACGAAATTCATGAAAGATATGTATTTCGTGCAAGTAGTCGGATGGAGAAGAAACCTTTTGAGAAATTTATGCGCGACTTAGAGACAGGCAACCCAGTGCAATTCTGGGGATCAGCACGATTCAATGATTAGATACCAAATTGTGTTTCGTACAAATAACTCAAAACTTCGTGACAGAATGCTCGCCGAGAAAGACCTAACGCTACGAAAAGCGGAAGAATTGTGCAAGGCTGCAGAATCGGCGGCACAAAGGAGCTAAGTTTGGAATAAGTCCGTAGACTGCGTTGACAGTGTTTTAAGTCGCACAGTGTCAGCAAAAAAAACAGCAGCAACGCGATAAAAAGCTGTGTCGCGATAATCAAGAGTACTGATGCAGGAAATGCAACCGTAAAGATAGGCCTAAACAGTGTCCAGCGTTCGTTAAGATATGTCATTCTTGCCGCAAGTTCAGCCACTTTGCAAGTTGTTGTCGGAAGTTGACCGCTGTCAGGGAAGTCGGTAAAGTCGACAAGAATGACGTTGAAATAAGCTCCCAAAATGGTCACTGGAAGGACTGGACAGTTAAAGCACGTGTAAGTGGCCGTGAAGCTGCCTTAAAGGTGGACACAGGTTCGCAGGCAAGCGTTTTCAATATACCGTAAGCTTCGAACCAAAGAATCATGGCAACCTACCTGCTCAGTGCTGCGAGCATAAAACGCGGGTGTAATTCAAGCTACGGAACAACGTCACAGAAAGTGTCCGTTGTAGCCGCCCAGATTACCATCAAATTTTCCGTCGTAATTAGAGACTGGGCGTCAAGCCATCCTAGAACTCGATGCCAATGAGTCGCTCGTGTTGGTTCAGTGATCGGTGGACACTGTGAATGCCTTCCCTGAGTATGAACTTTTGAAAGATTTTAGGCATGTCTTCCAAGGGTTTGGCTGCTTGAAGATTTTGTACAGCATGGTCCTGGAACCAGGCGCGGTTCCAGTCGTTCAGCCGGCCCGTAGGGTTCCACTGGCACTACAGGAAGCTCTGGAGAAAGAACTTCAACGGATGACGCGTGGGGGAATCATCGTCAGAGAAAGGGAGCCCACAGACTGGGTAAGCCCGATGGTCTTAGTAACGAAAAAAGATTGTGCTTTAAGGATTTGCATGGAGCCCAGAAGAGTAAACATCTACATCAAGAGGCAACAGTTCCCCTTACCAAGGCGCGAGGACTTGGAAGCACGACTAACAGGAGCTAGCTATTTTAGCTGTCTGGATGCAAGCGCCGGATTCCATCAGGAGCCCCTGGACGAGAAAACGTCTAAGATCTGTACGTTTGCCTCACCTTTCGGCAGTTACCGCTTCTTAAGGCTACCCTTTGGTATCTCGTCCGCACCTAGGGTGTTTCAGCAGGCGCTTTGTCAGATATTTGATGGTCTACCTGGCGTGCTTATTTATATAAGGAAGAGCACGATAAGCGCCTGGTAGCTGTGTTGAAAGCTGCTGAAAGAGCTGGGTCAACGTTTTATCCTCAGAAGTGCAAGTTCGACGTAAGAGAGCTACGCTTTCTGGGTGATATCATAGGCGGGAAAGGCATATCGCCAAGCCCAGGTCTCGTTAAAAGTTTGGTTCAAATGCCGGCGCCAACATGCAAGGCCGATGTTCACCTATCTTCGACCCGCGAAGAGAAACAAACTTATCTTGCGACGCATCGCAGAACGGCCTCGGCGACGCTCTTTTGCAGTGCCACAACAACGAGTGGCGGCCCGTAGCTTACGCATCCCGAGTCCTTACTGAAGCAGAAAATCGTTATGCTCAGATAGAAAAAGAGGCCCTAGCAATTTGCTTCGGATACGAAAAATTTCACCAATTCGTCTATGGGCGGAAAGTGACGATCGAAACGGACCACAAGCCACTTTCAGCAATTGCTCAAAAGGAAGTCTATGACATGCCGCCTCGTCTTCGACGATTCCCGATCAAAACGCACGACAGAATTTTTAGTCGCGCATCTGTCGCGCGACACTATTTTGTGTCGCAAGACAAGCTGTCTTGTCGTGCCCGGTGTCGTGCGACAAGCTTCGTGTCGTGGGTTCTTTCGCGCGACAAAGTTGTTTGTAGTAGGTTCTGCCGCTCGACAGACATCTTTCCTGCATTTTGTCGTGCGAAGAAGGTCACTGTCGCAGCATTTGTCGCGCGACAGGTTTCTGTCTCAGGTACTGTCGCGCGACAGTGGGAGTCGTGCCGCGCGACAGAGATTGCGTGCCTCAGCAAAGTTGCCTGTCGTGGGTTCAGTCGCGCGACAGACTTTTAGCGCGCCTCTTTTCACGCGACAAAAGTACCTGTAGTGCGGCCTGTCGTGCGACACAACAGCTTGTCGTGGGATATGCCGCGCGACAGATACCTGTCGTGGGATGAGTCACGCGACAGATACCTGTCGTGGATTGTGCCGCGCGATAGATACCTATCGTGGGATGTGTCATACGACAGATTCCTGGTGAGGGTAATTATTTTACTGCAGAATTCTAGAAATACTGTCGTGCGGTCGTGTGACAGCGATAGGATCAAATTGACCAAAGATGCTTCAAAGCCCGTTCACTGTGGCGAGTCGCGAAGAAGATGCGAGGTGCTCTGGTCTGTTGGTGACGGGCACCGAGCGAAATGAAGTGCTCATTCACATTGGCGAATCGAGTTTTCAACTCGCTTCCCGCGACCTGGCTCTCTCACAGAACGAGAATTGGCTTTTAGGAGAGGCACTGCTCGAGCACTCACCTAATTCCCTTCTGTTCCCACGTGACAATGTGACGAAAGTAGTGCATGCTCAAGAGTATAATGCGGCTTTGAAAGCCCAAAAAGCTTTATGCACAAGCGGCGAAGCCAGCGGTGCCTGCGTATCCGCACGCTCTTGCGGTGGCGGCATGTAACTGCAGCCACGACAGCGCCTGCACACCAATCGGTGTGCGCAAGTCGAATGGCGCTACTGAAAGTCAGTGTCCTCTTAGCTTCTGTGACATGTTCAAGCCATGTAACATAATGCACCGCTACTACTATATGCGCAGAAAAAACCAAGGACACTTCTATGCGTCGCGGAAAAGAATGTCGTTAATCGTCAATCAGGGAAAATTACTCGCCATAACCATCCGGCTACACAAAGGCAGCATGTATGTACATGCACGCAGTTCTCTGTATAAATGTTCAAAGCAACCCCGATATCATTTTTCCGCGCGTTTCAGTTTTAAGAGCGCCAGCTCTTACTATTTACGTTTGTCAAGGACACGTCTGTCTGCAGGGAAGGTCAAATTAGCCAAGACAGTTACCACACTATATCACATAGCAACAGCGGGCGCGTAGAGCCTCAGTTGTCACAGATACCTTCGATCCGTTTTACATATGCCAGTATAGCAGCTATCGAAGTGGAACCCCGGGGACCCCCATTTGCATCAAATTTGGGGGCCGCCCGTTTGACGCATAACGATCGAAGTGGTGTCATTTGACATGACATGTTCCTGAGGATAAAATAAATATTTAGATGAAGCCCAAAATATGTGTGGAATTCGCACCGACGACCTTTTCGCCCCCAAACCGTGCATTCCGGGGACTTCCAGACAGCCATAAGACCTAATCGTTTGTCGCAGAGAGTTCCGGATGCAGTCAAACAATTCATCTTGTTGTAATGCACACGTTTATAAAATTCGTTAACTGATATATAAGGAGGAAACATACCGGATATAGCGAAGGTGGCTGTAAATCGCAATAGTATTGCAAAATCTTTAAAGTAGATGACGCTGCGTGTATCTTAGAACGACTGTTTCCGAAACGAAATGCCCTCAGATGTTTGTATTTTGTCTTCTCCACGTTTGCTGAGCACCCCGATCTAGCACCCCGATCTAAACACTTGAAGCTCTCGTAGCTAACGCTCTTAAGTCCAACGCTGATGCAGTGTTGGCGGAGAATTTTTTTAGCGGCATTGACGTGGTGCTTATCATAAAATAGCAAAAAAAAATACTTTACGATGTCGTTCATTGCCTTCACTGAAAATTTCATGACGGGGACACGAAAATGTCGCTAAATATAGACAGCAGCGTATGCAGCCGAAGGTGAAATGCGGCGGCCGGCGAGTTTGAACCGATTTGATTCTCGGTCGAAATGAGAATAAAGTCTTGGGACTGACGTCAACCGCGCGCTTTAAAGAGATTCGCCTGCTTTGACACAGTCTAGCTCCTGTGCACCCGCGCTCGGTCCTCTAAACTACTCTGGTCCCAGTGTGACTGTGTGCTATGACAATCTGAGAGAAAAGGAGGATATCTTGGGGTTTTGATGTGCACCACGGCCATACAGTTGAGCGACATGATAACGTACGGGCGCGGCATGCCAGCCTGAATACCGGCCGCCAGCGTCAGAAAAATGCGACAGTAATGTTTGTTCAAGTCCATACTAAGCCGTCGGATGGAGTATCGTTGGCCAATATCGAGTCGTTGGTAGAAGCGATAACAGGAATACAAACAAATGTCTCCCCACGGCGCCTTTAATTGCTGCTGCTCAATCGCGGCTCCCCTGGCCTCAGCTGGCTCCGCTCCTGAAGGTGTCGCGGAAACCGAGCATATCTTTGTTTTACTATGAGACGAGGTTCACAGTAAAACGATGACGAGAGCAGCACCTCAGCGCTAGCCAGTTTCGAAGTGCACTCAGCTGCTGCATCGATGCGAAACCGCCTAGGCTTAGCGACGACTTGGGCAGCCAGGGGGTAGCGCGTAGTTCATTGCCCGGCGCACCCGCGGGCGGCGTCGTTCCCGAAAGCTCGCCTCGCTCACTCCCGCTGGCTCACTGATTGGCTCAACAGCTTGCGACCTTCACTCGGAAGGCTGGAAAATTGAGAAGCGAGCGACTGGCGCTGCGACTGATCGATACTTTATGCCCACGCTTGCACTACTGGTGAACAACCTTTAACGCACATATGCTTGGGTTATCGGCTGCTTTGCGGCGAGTCTTAGTTAAGATCGTCCGCGACGCCATCGTCACCGTCCGTGACGCACAGGCTGAGAACTTCAATTCCAGTACGTGCCGAAACAACTCGTATTTTTCGTAACGATACGAGCTCGAAAACACGCCTGCTTCGATGCGCTAGTGGGCTCTTGCTTGTTAAACTACACGCGATCAGGATGCGGCGAGTGCTAGCCACTGTTGCCTATTAGCTAAAGTGAGACGCAAGTATCGACGTAGCTTCGTAACGCAGTTGATATCAAAGCACTCCGCTTGTACTGGTCACCGATTAAGCTGTTAAGTTTCATGATCTCCGGTGAGCGTGCCAGTGTCGCGCAAATTAATGCATCGCAGCTACTCTCCATCGTGCCAATTGCGTTCAACTTATCCACGATATTCGCCAGCTTGAGATACGGCGCTTTTCTTCGTTGTTTTTGTCGCAACTTAGTGATTTTATCTGGCATGAAACGAAATTGCATTCTTTCAACACCGTCGTCTGCTCCGTCGTCTGTTAGGGCATCCGGGTCACTTCAGGGGATCACAGGATCGCAGCTTCTACAAACGACATGCCAGAAAAAGTAACTGAAAGCGCTTTAGTATTCTTAAATAATCTAAAAATAATTTAAAATAAATGCAGTGTCTTTGTTGTGAAGATAATATAAGCATTCATGGTTTAAAAAAACGAATTTTTTGTCGGTTTTAATTTTTCACCAACACGAAAGCGCAGCCGTCGGCGCCATTGCAGCGCAACCGACACGGCGTGTTTCGTATTATTAGCCTCTTTGAGGCATTGCTTGAGTACTTGTACGGCGGACACGTGTAAAGAACTCATTCAATAGGAAGGTAAGCAGGAGTGTGTTTTGGAAGCCAACGACCAGGATTTCGGCTTGTCAACATTGGCGAGTTTCAACGGGTAAGCCATGAAGAGTGCTGCGACGTCTTTTTATCTGTTAGGGGAACGAAGACTCCTGCGCCGTTTTACTAAGCCTGGATGAATCGCATGGCCGGTGAGTCCCACTCTGCGTTTCTTTGCTAATGATCTGTATTCACACGCGCTATTTCTATGCGGCTATATAGGGATGTGAGTGGAGGCAGTCCGCCTGCGGTTGCCGCAGCTATAATGCGGCGCCAAAAAAGCAGGGCTTATATCCTGCATGACAAGTGTTGTTCTCATTGTCTTTATGTGCATTTATTACTCGCGTGCCGTGGTAAATAAAAATGTCACCAGATATCACAACAGAGTTACGCTTTCGCTTGCTAGCGCTTCGACACTCGGTGCAAAAGCATGGATTGGCACTGCGTAGAAGACGATGAGCGAGAAGTGCCGCGCGGCGGAGCGCTCGCGCTAGGCCAGCTGCGATCAGACACCGCACTATTTTTCTCAGGGTTAGTACTCATCGGATTAGTGCTTGTGCCTTAATATGCGTCATACTAAGTTCTGAGACAGTGATCGCATGCGAAAGGCTAGTTCAAATTCATCGCCTTGTCATTTGTAAACTTGTCTGTGCTTCCCCAGTGGAACAGGATTTGAGGCAGTGTTATGTCAAAGTTAGATCAATCTTGCGTCTCCTGAGCTGTAAACGTTGATGCTTCCTCTCCTTCTGAGCACTGCGAGCTGTCAGATATGCAACTGCACAATTATTTAGGATTTCTACCTTTTTGCTATATCCCTCGCTTTTGTGGCCCGCATTCAAGTCGTTCGCCATTGTCGATGGTTTTTTTTACTTATTTTCGCTTTGTTATTTATTCTTGGTTGCGTGCCATCAGCTGTGGTGCCGGCGATTCTCCGAGCTCGGAACTCTTCCCAGGCACGGGATCTTACCCACCGTTGGGGACGAGGGGTCCTTGAGTGAGCTGGCTCTTTCAGCGCCGCAGGTCCCTTCTCCGAATGACGTTGTCGGACTTGGTTATGAAGGAAACTGTACAGGGGGTTTATTTTACATTATTTACAAGATTTTGGAACCCATTGGAGGGTGATGGGGGAAGGTTGGAGGATCTGAAAAGATCTGAGGATGATCGAGGATCCCTTTTCTCATGGCACTCGTCGTCCGGTTTAAAAAGGGTCCGGTCCCTAGGATTCCCCAGGTCCGAGAATGTCTTCGCCAGGTTGGGCGTGGCCTAACTTGCGTTGTCGTACACACACACACACACACACGCACATACCACTTCACATAGGGACACGGCCCCGTCACATGCCTCGCCGGAGAGAGGGTGCCACTGGACAATCGCCCCCACCAGAGAGAGTGGTGTCTTCGCTTCCGAACGACAGTTCTCACGCACCAGCCGGACACGTCTTCCGGGAAGTGCGAATGGGCGAAGCGCCGGCGCGCAGGCATAGTTGAAGGGGTGCTCCGGGCCGCACGATCTTCCGCGAACAATGTTGTTTTCAAACGGCAGTGGAATCCTCCGTCTCGAATCCAATAAACCTCGCGAGGACCGAGCTTGGGAACCCAGATGCCTATCGCCGTGCAGGGACCCCGGCTGCAGGTGTCCTGGCTGAATACGCAGCTGAATCAGACCACCGGCTGTCGCCAGAAACTTTACACCACAGACCTCTCTTCGCCGCACTCACGAGTGTTCTTTGGTATTTTTTTGTTTCTCTTGCCTTTACTTGCATTGCCAGTCGATAAATTTGTGCAGCTTTTAATTGTATGCAGATTTGTTAAATGCGCTAGCAATTTTTCTATGATGCCAAGCTGTGCTGTGAGATATCAAGCTTCTTGCTAGTGAAGGCATGCTTTTTTCCATTCTCTCCTCATTTAAGCAAGGCAGACTGGTTGCAACTTTCAATTTAATATCTAGACAATGGTGCAAGGCACCATGATAGGAATTAATGAAAACCTGCACATCCTATATTCAAATTGGTGTGCGGTATTTCAGACAGCTCATCTTTCAGTGTGGTTACAACAGTCATTGTGACTCTTCTCAAAGAATGTATATGGGTGCATTACATAAAATCTGTTCATTTGTTTTGTCATGGGCTAGCTCATTGGTTTTTTATTTACTTATATTGCGTCTAAGTTTAGTTTTTAAAGCAGTAGACGATTTCCTCTCTTGTCATTCATGACATGGCTACAGCCACTGACAGCTGTTGCTCTGGATGTATTTATTTGCAGTTGCCAGCGGCCAGCATCTAATCGGCCATGCGTGCTTCCTGCCTTTGGCTGTGTCATCCCTCCTGATCCATTCATGGTAGTTATTCTTTTTCAGTGATGCATTACTTAGCTGCAATTTAGAAAAACATTTTCAATATAGGCTTGCAGCTAGGTTTAGAAATGAATGAAACTCTACATGCACTTCTTATGTCCTCGAAAAGGACCTATATGTTCATTTATTCCTTTAAAAACATTGTGCTCTACAATGATGGTTTACCAGTATTTCTGACACAGAGACCAAATTGTCAGTCACTAATGTAACATTGCACGATGACACCAATCCTTGTATGGTATAGCATCCTTGTAATGCACTGGGCAAGCTGCTGTCAGCACAGATTTATTGCTGGTTTATTGCCATAGCATATGGTTATACTGCACAATTTGTACCTCTACCTTCTTAAAGCTGTATACTTGAAAAATTTAAAATTAGTTGAAGAAAAATTTAAGGAAATGTAACAGTAACTGTCTCACATTTTGGTGGACCCTTGAACCGCCATATAAGGGAGGGATATAGAAGGGAAGTAATGAAGAGCTGATGCCCATGTTAGATGCCCCTCTTTAGTTAAACATACCTCGCAATTAACACATTTGGTGCAAAACAAACATGGGACTTGCACGCTCACAAGCACCCTCATGTCAGTAAAACAAAGTGCCAATGTTGCCGTACTTTAGAGCTTTGCTCCTAAAAGCGCAGCTGACTGCTGCTCAAAGTTGAGAGCAAAAATATGTCTACTTTTCCTCATGTGCAGTCTGCGGTGCTGGTGCCATTTGCAATGGTGATTGACATTGAGTTGCATGATGCTCAGTCTGTTCCTGGAGTTAGTGATTTTGTCTGTCGTGTGAATGTGCTGTTAAAATTAGTGCAGAAAAATGGTTCTCTAGTTCATTTTAGGTAACACTCTCCTGTGCCACATGCTACCGCCCTTTTTCCTCAAATTTCCTAATCTCATTTAGCCACCTGATTGCCACCCATTCATGCATTCACCTACTCTTGGAATCCTCCCAGTGTTTTAGTGTGGTATTGCTTATATCTTCTCTGCATTACACATGCACTGCACTTCCTCTTTTTTGATTTAGTCAAGATATCTCTGTTCCTGTTTCTTGCATAAGCATAAGAGGCGACTCAAGTGCACCATCTGGGCTTGTGATGCAATGTGTAGGGTGCTTCGATTTTGAGTAAAACCTGGTTTCTTCCTACTGTTGCACCAAAAAAGATTCTTAAAGATCAGGTTCAACCCAATTTCTGTGCAAATGTGCCTGTAAGAAAGTGTGGTTTGAAGGTGCACAAAGGCGAAGAACTGCTGGAGTGTAGTGGATGTCACATAATTCTTCTGACAGATTTTTTAAACAATTCTGGTTATTTTATTTACCTTTTAATGTTTATTGTTTGTCGGTTGCTTATAATTTTTGATAAACTGAAAACTACATGTACTGACTGGTATTTCATTCCAATAATTATACCCATTATTATGAAGCTGTGTTGGAAGGTAGGTGTGCATTTAGTATGCGTGCTTTGAATTTCAGTGATTGTTTCTGTAATGCAAAATGGAGGACAGCTCTCTGCTGTGCGAGTTTTTTGCAATGGAATGAAAGTAGCAGGAGAAGCATTTGCTACTGTGTCACCCAGCCAAAAGTTCTCCCACAGACCACTGAGCTTCTGAATACCTATGGCTTAAAGCTCGAAGCTCTGGTTGCCCTTTCCGGTTTTCAGGTTTTCTGCATTAACGAGTGCAAGCCCAAGGGCTCAGAGCTAACAAGCATTTGAAACCATAGAGCTTTACACAGTAGTGCTGGGGTCGTGCAATAAGTCAGTGTGAATTAGGTCGCGATAAACATGATTTACTGTAGAAAGCTAGTGTGAAAAAATAGTTCCGCTCACAGAAACCGCTGTTTCTTTCTTAGTCGGTCATTGAAACAAAGCAATGCATGTAAAATTTTAAAGCTCAGTGATCCCTCAATTTTTTTCCAGCTAAAGACCAAGAGTTGCATGGAAGTTGTGCAAGCCACCAAGTTGCGTGTGATTTTTGCCAGGGACCTGGAGCAGGCTGGGAAATTAGTGGATGGCCAGTGGTATTCACTCAGTAAGGCAAGCTTTTTCTGTAAGTACAGTCTTTGGCATGGCATTGCTTAGGAACGCATGCACTAATCTTACTACTCTATGCCCGCCCATGCTTCAAGAATAATGAAGTACATGAAAAAAATTGATTGCCGAAAAAAAATTGCCGCTTCTGTTATGTTTTGTCAGGAAAGTATTTGCAATTTAAAGGGCTGTGAAAGCCTTAAAAATTATTATGTGCTTGTTGTGGCTTTTTTTTTCAAATTTCTTCCATGTCTATGTTGGCCTGACCTTGTAGCTTGTCTGCATGAGATTGGCTGCTACCTACAGTTTGCTTTTTTGTTGCTCCTTTATTGCCTGTCACAATCTTTACTTTGCGTGGCAGTGTAATGCAGTTTGGGAAGTAATCTGATCTTATTTCTGCGTTGGCCTGTAGTGCAAGCTTTTGCATGTGGGGCAGGTTTATGGTGTCCTTTTGTTTGCTGTAACTGCAGTTTGGCCATGAGGGTTAGAGGCTTAGTCCTTTTTTATTTTGATGCAGTGTCATATACTTCATGCATAAATTAATGAAGTAAGTACTATTTTTTGTAATAAATGAACATTCATTATAGCTGTGGCCATTATAAGTGCACTTGACTCTAAAATGGCTTTCTTTCAGCATTCAGTATTACATCTTAAAACCAGCCGGAAGACACAAAACAGGAGAAGAGATGAGCACAAGATGAGGCTGGTCTAACAACTGAAATTTTATTGAAGGAAAGTGGCAAAAGAAGACCTGCAAAGAGATTCAAGCACGCTAGACCCCAAAGCAGTGAGAGGGCAAAAAATAACCGAAAGGCACTGACGTACTAGTAAACCATCTAAAAAACTAATTCCTTACAGTGAAGGTTCACCGACGGTTTAGCCAGGCACTTGTTTTAAGCCTTACTGATGTAGTAAGCCTCAACTATATCAGGACAGATTTATCACTTCCCTAAACCACTGATGTGCCGCAGAAATCAGGCGTGCAAAGAGAAAGGTCGTCCTCCGATTGCATTCACGAGATTGAACGTGCAGTGTCAGGTGAAAATTCGCCTTCCTCTCTATACAGTGAAAGTGCTCTCAGCCAGGCGCACATTCAGATATCTGCTTGTCTGCCCATAGTAGTTTCAGCTACGAGGCAGTGGAATGCAAAAAACCGGTTTACTTTTGCAAGTGGTAAACATTTTTTATCTGCCACTGTGCATAGCGGACGATTACCCGTAGTTGTATCAAGCCTAGTTTGAACGAAGAAGCAAAGGGCTCCTACCTTACTTTTAGCGGTCAAGACAACAGCAACATCATACTTTGATGCAACTTTCTTGGGATGGTGCGAAATGGCGTGGAGGTAAGGTATAGAGCCCGTCTTTTTGTGCTGCTCAACTACGTCAGCATCATGTGAACGGTGTTCCGTTCCCTCGAGAGAGTAAAAACACTCTGACAGGTGCGCAAGATGGGCAAGTGGGAACCCAGGAGCCATTGGCTTGGAAACCTGCTCCGAGAATGCATTCTAAACACTGTGATGGCATGACTTCCATAAAGCAGTCGTGATGCATGCGATTGCCAAACTGTCCTTCACCAGCCTCGAGTGGTTCAACTCGTAGCTAAGAGGCTTCCTGATCTTGGGCTTTGGGGCCAACATATGTGGTCGTCCGCAAAGCGCAGGTCTAAGTCAAGAAGCTACAAACGGTTATGCTTAGTGAAATTCAGACCTAAAAGATAGGCTTTGACCACATGCCTAAAGATTTCTAAAATGTCTTGTGCCAACTTATCTGAGCCCTCCTTGTGCAAAAATATTAGGTAGCTATCAACATAACGAAATGCTACTATGCCGAGGCCTTCCAAACAGGGCTTTGATGCGGTATCGACTCTGGATAGAAGAATGTCGCGGAGGAACAGTGCAACCTGGGACCCTCTGCATATGCCTGATTTCTGATGTAAATACCGCCTTGCCAACTCACAAAAGTGGAGTTCTGTGGAGTTCTAGTTTCTTGTGGACAGCAACCTGGGCAGGTGCTCTGCAGTGAGCATCGACATGGAGGGCCTGCACTATTCATTGCACATACCTCAGAGGTCTATCATGTGACAAACTGCATCAGGGTGAACGATGAACATGCTTTTACAGATGATTGCGTGATTTCGGTTGCTCGCTTCTTGGGGCTGTTGCCCTTTTACTGCAAATCCGCGTTTGTCAGTTGGCAGGGCGGTATTTACACGCAGGTCGTACCTTTGCTCAGCAACATTTTTTTGTCTAAAGTGAATAAGGCATTAGAGCCCTGTTTGGAAGACCTTGGCATAGTAGCATTTCGTTATGTTCATGACTGTAATTTTTCTGCACATAGAAGGTTCAGATAAGTTGCCACAAGATGTTTTAGGAGTCTTTAAGGCATGCGGTCAAGGCCTGTCTTTTACATCAGAATTGTCTAAGCAGAACCGTTAGCAGTTTCTTGATGCAGACTTGCGCTTTGTGGACGAATATGTTTGTCGGGGCTACAGCTAAAGATCGGGGAAGGCTCTTTTTAGCTACGAGTCGGACCACTCGTTGTTGGGGAAGGATGGTAAAGAGGTGTATTTGTCGCTGGTTAAGGTCAGTAAAGATGGAAACACTTGATGGGTGTGCAATCGTGTGCATGACATCAGCTTTAGATAAGTCATGCCATCTGCTGAGGACGCATTCTTGTAGCAGGTTTCCAAGCAGCTGGGTTCCCACTTGCCCATCTCAACAACCTTTCATAGTATGTTTTCACTCGCTCGAGGGTAAGGAGCACATACTCCGATGATGCTGATACACCTTACCTCCACAGTATTTCACAGTCTCAAGAAAGTCGCGGGAAAGCGTAATGCTGCTGTTGTCTTAACAGCGAAGTGCAAGACAGGAGGCCTTTGCGCCGCCATTAAAAAGGCTTGATAAAACTGGGTACTTGTCCACAATGGACAGTGTCAAAAAAAAGGTTCACCACTTGCAAAAGTAATGGAGTTTATTGCGTTCCACTGCCTTATGGCTGCAACTAATATGGGCAGACAGGCAGATATTTGAATTTGCACTTGACTGAGCACTTTCACTCTATAGGGGGAAGGCAAATTTTAATCTGGCACTGTATGCTCAATCTTGTGAATGCAAATCTGAGGATGACATGTCTCTTTGCACGCCTAATTTCCACGACACATCAGTGGTTTATGGAAGGAATAAATCTGTCGGTAGATAGTTGAGGCTTACTACATCGGTAAGGCTAAGGATACGTGTGGCTAAGCCATCGGAAAACCTTCACCGTAAAGAATTTGCTTTTTTAGATGATTCATTAGTATGCCAGTGACCTTTGATTGCACTTCGCCCTTTCACTGCTTTGGGTTATTGTGCGCTTGTATCTCTTCGCGGGTCTCCTTTTGCGGCTTTCCTTCAATGATGCCGCCGCAGTGGCTCAGTGGTTATGGCGCTCGGCTGCTGTCCCAAAAGACGCAGGTTCGATCCTGGCCGCACCAGTCAAATTTCAATGGAGGCGAAATTTTAGAGGCCCGTGTACTGTACGTTGTCAGTGCACGCTAATGAACCCCAGGTGGTCGAAATTTCTGGAGCCCTCCACTACGGCGTCCCTCAT
Source organism: Amblyomma americanum (assembly GCF_052857255.1). Classification (NCBI taxonomy): domain Eukaryota; kingdom Metazoa; phylum Arthropoda; class Arachnida; order Ixodida; family Ixodidae; genus Amblyomma; species Amblyomma americanum. The sequence goes on along the minus strand of NC_135497.1, from coordinate 115,171,196 downwards.
AGCCCGAGTCGCTTTGGGACGTTAAACCCTCACAAATCAAATAATCAAAATCTTCAATTAAATTTTTGTTAGTCCAGCCTCTTGAGCTCATGTCTTCTTGTGTGCTCTGTCTTCTGGCTGGTTTTAAGGTGAGTCAGTACCAACTCGGCCAGTCATAAGCCTTGTTCAGTATTACAACATTTTGAATAAAGTGAGAAGTTTACTAGGCTATGTTGCCGGGGATCGTGTCCGCAGCAGTTGTGGGCAACTCAGAAGAGATAGCGTCATACGATTGGTTGTGTAATTGGCAGAGGATAATGTGAGGATGCTGCTCGAAAAGAAAATTTCATAATCGGATAATTATTTACAGCCAAAAATGTCCAAAAAGTGGCTGGGCCAGAGAAAAAGTGCCGCGAGATTCGAAAACGCTGAAAGTAGGTGGAGCTACAGCGTAGTGCCAAGTTTGAAAAACTGGAAGTATGGACAAAGCCAAAGCTTGGCGCCAAGTTTGAAAACTCGAAATGAGCAATCACGTGACCAGTGATAAGTGTCCTATACTTAACCAGGAGATAGGAAAAAGAATGATAAATTAGAGGCAATTAGGTAATTATTGAGAAGCAAAAGGCAATGAACGCGTGATTAGACTGGGCGGGTATTCAGTGAGTGGGCAGGAACGATCCGTGGAGGGAAACTTGAAAACTCGAAATCGTTGCTGGGATGAAATGAGGGTAAAATAAGAGTTAATTGATAACCAATCAAGTCAACGAGAAAACAACCATGGCGCCAAATTTGAAAGGCGACCAGTGTCGAGGAAGCATCAACGCTTTCACATTTTTTTGCGCAGGTTGCAGCGGTGATCTCTATTTTTTGTTTTTTTCAGCCAAGACAAAAACCATTTTTGGCTCATGGGCGATGTATCTAGGAACCTGCGGCCAGGACAACGCTGGACAGCATGCATCAGCAAGCTCGAAAAAAAAGCACGAAACAGTAAATAAATATTGATCATTTTCATTTCAATTCTAGTGGTTTTGTGCACGAATTACTCTGGAATGCACAAAGCTTGTGTTAATTGACAGGCGACCATTAACAAGCTGTGCATTTTTGTGCATAGCCTACTCCAGAACACAAATCCTGTGTTAATTGACAGGTGACAGTAACGACTGTTACGCAGTGTACGAGCACTACACAAGACACACTACAGAAGACAAGGCAAACTACAGAAGACAAGACAGACTACAGAAGACAAGACAGACTACAGAAGACAAGACAGACTACAGAAGTCAAGACAGACTACAGAAGACATGCCCAAAATACGACAAGACTACAGACTACAGAAATTTTCTGTCTTAGAATCCTCTAGTGCGTTTTGACTGGGTTCTTTTTGAGATTGCTCAAGTATGATGTTGCCTGGCAGTATATTCCTGGGAAGCACCTTGTGCTTGCTTATTTGCGGTCCCGGTCGACTGCTGACAACAAAGACATTGGTGGTGCCACAGACGACGTCGAAGTTCACGCAGTCCCGCTACTTGCAGCAGAGTCACGGCCGAAACGCAGAAATAACTGCAGGCTGAAACTGCTCGTGACTCCTACCTGCAGTCTGTAATCACTAGTTTGTCGTTGTGGCTACCGGCACAATGTCACCTCAAGCCTTTTGAGCAAGAACTCTCATTTGTCAACGGAATACTTATAAAGGCATCCAAAGTGGCTATTCCGAAAAGCATGCGTCAAACAATGCTGCAAAGAATTCATGCAGGTCATCTCAGCATGCAGAAATGCAATTAAAGATCCACACGTCTCGTATTTTGGCCAGGGCTCAACGCTGCGATCACTTATATGCTGCAACTGTGTTCCACGTGCCGCAAGTACGCTTACAAGCAGCCGCAGGAACCGCTTCAAATGCGACCCGTGCCAGGTTGTGCATGGTATAGAGTTGGGGCTGACATTTTTTTCGTTTGCTGGGGACTCGTACATAGTTGTTTTTGATGCCTTATCAAACTTTTACCGAAGTCCAGAAACTGCCAGAAACATTGGCGCGATCAACCATAGCAGCCCTCAGTGCTATCTTTGCAAGATTTGGCGTGCCAGTTGAAGTATGTACTGATAATGGTCCGCAATTTTCTAGCTATAAATTTCCTGCATTTCCAAAGAAATTCGACTTCATTCACATTACATCCAGCCCTCGTTATCCGCAGTCTAACGGGCTTGCGGAAAAAGGTGTGCAGATTGTGAAGCGCATCTTGACGAAAACTGCAGACTCGGGGGATGATTTCTGGTTGGGCCTGCTGGCTTACCGCACTACCCCACTGGAGGACGGGCGATACCCTGGTGAACTCCTGCAAGGAAGGCGCCTTCACACCAACCTCGCGGACTTCAGTGCTGTGACTGCAACCAACGTCAATAAGCACAGTCAAAAACAAACTGGAAGGCATTTGCCTCCCCTCCAGAAGGGTACCATCGTGAGGCTCAGCGATACTGCATGGTCCCGGAAAGCCCAAGTGATGGGTATGCCCTACCCAAGATCGTAGCTGGTGAAAACGAAGGACCAGAATAAGCTCCTCAGGCGCAACCGTCGTCACCTACTGCAAACCGGCGAACGGCTCGTAGAGGCAAGCGATGACTACATCAATACCACCACTGCGGACAACGACGTTATCTACCACTCAACAGCGACAGCTCCAATCTCGCAAACGGGCGACCCCGGTTATACCACCGCCAGCTTTGAGAAGGTTGACTCGAACCGTGAAGCCACCGCAACGTCTTCAGTATGACGGACGTTTTAATCAAGTGTCTGTATAATCCGATAAGGCAACTGTAGCATGACTACGCACCCTAAATGCGCAGATACTCTCGGCGCACGGTCCCGCGCCTATCTGTTCAAATTCTTCAATAAAGCGATCGTTCTTCTTGTTCCAGCCATCATGCAGTTGCGTCGTCCTTGCTAGTTACAACGTGCTGCCCCCACACTTGGGCGGAGCAAGTACGCGAAATCCATCATCAACGCTATTTCTGTCTGCTTGCCCCATGCGCTTTTTCGGTCTCAGGACGACCATCCAAAGACCTGGCGTATTTTTAGTTCATTTCGCGTTTCAGTTTCTTTTGTTTTTAAACTACACGGCTGGATAGCAGGGCAGCTGTTTGCAATCTAACGCAGATAATGACAATTTTTCGTGACGATTGCGTATTTAGCGTTACCGACTACTTGTTACAGTTAAATATATTGTCAGTGTCTTACATGCGTTGGGAAGGCAGCCAAGCAACGGCCCAAGCGAGCTGTGCTCGAGTTCCGGGAGCAGTGACAATACCGCTCCAAACGCACAATTGCACTACTCAATCCTATGATCTTACTATCTCACCGAACCGCTGGCTTAAATTGTGCATTTCGTTTTTTTTTGTGTTGCTCTTGTGGCAAAGTATCTAGTATTCTAGCCAGCTAGCTGTGACGTGTACTGCGTATAAATGTTAATGACATTATAAACATCAGTTGGCGTACTTTTCTGGTGTTTTTCTTTCGATTTAAATTGAAGACTCTTCGATTCCTACTCGTAGCCTGTGTGTCGCTTAGGAACAATGAACCGCGATTACCATATCATACGACACCATACTATACCGTGCCATACAATATTATACAAATAAATACAATACCATATATGATGCACCAATACATTTACTTTTTTAGAACTTCTGTGTACGCTGGCTCATGCCTGTGTACCGGCCACAAAAGCCCTCCTAATCTGAGTTAATGATAGTTGTTAAAAAGCAGTTTCCAAAACGAAATTAGTATTTTATTTACAATACACCCTGCAGCGCCGAAACATTATGGCAGGGGATTGGGTACAGCATAAAGTGACGAATATGTGAAGATTACCACACCAGGAGGCAGGCATGACAAAGGAACAATGCATCAACATATCAATAGAACAGAAAAAAAACTAAAACATGCATGCGCCTCCGGACAAAGCGTACAGTCAATGGTTTAAAAGAACAGTGCAATTAGAAATCACTGATTAGACTTAAATATAAATCTCGTGGATAAACCACAACTTCAATCGGCAACTTATTCGATTCAGAAATACTAAGGGTAAAAAAAAGAATACTTCGTGTAGTTCGTTTCGCAGGCAATTTCGCGTATTTTGAAACTGTGGTCTCTTCTGTTTGAAATATAATGGGGTGGTTTGAGGCATGTAAGCTTGTCAATGCCTGTCGAGTCAGTGTGTATTGCATACAGTAGTTTCTGGCGGTACTTCTGGCGTCTTATGTGTAGCGGCTGTAGTTCGACGTGTTTCTTTATTTCTGTAATGCTTAAGTGTCCGGAGAACTGCCTTGATATAAACATGGTAGTGCGGTTTTGTATGGCTTCTATTTTATCAATCAGGTACGCTGGTGGGGATCCCATAATGCGGACGCAAAATCTAACTGCGGCCTTACCTGCGACTCATGTACCCTAAATTTAAGAATATAAGGGGCAGTCCTAAGGGTTCGTACAAGTAGGCTGAGCTTTTTTCCGGATTGTTTTTTATAGTTGTGTCAATATGGCTAGAAAAGGACAGATCTGCCGTTAAAATAACACCGATATGTTTAACTTCATTTACCGTTTTGAGTATAGAATCACCCAGTCTGTAGGTAGGTTCACTAGTGATTTTAGATTTAGTTGCCTGGTAACATTTGTCTGTATTCAGGCTAAGTTCCCAGTTTTGGCACTAGGAGGCTATACTGCTTAGGTCTTGCTGGAGTGCATCTAAATGATGTTGATTGTAAATGGCTCTGTAAGCAACGCAGTCGTCAGAAAATAGTCTCATTCGTGAGGAAATGTTATATCATTAGCGATACCACTGAGGTAAAATAAAAAGATTAGCGGTCCTAGCACAGAGCCCCGCGGCACTCCCGATGTGATGTGAGCAAAACTAGAATAACTACGCTTTGTGTTGTGTCGTTCAGGTAGGCTTCAATAACCTTGGGTACTTTTGTATCCAGGTTAAGAGTACTCATTTTGTGTATTAACAGATCATGACGTCCTGTATGCAATCTAGGGCAAGTACAAATCAAGATATTTAAATGTCATGTTCTGTTAGTTTGTGCGCATCGTTTTTTTTAAAAGAGGTATTGAAAAATATCTGCTGCAGAGCTTGAAGAAGATGATTGAAGTAGAATTTTTTTTTGTCTAGAGCGTTTTTTTTTTGGCGCTGCACCAGTCTTTGAACTTTATTAGTCAGTGTTCCATAAACATTGCCTAAATTGTTCAGCGAAGTGCTAATAAAGGGAAAGTAGCACTGATTTCAGGCTGTGAGGGGAGGTGCTGCTCTATGTTTCATGCATCGTGGTTGGTGCTGGGAAGCTTTCTTTTTTTATCAGAAAAGTTAATACAAAAGCTCAAAAATTTATGATGTTGGTCTCGTGCAAAGAACACAGCAGTCTTTTGACAGTAATTCCTGATGGCCGAGTATAATTACATATCATAATGGTATCGCAAGTTTGGTATCATTTCCAGTAAGGGTAAGAAGCGTGGTGGGCGCCACTTTCTGTTTTGTCCAGTTACGAATGGGGGGGGGGGGAGCTACTCCTCTCACCCAAACCTCTGTGTTGGGAGTTCATCGGCGTGTTGGCATGCTTGGCGCGCACCCAGCCGAGCAACGCTGACGACGCCTTTAGCACGGCAGGAGACGAAGCCTCGTTAATAGCGCAGCGCACGCCGAGGCACCCTACTCTTTATTACCAAAACAGAGCTCTCGCAGCCATTTCGCTCCGAGTTGACCAATCAACAATGAGAACGGGCGCATCCAATAAGGCAGGAGCCGCTCGTTCCGCGCCTTGCAGCTCCGAGTTTCTGAATGCGGTGCATGTATTTAACTTTGTGAATGCAAGCGTGTGCGCTTTGGTTAAGAAGGCAGTGAGGAAAGAAGGTCAGAACAAAACAAGTTAAATATTATGTTAACTGCAAGTTCAAGAATAGGGCGGTCGGCTACTGATCCGGAGTTTCCGGGTTCGAACCCGACCGCGGCGGATGCGTTTTTATGGAGGCAAAACGCTAAGGCTCCAGCGTGCTGTGCGATGCCAGTACACGTTAAAGATCCCCACGTGGTCAAAATTATTCCGGAGCCCTCCACTACGGCACCTACCTCTTTCTTTCTTTCCTCTTTCACTCCCTCCTTTATCCCTTCCCCTACGGCGCGGTTCCGGTGTCCAACGATATACTAGACGATATACTGCGCCATATCATTTCCCAAAAAGGCCAATTATTATTAGAAGTTCACCTTACCCTTGCCCCAGCAGGAACGCCTCTGAAACTGCAAATTGAAACATTTGGAGTCACGCTACTTCTCCTACGCGATTAATTTAGCAGCTTTGTTGACTAGCCGCCGCGGTGGCGGAGTGGTTACGGCGCTCGGCTGCTGGCCTAAAAGACGCGGGATCGATCCCGGCCGCGGCGGTCGAATTTCGATGGAGGCGAAATTCTAGAGGCCCGTGTGCTGTGCGATGCCAGTGCACGTTAAAGAACTCTAGGTGGTCGAAATTTCCGGAGCCCTTCCCTACGGCGTCTCTCATAGTCTGAGTCGCTTTGGGACGTTAAACCCCCGTAAACCAAACCAAACCAACCAGACTTGTTGACTTGTTTGCTAGCTTGATGCAGAACAACTTGTCTGAATGTATGCCAAGGTCAACTTTATTGGCCAGCGAGCTTCGGCTCTTTAAGGTCTCAGGGTCACCGCACAGCATTACGCGCATGTGTCCAGGCCGAGGTCAAGGGACGATTATTTCTAGTGAAATGCGTGCTCGTAGACAACGCCTATACCATGTGCTATCTGGATGTGTACGCGACGTCGCAACGTGCACACTGCAAAATCGGCGTCCTGGAAGCGTGTAGAGATCATCGAGGTATTCCTGTGAAAACTTACATGCTTGCTAGATGCTCCAAAAACAAGCATTTTTCACGCAAACTACATAAGTCCCTCTTACATCCAGTGGTCTCACATGCGTCCGCCTCTGTTGGCGCAAAGGTACAATTTAGTTCACATAGGCCTTTGAGTGTATCGAAGCAGAGGCATAATACGCTTTCATGGCCAACTTTACGTAAGGTCTACGCTTGAAAATATGTGTGTGCATTAAGCGTTCATGTGCCGGCGTGCCCATTTACAGCGCGGATAGTCGGGGATATGTTGAATAGAATGTTGAAGAGCTGCGGGTAAAGAAAACAAAGTTGCATGAGTCAGTCGTATCGTTGCTCAACGTTTCGCAAAGCAGCAAATAAATTGGCGAGGATACTTAGGCTCCGCTTTGAAAGGTATGACTAGTTGGCGTTAGTCGGTCCCGGCAGCGGCTCCTGTCGCTCGCGCAGATGCGGACACTCTTTCCACATTACGTGAAAGACCACACGACATACATACATTTAAAGTGCAGCCTTAACCGGGCTGTACGTGAATGCCTGCGTGGCCTATGAGAATCGTGTCTCACTCGCTGCCGAGGGGTCAGGGGTTCGATTACCGACAAATTGCCGAACTTTTCCTTTTAGCGCAATTCCTTTACTTCACATACTGACATGTCCTAATGACGTCTGATTCGTATTGCCACTTTGGAGTCACATGTTCTCTACTGCTTTAATCACTTTTCAAGGCATCAACTTCACGCGTGACGCAGCCACCTTTTCGACGAATCCGGATTTTTCGCTCACGGGGACCACAGCTGGCGCTGTCGGATTTTCTGCAGAACAAGACCCTTAACGCTATCGCTTTAAAAAGAATTGCGGGGGTGAAGGGTTTTGGGCGGTGCTGTTCTCGCAACATCCTTAGTGATGCGCACTGCATTATATGCCAACCAGAGCCTTCGGTTCACCTCACCATGCAAGCTAAATCATCATTGTATAAAAAAACAAAAGTTTTTTTTTTTTACTTTCCGCTATTTCTTTCATGCGGCTCCGTCTTTCTTTTCCTTGCCTAGGTGAGCATTACCTTGAGCACTGTTCGAGACTCTTTGATGACTAACCACTTTGTTTTTGAAGTTCTTTGTTTCATGAGCGTAAATTTCGCCGTTCTGTACAATGCCACGTCGTGCTTCATGTATTTGTTTTCCTGTGAATGTGCACATGCTCTGTTGCTCTGCCTTTTTATTATTTTTTAACTTGCCCTATTAGGCCCCAGGCACCTCTCAAGCTAGCTACCCTTGTAGCTTTTCGTCCGAGGCCTACTTTCTGTATTTCAGTGCAAAAAATAAACATTCAATCAAACTCAAAAAGTTCACTTCTGTTGTCTTTTGTGCCGAGCAGATGGCGTCGCCCTAATTCATACTGACGGTGGGTTTTAATCTTTTTTTCCGCATTACGAGCTTTGCGCATAATGGTCTTAGATGCCTATGTGCCATAAAACCCAGACCAGCACAACAATCTTTCTGCATTGCGAAACAAGAACAGAAAGTTTGAAAACACGTCGGTCATCTGCGCGCAAGCCGCATTCAAAACTGTCGAGTCGTTATGCGGGCTTTATTCGACAACACATATCTCGTCCATTTCGCTCTTCGTAGACCTACGGCCAGAGCGAAAAGCTTCGGAACAATTGACACGATACCTGCCTATGGCATCAGCTTCTCTTTCCTCGTTTTCTTTTTACAGCCGCTAGCTAGCCAGCTTTTACCGACTAGAGTAGGAATGACGTAATCACACTGATGTGCAGAGCCTTTCACCTAACTTAGACTAAGGTTTATATCTGGTTCGATTGTGTGCAAATCAAACACAAGTAGTCTTTAAACATACATGACGCTTGGCTATATAGCTACTACTCTAACGTTGTCTGCGAAGAGCCACACACACGAGGGCAAGGAACATTACAGGTTCATTTTTTTAACATTTAGACATCTTTATTTTATATGTCGGAGCGGTTTGTGCTCGTGGATCGTACAGCAAGGCGGACATTGCGTGTCTGATATGAATCAATAATCAGGCGGTTAATTAACTGAAACTAACAAACTTTCTTATTTTTCATTTTAGTGGATGAAGTTATATTGCGAAACTAAAGGCCGTCGCTACTGAAGGTGAACCTTGTTTTTAATATTTGTTAATCGGGAATGGGGTTGGAAACATCGAACGTCAAGACTACTCATTTGGAGGCTCGTTGAGGCCACTTGGCCGCGTAACATATTTATAAAAATGCGTTGCTGCACGTGGTATCGCTGCCAAAATCAAGCCAACTTCTTCTACGTCATCAAATAGTCAAACAGCATTCGTATTTGATGGATAAAAAAGGCTAGTGACGCATTTTCTAAATTTACCAGGCGGGAAAGCCAGCTCTACGAGTCTTCAAAAGCCTACCTTTGGCGTTCGACATTTGTAACCGTATTGCCGATTAAGAAAATTTAAAAACACGGCTCGCTGGTGAAGCCCTTCAATTTCGCAATACAATGCTGCCCCCTAAAGTTTAAAATTTATTTATTTATTTATTTATTTATTTATTTATTTATTTATTTATATACCCTGAAGGCCCAAGTGGGCATTACAGCATTACATGGGGGGGGGGGGGGGGGAGCATAAAAACAGCACACTGCATAATCTTGACATACGTAAGTCAGTGAAGCTAGAAGCTAGTGAAGAGGAAGACGATTAACGAGTTACCCATAAGAAGGAAAGCACAGGAGTTTAGGATAGCGCTGCAGAACAGATATTCGGCTTTAACTGAGGAAGACGATCTTGATGTTCATACAATGCACGATAATATGACATCAATAATTACGGAGTGCGCAGTAGAAGTAGGCAGCAGGACCTTTCGACAGGATATCAGAAAGCTATCTCAGGTGACAAAATATCTGATTAACAAGCGCCAAAGCATGAGGGCGTCTAACCCTACCTACAGAATAGAACTAACAGAGCTATCAATGTTAATAAATAAGCCCAAGGTAGCCGACAAAGGGAAGTTTAATATGGAGAGAATCGAGCATGCTCTAAAAAACGGAGGTAGCCTAAATGCAGTGAAGAGGAAACTAGGCATAAGTAAAAACCAGAATTTGCAATTCGCTGATAACATTGCCTTGCTGAGTCACTCAGGAGATCAACTGCAAATCATGATCACTGAGTTAGAGAGGCAGAGCAGAACGCTGGGTCTAAAATTAACATGCAGAAAACCAAGGTAATGTTCAACAGTCTAGCAAGGGAACAGCAGTTCACAATTGGCAGCGAGAGCCTGGAAGTTCTGAAGGTCTACTTAGGGCAGGTAGTGACAGCTGATCCGGATCATGAGAGGGAGATAACTAGAAGGATAAGAATGGGGTGGAGCGCATATGGCAAGTTCTCGTAGATCATGAGTGGCAGTTTACCAATTTCCCTCAAGAGAAAAGTGTACAACCGTTTTATCTTACCGGTACTCGGGCAGAAATATGGAGGCTAACGAAAAGAGTTCAGCTTAAGTTAAGGACAACGCAGCGAGCCATGTAAAGAAAAATGATAGGTGTAACGTTAAGAGACCGGAAGCGCGCAGAGTGGGTGAGGGAACAAACACGGGTTTATGACATCCTAGTCGAAATCAAGAGAAAGAAATGGGCTTGGGCAGGGCATGCAATGCGAAGGCAAGATAACCGCTGGTCCTTAAGGGTAACGGAGTGAATTCCAAGAGAAAGTAAGCGTAGCAGGGGCCGGCAGTAGGTTAGATGAGTGGATGAGATTAAGAATTTTGCAGGCAAAGGGTGGATGCAGCTGGCAAAGGACAGGGTAATTGGAGAGACTAGGGAGAGGCCTTTGCCCTGCAGTGGGCGTAGTAAGGCTGGTGATGATGATGATGATGATGATGGTGACGTTAGTTTACAAATGCAGTAAAGAACGTAGATACAAACAAATGATAAGTACACAACACTGCATTCGCTAAGGGATACACAGGTTGATTACATAGCACATAAGCCTTAATAAGACAATACTATACTACGGTGAATTTAGCAACCAAGATGCGCTGAAAGTTTTGTTTGAAAATGGGATAGATCAGTTTCAGTAACTATGTCAGCCGGCAACGAGTTCCAATCTTCTATAGATAATAGAAAGGGTAAGGTTTGACATTTTAGCGTTCGTGCGAAGATGGGTTGCACTTTACGGGGATGATCCGTCCGGGAAGATATATGATATGCAGGAGCGATGCGATCAGCTGTAAATGGGCAGCCACTGTAGCATAAAGAATGAAAGAACGCCGAAACGAGAGAACTTGCGTCGAATGATAAGGTCGGCAATACTGAGAGCTTGCTTTAGTAGTGACACACTTTGATACGGTGAGTATGACGAAAGGATGAACCTGACAGCTTTACTTTGCACGGACTCAAGACGGTTAAATAATGAAACGCTGATTGGATTCCATATTATAGAGGCATAATTTGAAGCTGACCTTATGACAGTAGTATACGCGTGAAGCTTTGTCTCGGAATTGGCAAGATATAAACGACGTTTAATGAGTCCCAGTTTCTGAAATGCTTTGTAAGTGGTGTTATTTATGTGGGCGCTACAACATAAATCAGCACTGAAACAGACACCGAGGTTCTTGAAAGAATCCGTTCTGTCAACTATTTTCTCCTTAATTGTGTACACATTTGAAGGCGTATTAGTACGCGTGGAAAAGGTCATTAGCTTTGTTTTTGTTTTGATGTTAATCTCCATCTACCATAGCTGACGCCACTCATTTAGGTGCACTAAGTTAGACTGCAGAATAACTACGTCAGATAGGAGGAGGGGGCAACTATCTTTCTATAAATTACGCAATCATCAGCGAAGAGTCGTACTTTAGATGACATGTTAGATGTTATGTCATTGATAGAAATTATAAATAGCAAAATCCTAAGATGTATCCCTTTAGAACTCTCGATATGAAGCGTGAACTGCTAGACGAACTCTCTTTAATTTTTGCGCGTTGGGAGTGATTACTTAAAAATTCGTCAATCCAACGGGTGATGTCGTGGTGCAGTCTGAGTTTGTTAACTTTCTTCATTAGTCTTTTATGCGAAACGCAATCAAACGCTTTTGAAAAATCTATAAATATGGCGTCAGTGTACATTAGTTCGTGTACAGATTCATGAAGCTCTGGTGTGAGCTAGATTAACAGTGTTTGGCAAGACTTCTTTTGCCTAAAGCCATGCTGATTGTCAATAAGCACGTTATTGTTGTTTAGATGGGTCATTATGTGCGAATAAAGTGTATGTTCAAGCAGCTTGCAACAAATCGACGTTAATGACATGGGACAATATTTTTCCGGATACGTGCTGTCGCGGATATAAAAACTTGCTCACGTTTGCTGTTGTCCAGTCATCTGGAATGCATCCCGTATCTTAAGACTGTTGAAATATGAAAGTTAGAACGTAGCCGACACGTGAGCGGTACTAGAAGATTAGTGTTGATGGCGTCCGGAACAAGGCTACAATTAAGTGGTAGACGCTCAATAGCATGGGCAACACTATAGCTGCGTTAATAACGACTGGCCCTTATGGTTCAAGAACTAACGGTTTTAGAGGTTCAGGAAAATTAAAAGTCGGCGATTCGGTTGTAAACTTTGCTGTAAAATGCTTGGTAAAGAGTCGGGCATTGCCTTCGGAGGTACCACACATCCATCCACATATTTCAAGGACGCTCATGGTTATTCTTAGGGTTAATCACATCCCAGAATTTTGCAGGGTAGCTTAGCAAGTCTGGTAAGGTGTGGTAAAAAAATTGTTTTTAGCCTCCTTAATGGTGATTTCGGTCGCAGAAGATACGTCTTTGTATTGGTTGCCAGGCGTTGACAGAGTGCACTTGCTCTGGCCTGCGGTACAGTCTTTTCTTTTTGCTGAGGCATTTCTTAACGTCTTTTGTGAACCAGGGGGCGTCAGTTCTCGATTTTTGGGATGCTCGCAGGTTTGATTTCCTGCTCCTTTTACGGTCTAAAAAAAAAACTGCTCTCACAAAAGCAACGTCATTTTGGAATTTTTGCCACAGAATTCTAATTATAACTTTTGTCGTATCTAATGGTTAAAATAGTAAAATGAGACAAGGAATTAAAAATATTTTCAGATGCGCTTGGCAACTAGCTACCGGCAATATTGCGTCAGCTTACTTCAAAAATGCATACTACTTGTTTTTCATTAATGCCGCGTGAATACAATTCGAAGCCAACAAAACTGCGTGCCTTTCGCGCAACCCGATGATCGGGTGATAGTGTAGTTTCCGTAAAATCATATCCTATCTAAACTGATTGCGCAGATTAATTTTATTCTCTGATAACGCCACAAAGAAAAAGAAATTAATATTCGCAGGTCGTTTGCAGTGCTGTCAAGACTGCGTGCTTTTCCTTTTATTAACTGCGTTCAGGTGAATAGCCACCCGATTCTTGGCCGATCCCTCAGTGTGGGTATGTGCCATCTTTTGATAGGCTAACAACAACAACAACGACTGCGGAAACCTGAGCCAATCAGAACGGCGTACGCTGCAAAACGTGTTCCTCCGCCCCACGTCACTGCAGTGACTGCGATGTCTCACACAGTGGAGACGGTAGCATTTGTAAATGAACAAAAACATAGCGGCCATGGTAGTGGCATTACATTCAGTACGTGCATTCGATCCACTGCTCAAGAAACGGACGGAGAACGCAAGGCGCCGTTGCTCCGAGAGTGTGCGGGGAAAGCGACGACACAGTGTTAGAGCGGGCGTTCGGAGGAAAAGCCCTTGCGCGTTATGTGACGGCACACGGACGTCGAGGTGTGGAATAAAAATGATTAAAACTCGAGTTATATTGTGACTATGTGGTCGTAGCAAGACTGAAATGACATTATGAGATATAAGGATGCAAAGTAATTCCGCTGAAATGAAAAAATCATGTAGTTAGTTTCGAATAGAACCCATGACTCAATTGGGTAGCCAGTCAGATGTGTTAGTCTGTAAGACATTGAGGTGCGTTCGTTCAACAAGGTTCAAAGAGGAACTTTTGTGTCTTGTGGTGTACCACATAATCTAGTATGCCAACTGATGTATGCTAAATAGGGCGTGTTATTATAAGTACCAATTAAAAGAAAATATAGCAAATGATCATTAACACCGGCGCATAATACATTTAAGGGAGAGCTTGAGTGTCCCCCTAATTTTGTTCTTGCTTTCCACCTGTAAACAAGATTAAAAATCTGCATTCGTATGTATCTACAGTAGCGCATATCGCCAGTAAAATTCATGAGCGCGAAACCGCGCAAAACTGGGGCCTCTAGAACTCATGCGGCAGTGGGAATGTTTCTCGCCTATTTTGTTCAAAAGCTGCATGGCAGTCGCTGAGCCTAGCTTACCTGTAATGATACGCCAAAAAATAGCGCCTCTAGAGTTCCGCCGTTAACTGTCTGTACAAGTCTGCAACGTCGACGTTATTTGCGTCTGTAATTTCCTGACGCACGTAAGGAGCATGCGGGGACCTTTTTCGCCGATCCTACCATCACGGAAAAGAAGGTGGAACATTTGATGCAAGGTGCTAAGGGCGCAAACTTCGCCGGTGCGGCCCGCAATCCACCGAAGACCGTCGCTCAATTCACTAGCGAAGAGGCCGCCACTCAGAAAACAATGGAAGCAGGAGCCCGCCATTACCTTCGCCCGCTGCACGTGACCTTGGCAACCCTCTCGGAAGACACAGCATGCGGAGACAACCTGCGGTATGTAATCCTCGACATTGTACAGGCAGAGCTGCGTCACCTGTTGCCGTCTTCCAACCAGCCCCAAGTAGAGCCCCTCGTGGAAACTGTCCGCGAAGGAGTGCCGCATCCGCTTGACTCCCCATCATCGACGCCTCCAGCGGAAGCTCAAGCCAGGACTTACGCCGCTGCAGTACCCAGTCCTCACCACCGAGGACACTCCCTAAGTCCTCATCGACGTGAACCAGCTGTTTTAGAACGCCGCCCCTAGCCCACGCCCGCCCAGCCTACGACAAGGAAATGCGACAACCGCCCGCTGTGCTTCAGTTGAGGAGATGCCCGCCATATATTCTTCGTCACTGCCCGTACCGACCAATCGGTCTTCGTGGTTTTGCCAGCGACCACGACCACGCTCCGGCCAACGCCCGCGGGCAAGAAATCGACGACTATATATCTGCGTAGAGAGGAGTATGCGCCAAGCGGTCTTTCCCGTTCACCACCGCCGTCAACCTCGCGCTTCGTGTAGCCACACCGCAGCTACGCAGCCGCGGTGCGAAGAAGGTCCACGTTTTGTTTTGTTCTGAATGTCGGTTCTGAGTGTAGGAGGGATAATGCCCATGAGACATATTCGACTCTTGTGCAGGTCCCCCAGCCCTCGTTCCGGAAACTAAGGAGAGCAGCACGCTTAGGAGATGAGGTTGCTCACCAGCGAAACGGCGAAGATCCTCCACCGACCACGCCACATGAAGATGTCAAATCCACTACATCAATGTCGCATACAAAGACAAGCTCGACCATGACGCGACCCCATTTCAGAATGACGCCGGCGCCCAGAGAAATCATGACGACGCATCGCAACCACGATCACAGCACAAGACGAAGCCGAGATCGGACTTCGAGGCCAACGCGCGATGCCAGGTCACGAGCAACCGCCCTTGAAGTGGACGGTCGCACAGTTACTGCCTTTGTGGACAGGGCGTCGACTACTCGGTCATCAGTGGACCTTTCGCAGCTCATCTCAAGAAAGCAAAGACCACATTTGATGGTCCCCAAATCTGCACCGCGGGTGGCCACCTTATTACGCCGCCGAGGCGATGCACTTCGAGAAAAAGAGTAATTGCACGCACTTATCCTGCCAGCTTCGTGAACCTGAAACAGTGTTCCCGCGGCTTGATTTTGGCTATGTACTTCCCTAGTGATCACCGAGCGATCATCAACCTTCGGTCAGAGCTCATCATGACTTCGACGGACGAACTAATACCTTCTACGACAACACTGAAGCATCACGTTGTTCTGATTGTCCGATCGATCAAGAAGTGAGCGTCCCACCCAGGTCAAGTGTCAGCAGGGACTCCGGAACGGGGGGCGGTCCCCCCTCCCCCCTCCCTGCAACCGTCACCCACGGTGTAGTATTGGATTCAACAAACGCTTAAAATATATTTTAATTCAGCTCCAAAGACTCCTCAACACTTTCCTGCCCGCGCCTATTCCCATCGATAGCCGCTATCGATGGTTTCAAATTCGTATTTTCCCGCTTTGAAAGAGCTTTTAGACAGCTAGCGCCATCCAGTGGATATAAAGAAACCTATATTTCAGTCTCGCGTTGCGTTTTGTTTTTTTCGTAACGCGACTATTTTAAATGCTCCTTCGGAGTCACGTAACTGACGCTCGTCGTTTACATCATGGCGTCGACGTCGCGCGCCACAGCTGCACGATAACGGCGCGTTTCCACGTAAATTGATGCATCTGAGAGCTCGTTTTTGCACGAGAACAGCAGCAGTGATGACTCAGAAGGCGACCTTGGCTCTCTAAGGCGCCCGTGTGCTGTGCGATGTCAGTGCACGTTAAAGATCCCAGGTGGTCGAAATTATTCCGGAGCCCTCCACTACGTCACCCTTTTCTTCCTTTATTCTTTCACTGCCTCCTTTATCCATTCCGTTACGGCGCGGTTCAGGTGTCCAACGATATATATGAGACAGATAGCGCTCCATTTCCTTTCCTCAAACAAACCAATTATTCTTATTATTCGTCAGAATTTAGTACGGACAGTAAAACTGCGTCAAACCGACCGGGAACGTCAACAGCCATGCTCCGGTAAGTTCCGCTTTTGCTGCGCACTGATCGGAAGAGATGAGATTGTTCTGAAGGACACAACTCTTATCTGCAGGTTGTCAACGTCTTTCTGGCGGGATTGCATGCCGCAGGCAGCCCAGAGAGTCGTGTTTTCGGCTATAAGACAGCCAGGCGTCGACATCGGCGCTGCGCGCCGTAGTGCCGCACGGTGCTTCTTCAGAGCCGTCGATTTCTTCCTCCTATTTTTCCCCGCGGAAATCATCAGTGAGATATGCAGGAATACGAACAAGTATGTGTGGAGGCATATTTTGAAGAAACCGTACTACAGCGAAAAGGACGGATCTTGGGGAGAGGTAACTCCGGAAGAGATGCCAAACCTCAAGGGCTGCAGCGCAAGCCCCCAAGATGGAAAAATACCGAAACTGCAAATTGTGCTATGAAAAAATGAAGCTCGAACGAAAGACAAATGTTTTCTGTGAATCATGTGCTGCAAACCTCTGTTTCACGGTAACAAAGAACTGTTCCGCGCGGTGGCACGATGGTCGGTAGACTACTGTGTCCTTGCCTATCTCAGCGAATACTGTACACGGAAAGCTGAAATTTGCTGCAGTGTTGCATCAGTCCCCGTTGTAAAAAACGTATATCCTGAACTTTTTGTTTTGTTTGTGTGAAGAAATTTTGGTGTTTCTGTGCGTTTTCTTTTTGTGAATACAAATCTTTCCCTAATAATTTTTTTTGGTAGCCTTCAGCGTGGCGGCGCCGCCACCCGGTGTCAGGGCTCAGCCAGCTGTAAGCACCGCCCCCTACACCCGCCGTTATATGCAAGAAATTAACTTGGTTCTCTCCCGAAAAAAATTCTTGGCTACGTGCCTGGAATACCGGTATCTCAACAAAGCCACGACGATTGCTTTTCTGTAAGAACTAGCAGACAGGCGGGAGGTCGTAGGACCATAAGCCCACCTTCGTCATCAACTCAGTGCTACCTCGGAACGGACAAGATCAGATCCGCGTTATTCTCAAATGTTACAGCAAGTGCTTTTCATATCGTGGTCAAAGGTACGACAAACGCCGTTTTCCAAGCAACGCATTGTAACTGACGAACACGCCCGACCTCTCCGACAAACCCCCAGCGTATATCGCCGCGAGAACGCCTAGCAATCCGGCATCAGGTGGAAGAAATGCTTCGCGACGACGTCATCCAGCCGTCGAACAGTTCCTCAACGGTTGGCCTGGTGAGAAATAAGGACGGCACACACCGGTTCTGCGTCGATTACCATCGCTTGAAATATATAACGATGTAGGAGGTCTCCCAGTCCCCCGCATCGACGACACACTTGATCGGCTCTGCAACGCCAAGTACTTCTCTTCGATGGACCTCAACAGCGGCTACTGGCAAATCAAAGTCGATGAGAGAGACAGAGAGAAGAACGCATTCATAATGCCGGATGGCCTCTTCGAGTTCAAGATGATGTCATTTTGACTGTGTTCCGCGCCAGCGACATTCCAACGGGTACAGTATTGTCAGGTCTGAATCAGCAGATTTGTCCAATGTATACTTAGATTACGCCACTGTCTTTGGTTCGAGTTTTGACGACCAGCTAAAAGCGCTTCAAACAGTGCCGGGAGCAATCAAGTCGCCCGGGCTAACCTTGAAAGCAGAGAAGTGCCACTTCGCCTATGAAGAGCTGCTGTTTCTGCGACACATCGTAAGCAAGGATGGAGTACGCCCGGACCCGCAGAAAACAGGTGATATCGCGCAGTTTCCGCCGCGCATGAAAAACGTGCAAGATGCACACGTGGTGAAATATTAACACATCGCAAGCAGATAATCAATTTCTCTGTCACGAAGCGCTATTGAAGGTATGCAGACAGATATGTCGCTCTTTTGTCGGATGTTGAAGGCTTCTTCAATCTCCCTGGTCCGTTGATCAAAATACGACGGGATGACCATTGTGCTGATAAGCTGCGGAGCGCATTCATGTTCTCTGCAATGTTTTGTTAATTCACTGCTAATGGCGCCCTTTGGGGATCTTTTGCGCTCTCGAAGCCCTTTATTCAAACATCGCCCTGTTTGACCAATGTATGTGCGTCCGCATGACAGAGGTATTTGATAAACCCC